>NC_141693.1:415652270-416852270 GCF_964263255.1 Lissotriton vulgaris | reverse complement strand
TGACTGTAGCCCAGTATGCATCATATTTAAGTATGTAATGGAAGGTGCATGGTATCAGTGTGTCAGGCTATAGTTTGTAAGTTAGTGCTAAGCTTGGCAGAGTGTAGGATATTCACAAAACTGGGTCATGTTTGCTGGGGAGCTTTGTAAAAAGGTTGAGAGAGAGGTACATTAACTAATACCCTGAAACAACACTAAGCTTATGTGGCTTTATAATGATATGTCTGAATTACTCTCAAGTCATGCAAGGTACTGAAACATAAATTTAACACATGGTACATTTGCTTTCATAGGTTCCTGGACCTGCAGTATACTTGAATGGCTGCTTGCAATACAAAGTAAACATAAACTATATTTGTTAGCACCAATGATTCACAGCACCACATGCATTTCCATGGTTTCTATTTGTACAGAAAGTTTGCACGCCGTTCTTTAATGTGAGCAAACTTTTCAATCGTTCTCTTGTTAAAATCTGGAATCTGATTTATTAGTTCTTTTTCCATTGACAGCATGGCCAATGCATTAAGTCGAGCTTGGGTCATTGTGTTCCTTAAAAATGTTTTTATCCTTTTCAGTGTGGAAAAGCATCTTTCAGCCTCAGATGTTGTCATAGGTGTCGTAATGACAATTCTCATTAATTTAAGAGTCTCACAAAAAGAAGTATGCAAGTTGTTTTGACATAAGAATATATATATAAAGCCATGGCACCACCTGTAGCTTGCTGAAAGTCCTGTCTTCCATACAGGATTGATAGTTCAGTGCGCAATCATGACTTATTTAGCATTGGATATGCTTCCACTGTTTCATTGAGAGCTGCAGTAGGAAAACATTTGCTATGTTTTTTAAACAGGCCACTATGCAGTAGTGTTGCACTGACTAGATGCCTTGTAAATGCAAAGCGCTCCTTGGCATGCACCACAATAATGTTGCATACTTCCTTTCCTTCCTGAATCAAGGTGTTTATCTGCAGTTTGCGGTTTGTAAATCGAGAATCATCTGGCAATTCAGAGTCCAAATTATCAATGGATTCTCGTACTTTGTTGATGCTGATCATAAAGGCTGGAGTGTATTTTTGGGCAGATTCAGTATCAATGTCTTGTTTTAGTAATTGCTCAAACAACACATTGACTTGTGGCAATATATCGTGGAACAAATAAAGAAAAAAAAGAAACTCCCTGTCTTCCAGAGTCCTGGTAAAGCCCTTAGCTTCACACACAGAAGTGGAATCAAATGTGCGGTCTCTGTAATAGATTTCATGCATTCATTCTAAAAGGTCACCCCTGTGTTCGTGAATTATATTGACAGCTCGGATGTTGAAGTTCCAGTGAGTTGCAGACCCTCTTGGTATTCTTTTTGCCACTATCTGTTCAAGCACTTCAGTCCGTTTTGGCGAACAGGAAAACAAAGCAGTGATACCACCCAACTCTTTAAAGAAAATTCTGCATCTGGATATTTTTGAAGCAGCCTGTTCCATGATTTAGTTGGTGGGCATAGCAATGGACATAGTTTGCATTTGGATAGATGTCTCTGATCTTTTTCTGTACCCCACCAGAGGCACCACGCATGACACTGGCACCATCATAGCTCTGAGCAATTAGCTTCTCTTTACCACTGTGCTCTGGGAAAATATGTTCAAGTTCATTAAGAATAGATGCTGAAATTGTATCTGCAGTTGAATCTTTAAGATTCGAAAGGCACCAAAATCTTTGTACTACCTTGGAATTGCCATCAATGTAGCAGAAAAGAAGTACTGACTGCGTCTTGGTAGAGACATCAGTTGTATCATCGGCCTGGATAGCTACGTAACCAGTGCTTCTTATTTGCTGTACAATAGTTTCTTTTGTTACCTCCAGCATACAGTCAAGCAACTCATTCTGGATTGTCTTGGAAGTGCCTTTAAATACAGTTGCACTTTTTAAGTGTGCTTCCATTGCACTGTCTATACTGGACACAAAATCAACCAGCCCTTTGAAGACGCCAGGATTTCGGGAATGTTCAGTTTCATCGTGGCCGCGCAATGCCAATTCAAAAGCTCCACAATATTTTACACAGTCAACCAGTTTGGATAATATATAACGGTTCTTATCAACCTCCTCATTGTGTTTGATTACCCTCTTGCGGTAGGCTTCATTTAACTGTAGTGCAATATTTGATTTTCTAAACAAAGACAACTTTAATACATTGGTCAAGTGGACTTCACTGGAATCATGCCTCTTTATTTTTTCTGCCAGATGTTTAAGGTCAGTAACTCCTATTTTAGTCCAGCTAACTTCACCCAAAAGAGCAAGCAGGGGAAACAGTACAAGGCATTCTTAGAAGAGCTGGCAGTTAACCACTCCATTTTATCAAACCAGCTCTGTGTAAATCTACGTGTGTAACCCTGTGTGTAACCCTGTGTGTAACCCTGTGTGTAACCCTGTTCAATGTTTATTTCAGGTTTATCAGGTCGAAGTCCTTTCACCCGAAGTTTATCTTCGTGTGTCATTCCCAAAAATGGTTTTGTGAGTAAACTGTCAACTGTGTTCATTTTGACAAACAATAAAATGAACAGTTCAAAGAAAGTCTAAACTAGATTATAGATGTATCACCTAACAGAGGTCACCCACTTTCCTTGTGCTTATCAAACTATCTCTTGATTTCCTATTGGTGCCTGTTGAAAACCTTTCTGCCGGTTTCCTCTCTGCTGCCTGTAGTTTCTTTGATAAACTATTTGTTGATTTCCTCCCTGGTGCTTGCCGTACTATCTGTTGATTTCCTCCCTGGTGCTTGTCAAGCTATCTGTTGATTTTCTCTGGTGCCTGTTGAAAAGATTTCTGCTGGTTTCCTCTCTGCTGCCTGTAGTTTCTTTGATAAACTATCTGTTGATTTCCTCTGCCTGGTGCTTGTCGAACTATCTGTTGATTTCCTCCCTGGTGCTTGTCAAACTATCTGTTGATTTCCTCTGGTGCCTGTTGAAAAGCTTTCTGATGGTTTCCTCTCTGCTGCCTGTAGTTTCTTTGATAAACTATCTGTTGATTTCCTCTGCCTGGTGCTTGTCGTACTATCTGTTGATTTCCTCCCTGGTGCTTGTCAAACTATCTGTTGATTTTCTCTGGTGCCTGTTGAAAAGCTTTCTGCTGGTTTCCTCTCTGCTGCCTGTAGTTTCTTTGATAAACTATCTGTTGATTTCCTCTGCCTGGTGCTTGTCGAACTATCTGTTGATTTCCTCCCTGGTGCTTGTCAAACTATCTGTTGATTTTCTCTGGTGCCTGTTGAAAAGCTTTCTGCTGGTTTCCTCTCTGCTGCCTGTAGTTTCTTTGATAAACTATCTGTTGATTTCCTCTGCCTGGTGCTTGTCGAGCTATCTGTTGATTTCCTCCCTGGTGCTTGTCAAACTATCAGTTGATTTTCTCTGGTGCTTGTTGAAAAGCTTTCTGCTGGTTTACTCTCCGCTGCCTGTTAAACTATCTGCTGATTTCCTCCCTGGTGCCTGTGAAAAGGTAAAAAGGACGTAAGCTTTGAGAATAGTGTCCACTGGATACACAGCAGAAACCACTGAACAGCTTGAACAATTTGAAAGCAGCTGTTAATTTCACATTTGCATCAAAACCAGATGCCCCAACGCCACAGGGACTGCGGTGTGTAGGTTTCTCAGTAATATAGTGTGAAATGCATTCTTATAGGTTTCATGTACATTGACGTTGGGGGTCTGTGGTGGAAGCATATGAAATAATATAGGCAGTCACGGAGTAGTGCTCTGTGGCACTTCTCCTGAGACATGGTGGACCTGCACCACCATTGAAACCTATAGTCCTGTATATACTCAGAGGGTGAAAAAAACAGTTGAAAACAGGAATATCCTGGGGGCGCCCGCATGCTTAATGCACCTTGCATGAGGTCTCTTTTGGTTTCATTCTCTCGTCCACTTATGGAAATCTGTAACACCGCATTTCAAACTGGGCACTATCCAGCTTCTTGGAAGAAGGCAGTGATCAAACCTCTTTTGAAAAAACCCTCCCTGGACCCTACAGCTCTGGCCAGCTATAGACCTATTGCGTGTCTCCCTTTTCCTGCCAAAATATGCGAATCTCTGATGAATAAACAACTCTTAGAGTTTGTCGATACTCACCAACTGCTCGATGAAACGCAGTTTGGCTTCAGGAAAGGGCATGGAACCGAGACCGCTTTAATAAAGGCCTCAGATGAGATCAGGGCCATAATGGACCAGGGAGGTGTGGCCGTCCTGATCCTTTTGGACCTGTCCGCAGCCTTTGACACGGTCGACCATGTTATTCTGGTCGACCGTGTCACAGCCCTGAGGATAAACGGCATGGCTAGAGATCTTATTTCATCTTTTCTGGCCAACCGTACCCAGACAGTGAAGTTGGGTAATTTCTATTCTTCTGTCTCTGCACTCCGATGTGGAGTCCCACAGGGCTCCTCGCTAAGTCCAATGCTATTCAATATCTATGTAGCGGACTTAGCGAGGGTAATAAAAGCCCATGGGTTGCGACTTACATCTTACGCAGACACGCCAAACGGTCTTTTTTCACGTTTTGGCATGCAACAACAATTCGCATATTAAGGAATCACAAAAATTTGCAATTTCTTATTTTGCTTTAGCATTTAAGGAATCGCAATTTTGCGATTCCTTAAATGCTATGTATGTAGCATTTTGGAATTGCGAATTTAGGTTAAGAAATCGCAAATTACCACCAACTTGTAGTTGGTGGTAATTTGCGACTTCTTTTAAAAATGCACAATTTGGCATTTGTGAAGGTGGCATGAGGCGCACATACATGCCCATCAGCATGCTTCCAGAAATCCAACGTATGTACGTTTAGACAGAGACCGTCCAACTCTTTCAACAGGAACTGCAATGAGGCACAAGCACAACACCTTAAATAACGTCAAGCTCATCTATCTAATCTTTTAATACACCCAGCACATGCCCTGTCACTTGTATTTTGGAGATTAGTGGGCCTTTTCTGAGCGCAGTTTAGTTGGAATGAAGAGATGCTACTGTAACTGACAATCACAGCATCTAGGATAAAGTTAACCCTACAGCAATATACTCAGCCACATTAATTACAACTCAGACTGCGGCAACAAGGCCCGAAGAGAGGCCTGGGCTGTCAGATGCATTAACGCTTACACGTACCCAGTACCTCACAAACCAGATCCAAAACAGGTTATTAGAAAGCTTTTACAACGTGTCAGAGAATTATTCAGCACCAGCCGAGGTGGTGGTTTTTCAGGCGCCTTATTAAAAATGCTTTCCTTTTAACAGTGTATAAAATCAAATATGTATTATATTCCTCACGTTTCCCTACATTTCTACTAAATAATAATAATTAAGAACAAGCAATGGCATAGCCAAGAGGTCTCACCTTTGGGACCATATAAGTGTTTAGCCATGCAACAGTTGATGTTGTTGCACCAGGGATATTGTGCTGGATAACTAAACAGTTATAAAGTCCCAAAGGTGAGACCTATTGGCTATGCCAATGCTTGTGTGTAATGTCTTTGTTGTTGTTTATATACATAAACAGCAAACACATTCATGTTGCACTATAAGCATACCCAGAAGCATATACAGACAAAATGTAGAGAGATATGCAGTGAGACAATACACAAAAGGCAACATGCAAACACAGGTGGTTGTCAATGGATGCGCTGATGGCTGTTAAGGGAAATACATAGTTAAAGAGACTGTTGGATGACTGTATGTGCATATTATGGTGGATCGGTGTTAATCACATAAGTAGCTTGATGCACATGCGAACATATGGGTGAACAGCCGGGTGTTAGAGGATGGATCAATGCGCAGATAAGAGTGGATGGATACGTGCTTGGTTGAAGGTGGTTCAGGGATGAATAGGTATGGGTGGATATACAACTTTACGCAGATCCATGTGGATAACTGAGCAGGATAAGTGTGCGTTCAAGGGTGGTTGGGCCAAAGATTAAGTGAGTTCATAGCTGGGGACATGGGTAAGGGTAGGATGTGTGGATGTAATTGCATAGGTGAATGGAGGAATGCATAAGAGTGGGAGTGGATGCCTCCAACAACATTTAAATTAAATGAGTCATGGTTTGCTCGTGACATTCTAAACATTAAAAACATTGGGACCAATAGAGGATTAGTGTTGAATTAGTATAGTGAAACATGCAAGTACATTTTAAGTAGTGGATAGGTTAGTCAGTTATTTGGATTTGGAATGATAGCACGCAGAAGGGTAGAGGAGAAAAAAGGTTTGTATTTACAGCACAGGTTCACAAAATGGGAACTCTCTTAAAATCATGTAAGTGTGCAATAAGTGGTCTTAAAACAGGCACAAAAACGAAATAGCAATTGATTCATAAAATATAGTAGCATGCCTTAGGGAACATGTGTGGATTTGCATTTTAATAGTACATAAGCTTGTATGCAAGTGAACATACTTTTTCAGTATAATAAAAGAGCTTTCCTTGCCTACTCAAACTGTGACCCCATAAGCATAACCACTGTACTAGGACCAGTTTAGTCAGATCCCCTATGTCAGCTTATTAACCCCTTAAGTGCTGATGACGGAACCGCTCCGTCATCAGCTGCGGTGGCGCTGTGCTGATGACGGAGCGGTTCCGTCATGGCCCGCCTGCCGCTCATGCGCGGCGCGAATTCCGCGCCTGCACTGAGCGTTCTATTGAGCGGGCGAAGCCATGACGGAACGGCTCCGTCATAAGCACAGCGCAACCGACGCTGCGGTTCCGTCACCAGCATGCGCCCGCCGCTCTTCAGCCCCGCCCCCTTAGCACTGCGGCAGAATAGCCGCCGCAGTAAAGGGGTTAATATCTGAAGTGTAGGGTGCAAATATTGAATTAATCTCAGCCAAATGTAACTACCCAGGGACGAATTCTAGTCTATTGCTTACTGTTCCAATATACACAGCAAGCCCCCTATGCAGGCCACACCACAAAAGGGACCACTAAAACAACGAGGCCTACTATGTTTTTCTGTGGTGTGCATATGCTCTCCACTCGTTTTTTGGTGCCCTTCTGCCCTCTGTTACACTCGTTTTTGTGCCCTTCTGCCCTCTGTTCCACTCGTTTTTTTGTGCCTTTCTGCCCTCTGTTCCACTCGTGTTTTGTCCCTTTCTGCCCTCTCTTCCACTTCGTTTTCCCCTCGTTTTTTTGTGCCCCTCTGCCCTCTGTTACATTCGTTTTTAGGTCTCATGGTGTGAATAATAACAGCTGTGAGCCCGTGCCTAAGGTGCATCATCAGAGATGTGTGAATAATAACTGCGTCAGCCCCGTGCGTGAGGTGCATCATCAGAGCTGTGTGAATAATAACAGCTGTGAGCCCGTGCCTAAGGTACATCATCAGAGATGTGTGAATAATAACTGCATCAGCCCTGTGCGTGAGGTGCATCATCAGAGCTGTGTGAATAATACCAGCTGTGAGCCCGTGCCGGAGGTGCATCAGCAGAGCTGTGTGAATAATAACAGCTGTGAGCCCATGCCTAAGGTGCATCAGAGCGGTGTAAATAATAACTGCGTCAGCCCCGTGCGTGAGGTGCATCATCAGAGCTGTGTGAATAATAACAGCTGTGAGCCCGTACCTAAGGTGCATCATCAGAGCTGTGTGAATAATAACAGCTGTGAGCCCGTGCCTAAGGTGCATCAGAGAACCCACACAAACAAGTATATCTTCTAATGAGGGGAAAAGACTTGGTGGTTTGATCCCTTGCATCCCTGATGAGCTGTCAGTTTAATAACCAGACAATCTCAACGTCACAATTAATTTATAACTGCTCTCAGCCTATGGTTAAGAACCCAAGCATCATCAAAGCAAATAAGCAGGCAGGAAATCCAAATGATTTGGTTTGTATTTCAAAATATTTGCCTCCACATGTTTTACTCTATTCCAGAAGACGACCACCAGCAAATATCTGAACCATAAAATAACAGAATGGGAACAAAAGTTCATGGTTTACTCAGTTGGCATCACCTCTTATAATATTATTTGGGTAAGAAGGCAATTGGTTCTATTTGATTTAACTGAGCCACTGTGAAAATTATAAATTATATGTATACAAGGAAATGTGGTCTACTGAACCCTTGGCACTCAAGAGTTTTCTTGTCCAAAAGAAATGAGTTATTTGTGATCGAAGCAACTGCATCTTTGTCATCTTAGTGGCAAAAGATATTAATCCATAGGGACAAATCATTAAAATGATCAATGCGGCTGTGCTGTTTGTTAGAATATAATTGCATGAGTTATGCCTTTTTAATTAAAAAAAATTGATTAGGGCTGTTCTGTGCACATACTTAAAAGACAATATTTTTGTGGACCCCCGTCTCTCACACAGCATGGGGCACCAGGGGTCTGAACTGGAGCACAAGCCCAGCAGGGGGGGGGGAGTCCGAGATCTGCCTGCGTGTCTTTGTTGCTCTTACTGTAGGTAGGCCGGCATGCCCCTATGAGGGATATAGAGGATGGCTTTGGAGCGATCACCTTGCAAGGGTCACAATCCCTGAGCTGTGTCTCTTGCTCTCTGTTTAGGGGAATTTATGTGCCCGTCTGTGTTGCTTATCTCTCAATCTGTTTGTATATAGTGCTTATCCACGCTTGTCTCGACATTAGCAGTGAGAAAACCAACAAATGAATGAGGAGATTCAAACTAAGGGCCTGGCTGGCTCTAGGAGCCTGTGCACGAGTCATGACTAAGATCGCCTGGCAAACCATGTAGCAAAAATAACAATACCATAAGGTGTCTTCAAATTTCCAAAAATATATGCAGAAGCGTGTGATCTTATAGCGGACTATGCACTTGGTGGCATTTATTAAAAAGTAACGTTTTTGATCTTTGAAACATTCCTGCACCCTCCCCGCCATTACGATAACGCCATTAAGTGAATTAAGAGGCAAGTCGGTTGTCCTCTCTACACTATGTCTTCTTTATTCCTTATTATAGATGGAGCAACGCAATACAAACAACTACATTAAACACAAAATAAGTTTTTAAACAGCGCACATCGCCAACTCGTGTATTTCAGGGCGCTCTGATGAGCAACAAGGAGGCACCGTGAAATAAGATATCCAACCATGAAATAAGATATCGCACTACTAGGCCCGACTCCAGAGACCTGAAGAGTTTGCACTGCAGCATGATGACAAGGGGAGGAGAGCGGCATCTTAGAAAACAATGTCGGTCTTAGACTGTGACATTCCTTTGCAGTGCAATTTATCACGTTTCAATCAATTAGGATTCGTAACGGTAATAAAATAAAAACTGCCCGCCTGTGGGGCCCTACCTGCCCGAGTTGAGTTCACACACGTCTCTTCTACTTCGGTGACCCGGTCCGGACAGCAACCTGGCAGCCTGCAACCAAAATGGATGGACTAGGCTGCTGCTGTAGGGCACGACCGGTCCGATTTCTTCAGAGGCTCCGACCTTGACCTCGGCTAGTCTCCACCGCTCCTCTAATGCAGGGAAAGACAGTCCATCTGCAAAATGGCTGCTACTCTCCTCCAACAGCAATCATGGGCGGGAAGAACTAGTCAGAGTCTGCGCAGAGGGTCCCTATCCCAACTCGTCACAGGGTGGGTCTCAACACGCCCTGTGACGAGTTGGGAGGGGGTGGGGTGACACAAAAGCAAGCTCTCCTCCACTCTCTGATTGACGTGGAGACGTTAGCAATCCCGGGCTTGTGTAAAAAACGACCGGGGATAACTTAATCTCCACGCCATCAGGGGGTGGAGACTGGGCATCCAGGCTATGTCTTTGCCTACCTGATGACATCACAGCCTTCAGGGCTGTGAGGTTCTCAGCTGGCAAAGACATAGCAGGTGGTGCAGCGCTGCGGTATTGGCAGTGGGAGGCAGCAGACAGTGCCCCGTGTTCTTTGCGATGTGTTCTTTGCGTTTTTTTGGGTTTATTTACAAATAAAAAAGAAACGTACTGGTGATCTTTATTTTTAAAATCCACTGAAACGTGATAAATTACCTGGGGCTAAATTACCTGGGGCGGAGCCCCGACGCCCACAAAGAGAAACCGCCACTGTGCTTGAGGTCCTTTTGCGACTTCTGTGCATTCGGCCTGTTGGTCCTCATGAAGGTCTTCTCCTGCCGGAACCTCGTCAGTAAAAAATTATCATATATACTTTTAAGCCCTAGGAGATATGGCTCGGTGGTAGGCAAAGTTTTCAGTGCAATGTACATTTGTACACTGGGCATACACAGCTCTTTTCCCTCTCTGGCTGACTCTAAATTACTGGAGGAATCCGATACGTGAGACATTATCAAGAGAAAGACAATCCTGTAGGATGTCTTTACTAAGTGTGTTCTCTTGTTTAGCCCAGATCTTGAGCCACAATGCCAGGGGACGGAAGGCCAGTTTATCTGAAAGGAAAGACATCCCCAGTTCTTCATGGACAACATAGGATGGAATACATTGCGGGACAGAAAAGACCCTTCGCAAGAAAGAGTTTTCTGTGCTCTACACGGTCCCAAGCTCGATGTGGCCTCATATCTCACTCCTGTAACTAACCTTTGAAATACATTTTGCTTGGTAGACCTTCAAGAGGGCCCCTATTGGCTTCCCTCCTACTCTGCTGCTAAACTAAAGACAGCTGCAGAAGCTTTCACTAGGTCCCCTCTCTTCCGATTAAGCAAGGGGCACCAGCTCAAGGAATCGTCAAACACTACTCCCAAGTAGGAGAAAACATTAGCCTTAGGAATTGACGAGCATCCTAATTTAAAAATGCACTGCTTTGACCTTGCCTTACTGGGGCCCACTGGCATGGTGTATTATTTGGAGTGGCTTACGAATAGATCCAGGTCCTCCATAAATGAGGTGAAAATGTTAAGGAGAAGTTGTAAACCTCTTGCTGTCCTCGCCAGGAGGACTGCGTCGTCTGCATATAGGAGGACCGGCAGGCTACCCTTGCCTACCTGGGGACAGTAGGCTTTTGTTGCAAGAGGGCCTTCTCTAGAGAGTTGATATATAGATTAAAAAGAAAGGGTGCTAGGATACACCCCTGACACACACCCCTCTTGATGTTGAACTAGCGGGACACTTTCAAATCCTTTGTGTAACGGTCGACCGCCCTAGAGTCTCGATGAAGATCCCTCAAGAAACAGATAATGTTGTTGTCAATGCTGATGGATGACATCAGCTGCCATAGATTGGACCTGTTCACACAGTCGAATGCTGAGGACAGGTCTATAAAGGCTAAATATATGGGGCAGGCACGAGCCACTGTGTACTTGTTCAGGACGAGATCTAAATTTAAACACTGCTCCACAGTGGAACTACCAGGGCAGAAGCCGTATTGGATCTCAGCTCGAAAATTACTTTCCTCAGCCAAAGATTCAAGTCTGTCAAGAATCATGCATCCCACCACCTTCATCACGGAGTCTAGGAGGGAGATGGGCCTGTAGCAATAGGTGCTGTCCAATCACCCTTTTTAAATACTGGCACTATATTTGATAAAGCCCAAGAACCTGGGTGGACAACCCGAACTGAAGCATTGATTACAGCTGTAAGAATGGGCGCCCAGGTCTCTACGTTGGCAATGTAGAGGTCAGGCGAATCCCGTCTGACACGGGGCCTTACTTTTAGACAGTCCCAATATACCAGCTCTCACCTCTTGAATCTGGTGACGAGATCTGCCTTGCCTACCACCCTTTCCCGCCCCTCAATTGGCATAGTATAGTGCTGAAAGATATCTTCAAAGTGCCCAATTGTCCTCCATAATGTGGGCATCCAATAGATGAACATTTTCTTTTGATATAAATTGACTATTGATAATGGCCCAGAATTTAGAGCTGTTACGCAATTTACTTTCTTCCACTTAATCATTCCAGGCCTCCTCCTTCAGGGTGGACTTACGGGTTGCTACCGCAGCCTTGTATGCTCTACGAAGACATTTAACTGCCACCAAATCTTGGGGCTTAACACTCAAGGCCTGTCACAAATTCCTGGGAACCTGGGAACACATAGAGTCAAACCATCTTGGACCTACTGACTCACGGCCCCCACCGAGTCCTAAAGTAACCTTCGTATAACAATGGACATATTTCCAAATGTCAAGATGTCCAAGACAGATGGCAAACTCCCTACAACACTGATTTGCAAGGGACTCATGAAGTGATTCTGGGGCAATACACCCCCATTTTAAGTTCCTCCCCGTCTCCACCACTCTGAGAGGGACACGTTCCCCCGCCCACCTTGGTGTGTCCTTGTACTCGGGCCATCCTGTTGCAACACAAATGGTCTTATGATCGCTACATTCACTTATCTGGACAGAAAAGTCAGTGACCAAGGAAAAGAAAGGGGTAGATACAAAGGTAAAATCTATAAAGGTTTCACACCCTTTCCCAATGAAGGTATGTATGTATGTATGTAGGCATACTTATATAGCACGACTGTCACCCAAAGGGCATCCTGGCGCTTTGACCACAGAACATTCCTACCGATGTCAATTACACTGCCTTCGGAAAAAGGTAGGTTTTAAGGTCCTTTCTAAAAGACAGGAGATCCTGCTTGCACCTTAGGGCCAGAGGTAGAGAGTTCCAAAGCTTGGCGGCCGTGAAGCTGAATGAGCGGCCGTCCATCCTCACCTTTTTTATCTTAGGAACAGTCACCAAGAAGGCCGAGGAGGATCTCAAAAGTCTGGCAGCAGAGTACCAGGAAAAAAGACCTCGCAATACCACTAGACCCAGCCCAGGCAAGGCTCTAAAGACCAAGCAAGCTGATTTAAAACAGATCCGTTTTTGCACCGGTAACCAGTGTAGGTCCGAAAGGGCAAGAGAGGACGAAGCAGACCATGGCCGCGAGAGCGCCAGTTTAGCTGCCATATTCTGTACCCGCTGTAGCTTCATAATTAGAGTACTGGGGGCTCCCAGAAGCAGTGCGTTGAGTAGTCTAACCTACTGAGGATGATACTCCGCACTGCTTCCGTCCTCGCTGAATGAGGAAGTAGTGGCAGAATCTTCCGCAACATGCGTAACAGCAGCATGCAGGTCGCCGTGGTTTTGTTAACGAAGGCGTCCAGCTGGAGACTAGGCCCGAGCAGGACACCTAGGTTACGGACTGAGTCTGCCGCTGCGACTGTGCCTAAGGTAAAAGAAGGCAAAAGTCCCTCTGGCAGAAGGCGAGGCGTACGATCTACCGAACAGTAGAGAACTTCAGTTTTTGCCCCCTTAAACTGTAACGAGTTCTGACGCAACCAATCCGCAGCTGCCGACATGCATTAGTGAAAGGATTCCAGGGAGACCGCATCCCTGCCCTCGATGGAAAAAATAAGCTGAGTGTCATCGGCATAATTGAAGACAGACATGCCGAATGACTTAATCAGACTTATTAGAGGGCGAAGGTATAAGTTGAAAAGGTGGGAGTGATATTTGTTTTCCTCGGGGACAGCTTGTTCATGACTGATGTTAAATCAAATTCAAATTCAAGCAGGATTGAGTTAAGCTCAATACCCTGTGGGGTATGTTCCATGTGCAGGCCTGCTTGTCGTGTGCAACCCATGGCTTCTACACCTCCTTGTCTGATGTCCCCACACATATGGATGTTAAAATCCCCTGTTAAGAAAATGTAATGCCAACTCTGACCTTTCAAAATGCTACCCCTTAGTACTGACCCCAGCTGCATTATATTACACTCGTCCTTGTGTGTAACTACCGCGTTATAGAAATTTACCAAAAGGAGCTTGCTCTTGCAACTAACCAACAACATCACGTGTACATTGGGGCATAGAGTGAGGTGATGGAGATGCCAAGAACAGCTAATAAGACAAAGGTAGCTAGCCCCCCATAGCTATCCCTGATATAAACGGGATTGCTGGGACGAGGAGGGTTTTATAGCCATCCAGGTGATAGTTATTTTCAGTGGCCCAAGTTTCCTGCAGGCTTATCACATCAAAACTTTTCACAAGGGCCAACCATCCCAGATTGTCATTCTTACTTGCCAACCCTGCGATGTTCCAAGAAAGGATCTTACACCCTCCGTTCCTACTCATTACCTGTTGTGGGGGCGGGACATTTCCCCCTGGAACAAGTACCAAGGGGCCCAAGGGACCCACACAGCGTCAATCGCAATCTTCCAGCGAGCTTAAGGGAGCAAACCTATTTGCAGTGTTTACCCCTGTGATCCCCTCAGTACGGCCCCTGTGGCACCCATCAAAGAGCCGCTCACGTTGAGGCCCCGAATGGAAATTTCTGGGTCGATAAAAGAAACTCACTGGGAGTGCCAGTATTGCTGAGTTCCAACACCTATAATCAGACTGCACAACTGTACTTAAGATGTGAGTTACAATGATTGAATTATTAAAATTAACAATAATACATTCTCACTGCCAAGATTTCTTGGCACTACCAACCACTTTTGTCCGGGGCACCATAAGAATCTGATTTTCCACCCTAGGGCCAAGGACAATGTCGGATTTCAGCCGATGCACCACCTTATGCTTCAGCTGGAAAAAGTCTTCTTTAATACCAGGATCAAGACGCAGTACATTAGCTAACACCACAACAAGTGGGGTAGACTTGGGAGGGAGGTGAACATAGCCCACACTATGGGAACGGTAATCTGGATCCCCAGGGGGCATGATATCAGACCCATCTCGTCTATCATCAGGACATTACAAACTGCCTACTTTAACCCTCTCAGGTTGGCGGAACTGAGAGGTGGCTGAGTTCAAGATGTTATCCCCCCTTTGAGTTGTTGAATTGTCCTGAAGGTCAGTCTGGGTCTTGGTTGATGCCGTTGTAACTGCTGCTAAAATATTTAGCTGCTGTATGGCGATAGGTACCACTCTGGCTCCCGTACACTACCATTGGGACTAGAGATAGCAGTCGAGGTTGTCGGCTTTGTGGGAGGAAGACTTGTAGTAAGAGGGGCGCGGTCCCTCTGCAAAGAGGTTGTCAATTCAAATAGGTTCTTTTCCAGTGAAGTGTGACTGTGTAGGATGGGATCCAGTTTGGTTTCAAGTGCTGACAGCAAGGCAGCTTGAAGCATATCTAACGAAATTGCATCCAAGTTGGGCACTACTAAGTGTGCTGCTGGGGTTGGCTGAGGACCAGATTTCTTACTGCGTTTACAGGGTCCCTGCACGAAAGGACGCTTCCTCTTTGCGCCTCCTGATCTCAAGCCGAATCCAGAAAACTTGCCCAGTCCTGAACCAGATGCTGGCATATGTGCACCGTGCCGGGTGATGACCGTTGGAGAGAGAGGACAGTACCACCCGCCTGCACTCTACTCTGCACCACTCCCCTTTACACAAGAGCAATGCACTCCATGCCACTGCACTATATGCCACTGCACCCTACGCCTCTCTACTCTGTTCTTCACCACTCTACGCTATACCAATGCACTCTGTCACTTTACATCACACAAGTCTATGCCATTCTACTCCACTCAGCACAACTCCACTCAATGCCACTCCACTCTAAGCATCCAAGATACACTTCTCTCTATGCTACTGCACTCAGTCATATTAACTTTATTTTGCTTCGATGATAAAAGTGCATAGTTCAAAGACATTATAAATACATAAAAAATTCAAAAATATAAATCACATTCCAATAGCAGTAAAAAAATAGTTTTTAAAACTCCAGTCATAACACATCAAATTCCAAAATGCTACCCCAAAACTAAGATCAAAACCAAAGAGACAAAAACCTCAACAAAAGAAACCTTAAAAGGTTGCTCCTAAAGGGTCAGCTATGTCACCCGGAGTATCTATATTGTTTTTAAGTAAGGGAAGCTCAACAACCCCTGGGTTGGGGAGTTCTGCACTTGCATTATCAAACAATATAATTTTTTTAACACTATGAGACTTATATCATTTACAACTCTCCCAGCGATTCAGATCACCATGGCGACGGTTTGATTAAATCATCAAACAATTAAGGTCCTCATAACAAAGATTTCATTCAATCTTCCAACAATTCCTATACACTACAGTAAAAAAGGGAGATGCCCCCTTAATTGAGTTATATAAAGCAGACCTAATTGTAAACCTCATACAGAAAATTGTAAACAATGAATCAGATCATCATTGCCCTATTAGTCATGCCCATAGCGCTTTCTAATGACCATAACCCCCTAATAAAGTTCACAACCGAAGTTCAGATGTCAATAGAGGCCAATGAATACAGGTATCTGAAGCCTACTCTATAGAGACAGGGACATTGTCTTCTCAAAAATCTTGCTCATCTTGTTTTATAAAGTGCCCCTAATAATACAAAGTGTAAAGTGCATTGTTTAGACATATTATCACAAGGACATGGCATGAGCTGGTCCGATCAACCTCCTTGATGTGGAAATGCTGCCAAAAAGTGCACTGTTCCTAACCAAAACCTTGAAGGTAAAATCTATATTGCGAATTGGTACTAAAAACTAAATAAGACTGTAAATAATTAGTTAAAGGACAAGCCATAATAGGATACACATTCTAAAGTGTTCCTACAGCTGTCAGTGATGATTATTAACCCTGCTGGTAAAGGACATTTTATTAATACCTTTGAATTTTGAGGTCATATTCTTAGGGTTTTTAAAAAAGGAAGTCCCGTAAGCCAATCTCAAGAAACATATGTTTCAAATACTGAAACCAAGGAATCTTATCAACAGTAGATACCTCCCTAATGATGTCTCTTGAAAAGGCTAAATTCTCAGATAGCTGTATCTACTCTACACCAATGCACTCTACACCACTGCACTCTACTGCACTTTACTCTGCAACACTGAACTCTCTGCCACTAAACTCTATGCCACTCTACTCTGTGCCACTGCACTCACCGCCAATCTACTCTGCACTATGCACTTTACACCACTCCACTCTGCAACACTCCACTCTAAGCCACTCCACTCTATGCGACTCTCCTCTTCTCTGTATAATGCTAGACCACTGCACTTTACGCCACTCTACTTTGCACCACTCTACGCCACTGCACTCTATGCCACGCTACACCAATCTACTCTACTCTGCACAACTGCACTCTACACCACTGCATTCTATGCCACTGCACTCTATGCCACTCTACTCTGCATCACTCCACTCTTCACCCCTACACTCTATGCCATTGCACTCTTCTATGCACAAATCTAATCTAAGCCACTGCATTATACGATGCTGCATTGTACGCCGCTGAATTCTTTGCTGCTGTATGCTACACCACTGCATTCTGTGCAATACCCTCTACGCAATGCACTCTACACAAATCCACTCTACTCTGCATCACTCTACCCCACTGTATGCCACTGCACTCTACTCTACTCTGCCACTGCACTACACTACTCTACATCAGTGCACGCTACTCTGCACCACTGTACTCCATGCCACTGCACTCTATGCCACTCTACTCTATGCCTATACACTCTACACCAATGCACCCAAAGCCACTCTATACCACTGCACTCAAAGACACTACTCTGCAACACTGCACTTTATGCCACGGAACTCTACCCCACTCTACTCTGCACTATTTCATTCTATGCCAATGCACTGCCACTGCAGTGTACTCCACCCTACTCTGCAGCACTCCACTCTATGACACTGCACTCTGCAGCACTCCCATCTATGGCACTGCACTCTATGGCACTGCACTCTACGGCTCTATACTCTGCGCTGCACCATTTAACACCACTCTATTGCACCACTCTACGCCATTGCACTCTGTGCCACTCTACTCTGCTCTGCATCACTGTACTCTACACCACTGTACTCTATGCCACTATACTCTATGCCACTATAATCTATTCTGCACCACTCCACTCTGCACCACTGCAGTTTATGTCACTGCACTCTAGTATGCAGCACTCTAATCTATGCCACTGCATTCTATGATGCTGTGTTGTACGCTGCTGAATTATAAGCGGCTGCACTCTATGCCAGTGCACTCTGCACCACTACACTTTATAACACTCTATGCCAATGCACTCTACACCAGTCCACTCTACACCACTGCACTCTGCAGCACTTCACTCGATACTATTGCACTCTATGCCACTCCACTGTACGCCACAATACTCTACTCTGCATCACTCTACATCATTCTACTCTGCACCACTCTATGCCACTGCACTACATGCCACTCTACTCTACTCTGCACCACTGCACTCTATACTACTGCATTAGGTGCTAGTGCACTCTATGACACTCTACTCTCACCACTCCACTCTGCACCACTGCATTCTAGACCACTGCACTCTACACCGCTATACTCTGCAACACTCTGCACCAATGCACGCAACACCAGTGCACTGTACTCTACTCCACTCCACTTCACTGCACACCACTGCACTCTATTCTACTCCGCACCACTCTGCTCTATGCCACTGCACTCTATTCATCTGCACTCTACGTCACTGCGCTTTAATTGGCACCACTGTACTCAACACCAAAGCACTCTACCCCTCTTTACTCTCCACCACTGCACTTTACACCAAAGCACTATATGCCGCTCTACTCTGCAGCACTGCTCTTTACACCACTGAACTCTACCCCACTCTACTCTGCACCACTGCATTCTGTGCCAATGCACTCTATTCCACTGCAATATACACCTGTCTACTCTGCAATACTCTACACTACGTCGCTGCACTCTGCAGAACTCCACTCTACTCCACTGCACTCTACGGCACTATACTCTACTTTTCACCAACCTGCACCACTCTACATTGCATCGCTGCACTCTGTGCCACTGTATTCCATCCCTCTGTACTCTACTCAACACCACTCATTCCACTCTACTCTACACCACTCCACTGTAAGCCAGTCTGCCAGGCTCCACTGTACACCACTCCAGTACACAACACTCTATGCTGCTCCACGTTATGACACTCTACTCCACTCAACGCCATTCCACTCTATGACACTCCACACCACTCTCCTCTACACCAATAGCTTTTAGCCATGCTGGAAAGTATCCATGCTGGTATAGAACATGACTAAAACACATTGACAAATCCATTAGGTCTTGGACAGGCGGGACCGTTGGCTTTGCCAATGCTTCTATTTCTTTCAAACTGGATGACTATTTTCGACAGTTTAATTACTATTTGGGCTGGCCCTTAATGTCTTCGTGTTGTCTCTATGACCCAAATTAAAAGTTCATGAGAAGAAATGATTTCCATATACAGCTGACATAGTCAAATCCTTATAGTTTCTCCTTATGATGACCCATGGATATATTACCCTTCAAAGTCGAAATGCCGACTGTCCGACTGGACTAATGTGGCTTGATTTATTAAATCGATCAGAGCATTGGAAAACATAAACTATTTTTCCATTTACTTTGCTCAAAAAGTTTCACTTCACCATCTGCTGATTTGCGACATTTTGTGCTTATTATTAATAAATGCAACACTCTGCACACCACAAGCACATGAGCATTGCGCCAGTGTATGTATCATAAATATCTGTTTCTTACTACTCAAAAGAATTATAATCAGGGCCGTAGAAATGCTCAAACCAGCCCCATTGCCTGCATCTCCTTCTGCTATCTCTCTCTTTCCTTCCATCCTCACCTTCTCTCCTCTCTTGCTGCTCAGACTCTGACCCCATTCTCTCTACCTTCCCCCTCCGTCCCTCTCTTTCTTTCCCTCTCTTGAAGCATCCCAGTGCCTGCTGCAATGAACCTCAGGGAGCTGGGGAAAGTGACTCAGACACCAAGCGTGGGCCTGAGCTTTCAAAACTGTCCTCCAAGGGCTTCCGTCCACCGGGGAAATACCAGTGTAACTAAAGGCCTGCAAGCTCTGACTATAATAGTCTGTTTACGATTTTTTTTCTTTAAATTAATTTCTATAGCAATACAGTTTTTGATTACAGCTCATGCATACATCACTGAAATATCAATGGTTTAACTTCCACATAAGACATAACTTATTTATGTGACTTATTGGATGTTAAATTATGATGTTCTTGACAAAGTATCAGGGGCTGCAGCAGACCACTTCCGGCCACTGTGCTGGATGCTGTGGCTGCTGAGGCCTCGAGGCATGGGGTGGCTCAAATTTAAGACTGTTTTGATACATTCCTGATCCTTTGGTCAGCCTTCTCTCTGGTCATCTCTCAATGCTTTAGTTTATTCTTACTGCCAATGTTGCAAAGAACATGTCCACTCTGATGGAGGCAGAGAAGGTAGGTAAATATTGACTGCAATACATTTTTCCATGGCTCTTGTTACAGGTTCTATTCCTGTTAGTAGGTGTAAACCATCTAAGGGGATATGATTTAGTCATCTCAGCCCCAGGTGTAGACCAAGCATCCCTATATGACAGAGACATAACCTTGACGGCATGGCATTGAGCAACATTGCACACAAGGCTAGATTAGCGCTCACAGGGGCATGGACACAGTAACAAGATGGCAAAGATCAGCCAGCATGGCGGCATGCTCTCAACTTAAATGACTCTACAAGCCAGGAAAAAATGGCTGCAAAAAAAAATCTGAATTTCTGTGGGGTCACCAATGCAAGAACTGAAAGTGGGGCCCACAATATGTATGAACAAACCTGCGTTTGTCAGGAAACCATTTTCATCTTCTGAAGCTCACATCATATGACCCTATGTCTCTGCCCACATTCTACAAAGAGCAATGGTAGACTTGCGGGGGATTGTCCATCGTGGTGAAGATTGCTTTAGCCTGAGTTGGTGGACCATTGACTTTTATCAGATAATATTTCAACCTTAATTCTTTTAGGGATAGTTATGTTGCAGAGTTTGTTGATGAGGTCTCGGGAAGAAAGGTGGTCCACTCAGCCCTGGGGCAGTGAGTGACTTACGCACAGGTGAGTCCTCTTAGCAGACAGAGGGGCAGGGAGTCAAGAGGTTGGCACTAGGGCAGCAGACAGAGAATCACTGACACATTTTATTTATTTATTTATTTATTAAGAAGCTTATAAAGCGCACGGCTACCCCCAACGGGGGTGTTCCGGCGCTATACATGTGGTGGTGTCCTGCAGTGGTGCCCTGTGCATGTCCTGCTACTCGTCCTACCCGATTTAAGCTGAAGAATCTGCTCGACTTGTAACCAATGAAGTGAGCTTTACATTTTCAATAAGATATTGTGTAACTGATAACATGGCATCAGATTATGATGCAACTTGCTGGGCTGGAGAAAAAAGAAACAGATAGGACACAGAAGGATGCCTGCAGCATTTACATAATGATCACAACTGTTGTCTGTGGGAAGAAGTGAAGAGGTACATGTTGAGAAATAGCAGTCCGGCTTCAGTGCCTGGAGACAGGTGTTTCTTCAGGAGTGGATCCAAAGAGGAGCCTACTTAGGCCTCTAAAGTACTAGCATCTCTGACTGGACAGCAAGTAGCGCATACGCCCCTCCCACGTGGGGCATGGAAACAGATCAAGCAAGGGAAATAATTAGTAAAATGTGTTTTTAGTGCAATGCGAGTATATATTTTTGGGAACTTACCATCCCCATGGCGACTCCTCTGTTAAGGCGAAGGAGCGTCGCCCCACTGCTCTTAGAGCAGTGAAAGAGGGAAAAATAAAATGATAATAACAGGATGTTATTATTATTTTATTTTTGGTTGCTTCGGGGCTGGGTTAGGGCGAGGCTAGGCTGGTGGTTCATGGAGGAGGAGTGAACTGTGCACACTAGGGGGCTCATTACGATCTCAGACTGAAAGCCTCCGCCCAACTGTCAGAAGCTTCCTGACCGCGTCAGAGCCCTTCCGACTGACTCTGTCGGATTACAGTCTCATTGCTCGATTACGATGTTCGCGGTCGGAATGTAAACCGGATGGTCATTCCGACTCGGTTCTGACCGACTCGCAGAGTATTCCGGTCTATTGGAATCAAAACCGTAACCCCCTATGGACGGCATTTCCGCTGTCGGGATTATGATGTATGTTTCAAACAGCCTTTCTATGCTGTCATTTCAGACTAGGAAAGGCTATCAGAAAGTGAGTTTGTGGGCTCCTGGCAGGGCCCCCTAGCCCCGGCGGCCTACGGTTGGTGGCCGAGGGAGTACTAGGGTACCCCCCTGTAAAACCATACACTGTGTGACAGGCACCATGGGGTGCCTGCGGCAGGGTGCAGGGTTTTACACACACAGCCCATTTCCCTATAGGAGCCTGTGTTACGGCCGGTTCTCAAGCGTAACATGAGCTCCCATGGGAAACAATGAGAATCTGACTGAACAGTGCTCTGTTGCATTGTAATCTGGCGGTTGGAACCGCTGACCGCAAGTCGGTTGGTCCAGAGACCAAGACGGTGTCGGGTGGAGGCTTTCCGCCCAAGATCATAATGAGTCCCTAAGTCTACATGACTGCTTGACCGGCCATTTTGGCCGGACAAGCTGTCATGTGCACTTTGCATATTCCCCACCAGGCTGTAATGAACAGCCTGGTAGGGAATATGTACAGGCTCCCTGTCCCGATCTGGGTACTGATCCACGGCTCGCCGACCAATCACACCGCTGCATTGCAGCTTTGTGATTGGCTCAGGGGAGCCTGTGTGCCCGGGTCCTTCCACCAGCTTCTTCCGGACAGGAGTCAGGAAAAGCAGAGAAGGGGAGAGATCAGCCGGCAGAAAAAGTAAGTGCTTTTAAAAATATATATTTTCAACATCCCTCCCCGTCGGCATCAACCCCCCACCCAGGGCCGGACTGGGAACCAAAACTGGCCCTGGCAAAGTGCTCGGGCCGGCCCCAGCCACCCCCTCCAGGGGTTGGAGGTGCCGCCAAGCTCTTTGCTGGGCCGGTTTTCGGCCGATTTTTTCACAGGGCCCTGTAACAAAACCGGCCCCCACCCGTGCTGCGCACCGGGGTATTGCCCGGTGCCCGCAACGGCCAGTCTGGGCCTCCCCCACCCCGTCGGCGTCCCTGCCCCGCCACTCCTATTCCCTACTAGCCCCCACTGCCCACTTCTAGACATATCTGGTGATCTAGAATGCAATGCTGCTCACAATCTGTATTCTCAGAGGCTGCTTCAGAGAAATGGTGATAAATCTGTTTGGAGAATTGTTGTCATCTGACACAAGCACAAGTCAGCCTAATCAATCAGAGGGAACCTCCAAGGACAGCTTCCCTGGATCAAGAGTAGAAATGAGTCAAAATAGTTGGGGTGTGGGGTGGGAGAGAGGTTCAAGGTAGGGAGAAACAAGAATTCAGGAAATATATCCTTAAAGAGGAAGGGTTGTAAGGCAGGAACTGCAATTATTATTATTATTTTTATAAATCCAGATTTTAAGCCCTGCCTGGCTTAATTCAGAGCATGATCCTCAAAGGGTTAGTTAATTATTTGCCCCTCTGACTGTTCTGATCTTCTTACTCTCAGGTTAAACCAGGTTTTCACCTTTCGTAAAGCTATTTGAAACTTCACCACTTTGGAACTAATTCGTCCTTTCCAGCGACCACATGTTTCCTCTGATTATAGGGATCGCGCAATGTGAGTTACGGCTTGAAACTGGAATATAACATGTGCCAAGGCAGTTTGTGTTTTTTGTCAAGCCACTCCAAGTTTTTGCTGCCTGGATTCAACCCTGTGTTCTAGAGTAAAATTCTCTTCTGCTCTTAGGCACCTCGTCGCTCCGCTTGTCTCCGTGCCTTCCGGGCACCCGAGACCTCGAGGTGCGTGGCAGCCGTGCTGGGCAGGATTCAGTCAGCAGTGGGCCTCGTGGTTTCTCTGGGATACACTGGTCTGGTGAGAAAGCACGCCAAATCGCACAGGAACCCCCTTCCGTCCTGTACTTTTACTTCAATATGACACTTTAACGGCTGACACCTTTGACAAGTCCCACTCCCTCACACAGAAGCCATGGAAACCTCTTGAACAAATAAGTCCCCCTTTGTGAGTAAGCCACAGGTTGGGACAAAAAAAACCGGGCCTAAGACCCTTGAGCTAATTAAAGAGGTTCCTCCGGCTGCGGCAGAGGAAGTGACGGAGAGGCCAGGGCAGGTTTGGGCTGCTCTCTCAGGCTGGCATATGGCTGAGCTCACCTCTGCCCAACAATCAATAGTTACTTTATGTGCTGCTCGGGGACAATATTTACTTTGGGATGTGTTACCTTAAAACCCGAAGGCTTATTATTTTCTGTGGTTTCTGTTGAAGTCGAGACGTGAGGAAATAGGTTGACTCGTCCCTGGTGGTTTGAGTTGTCCACAGTGGTCCAAGCCAAAGAGGTGGTGGAAAGGGTTTCGGCGAAGGTGCCAGCCAGCGGCCATGGCCTTCTGACGGATCCTGTGGCAGTGGGCACAGTGCAATGTCTCTGCAGCTGTAGCAAATACTCGAAACCGCGACTCGTACTGCCGCGGGTTGTGAAAAATCACAAACACATAATTAGATGCCAGGATGGAAGGTCGTAAATAGGTTTACTATTGGTGACTGAAGTGCATCTTTTTCTTCCCTGGCAAGGACTATGAATTAGATTTTAAACTGGAGGAGGCAGCTGGCAGACTTTTGCTGGGCCAGGTGTGTATTTCTTTACTTCTCTTGAACTGCACAGTCTTTTGAACCAACAGCTTAAAATACACAAAACAAATAAGATCTCATAACAAAGCACAAAACCATTTTAAGAAAACAGGTTTAAGGATAGGCAATCCAGTTGCAGAAGGTTAGATTGTGGATTCGATGTAGTTGAGTTACTGAATGAGCCAAATTCCTGGCTCAGCTCAAGGTCCTATTGAACCCTCGACCCCAAAAGAGGCAGAGCCGAGTCTTCATGTGGCTTCTGCCTGCTGCCTCATGTGGCTTCTGCCTGCTGCCACGCTCTAACCTCATGCATCAACCATTAAACAGCAGGTGCTCTTCCTCTGAGGTGGAGGAGCATTGCCCCACTGCTCTAAGAGCAGTACAAAGGAAAAATAAAATGATAACAACCGAACATTTTTATCATTTTATTTTTAGTATGGCTGCAAGCTCCATGTTAGGGCGGGCAGGCCTGAGCTCCCATGACCCAGAGGGAGGAGGAGTGGTTGCTGCGCCTTAAGTGCGCATGACGGTTTGGCCGGCTGTCTTGGTCCAGCCAAACCATCATGCGCACGTTGCATGTTCTCCACCAGGCTGTATTGCGCAACCTGGGTGGAGAACATGTTCAGTCTCCCAGTCCCTGTCTGAGTGCAAAACAGCAGCGTTGTGATTGGCTAGGGGAGCTTGGGGGCTTCCGGGAGGCAGGATACAGTGAAGACGGAGGAGAGGCGGTGGCTGGTGACCCACAGGAAAATTATTTTTTTTCTCTAGCCCCCCACCACCGTCCCCTGCCAGGTGCCACTCCCATTAAATATAAAGCATAAACCTTTGATGTAAAACAAAGACAAAGAGGTACACGGAGTTAGTAGTGGAACTGCAGTAGGTGATACCACAAAACCTAGGATCAATCATTTTGCCAAGTGTGTGATCTTAATGAAATGACCGAGCCTCCTTTTCCTTATCACACATGAGAGCACCTTATAAAACATGAGTTAAGCATATGCATTGTACAGAAACCTGTGCTTGATTTAACCGACAATATTATTCCTCTATGCATAATAAATAAAGCTTTGCATATGGTGCACATGAAAACTGACTTGAGACTTGGTTTACTAACACATCGTTGTCGCAGGGAGGGCAGAAATGTGTCTACGATCATGCTGGAGTAGCATAATGTTGTGTCTATCCTTTTACGTTTGCAAAGGTCACGTATATGTTTGCAATTGGGCTCATGCATTTGTGTGACACAATAATACAGATAAGATATGGTGCACCAAAGGTATAGAAAGTGCACCTCTTGTGTGCATATTAACAATTTTTTTCCTTTTCAGAGATATGTGGATTGCTGATATTAATCTTCGTTAGGTTCTGATTGTAAGGTGGTGCACTAAAATCCATTTAATGCAGTTCATTCGCCAGGGATTAGTGAGAGTGGATCATATATCTGTTTGATGTTTCTTGGAACCAGAATGTCGTGTTTGCTTAAAAATTACATGTATTAGTTGGTGTGCAACATATAAGAGTACAGCAGGCTATAGCTTGATTCATTATTAAAGATTTTATTAATTGAATTATAAGTAGGTTGTAGAACTAATGTGTTTTAGAGAGAAATTGTTAAGTTAGCGTTATTGTGGGCCTTAAGCTTGCAGTTGAGATAGCTAATATTAACGTGAAAGTTGTTTTTATACTTGTATTTCTCCTTTGCAGGTGCAGACCAAAGGCATTCATTAGTCAAAGGTACATTATATTTCGGAGATAGTGAGGAGAGGAAGAGTTGGCAAGATCAAATGATTTTAATTGACAGAAGAAAGGGAGTGATACCAGTTGGTACTATCAGACGAAAGGAGGAAAACAGGGACGCTTTGGAAGTGGAGACTGGAATATAGGAGTAGTGTTCAAGGTGCAAAGCTCCTTTCTGGGAACTAGAAAGCATATAATGATGTGGATGAGGTCATGATTTCTCAAATATTCTTTGTGAATTTTTAATTGGTGAACCCATTTGGGTTTAGTCAGATTCCCTTTAGTCCTGGAGAGGTACAGACTGCTCCAGTCCTGACATCTCTGATTCTGTGGCTTCAAGCTATACATGATTCAAATCAAATCAAATAAAACCAAATCAAATCAAATCAAATCAAACATATTTATAGAGGGCCCTACTGCTCGAAGATCCAGGTCTTGAGTTGCTTCCTGAAGGAGAGATGGTCCTTGGTCAGTCCTAATTTCCTAATTCCTAGTGGGATTCCTAATTTCTAGAGCTTCTACAGAGGTCCTGATGCTAAAACCTTTCCGGCTTCCTTGACTTAATAAGTTTTCCCCCAACTAAAGGTTAGTGTAGGGTTACTAGATACCAAGGATCTTTTCCTTGTATGGGGAGAAGGATCGGATTTGTTCATCCAGTCATCAAGTTCTTTTCCTCATATTTTGTACCGCGGCTATAGAGATTCTGATATGTACTTCGTTGTTGAGGATAAATATTGTTAAATGTTTTGGTCTACTTTGTTGGCAACCCCTTTTCCTCTCAGGCTACTACAAAGGGCTATTGGCCAGAGTTACATTTGAAGAAGTGGCCCAAAGTGTTCTCAATGCTTAAAAACTATCACTTCTAATATATGTCACTCAATGTCACAGCCGGACTGGGAGCCTAAACAGTTCTGGCAAAAATGTCAAAACCTGTCTGATACCTTCCTCTCTCTTTCCATCCCCTGTCATTCTCTCTCTCACTTCTTGTCCTCTTTGCCACCATAAACCCTGGGGAGCTGGAGGCATGGCAGCAGCTTTTAACCTTGGCCTCCAAATCACACAAGCCCCTTGAGGAAATGCCCAATGGGTAAAATGATTCAGAAAAGGGGGTGGTGATGAACAGAGTGTCTGAATTAAGCAGACCACTCTTATCCAGTCCAAGGATCAGGGCTTGATCCATCACCGTTTTTTAGCTCACTGCACCATCCCAGCTCAGAACCTGGCTACATGCAAATTAGTCTGTTCCTGTCCCAGTGCATGATGGGAACAGGGCAAACCAAACTACCAAGCCAATTCTTATACTGGGAAGGAAACAAGCTTCCGGGGACCGGTTTCTGGCATTTCAGCCGTCGTCGGCCCGGCTTGCTTGAATCCTGATGGTGCAATGAGCAAGGGACTCACATCTAAGTATACCCTTCCACGCTTATGGTGGACAAAATGATTCAGAAAAGGGGGTGGTGATGAACAGAGTGTCTGAATTAAGCAGACCACTCTTACCCAGTCCAAGGATCAGGGCTTTATCCATCACCGTTTTTTAGCTCACTGCACCATCCCAGCTCAGAACCTGGCTACATGCAAATTAGTCTGTTCCTGTCCCAGTGCATGATGGGAACAGGGCAAACCAAACTACCAATCCAATTCTTATACTGGGAATGAAACAAGCTTCCGGGGACCAGTTTCTGGCATTTCAGCCGTCGTTGGCCGGCTTGCTTGAATCCTGATAGTGCAATGAGCAAGGGACTCACATCTGAGTATACCCTTCCACGCTTATGGTGGACAAAATTATTTCATCACCACCCCCTTTTCTGAATCATGATGCACTGGACGAGGGTCAGACTAATTTGCATATAGCCAGGTTCTTAGCTGGGATGGTGCAGTGAGCTAAATAACGGTGATGGATCCAGCCCTGATCTTTGGACTGGGTAAGAGTGGTCTGCTTAATTCAGATATCTGTTCATCACCACCCCCTTTTCTGAATCGTTTTTGGCCACTAGAGGTGTGGCAGGGTATACTCAAACATGAGTCCCTTGCTCACAGCACCATCAGGATTCAAGCGAACCGGGCCAACAACGGCTGAAATGCCAGAAACCGGTCCCCGGAAGCTTGTCTCCTTTCTGGTGAAGAATTGGCTTGGTAGTTTAGTCTGCCCTGTTCCCATGATGCACTGGGCCAGGGACAGACGGATTTGCATATAGCCAGGTTCTGAGCTGGGATGGTGCAGTGAGCTAAATAACGGTGATGGATCAAGCCCTGATCTTTGGACTGGGTAAGAGTGGTCTGCTTAATTCAGACACTCTGTTCATCACCACCCCCTTTTCTGAATCGTCAATGGGTAAAATGGCCAGTCAGTCCTTCTCAATGCAGTGAAACTCTTCTGCTCGTTAAAGAAATACACATTTTTAAAATCTTGTAGAGACATGTATAGATTATATTTTTGGCACAATTTATATGCCAAATATGTTTATGGCTCCGCTCGTAAATGGGCTCCTGGACCCAAGCAAGATCCTTGTCTCGGCTCTGATTTGGCTTTCTATGTTAATTTGCTGTCATACCTCTATTGTAGATGCTTTTAAAGCCTGTCTTAAGAGGCTGGTTCTGAGTTGTGCTGGGCGAGGATTCCCTCGAAATGTTAAAAATTTGTATTTCATTTTCTGCCATTAACATTCCTTTCCATCTGCCATTCCCTTCATAGTCGGGGATGTAATGGTCAACTGACCTGTGTCCCTTTCAATAAAGCTGAATTGAAGGACCGGGTTTTTAGAACCCAGCGGCGTCAGGGAGAACGCCTGAAACCTTCGAGTTCCCCTGTCTTGGCAAACAGAGACACAGGATACTTCTTGATGACGTCAAAGACCAAAGTTTATTGGTTGCAACCAGGGACAGAGATCTACGAAGTACACACGGGTAGTTCGTCAGAGACTGCACACTTCGAAAAACGGAACTCGGTCTTTTATGCCGAAAATCACGCCTCTGGCAACATTACAATTTACATTTAGTGCATACAAACTGACCAATGACCACGTACCATTTCAAAGGTAGCAAATGACGGCAGTCAGAGACAATCCCATTTTCCGTTGTCCAGCCCACCAAAAACGATCGCACACATGTTTGGTTTCCTTTTCGATCTGGCCGGACAAACCCATCGTAAACCCTTCAACCCAGATCGATGAACATGTCATAAAGGAAAGGCAGAAACAGATGGAAAGGAGATAGAGAGGTGGGAATGGTGTACCATAAACTCGGACATGTCCTGCCCTTTTATCTTTATCAGGCCAGCTGCCGCACAAGGAACTGGCTCAGCGGGATTCGCCCCAGGCGAGGAGTCAGTTCGGCCAGGTCAACCAGAAGTCAGCTAAGGCGTACGTGTCTCAAGGACTTTCTCGGCCGCAGTCATCGGGCCTATGTTAGGGCAACCACACAAAATGGCTGCTGCATACAAAATGGAACCCGGAGGTTCAGACTAAATCCTCAAATGCAGAGTGTTCTCCTATATCGATTCATACGAAAACACTCAGACACGTTACACTCGCCATTTGCGGTCTGTAGAGACCATAATCGTCCATTTCCGACGATCTTTATAAATCGGGTTTCGGAACTATCGAACCCAATTCGGAACCACGGAACCACAGAACACTTCTTACAATGCCAAGTAGAACATCAGTAGAAGAGCACATGTGGTGTCGGCAGCAAACAGTGCTTCTTCCAATCACAGTAGAGCCCCTCAAGTAAGAAAACCGTGATATTGTTAGATATGTGAGTGTCACCACATAGGCACAGTCCAGAATGTGAGGCACCTCTGGTTTTCCTTTATTCTGCCAAGGGATTACCATACTGTCTTCTCTAGACTCTTAATGGGCCTTAACCCTCTTAGACCGTTCTGATTTAGACATTGGAGTATGGATTGTAATCCATCAGGGTGTCTGCGGCGAAGTACCTCTCCCAACGAAGTCTAAAACGACCCTTAGGTTTCTTGCTATGTGAAACTGCAAACATCATTACACCGGCACAGGGATAACCTCTCCATCAGGCATCAGCATCCACTTCAAGAGCTGTGACCCATCCACATTCACTCTCCAGCTTTCCTCCTACGCACGTCATCAGCTGGGATGCAACCAGACACCAGCTGTGATCTAGCAAGCCTAAACATTAGCAATTTACCAATCAGGCTCTGCACCAGTTTGGTTCCAACAAGCTACTGCCTGCAATCTAACAAACCTATATCCATTATGTTCCATCCAGCCTCTATGCACCAGTTGCTTTCCAAAAGCCACCAGCTGTGAACCAACAAGCCTGTGCATCCACAAATAACCAACCACTCCACTTCATATGTTCAGTGACAACAAGCCACCAGCTCTGATAAATCAAGCCTCTGCATCTGCAACGTTCCAACAATTGTCTGCTCAAGTTTTGTGCCAACCAACTACTCACTATGAACTAACAAGCCTCTTTATGTGGAAGGTACCAACCAATTTCTATGACAGTTGTGTTCCAACAAGCCACCAGCTGTGAAATAACAAGCTTCTGCATCCAGAATGTTCAAACCAGTCCCTCTGTACCGGTAATGATGATTCAACAGCCTATTCACTAAATTTCTTTCGATTAGCCCCAGAGCCATTTACTTTTCAACCAGCCTCTACACCATCAGTGCTCCAACCAAAAATGTCACCAGCTCAGTTCCGACCTGCGAGCACTACACCAGTTGTGATCCACCCGTCCAGTGCACCAGCTTTGAGGCAACCATCTTTTACTCGTGTGTTCCAACCAGCCCCTGAACCTGTTAACCTTTCAAAGTAATTTACTCCACCTTTGCTTCAATCGACCACTCCATCAAATGTGCTGCAATTAGCCACAGCATGCTCTTTTTTTATCAGTCACTGCACCTGGTGTGATTTAAGCAGCCATCGCACCTGCTACATTTTAACCAGTCACCGCACTCGCTGTGTTTTAAGCAGATACTGCACCTTCTGTGTTTTAAACAGCCACTGCACTTTTCTTGTTTAGCCGGAAACCGCACCCACTATGTTTTTCTTAGCTATTCCACCTGCTGTATTTTAACCAGCCATTGCTGTTGTTATGTTTAAACCAGCTATTGCACGTGCTCTATTTTAACCAGCCACTGCTGTTTTTATGTTTAAACCAGCCATTGCACGTGCTGTATTGTAACCAGCCATTGCTGTTGCTATGTTTAAACCAGCCATTGCACGTGCTGTATTTTAACCAGCCACTGCTGTTGTTATGTTTAAACCAGCCATTGCACCTGCTGTATTTTAACCAACCACCACAGTTGCTGTGTTCAAGTAGGTATTCTGCTCCTGTGATTTATCCAGTCATTCCTGTTTCTTTGCTTTACAGCCACAGCAGTAGCTGTGTTTTAAGTAGGTATTCCACCCACTGTGTTTTATCCAGCCTTCCATCCACTTCGCTTTAACCAGCCACCTTGTGATTTAGGTAGGTATTCCGCCCACCGTGTTTTATCCATCCATTCCATCCACTTCGTTTTGAGCAGGCACACTATACCACTGCTTGACAACCAGCCACTGACCCAAAGATCCAAAGGAACTAGGGGCTTACCGCCCCATTACCCTGATAAATAACGACGCAAAAATATATTCTAAATTACTCGCTAGTCGATTGGCCCCGGTAATCCACAAAATTATTTCCGTAAAACAGCATGGATTCGTTCCCGGTAGATCTACTACTGATCACATTCAGAGGGTGATCACGCTCTTCGACATAGCGGATGTAACAGGAGACCCTATGGCACTTATCCTTTTAGATGCTGAAAAAGCCTTTGATAGGGTCTCCTGGAAATATCTATGGACCGCTATGTCGAGGAGTGGGATTGGGGAGACATTTATCAATGCTATTTGCAAGATGTACTCTAATCCAGAAGCTGTGGTCTCGATAAATGGAGAAAACACAGCCACAATTAAAGTATCAAGAGGTACAAGACAGGGGTGCCCTTGTTCACCTCTCCTATTTGCCATATTCATCGACCCTTTCATCCACAGATTGGAAATGAATACTTCAATAATGCCAATAAGGACTATCAATGGCGAAACAAAGTCTTTAGCATATGCTGATGACATTGCCATAGTTACAGCTGATCCTAAAAAATCAGAAAAGGCAATGGAACTAGAGGCAAACAAATTTGGCGAAATCTCGGGGTATAAATTAAACCAGACTAAAACTCAAATCTTAATCAACAGCAATAGCAATATTGTCGATGAAAGGGTAACGGATAAGGCAATGTATCTCGGTGTCAACCTTACCGCTAATTTAAACAATCTGGTTAAACTTAACATGGCTCCTCTAATGAAACAAACGGAAAAATGCCTAAAGAAAATGCACAATCTACACCTTACAATCATAGGAAGGTGCAATCTAATCAAAATGGTATATCTTCCTAGATTTTTATATTTTTTCAGATCCATTTGCTTGAATTTTGAACCACTTTTATTTAAGGAAATCGATAACATTTTTTCTCGCTTCATATGGAGCTATGGGAAAATACGAAGATCCAATAGATTTATCACCCTACCAAAAGAACGAGGAGGTTTGGCACTCCCAAACCTTAAAACCTACTGGTGGGCGACAATACTTAAGTATAGTAGCCAGCTGCTCAGGAATAATCAGGACGATCGCTTAGAAAGATCTGTCCCCAACCCTCAGGAACTTATTCTTGGCAATCAAGCAAGCGCACACTTGTGGCGACTGACTTATGACTGCCATTTTAAGAAAGTACGCTTCAAAACTTTAAAGGATATCTACGCTGCCTGGAATGACATCCGTAAACATTTAGGGCTAGGCCGGTACTCATACTATACTACTTTTATAGGCAACAACAACCTCCCGGATATCTTTTCTGACATGTGTATGACACGGTGGACCAGACTTGGTATAATCCAAGTCGGTTCTCTTTATGAGTCAGCTGGTGTGGCCTCATTCGAGTCTCTAAAACACAAATATGGCCTAGAAAATAGGGACTTCTTCAAATATTTACAGGTCAGGGACTATATCATGAAAAAGGGGGGGGGTAGGGTAGCTCTTCAGAAAAACGAGCTAATAGAATCTATTGTTCATTGTAGCAAAGTAAAAATTGGGGCAATATACACCAAGTTAACCACTGGATTCCCGGATGATATGGACAAACACATAGATAATTGGCAGAATAAACTCGGAATCTCAATTATACCCATCCAGAACGCATTCCAGCTATCCCAATCAATACTAATGTCTTCAAAACTGCAAGCACAATTCTACAAAACTTTTTTTCTTCTATACCATACCCCCTATATGCTAGCTAAATGGAGTACAGGTAAAGGGACATTTTGTCCGAGATGCATGATGCCTGAAGTAGATCTAATACATATGTTTGCTACTTGCGGGGCACTATGTACCATCAGACGTGAGATATCCACCTTTTTCTCTGAAATATTTGAATCAGAAATTGTCATTACAACACCGGAAATAATATTGGGGTTTGACAGTGCGAACCACCCAGATAACATGAAGGGACTTCTATTTGTCTCCATGGCGGTGCTTCGAATCTGTCTTGCCTCTTCTTGGCTGGATAATGTCCCCCCATCTTTCCAACAATGGCAGGCCAGATTACTCTCAGCCTATAGCTTGGAAAAAGCAATATACAGCAGGAAGGGTGTCAAAAAGAAAAAGAAGGGTTTAGAAATTTGGTACCCACTTACACAATGGATCGAAGGTTTTGGATAGTAATTTAACTCCATTTTTTTTATTTTTTTTATTTTTATTTTTTTATTTTTTTATTTATTTTTATTCATTACTTAAATGCAAATGTTTATAGTCTTGTCTTAAGGGTATAGTTACTCGTCATGTTTAGTTAGTCGATGTTAGGCGATATGATCAATAATATCGTGCAATCATGCCTGTATTTGAGTGGGTGGAGGGTGGGGGGGGGGGCTCCTAAATGTTTTGAAAACATTTTGTGTAATAAAAATTGTTTTAAAAAAAAAAGACAACCAGCCACTGACCCGTGTTTTATTTCACTATACTTTGCAATCTGAGTGCCAGATGTACTACTTACGCAGCTATGACTACATGAAAAGGGGAGAGGAGGAGAGAGCCATATTTACTAAAATGTGGCACTCTCATCCCCTTTCCCTAGCGATGATGCTCAAATCAGCTGCTGTGCGCCACAGAGACACCTCTGCGCCATAGTGCAAGGGTGTCTCTGTGAGTCTAGCATAGGCTTTGTTCTGAAAGGGCACCCATCCAGAACAAAATACTATGCATAGACTGGCTTAAACCCTTTCCCCTCTTTGTATATGTACTGTGGAGTGCAGCATATGTACAAAGTCAGAAAAGAAAGGAGGGCGCAGTTTTCTGATGCTAAACCCTGTCTACTTCATTAAGTAAATAGGGTTTAGTGTCAGAAACCTTGGATGGTTGCATAAGAACGTGCATGCTCCACCCACAGGAAGCCCCCTTTGTGCTAAGTAATACAAAGGCAGCACATACAGAACTGCTTTTCGTAACTTTACGTTATTTCCAGTGCTAAAGAAGTTTAGCGCTGGAAAGAAAATTGGAAAAAAATATTTTGTGCCCATTTGCATCACTTTTGTTCTGCAAACTCGGTGTAAAATCTTAGTAAATCTCCCCCTCTGTAATTTAACCAGCTACTGCACTTGCTCTGCTATTACCAGCTGCCGCACCCATTGTATTTACTTAGCAGGTGAATATGCTGTATTTAACCAGCCGCTGCCGCTGCTGTGTATTAACCCACCATAGCTCTCGCTGTGTTTTATCCAGTCACGGCATCCACTTTTGTTTTACCCTGCCACAGCTCTGACTTACTCTGTTAATTAGCCGCTGGACCCACTGTGTTTTACATAACCATTGCACCTTCTGGATCATAACCAATAGCTGCTCTTGCTGTTTTACCTAGCTTTTGCATCCACTTGGGGGCAGATTTACAATAAGTGGAGCATCCCTGCATATCAGCAGTAATGCGCCACTTATTGTGCGCCTTGCCTCCGCCACCATGGATGCGCCGCATTTACAATGTGGCGCACCATGGGGCAAAAACGGCACAGATGCGTCACACATCTGTGCCATAAAAGTGACGCATTGCTGGAGTTGCGTCGCAAGTGCGACGCAGCTCCAGCAATGCTCTAGGGGGGCTTATTCTTACAATGCTGCGTCAATCCTTACGCCTGCTACAAGCAGGCGCAGGGTTTTGACGCAGCATGGGCCCCAAAGAGAGTGAGTGAAATCTTGTAGATTTCACTCAGCCACTTTTAGGAGGCGTTCCTGCGCCGGAACGCCCCGCCCCCCTGCGCCAGAACGCCTCCTTCTGACGCAGGGCCTTACAACGTGACGCATCTCCCAGATGTGTCATGTTGTAAATATCCCGCCACATGGCGCATCTTTTGCGCTGCTGCTGCATCAAAAAAGTGACGCAACGGCGGCGTAAAAGAGGCGCAAGGGGCTTGTAAATCTGCCCCTTTGTTTTTAACCCGCCACTGCACCCCATGTGATTTAACCAGCCACTCTGTGCGCTGCGTCCCAAACATCAGGTCAGTTTCCTGTCATTCCTTTCCATCCCTGACCATTGCATTCGACCACACTAGTATGGCTGGTGTCATTGCCTTGACCCCAGGCTTTTTTCCTGGCTAGTTAGTAGTGCTTACTTTGTGCCGGGGCTATCAGTGATTTGCACAGGCACCCATTTTGGGGGAGCAGAATTTATTTTTCACCATCATATTTAGACCACTTGAGAGCAAGGCAGAAAAGAGAGAAAGAAGTAGGGAGAGAAAGATATGCAAACAGTGACACGGAGAAAGGGATGGGTGGGAGGGGAGGGAGAACCCGGATCAATGAGCTGAAGAGACAGGACATATAGGGTAGTGTGGGAAAGGAGTCATGGGGTGAAATCAACAATAGGTGGTATATTGGCATTCAGCAGCGCTGGCAGTACCCGTCTAAGAATAATTTTAGACTCCAGCACTTATTGATTTTTTTACAAACGAAATATTGTATTTTTGTAGCATGTGCATTCAAGTTATGCAGAACTTTCAGTTGATATTCTGCCTTAAGGGTGTCTAAAGAGTATAATGTCGGTGTCCTCTGAAATCTGGCGACTTAACGTTGGTCTGTACTCCTCGTGTTTTGAAATCCAGAGCGGGTGGGCGTTCCTTTCGCAGTTTGGCTGCACAACTCTGGAATTCGCTCCCTGTTTCCATCAGAGCCATCCAGAACCACCTTGCTTTCCGGAAAGCCATAAAGACCTGGCTTTTCCCTGTGTAACCTTTCTTCTCTCTGGTTCCCGTCTTGGAGTCTGTGGTGGCGCTGAGGCAGCTATGCGCATTACGAATCCGACAAATAAATAAATTAATAGTTCATCAGTAGGGGTTGTATGATGGTGTTTTGAGTACAGAATCATCCTGCAAAAATATTGTGGCCAAAATATGGGCAACCAAAATATCGTGAAGTAATTATATATATTTATTATTGTCAACTCAACATATTTACGTACATCGGCATGCATAGATTTATTATTCTTAAGTCCTTATAATGCATCTTGAAGATATACCCTCCGGTGTGCACCTGTTTCAACGCATTTTTTACAACGCACTACTTTTACAACGCATCCATTACAACGCGGATACTGTTACAACTCATGTTTTTACAACGCATTTTTTTACAACGCAGGTACCCTTACAACGCATACCATTACAACGTAAGTATTGGTAAGTATATGGTTATATTTTAAATGTTATATGTTTGGGGTTAAGGGGTATTTTTAGGGGTTAGGGTCAGTTTTGGGTTTTAGGGTTAAGGGGTATTTTTAGGGGTTAGGGTCAGTTTTGGGTTTTAGGGTAAAGGGGTATTTTTAGGGTTCAGGGTCAGTTTTGGGCTTAGGGTAAAGGGGTATTTTTAGGGTTCAGGGTCAGTTTTGGGTTTTAGGGTAAAGGGGTATTTTTAGGGTTCAGGGTCAGTTTTGGGTTTTAGGGTAAAGGGGTATTTTTAGGGTTCAGGGTCAGTTTTGGGTTTTAGGGTAAAGGGGTATTTTTAGGGTTCAGGGTCAGTTTTGGGTTTTAGGGTAAAGGGGTATTTTTAGGGTTCAGGGTCAGTTTTGGGTTTTAGGGTAAAGGGGTATTTTTAGGGTTCAGGGTCAGTTTTGGGTTTTAGGGTAAAGGGGTATTTTTAGGGTTCAGGGTCAGTTTTGGGTTTTAGGGTAAAGGGGTATTTTTAGGGTTCAGGGTCAGTTTTGGGTTTTAGGGTAAAAGGGTATTTTTAGGGTTCAGGGTCAGTTTTGGGTTTTAGGGTAAAGGGGTATTTTTAGGGTTCAGGGTCAGTTTTGGGTTTTAGGGTAAAGGGGTATTTTTAGGGTTCAGGGTCAGTTTTAAGTTTTTGGGGTACAGGGTAAAAATAAATTAAATTTAATTATAATTTAAATTATTTATTAGCAAATAAATTAAATTAAATTACTTTGCATTATTTTTGGGGTTGTGGGTCAGTTTTGAGTTTTTGGGGTACAGGGGTACAGGGTAAAAATAAAGTAACATTAATTTAAATTTAAATTAATTTACGGAAATTAAATTATTTAAAATTACATTAAATTATACTTTTAAAATTAAGTTACTATTATATTATTCTTATTAATATATACTTACCAATACTTACGTTGTAATGGTCCGCGTTGTAAAGGTACCTGCGTTGTAAAAAAATGCGTTGTAAATACATGCGTTGTTACATGACCCGCGTTGTAAAAACCGCGTTGTAACAGTATGCGGAGTAAAAGTCCGCGTTGTAACATCATACATCCATACCCTCCAACTCACATGGTGCCACAGTGTGCAGGGGCGTAACAAAACGTGAGTGGGCCCCCCTGCAAGATATGTTGAAGGGGGCCCTCAAACTCAAATCAGTAGGGGCCCCCACCTGTATGGGTAAGCAAGGGGGTGGGGGGGGGGGCACCTTTGTTACGCCCCTGACCGTGTGACACACGATATCGGCTCCCATGCCCCTCCCGTGTTTACTGTCCCTGTGCAGGTGTCTCTGGGCTTTATGTGTGGGGAGGTACTTCCTTCCGGCTGAGTGCAGACACTTCCGGCGCCTCCTCTGGTGCCAGTATTTTGGAGCTCTCCCATCACGTGGGATCATCGAGGGGCGGCAGGCGGTGCTTCATCGTGGTTTAACTTGCAAACACCACAGAGTGTAAACTGCGATTCTCCAACGCTTTGATGGCAATAGCCGAGGTTGTAATTTATTCAAAGGACTTTGACTTTATGAACCTGCGCGCCCCCGGGCTCCTGCCTACAATGGGACAGGCCGGGTGGCGGGTTGTGGGAGGGGGGGTGCACTAAGGGCTGGGGGAGACTTTTCTTCTGCCTCTCAATCATCATTACGTCCTTAATTGCCAGGGTGTGAGAGGGCAGCTCTGCATGTGGAAGTTCGCTGACCTCAGGGCCTCTTTCTTAAGAGGAGGGTAATTAACCGTGAAGAGGCCAAAGATCTGAGCCTCCAAGTCTCATTTTCAAGAGTGTAGCCGCTGTCCTGGGATCTGTGCAGGAGAAGGGGGTGGGGGGTGGTGGTGGTGGAGGTCCACCACCCCACCCTCACTCTGTTTATCGTGACACTGATATCCCACCATGCCAGTAAATGCACAATAACCCAAATTAGAGTAGGGCAGTCGATTCTAAGAATTCATATCTGAATATGGTAGTGTATTCATATTTTTCAGTATCAGGAATACAGTGGGGGCCCCCAAAGAAGTGCCGTGGCTCTCGTTAGGAGGTAGCTTGCACCACCACCCATTGCTCCTATAGCGCCACATATAACAGAACCCGCTACTAACCATGAAACCCTTCAAGTGGGGAGAGGTTGTGGCGTAATGGCCAGAGCTGCCGACTTTGGAGTTGGGGAACCAGGTTCGAGTCTTGGCGTCAGCTCAACATCCTGTGATTCTGGGTAAATCACTTAATCTCCATGTGCCTACCAAAAATGAATGTGTCCTTAACGAATACTCATGAAAAGCACTCGAGTACCTTTGGGTCAAGTTCATGCTATAAGCCCGGTGTTGACGATTAAGTACCAGTGCGGAGAGCCGGAAAGTACTGTCTCAAATTAAGCACTGAGGCCATGGCAGTACATTCAAAATCTTTGCTGTCAGTCTATGATGGTACATTCATAATTTGCACTGTCTGACTTCTGCAGCACATTCATAGTCTTCAATGTCGTGATACGTTCCTGTTCTTTGATATCCGACTATAGCTGCATGTACCTAATCTTCAATGTCAAACTACAGTAAACATACATTATCTTTCATAACTTACTATAGTGAAATATTTAGGGCCAGATTTATACAAATTTGATGCAGTGCAACACAGCAAAACAACTTGCTGCGCTGTTCTGCGTCAAAGAGAGAGATCAGGAATGCGTCATATTTACTAACATATGGCACATTCCTACACTCTCTCTGCACTGGCGCACTTGTGACTGCCATGCACCAAGGCACGCATCCTTGCGTCATGGTGCAAGGGTGCCTGCGTCACACTCAGATCTGTTTTTGTGCAGGAAGACACACCTTCCTGCACAAAACAATCCTCTAAGGTGTTTTCCTCTTTTTAACTATGCTGCAAATCCAGCACCCTTAGAAAGTGGGAAAAAAAATGAGAAGAAATAAGTGTATATCTCCTTGTTACGCCTCGCCTAGGCATTCTCAGGTTTGCCAGACTGCAGTGCAGGCCTTTCCGAATGCGATTTTACCAGCAGGATTTTCCATCAAGGAAAATATGCTATGATGTAGGAACAACAGCCTACTTATGATTGAGTGGAGCAAATTCCGCACAGGAAATCTGCTCAAGTCAACCCTTAATCAGGGCCTTTTAATTGACAATTAATCACTCTGGTGTGAGAAGTTGTGAGGAGGCTCTACAAACTTTGTTTTTAAAACTGTGACAGCTTCATGAATTGAAAAGCTGGTAAGGCTTTGTAAAGCCTTCCATAACTACCTCAGAACTGTATGGTTTGCATATCCTACTGGCTAGAGTATACTTCATTTTATTCAGTTAGTATGTATTTCTACTTATTTAACTGGAGTAATTGCAGATATATTGTTCACAACATATCCTACTGTTTATTGTACTCTTCCTATTATACTGTTACTATGTACTTTTACTTGTTTTTTATGTACCTAGTGTAATTCCTACTCTATCGCTCTAATATCCTGCTGTCTATCGTATGGTTCTTTTTATACTGTTAATATGTACTGTTATTTGTTTTTACGTAGCTCGTGTAATTGTTGCTGTGCTAACGCTGTAAAGGGCTTTGAGGCCTTCAGGTTAAGTTTGCGCGGTACAGAACTAACTAAATAAATAAACAGCCATGTTAGTAAATCTGGGAATGTGCCAAAATATATGGGTGGATGCACAGGAGCATCTACTCTCTACTCATGTAACGCCTTCCGAGCAGAAATTAATGCAAGGCAGTAACTTGCGCTGCCTTGCCTTACTACAGATTTACCAAGCCACGGAGGACCACGCAAGGTGCATTTGTGCGGCTTGGTAACTTTCACTTAAGGGCTTGCATTGCCCTTGAGTCACCTTGAATGACGCAAGGGCAACACAAGCCCTTGATAAATGTAGCCCCCATTTTCTTTGATATAACTATACTGTGGTACATTCACAATCTATTATATCAGACTGATGTCACATTTATTATATTTGATATTGCACCACTGTAGTACTGTCACAGTCTTTGATATACTATGGTGACACATTTATTTTCTTTGATATAAATTCACAATATTTGATATCAGACTATTGTAACACATTTATTAGCTTTAATATCACATTACTGTAGTACATTCACAATCGCTGATATCAGACTATGGTGACACATTTATTTTCTTTGACATACATTCACAATCTTTGATATCAGACTATTGTGACACATTTATTATCTTTAATATTACAGTACTGATGTACATTCACAGTATCTGATATCAGACTATTGTGACACATTTATTATCTTTGATATTACACTACTGTGGTACATACACCATCTTTGATATCAGACGATGGCCTCAGGTTCACCATCTTTGTTGTCAGGTTATGGCGATTTGCTCATAATCTTTTATACCAGTACTTAGTGGAATTTGTGCAGACTGTGGTGACATGTTCAGTGTCTTGAATTTCAGACTACAGGAGTGTGTTTATAATCTTCAGTACCAAACTACATGGCTCAGCCATATTCTTGAATATCAGACTATGACGACATGTTTCTACTTCGAGTGCAGATCGGCAGAGCCCGCTACCCAGCCTATGGATTCAGAAACTTGTAATGAAGGAAAGAATGTAATTAATCTAAAATAGAAAAGAGATACTAATGTTAATGTCAATGAAGGGATTGAAACATTTTCTCAACTCGAAGCATTGGAAAGGATACATTTTCACAAACAGATATAGATTCACATTGTTTCAGGCTATACGAGGATTTTCTTAACTTTTATAAGGAAAATACCTTTCATCAGTATAATTGAGAAGAACAATTAGGAAGAAACTCAAATTACATATACATTTTACAGAATTTAAACACACAAATACATTTTAGAAACATAGTAAACAATGTCACTGTTTCAACAATTATAAATGTTTTTCGTGTTGTACTGTATCATATTTAATTGGCATATTGAGGCAACAATGTTTCATTATCAAGTTTCCTTTAAAGAATCTAGGTATAAAATAAAAGGTTAATTAAAACAACAAATTGAATACATTATGCACTTAATTCATTCAATTGAAGCATAAAAAATGTAACACCCATAATATAAACTAGGCTCCATATGTTTTAACTGTTTTTCAAAAAGAAATTACAGGATGAAAACAACACTTTCATTGCCTGTATTTATTTTTAAATAAAGGAAAAACGTGAATTATGTTTTCTATATTTCATATTTATTTTATTGAGTTCTTATGCATGCAACAACAAAACAATTTCCCAACTGCCCCTCGCTTCCCCCCACCCCCACCACCCCCAACTCCCATTCATGAGAAGGAGCATGCCACAGCAATCACATATTGGTGTCCAGTAATACACAGCATCTAGAAAGTACAAGTAGATATATATTTTCAGTAAGCATATGATCACCATTCAATAATTCCATTTCAATTATACTTGATTACTCTTCTACAGGCTCCTTGATCTGCGCCTCCACTTGATCCTCAGTTTCCTGCTGCAAATGAACCTCTACAAACCTCATTTCATCTTTCCCCGTCCTTCTCCTGGGCACACTAATTTGTGTCACATCCCACATTGAGCACGCATCCATCTTGCGTATTCCTACAGCCATTGTGTACGAGTGGGTTGTCGTTTGTTCTCCATCATTTAGCTATGCATTTCTCTGCAACATTTAACCTCAGCTCTAGGATCTTTTAGCCTCATACAGTGTGTTTGGCCCAGGTTACCAAGCCTAGTAAATAGGGCTGGATTGGCCATAACGGGCACCGGGCATTTCCCCGCTGGGCCGGAAAGATGGGCCGGTTTGAAAGCAGTGCTGCAATGTCAGCCCTTTGTAACAAATGCGGCCGGCAGCAGTACTTCTCACTAGCACCTCCTGCTCCCCCAACCAGCGGCAGCCGGCACAGGTAAACACGGTGGGGGAAGTCGACAGGTGACATAATAAGTATAATTGAATAAATAAATGATACCAATTCCGTCATCTGTCTGCTTCCCCCTGCAGCGCCTTCACTGCCCCGCCCCACTGCGCTTACCAGTGCTGACCGCCGCTGACCCCAACCCCCATCCCTGAGGCCGGTCCAGCTGTATTGCCACGGCTGGTTTGTGTTCTCAGTCCGGCCCTGCTAGGAAACAGAGTTGAATTGTCAGCTGCAATGGAAATGCGGTCAGATCTCCCAGTGTCTTGATCACTGCCTCCCAGAATTTCCTTACCCCAGGGCACGCCCACCACATGCAATCAGTCATGACTTGCAGACCAATAGATGTGGAAACTGACAGGATGAGGCGTTAAAAGAGGATAAAATTGCCTAATAAAGCTTAAATACTTGTGTGTACATTTATTTATACTACAATGTCAAAACGTTCAGATGAGTGCTTTGTTGTAGGTGGTTAAAGATAGCTCTAAACCTCAACAGACATCCAAGTTTGAGTGTACCTTTCTATGTTAAATACGTGCCAAAATAAACCAGCTGCAGCATCTTTTTTTCATAGAAGAAAACATGAATATGTATAAATGCTAATAAGATGTCCAAATTAAATATCTGTAAACACAAACAGAAATGTAAAAAAAAACTTACCATAGAACTGGGAACCCTAATTATAATAATCAAAATTCCAACAAGTTGAAACAATATAATCAAGGAAGAAAAATTAGTAAACAACAGTATTACATGGGATACAACCTACAATTCACACATCCATTTACGTGACTATGAACAAAAATAAACATTGGGGCCCATCAGGGGGGGGGGGGGGGGGGAAGCACCGACCACAGACACAAAAATATGGTGTGACAAAGTTCGCTTTATTGGAAGCAGGTGCACCTTACAAACACAAAACCTTGGCCTGCGCCGTACAAAACTAAACCTCGCTAAATATGAGCTACCTAACAAACCCCCCACCCCCACCCCCACCCCTAAATGGTTCCCCACAAATAGCAACATAACTACAAATTACCAACTGCAACATGCCTCCCTACCTAACTAAATAACTTGTCATATGTACTCCCCACCCCCTGTCAAACAACCCAGGCCTCCTACTATTTTCCCCCCTTTTAACTAGAAAGAACCGATATTCTGCAATGCACACCAGCACCTATTCCAGCGACACAAAACCCTCACAATAAATGCCCCCCTGATGCACCAGCTCCCAAAATAAACCCTCTGACCCCCCCCCCCCACCAGAAAAAACACCAGCCTGCCAACTAGGAAAGCAACCCAAAATTACCCACCCTTCTACAGGAAAAAAAACCAGAATACCCAGAAATAGGGAGGGAGGGCGGAGAAAAAGCTCGCCACCGAACCCCAAACTGGCTACTGTGTGACTGCCACCGAAATGGTGGACAGTGACACAAAATGGCAGATTTTATGTGGCCACCAGCCCAACACAAGCCCAACCCCAGCCCAAAAACTACCGCCAGCCCAAACCGGCAAACAGCCCACGAACGGTGCAGGGAGGATCCCCCCCAAAAAACGCCGGGGGAGGCAGGCCTCCCGCTGGTCGGCCGCCCCCCCCCCCAAGCCCCATTGGGGCCCATCAGGAGGAGGGGGGGGCATAAGCACCAACCACAGACACAAAAATATGGTGTGACAAAGGCCGCTATATATTGGAAGCAGGTGCACCTTACAAACACAAAACCTTGGCCTGCGCTGTACAAAACTAAACCTTGCTAAATATGAACTACCTAACAAACCCCCGACCCCACCCCTAAATGGTTCCCCACAAATAGCAACATAACCACGAATTACCAACTGCAACATGCCTCCCTACCTTGTCATATGTACTCCCCACCCCCTGTCAAACAACCCAGGCCTCCTATTATTTCCCCCCCTTTTAACTAGAAAGAACCACCACTCGAAAGCCGCCTAACGACTTTCGACCCCCCCATAGGAAGCCTGCCCCCTCGGATATCTGCGCACCCCCAGAGCCTGATCTAGTGCCTCCTTAAATTGGACAATATAAAGTTCCATTCCATACCAAGACAGATGGACCCCGTCTTCCCTGAAAAAAGACACTGCCCCGTACCTAAGCTCCGAGTGCTCCATTCTACCCAAACCTTCCTTTGCACACAACTCCTTCATCTCCCGATTAATCTTCCTCCTTGTCCTATCTATGGCCCCTGGCCTTTCCACCCCCCTCCAAATCCTCCTGGGAATGAAATCTGACCAAATTACGTGACACCCTGCCCACCTTCTCCGTATCTCCAACAAGTCCCTATTCATTTGCTTGACCAATGCCAGACTCTTGCACTGTACCAGGTCATTCTCCCCTAAGTGGATAACCACCACATCAGGACACACCCCCCCGGTACCACATTATTCAAAACCGGCACCAACTCGTGCCAGCGCATGCCCCCTTTTCCCCTCAAATGACAGCGAAACAACCGTTCGTCCAGTTCCAAATTAAGCCTTTGATGTTTGTCCCACTCAGCCCTCTCCGCTCGTTTTACAAAGGAGTGTTCCATAATGTAAATGTTCAACACTTCCGCAGCTGGCCCCGCCACAGCACCTGCAAAGACACACATGTAAGAGAACGGGAAACTCTGTCATGTCATCCTGACATAAGTCCTGTAGCAATCCGACTTGCACCGCCCTGAGGTTCTTCGGTTTCCGACTTCGTCCCGCATTTGGCCGCCATTTTGTGTCCCGTCGCCATTTTGTGTTGCCCTCACTCAGGCAGCACGGCAAACGGAGTGTTTTTGCCTTTTCCAGCTGCTACGTGGCTCTTCTGTTAAAAAGTAACCCCCTGCCCTTGTTTACGAAACCGATGTCAGGGTCTGGCCGAGTTCACTAATCCATGTCTGGGTTGATTGATACCTGTCTCGACTGACTATTTGGCTTCCCCTATTCTTTCCTTACTTTATCTTATCCGACTGGCCTTCGCTATTCTTTCCTTGTATTTTCTTGTTACACAACTATCCTTTGAGGCACACAAATACGTCCTTCCACCGCCAAATTGGATTGTAGGCACTAGCACTGATTAATTTGTGGGGAGGGGTGACACACAGGGTCTGAAAGAGGGGCGTATTTGGGACACCTGATAGTTTGTTTTCCAACTTTTCCTATTGGCTAGCTTTGTATGTATTGGGAGTATACGTTGTAAATATGTGTGCTATAAAGGATTGTGCACCACAGAATAAAGTGGCAATCTCCTGAGAACCTACTCTGTACTTCTGGGACAACTGTGCTTAGCTGCAGCTAATAAACCTGGTTTTCTACGCCCAACAGAGTGTCTCATGTCTCTGTCCGACAAGTCAGGTGAACTCGGGGATTTAAGGCATACCCTGCACCGCCAGGCCCATAAGGCCCGGCTCTCCATCCCCAACCGTTTGATATCCTCTTTTTCCCATCCTCGACGCGCCGCCTCCGTGGCTGCCCCAATTCGAAAAGAATGCGTCCCGAAATCCTTCAGGACCCACAACACCTGAACCGCCGTCACCCTGCCGTTATCCCCCCGACCAAAAACCTCCCCTGCCAGCGCCCGCCGCCCGGCCGCCAACCGCCGTCCCCACACCGCTGGGCACACCCCTTCAGACCTCTCCGGCCCCAGCACCACCCACGTCCCCTCCCCCCGCTGATCTGTCTTTGAGCGTCGCAAGTGCACCGCCACCTCCCGGTCCCGAACATCCACCTACTCCCACAGGACCCCCGGTCCCCCTTTTGGGCCCACCAACTCCAAAACCCTAAAGGCTCCAAAAAACAACGACAACATGAGTGTTTGAAACAAAATAATCCCCCCCATTGCGGCAACTCGAGGGCAACGTTAGCAACAAGCACGCCAGCATATCTTCTGTAATGGGCCTCTGCTGACTCGCCCGCGCCCCCTTCTCCCTTGCCCAACCTTCCAGGAGACGCGCCCCAACTCCCCCGCCGACGGCGGATAGCCCCACCACAGCTTCCCCATGAACGCCACCGCCGACAACTTACCCGCAATCGTCACCCTCGACAAACCCTTGTCCATCAAGCTCAACAAAAACGGAACCACCTGCTCCCCGCTGCCACCGGTCCCCCTGTCTTACGGCTCCAAACCGTCGAAATTCCTCCCATGCCTGCTCGTACGCCTTCCAAGTGGACGCCGCCGCCAACGCCTTCACCAGTTGAACGACTCGGCGTCTCCCACTGACCAAAGATCCATCGGAACCGGCGTCCTGCGCTCGTCCGCCTCCGTGGCTAGCCCATGAAACCTCTGCCACTGTGAACGAGACAAAGCATCCGCAATGTCATTGTCCATCCCCGGCACGTGTAGAGCCTGAAATAAGATGTCATGCTCCAAGCAGCGTAGCACGAAAACTCTCATCAGCTTCAGCACCTGCGGATCCCTGGCCGACTGCCTGTTAACCACCTGCACCACTGACATATTGTCCACCTGGAACAACACCCGCTTATGCGCCAACTCCTGCGCCCACACCGTGACCGCCACCACCAACGGAAACAGCTCCAGAAACGCAATGCTGCGCCCCCCCGCCTGCCAATGCGGCGGCCACTGCTCCGCGCACCACCGGCCCGCCCAGTATAGTACACAACCTCCAACTCCCGCCGCATCTGAGGACAGCATGACTTCCACTCCCAATCCTCGGGGGCACCATGGGCACACCATTGAACTGCCCCTTAAACGCCTGCCACATCCATAAATCCTCCTTCGTCCCTGCCGACAGGCGCAGATGGTGGTGCGGCAGAGTCAAACCCGACAGCGCCAAACCTAGCCGCCGGCAGAACGTATGCCCCGCCCGCACCACCCGGCATGCAAAATTCAGATGTCACAACAAAACTTGCACCTCCCGCACCGTCACCTTCCGCTTGTCCAACATGCTTCCCACCAATGCCAACAATGCCGACCTCTTTTCCTACGGTAGGCATGCTTCCATGGCCGCTGAGTCGAGCTCTATACCAAGAAAGGACAGCACTGTACTGGGACCATGCGTCTTCTTTGGCACCAGGGGAACACCTAAGTAACCCATGAGGTCCGTAAAACCGTCCCGCTGCTGCTGGCAGTCCGTCGAACCCGGCCGTCCCACCAGAAAGAAGTCATCCAGATAGTGCGTCACTGTCTCAGAGCCTGTGCGCCAGGAAGAAGCCCACTGCAAAAAGGAACTGAACCGCTCAAACAACGCACATGAGATAGAGCATCCCATGGGAAGCGCTTTGTTGACAAAGATGCCCCTGTCAAACTGAATCCCCAACAAATGGTGATCCTCTGGATGTACCGGGAGCAGCCGGAAAGCCGACTTAATGTCGCACTTCGCCATCAGGGCGCCCGTCCCAACCGCCGGCACACTCTTCCGCGCGATGTCCGCGGACAAGTACGACACCGACGTGAGCTCTGCCGAGATGTAATCATTCACCGACGCCCCCTCTGGCCACGAAAGGTGCTGTATCAACCGAAACTGCCCCGGCTCCTTCTTGGGCATCACCCCAATCGGTGAGATAATCCGATCTGGCAAAGGCGGCTCCGAGAAGGGGCCCACCATCCGGCCCTCCTTCATCTCCTTGAACAACTTCTCTCGCACAATCCCCTTGTGCGCATTGACAGACTTCAAATTGTCCGCCCACCGTGCAATCCACGGACCCTCATAACCCAATTAACACTATCAATGCTACAGCAATTCATCCTCTATGCTGATGATCTATGAATCCCATTGTTCATGACGAGCTCAGCTCGTCATGAGCACACAAGCAGTGTACTGCATGACGAGCTGAGCTCGTCATGAGCATGGAAGGGGTTAAAAACCTTCTCGAAAACCCTGTCGCAAAATGGCCGCATCCTCCGCCCGCGGATACGCTGCCAACAAAGGCTCGATCCGATTTAGCCTAACCGGTGTATGAGCCTTTTCCCATCGATCCTGCCCCCCCTTTTCCTAATACTCCGCCGCCGCAGGCTGCTGTCCCTGGGCACCTCCCCCGACTCCCCAGCATCGCACCACCGGACTTACTTGGAGCATTCGTGCCTGAAACGGCACACTTGCCTGCCGCACGCCCCCTTATTGAAATCCCAGCAGGCCCCAACCGTGTTCTGACCTGCGCTCTCCCCCTGCCCCACCCCCCGCCACGGGTGGGGTGGGCCGAAAAGGGGGTCGGCGCAAGCGGCAAACCTCTGTCTGTATAAATGGGGCAGCCAAACTTTGCCCCGCCCATCGTCTGTTGGTACAAGTCGAAGTCCAGCTCGCCCCACTTCGCGTCCGTGTCCGACACCATCCTTGCACTGAACTCCTCATCGTAATGAGACCAGGCGTAACCCCAGTACGTCACCTGCACCCGCCTGACCACGTCCATGTACTTGAATAGCGCTATGGCCCTGTCCGGATACTTCTCGCAATATACGCTAGCGTATATCAGGAATGCCGCTGAGCAATTGTCAAGCATCAGTGGTACCTTAGGGCGCCTAGCCAACTCCTGTTCCTCTTCCTTTGACCCCTCCTTCGACGTCAGCTCCCTGTGAAGGAGCTTCAAAATCTCCACATACTCCCCCTTCCATATTTTTTCCTTCGTTGCCAACGAAAAATGTGCTCCCAGCGGCTTCATCACCCCCATGTACGGGAGCTTGCGCAACGGGACTACGCAACTCTCTTTCGCCCCGGCGGCCTTCTCAACCTCCGTCGCACTCCCCGCCTCAGCACTCCCGCCGTTGCTTGCCCTGGCGATCCCCGACCCTACACCATCCTTTGCCCCCACTCCATCCTGGCCCACCCCTGTGTCCTTCACATAACACCCTTTTACCAGCCGCACCAGGTCCTCCCCCCACGCATCCGTACCCACTGACACTTGCACGCTGCGAGGCTTGCCCAAACCACTCCCGCTCCGTCTCCATCCTTACCTGGCATCAAGGCCGGCGTCCGCACCGGATCCCGCCACCTAACCAGTTGAGATGAGGGGGCCGTCACTCTCGGCGCATCCTGCCGTGGGAGTACCTGCAATACACTTCCAACAACATTACTCCTCTCCACCTCCCCCTCCCAAATTTCCCCCTCCTCCTCACACTCCTCCTCAAAGCCCAAGCGCCACCGCACCTCCTGGCCGCCCCCTAGGGACTCCAGCCGGCTCAACCACGCCTTCTCTCTGCACACCCTCATCAAGTCACTCAAGTCCACACTCTCCCTCCGCCCATCTTCAGCATATGACCGAAATGGTGGACAGTGACACAAAATGGCCGATTTTATGTGGCAACCAGCCCAACACATACCAACCCCAGCCCAAAAACTACCGCCAGCCCAAACCAGCCAACAGCCCACGAACGGTGCTGGAAGAATCCAACCCCCCCCCCCGTCCCGGGCCCCCAAAACGCCCCGGGGGAGGCAGGCCTCCCACTGGTTGGCCGCCCCCCCAAAGCCCATTTTGATCAGAAATGCCTACAAAAAAGCCAAGAGTTCCCCCTAACAAAATGGGAGAGCCCACGGAGAAGAGGAACAACGTCAAACACAGTCTGGTGAAAAGACTATTTGCAATGTCAAACGATGCAAATTAATATGCAAAAACAAATAGTATGCGTTTGTACCTTTAAGTATCTAAGAACCAAATATACCAAAAACCATGCTTACAATCTCAAATTACAAAACTAGCTCATAAAATTGAGCCTAGCCCTGGCCACTGGAATTATGCAACAACGGAGGGCAAAATTATGCAGCAGGATTGAGTAAATTATGTGGAAAAAAAGGCAAATTATGCAATGTAATGCAGCATTTTTTATAATACTATTACTTCATTACTTTGTCATTTTTACACCTGTTAACACTGTCTGGACATTGGTCGCACCTTATTAGTACCAGTTTAACACCCAAATGTAGCAAAAACAACAGAAAGGGGGCCAGTCAAGCTTTGCAAAGGGCTTTCCACACAGCACCACATGTTTCTGTGCTTTTAGTGACTTTTCAACCTTTTTAATTAGACATAATTTTTCGGTGGAAAAATCTGCAGATTGTGTAGCAAATGATGGATCATGTGACAGGTGCTGCAAATGTCTAATTATGCAAACAACGCCAAGGTCACACAATCGCATAATTTTAGAGGCCATGGTCCTACCTGAGCAAAGCCAGTAAACAGAGTTGAAAACCATCAGGTACTTGCTAAGTTGAAATGTGTAAAAGAGCAATTTAAGTATAAATGCTGACATTGGATCAACAAAATCAACATGTGAAAAATGGACAAGGTTGATACCAAATACAGGTGAAAACGCCCAAAGCACAAACAAGTCCTAGTGATTATGCTCAAAAGAGACACCCATCAATGGCCCCCTCAAAATCACTAAACAGCACGCAAACTCACAATAGAATAATAATGATGCCCAAGGGCAAGCAAGTAAAATGGGCAAGAAAAAGCAACCATAATTCGAGTGCAGTACATCCCTCACATGCGAAGGCTTCGGTGCCACTGCACCTGCTGCACTATTTATAACTACAACTTACAAGAAAAGGTGGAATTGCTATTGATAAGCTGCACATCAAATAGTGTCCCCTTACTGTAAAACTTCAGCAATTAAACACAAAAATCAAGTAATGAGTGCAACTTTGGTGTTGAACACTCATCCACCTTGGGCGCCAAGCTCTGCATCCACAAGGAGTGCAACAGATAACGCATTATCAAAAGAACGCCAGAGCACATCACATATGGGTAACTTTTATCCTTTGTGCAATATGCACTCTACTCCAATCAATGTTCCTGTAGGAAAATTATTTTCAATTTAAAAAAATCGCGTAGCGTAGACCAGTCAGATTTTTTTTCTCTCAAAACACAATGTTCCCCAGCCGACGCGCGTTTCGCCCTATGCGGGCTTCCGCAAGGCTAAAAATCATACATAAAGAATATCATGTAACCTATATGTGCATGTCATATCCCATTAGACATATTTGCATCTTTACATATATATATACTAGCAGCCCGTCCCGACGTTGTCCGGGAGCAAAAGGCTGCTTCAGGGCCCCCGCCGCCCCGCAGAAGAGTTGTCTGTGCAAGTCCTGGCCCTGTTCAACTGATTTGGCCCACTTGTGTTATTTTTATAATTCGTATGTATTGTTTTCCGCGTTTTATGTTGTCCGCAAGATGTGAGGAAAGTATTGTGTCACCTGTTTAATGTTTTTTTTTCTTTCGAAGGCTCTTTCTGTGTGTTCGTTTTTGTATCCCTTCAAAGAAGTTTCCCTTTCGTTTTGTCAATTGTGTGGTGAAGTCCTGGCAGTGCTCGAGTGATTATGGGCAGTTGTGTTATTTTCGTTATTCGTATGTCTTATTGTAAGCGTTTTATCTTGTCCGCAAGATGTGAGGAAAGTCTCGTAAATGCGCAGTCGGTTGCGTTTCTCCGTTAAGAAATGTCGGCTTTTTTTGTTCGTGTTTACCCCCCTGTGACGTCGTTGGTCAATGGCCAATGGTTAAAGACTTTCTTTTTGGTAAGCCGAAGTCGTGTGTGTTTCTTTAGTGCGTTGTGATTGGTGTAGTATGCGATTAATCCTGCCCCCTGTGTGGCGTCATTTGACACTCCTCGTCGATGGAAGGCCCGCCCGGTTTTTTATGCGAAGGCGTCAATGTTGTCTGGGTAACTGCAACAAATGTGTGTATATTTCTTATAGCGCGCACTTCTGCTGTTTTTGTATATTGGTGTTACCGGGCTGTATGTGTGAATTTAAATTCATTGAAAGCGCATTTCCGCTGTATGTGTTGGGATTTGCAAATGTTTGTCAGAAATTCATTGAAAGCGCATTTCCGCTCTGTGTGCATATTGTGCGTTCTAAATTCAGTGAAAGCGCATTTCCGCTCTGTGTGCATATGTAAGTGTGTTGTGAAGTCGCTTGGCCTAGGTCTGTTATTTGCACTTGGCCCGGCCCTGTAAACGCCCACATTTGTTGTTCGAGACGCCCACTACCACGCCCCCAAGGGACTACTTTACCACTCTTGGCGTTTTTGCTTTTTTAATGTATATGGTGTACATATCTATAGCCTATGTCCTTCTGCCACATTTCCCCTTTCAAATGGTGTATTGGGTGTAGTGATTGGTGCATTACTTTTGTAGTTTACCTGGCTCAAAGGTTTGTGTTCTCTCTTTATAATAATAGTATAGATATATATAAACATTGCTTAGGCCTAAAGTGTGCTACAAAAGAAATCTGACCACCATATTGTCATGTGCATGAACCATGCCTAATACAACAATTCATAGACAACAGATTTTCTCCCAGTGCTAATAGTGATGCAAGCCAAAGAAGATAGGACAGCCACCACGTGTCAAGGCCAAGACCTAAGAATTATACAAGCGTTAGCTCAAAAGCCCAACGTTTAACAATAGAATATAAACCTTTCATATGTTACCACACCTGCACGCATGTGATGATAGCCGTAAAATACACAACTCAACCTGCTCACCTTATTCACGACGTATTGAGCACTATAATCCAAAAGTACAGGTTTCCAATATTCAAAGTACTGAAGAAGGAAAAGACTTAAGCATCAATATATCTGGTTACCATTATTACTATTTACCCACTAATATTCAGAGAGAGGGCAATAAACGTTCCTGAATCTTACCTTCATGTAAGATTCACTGTAACTATTGGGGTAACTATTTATAGCTACACTGCTGCTCACACACCTGGACCCAAATATGGACATCTGCGCAGAGACATATCCATTTCAGTCATGAAATAGACTATGAGCTACTAACATAAAACACAAGATATGGGAGCTATTAAAGCAGTAAAGTGCTCTCCGAATGCAATTGTGAACATTTTCCCAACATCTTCACTCAACAATGACAGCACAAAAAGCTACAGTTTGTTCACACACACACCCACACCCACCAGCGCATATGGGCATGTGGCAACAAAGGAGCCAAAGTCGAAGGAAGCTCTGAGGAGTGGAGTAGCAAGGGTGTCATCAGCAATAAAACAAGCAGGGTGAATGGGTCCACATCACCTGGCTTGATTGTAAAAAACAGCTATGATTAGGCTGCTATGGGTCCATCACACCCATGGGCCCCGGTGACACAGCACCTTTTGCTCTACTGACAGCTATGCATGTTTGAACAATGAAGACATTTACATGCTGCTTTAATCCCAGCCATTACCTCAGACAAGGACATTGGTAGCTTCCTCTACTACTCACAGCAGAAGACACAATGACATGCACAGTGTAGTGTCTTGCGAGTTAGAAATGACAGAACATTTTTGGCTCTGGATGACTCCTTAGAACTGTGCCATAAGTGTTAGAGCGGACTGCTATGAAGGCTGGTTTAGAATGTTGAGTTTGCAGTTACACGCAGACGAATAAAGATGTGTAATACTAAGCTTTGTGTGTGGCGTAGTCATTGGCGGGTCCCCAGGCTGTGGAGGACTACACACAGCACCTCACAGCATATTTAAACACAGGACACTGTGGCAACAGGAGCTCAGCTATACATGCAAGTGGGTAACATGCCATCACTGCTTCAGCTGACCATAGAGAAAGAACAGTAGATAACAATGGTCACATATCCTCCAATGTCCTCACACTCATTCTGCAATTGGTGAGATTTACAAATGGTAAAATATTTCAGATACTATAGCCTGCACATTTTTTGCATCTAGTGTTTGGTCCAGCTATTAGACCAGTTATCTTTTTTTCACATTTGGCGTTAGCTCTATTTATCTAGTTTGAAGTGCATATTCTGTGTGCACCATGTTTTATGGAACCTATCAAATTTCCATATAAACTTATTTGGTGATCACCCAGCTAGAGGCTGAATGTTCGTGTTGAGGAGAGTTAGGTAGATTGCTGATGTATGGGAGGTGCCATAGCTTGATGGTACTCCTCAGAATACGGCACATTTGATTGACATCTTATGGAAGGGCGGGGCATTCCATATTTATTACCAAGGGAGATTTCATAACAGCAAGTATACAAATGAACAAAGATCTGACAGACAGGGTGAATTGTGGGAAATTTATTTCTTAACAGAGCAGAATGGGCAAGTTGAAACGTGATCAATCAGGTAGGAACAATCATCACCTATAAATCGCGTTGGATGACGCAGGAGGGTAAAACAAACTGAACCTTACGGGGAAAGGGAAATACGTTATGTTTGTATCTGAATGGATATTTGAGGTATGGAGGGTCGCCTTACCAATTGCAGTTTATGGTTATTGTAGAATGTGGAATATGTTGGGAGGTTGGTAAAGATCTGGTCAACTTGGTAATATTTTGTGAAAGCGTTTAGTTGCGCTTTCATAGAAGAAAGGTGTAGTTTGTTTGGGAGTTTGTAAATCAGGAAAGAGAAGATGTAATGTTGTGAATATTGAGTCCACATTAGTTTCATGGCAATTCCTTTTGTTTTTAAATTTTACAGAAAAGAACCCATGACGAAGGGCAGTAGTCGCCCGAAATGCATTGAGTTAAACTTTTGACATCATTTGGAGCTTGGGATTTTAACACCGTGTATCAAAGGCATTTGGGCATTGTGCTGCACTTGAAAATTGGAATCACCTTGTTCTATAAACGTCTGCGAATGTACAATAAAATAAATCTTATGTGAGAAAACGTGGTGGACATTGAATACACTTGGTTTACGAGAATTTCATTACCTCTATTGACACGATGCATCCTGGGTCTGATATCATTTATATCAGCAACCTTTGTGATTATTCTCATTGCGCTTTTGAGGACGAAGCGCATACCAGGATAGCTCCCTTTCAACTTTCGATTAACTTGAAAAAACGGAGTGCGGGACATAAATCTTTTCATAGTACCCTTCAGAATATCACATCTTTTAGACTGTCAGGAAGGAATCCACTCATTATGTGCTTGTATCTAGTCTTAGGGCCTCATTTAGACACTTCCAAATGGTCCACTGGCCTGCCGTGGAGGGAGAGCAGAGGCCATGGTCGCTACCTCCCTGACAGAGAACCATTCGCCCTCTTTAGAGTACTCCGCCTGCCTAGTTGGGACTTCTATGCGCTGAAGGGAGGTGTCAGGGAAGCAGGTACCTTCACAGCAGTACAGGTGTGTGTTGTAGAAAAGAATAAACCTTCAAGAGACTTCATGCAGGTAAACAGGTAAATTTAATGGAGAGTAGAAAGAACGCCACATCTCTCCAGCTGACCAAACTGTAACTGACCAAACTGGAATCCTCAAGCCCTGATGACAAGGAAGAGAACATTACAGAGTTCTACAGTAAGGATCTAAAGATGAACATAAAGAAAGGGCTAAACAGAACGGTGGACAAAAGAGAATAATATTTACAACACATCTCCTTCCCTTGGAGTGTAATGACATTGAAACAATAAAAATGACTAACACAAATAATCATTCAAATAAGCAGGAGGTCGGTGAGGCCTTAAACTCCAGACATTGTTAGACACAGAGAAATCATTTGCATGTAAGTCTGTATGTGAATCTAGAACACTCAGATGATGTGAAGCATCACCATCACCTTCCTCCCTCCTACACCTAGAAGAATTACAATTAGCAAGATCATCTTGGTTTGATAACATATAGCCACTATTGCACAAAGTACTGTCATATTTCTCAACATTTCTTGAGGTTCCCTTATGATACAGAGCAATTCTTCTATAATTCCATTTTTCACCATTCTTCAACACAACATAATGTGGATGGACTTGTTCAACAAAGAACGGTACCCTGCATTTAGAAAGACCTTTTGAAGTTCTACCTGGCTTTACTTTACCCAAATCCCCCACTGATATTGAAACAGGGTACATTTTTGGAGAACAGCTACTTGAAACTCCCACATCATAGTTCTTCAACCAAGAAGGAACTAGTTTAGTTCCAAGTCTTCTTCCTCGCGTAATCTCAAAAGGAGATTTTGTATCTAAGTTGTGTGTGGTGGTTCTGTAAACCCAAATCATTTCTTGAACAGTCTCATCAGAGAACCCCCCTTTGGAAATGGACATTTGTAAAATTCCGTTAATAACTCTATTAGCCCTCTCACAAAGGCCATTACTTTGTGGGTTATACAGCGATGTTCGCTTGTGTTTTATCCCACATCCAGACAAAAATTCTTGCATCTTCTTGGATACAAGTTGCGTTCCATTATCCATAATGATAACAGACGAAACTCCTTCCTCATTAAAAATATTTTTCAAAAATACTATTGTGGATTCGGTGCTGATGTCTTTAACAAATTTTCCAGTTAACCACTTTGAAAATACATCAATCAAGACAATGGCAAAACGAGAATTAAAAGGAAGCTCATCCATGGGGCCTATAAAATCTAAACACACACTATGCCAAGGTTTATCTTCAGAAACAATGTGATCCCTTAATTGTGGAGAAACTATTTTCAATCTCTTCTCACCTTCCTTGCAAAACACATAATTTTCTACCCAAGATGCAGTCTCCGAATCAATGGCAGGCCACCAAAAATCAGCTTTAACACTTCTTTGTGTTAACGTCTGCCCCAAGTGTCCTTCATGAGCTAATTTCAAAATCTTCGATCTTAAAGAAAACGGTGGAATGAATCTATCACCTCTCATCAGAATTACCTCATTAACCACAGACAATTCCTCAATAATCTTGATAAATGGTCGAACTTGCGGTACCACAACTTTCTCTAGTGGAGCCAATCTTCACTAAGTCAATGAGTTTAGAAAGAACAAAATCTTCCTTCATAGCAGAAAACCGCTCCTCTTTTGTAAATGAACCTTCACCCAAAAATAAAATATCCTGAATAAAGGCAACAGCTTCCTCTTCCTCATTTTCTTCCATCACAGCAGTTCCTCCAGAAACCGGAAGTCTTGACAGACAATCTGCCTGCACATTTCTCCATCCTGGAATGTAAAACAAGTCAAACTGATATTCCTGAAGCTTAGAAGCTAGCCTTGCCAACCTTGTTGAACCCTTTCCAGCACCTCCTGGAGCGAGTATATTAACTAAAGGTTTATGATCTGTGTAAATCCTGAAATTAGTACCCCACAAATAAGTTCTGTAATAATGCGCACCCCAGGTAGCAGCCAACGCCTCTTTCTCTATAACAAAATAATTTCTTTCTGAGGACGACAAAGGTCTAGAAGCAAAGGCAATTGTCTTATCTCCATCCAAGTACTTCTGTAACAACACTGCACCTATTCCTATATTACTTGCATCAACCATCAAAATTGAAGTAAGTTTTGTGTCTAAAGGTGTTAAAACTTTCGCTTGACAAAGTTCTTTCTTGATATTCTTGAAACACACCATATGCTCCTCTCCCCAAAGAAATGTTACTCCCTTTTTCAATAAACTTCTTAAAACTTCAGTCTTCTCTGAAAAATTCCTCACAAACTTTGCGTAAAATTCAATGAGACCCATAAAGGATCTTAATTGGTCTTTATCTGAGGGACAAGGAGCTAATTCAATTGCCTCAAGAATTTTTTTTTGGATTGATACCCTCTGCTGATATCTCATACCCCAGATATTCTATCTCTTTGACTAAAAACAAACACTTTTCTTTCCGTAAAGTCAAGCCAGCTTCTTGAATTCTACTCAATACACATCTGAGTGTCTCATTATGCTCCGAAATAGTGTCTCCAAAAATAAGTATGTCATCTTGAAAGAAAATTGCTTTTTTAACACCCTTGAAAATTTCAGTGACTTTTCTCTGGAAAACACTTGCGGCCGAAATAAGACCAAAAGGTAATCTTGTGAATTGAAAGGTGCCCTCACTGGTAATAAACGGCGTCAAATGTTTAGTCTCTTGATGCAGATGTACCTGATGATAAGCACTTTTCAAGTCCAATTTCGTGAAATATTTTGCACCCCGTAAAGTCGTAACTAACTCATTTATGTTGGGAAGAGGAAAAACATCCGCTGCAACACATTTATTCAAGGTCAACACAGAATCTTATTTTATTGTCAGCTTTCTGTGTGATCACGGCCGGAGAAACCCAGCTAGAGGTCTCAACCGGTTCGATAACACCTCCCTGTAGCATTTCCTCAATAACCTTCTTGACCTCCTCTCTTACTGCTAAAGGCACCCTTCTTGCCTTATGCTGTACAGGTATAGCGTTTTCATTAAGGAGAATCTTGTGCACATACCCTCTCAATTCACCTAATTCCTCTTTAAAAACACTTTTTGCATTCTCTAGAATAACAGTGATATTGTAATCATCCACCACCATGACCTGAAAATCCGCCCTCAGATCAACTTTGATGTTCAAATCATATTGATGCAGGGAATAATAAACCTTCAAGAGACTTCATGCAGGTAAACAGGTAAGTTTAATGGAGAGTAGAAAGAACGCCGCATCTCTCCAGCTGACTAGACAATAACTGACCAAAGTGGAATCCTCAAGCCCTGATGACAAGGAAGAGAACATTACAGAGTTCTACAGTAAGGATCTAAAGATGAACATAAAGAAAGGGCTAAATAGAACTGTGGACAAAAGAGAATAATATTTACAACAGTGTGCTAAGTGAGCAACCTGTTTAAAGCACCCACTTGACAAACCTTTACATTTAGAGAAAATACAATGCTAAAGCAGGAGTTTGATTTCTTTAAACAAAAAAACATGACATATTGAATAAGGAGTGTTCTTACTGCAGGCGGGGGCCATGCTACATTTTCCAGGAGCATTGCATTGTGGACATGGACGGGGTACGTCAGGGATGGCTGGCCCCCCCTCAATGGAGAAGGACGACTGTCACATACCTTGGTGGCCAGCTCAGAGGTTTACACTGGCAGATCCAGAGTGGACTTCGTTTGTGTAAAACAAGTACCTCCCATAGCTCTAAATAGAGTGGGAAAATGCATGTTCCACAGGGTTGGGAGTGACAATTATGTATGGCAGTGCTACCACTCTGCAAACACAAAAAGCCCTTGAACACTTATAGCAGGAGCTGGTCAGCTTATCCTAGTGCCAAGAATCACATATGCAAGGCTTCTTTCTGCCCAGAATTTCTTTTTTGAGCAAACAGTAATGGGGCAAGTATGTCTGGCTCCTGGAGCTACTACTACCCTCTGGAATGGTATCTCTGGGGGGGAGGTTAGAAAAAGAGCCCCTTATTGGTTGGACCTTGGGCGTCCACCCTTGGGAATGGGGTTGGACCTGGAGAAATGGATGTAGCTTCTGATTCCTCTGGTGATTCCTCACTTTGCCCTCATTTCATACAGGAATGTTGGTGACGTTTAGCAGCCAGAGGCCCTGAAGTAACTGTGTGGGTTTGTGAGAGTACAGCAATTCTCATAATCTCAAATGGTCTGGTAATTCCCATAATCTAGCCCAGTGGAAATGATGAGCAGCTAGGAAAGAGTGCCAAAGTGGCTCACCTTTTCTGCATCTAAGCACTTGGTTGATGAATAACTGTCACTGCTGTCACTAAGTAACGATTGCATTCATAAAAAAGAAAATCAGACTGGGCCTGACTACAATGAGGTAGCACTGGAAGAGGTTCTTACCGTGAAATGGGATTTTAAGCTGTATCAACAATGGACCGAATTCACAAAGCAATTTGTAACGCAATATTTGCTTACCCACACTAAGGGGTTGATTAGGATGGCAGGCAGTTCGCCGGCCCGGCAGTGGCCATCCGCCCGCCATCGCAACCCGATTTACCCCTGCCATATTATAATGGCGGGGGTATCGCGGTGAACGCAAAGTGCGTCCGCCGCTTTTCTGCCGGTCTGCAAACGTTCCGATTGCCGGCTGGGAGGACTTGAGCCACAATATGGTGGCGATGCCTAGCAGGCACCGCCATCCATATTAGGATGTGTGAAAATAAAGGCCTTTCCATGGCGGCTATGCCGGCATCGAAAGGATGGCGGCGATTCGCTTTGGGGGCCCGTTGAGGCCCCCAGGGGGCTGGGGTCTGCACTGGGGGGTACCATCCCCTAACATTGCCCTACAGAAGGTGGCAGGCACTGCGCGGTGCTTGCCACGTTGTGCATGGGAATGCTCAACATGGCATTCCGCCATTGCGGCGGGTACTGATGTGACAGCCGCAGTGACGGTCACATGATGATTTGGCTGGCGGTCCCGTTTCTGCTAGAGTGGCGGGCAGGCTTAAGTCTGCCCGCCATCCTATCACCCCCAAAGAGTCTCTTTAATAACTAAGCCACCTCTGGTTTCAAAATTGGTATTTATATTGGTATAAAGATTTACTCATACGATAATTTTCATGTGAGAAAATCTCTAGTTACCAGGAGTGAATTTCAGTGCAGAAATGATGTATGTGGTTGTGCACACCCACAAAACGTACATGTTTGTCGGAATTCACTAGCTCCTCTCGACATTATCCCACCATGGAAAAGGTAAGAAATATATTGTTGACAGGGACTGGAGTAAACTTCTTTCCAGGTAAGGCAGATGCTCACATGAGCAGATATATATGCTAGCTTTCAGTTAAATGAAAATGAAATTAACAAAGATGTTCCTGAAATATGCCTATAAAGTGGCAACTGCTGCCGGTTTCCAGGAGTAACATGGCAAACCTTTGTGAATTCTGAAAATGAATAAATCTGAATCCAGGTAAGGTTGTAACCAACCTTGAGGTGTAGACTTACGGAATTGACTCCCATTGTCATCAAAGCTTTGGACAAGAATGACTAGGCTTATTTGGGAATTGCTGTCTTCATTTCCAGCTCTTAGAAACATGTTTTCAGTCCAGCAAGATTACCATTAGAAAATACAGTGGCTCATGGTCCTGCCCTTTTCGGGTTCAAAATAGGGCGCTTAGACAAATGATGGCATATTAAATACATACAACAGATGTCGCAAGCATCATAGTACATGGTATTGAGATAAAATATCGAGTCAGTAATATCAGCTGAGACAATTGAGTTGAAAAGATCGTGACACAGAAGTAATATTGATTTTTAAAATATATAAGTCATTAATGTCGTTTGCAAAAATATAGTTGTTTAAAATATAATTTTAGCGTTATGTATTTTAGTATATATTTTTTATGTATGTGAGGTCATTATTTTGTATAAGTTTTGTTTATGTTTTTTAAACGTGTTAAAAATGTTGTAGTTATTAAATCTAATTTAATTAAATATTGTGTTTTTTAGCTCTGTAGTGGGTTGTGGGCATATTGGGGAATAGTGTGGGAAGTAATTTAATTATAATCAATGAATGATTATTTTTTATTTAATAATATTTAATTGATTGATATGTAATAGTGTTAATTGCGCTTTTTATTTTATGAAGGGTACATTTTATGTGTTGGTTCTGGGGTTTATAGGGGTAAAGGGTGGAAAGTAATTTATTTTAATTAATTAATAATTAGTTGGTAATTAATATTAATAATTGATAATTAATGATGTTAATTGTTTGATTATATTTTTGGGGTGTGGGTTTTGGGTTTAAAGGGTTAAGGGGTGGGGAGTAAATACATTTTCAATAATTTATAATTATTTGTGAAATACTATAAGTTATTTAATTAAAAATTATTTTAATTGTGTAATTTATTTTATTAAAGTTTAATTTTAGGTGCGGGCTGTGGAGATTGTAGGGATAAAGAGTGTGAGAAGTTAAATATTTTAATGAATTATAATTTGTTTTTTACTTCATAATTGTTTAATTGAGAAATAATTAGGTTAATTCTGCAAATATTTTTTTTATTTTAGACTTTAGATGTGGGTTGTGGGTTTTGTAGGGGTATGGGTTGTGAAGTAAATTAATTTCAAGCAATTAATAAATAAATACATTAATATTAATTATTAATTAAATAATTAATTGTGTTGTGTGGTTTGTGGGGGTATATTGTGGGAAGTACATTAATTATAATCAATTAACAATGAATATTGTATTAATGAAAATTAGCTTGTTGATTAATATTTACATTAATAGTGTAAATACTTTTTTGGCACTGGTTGTGAGTTTTTTGGTGTTATAGGGTGGGAAGTAACTAAACTAAATGTATGTAATAATTAATATTTTTGTTAAAAAATAATCACTAAATAAAAATATGTATTTATATGGAAATTATTTTTGTATTTTATTTATAATAATATTTGCAGGTATTTGTGATATGTATTTAGCATTATAATAGGTTTTTATTTTTTCAATTTTTATTGGTAAATATCTTTTTATTTTATTTTTCAACATGTTTATAAATTTTTTATTTACTTTGTTTTTAAAATAATGTTATTTTGATGCAGATATTTTGTTTGATTTTAATGTTGAACTGACTGGAGAGGGAATAGTAAATTCAGTTGAGGTTTTGTAATTCTCGAGTCTGACTCCAGTTTGTTCTGTGCCACCATTTTGTGTTGCCCTCACGTAGGCCTGTGAAGGTAGCCTGGCGAATAAAGTGGCCTGGCCTTCTTAGTTCATGTATACATTAACTAGGTTTCTTTTTGACTCTGAAATGAACTGTAAGAAACTGACCTCTTCACCTGATACTGACCTCGCAAAGCCAATTTCCCTGATCGATCTTTGTCTGAGATTGCCAATCAATGTTCAGGACATCGTTAACTTTTTAGTTTCCTTGCACATACCTGATCTTGTTCAGCATCTGTTACCGTTTCTTTTTTTTATGTTTCTTCATTACATGGGTTATGCTTTCAATTACAGGTTTGTCCGGCTTGTGAAGATTGAATTTGGGACATTCCTAATAATTAACTTTTGGGTTGGGATACTGTAAATTGAGTTTTTGTTATGTGATGCTTTGTTTGAAAATGTACCTTATTGGCTAGAATTTTGTGCAGTGGGTTTACATTTATAATGTGAATATTGGGTATAAAAGGAGACGTCTCGCCTTAGTAAAATGAGCTGTCTCCTGAGAATTTACACCGTGATGTATTTCTAGGATCACTGTTACTAGCTGCAGCAAATAAACTTGGTCTCTGACGCCATCCAGAAGTATTCCGTGTCTCTGTATACCAAGACAGGTGAACTCGAATATCTTAGGCGTGCCCCTGACGCCGCTGGGTTAAATCCCGGTTCTTCAACTGGCGCCCAATGTGGGGCGACTTCAGCGGTACTGGTCCAAGCCCGAAGATTGTGAGGAGCCCTTGGAGGAAATTCTGGAGGACGGCCCCCACTTCATCGACCCCTGCATGTCGACGTGGACTGAAGGTTTTTTTCTGCGAGGCTTCCCCTTTCCGACGGCTGCAAAGGACTGCTGCCCTGACTGTCGCCCTGTCTTGGACCCTCTTGTGATGATTTGTAAGGCGAGATGTTAAACGGTCTTCTGGTGGCGTGACAGACATTTTGGTTAAGTATAAGTGGGTCGCTCCCACGACTTTGTTTTGTTTCTTGGTTTTGATTCAGCCATTGCAATAGTCGAAGCCGAGGGGTTCGTATATTTGCGAGTGTATCATTTTTTGATAACCCCTTGAAGTTTGAAGCAACACTAGTGAGCTAAAAGATGCCTGGTTTTAGCAAATTTAGGAAATGGTTTTGTTGTAGTTGTAATAGGGATTCCCGATTGGAGGACTCGTGTCCGATACCTCCGGTTGGAACTCCAACTTATGAGCTCTATTCAAAGCATGGTGTGGGTCCCATTACCTTTATTGAAGTATGGGTCCGTTATACAAGGAAAGATGGTGTTTTACGATGGCCCCAACATGGTAGTTTTGAATCAGATGTTTTAGATAACCTAGAAGTTGCGCTATTAAGAAGAAAGCCCGGCCGGCGATGTTTGACTCTTTCCGCCTTTGGTATAAGGAAGCCAAACAGCGAGAAATTAAGCAAGCTAAGAGAGATAGGAAGGAAAGGAATATATCGGTAATGCAAGCTGCTAGGCAGTTTAAGGAAGATGAAGAAGATCGTGCGATTGAAGTGTCAGATAGACAACATTGCATGGCCATTGACAAATGTTACCCGGCTTTGCCACCTCCCCTTTCAAATGTGACTGAAGACCCTGAAAAGGATCCTTTGATGTCACATTTACTGAGATTACCACCCCCTTATGTGCAGGGTGCTACTGCACCTCCGTTACCTCCAGTTGTTGCACCCCTTGTTGTCGTTCAACCCCCTGTTGTTGTTCAGCCACCCGTTGCTTCACAGGTGGTTCTTCCTCCCCGGCGCAGCCCCCTCCAGGGCCGCCAGCCTTGCCACCAGCCTTGTCTCAAACTCCTTTGCCTTACACTCCTTTATCTTCAACTTCTCTTATTTCTATCCCTACGTCTCTGTCACCTCAAAACACTTTGTCTCCTGTCCTCATGTCAACTTCTTCTCCTTCTGCTCGGCAACGAATGACTAAGACTGTCACTAGTCCTTTGTCTCCTTTCTTTGGGTCACTGAATATGACCCCTGTTTCTGAACGTAAGCAGAGACGTAGTCAGCTCCCTGGTCCCGAAGAGCGGGCAGTGTTAGATCTCCTTGCTCGCAGATGGGTTTCGAATACCTCCAAGTACAGTCCACAAGTGGTTATGGATATCTTCCTACAGTGGGAGACACCAAAACAAAGGTATGTTTTTGATATCATGTGTACTTTCCTTCGTCAGGAGTGGGAAGATAATGAGTTGGGTTCAATTCTACTGGAATTGCTTAATGTTCAGTCTGAATTTGATAAAGGGACGATAGTGGGTTCCGATGTTGAGGAAGCGGTAGAGACACTACTCACTTTTAGGTCTAGACTTCCACCTCAGTCATTGTTCGAACCTGACCCTTCTGTTAGGAGAAAAGTGAAGCAGTATCCTATGGGAGAGGTTTCTCCTGTATGGAGAGAGGCATTTGTGGCTGATGCCGCTCATGGTATTGCGGCTGCACCGGCTCATTTTTAGCGAGTGTGGGTGCATGTCCCTTGGAAGAGAGCTGAGGTCCTGGCTCTTAAGCAGACCTTGCCCGACCCCCGTAAAAATCCTGCTGGTTATTACAAGGAGTTGTCTCAGACAGTTGATGCATGTGTTATGAATTTAGTTGACATAGATATGTTGATGGGTAATGTAGTTCCTCAACCCTTGTGGGCGAAGATCCGTCACGAGGTTCACACGCCAGAGTTAGGAGATACGTGGGTTAATATTACTGCTGCAGATGGTCGGCAGGTAGGATGTGCCAAACCTGAACCCTTAGTTGCAGAACTACCTGGCAGGATTATTAATTTAATGAAAACTATGATGCCTCCTCTGCGGGTGAATTGGGGCAAGTTAGCAGCATGCAAACAAAAGAAAGACAAGACTGTGTCTGATTTCTTTACTAGGGTTGAGGAAACATTCATTGATCATAGTGGTCAGGACATGAGTACAAAAGGTGGTCAGAGATTGTTTGTAGATAAGTTTGTTTTTAATTTACTTCCTGAACTTTCTAATAAGTTAAAGGACTCTGAGAGTTCATGGGCTGTTTCTTCTTCGGTCCAGATATTGGCTACTGCACAATACTATGAGAATAGAGATAAAGATGAGATGGATAAAGTAGAGAAGAAGACTAGAGAATTAAAACGAAAGTTCTTCTGCAGCAGGCTTATCCGCCTCGCCCTAATCAGCGTCAGTTTCAGCAACCTTCCCATTTTCAGCAACCCCCACAGTTTCAGAAACTGTTGCAGAAACCTGAGTCTTTTGCTTCGCGACTCCCGCTAGGCCCTAAACAGTGTGCTTATTGTAAAGAAGAAGGTCACTTCAAGAATAGTTGCCCGATCTTGCTACAGCCTGCGAATGGTATGTCTGGTCTGAGAGGTCATGGTGGTTTCCAAAAAGTACCTAGGGGTAGGGGACGTGGTACGTTTCCCCAGAATGAACGTTCCTTTTCCCCTCAGAATTCTATGAATTATTTTGACCAACAGAATGTTCCGACTGTCCAGTCGGCTCAGTACTACACTGATGATTATTATGTTGGAAGTGAGAGTGCTGGTTTTAATGATAGTTAGGACAGCCATGGACAAAGGGAGGGAGTAGTGTCAGTTCCAGTAGACCAGAGTGGACCTTATGTTGAAGTGATTACATCAGGTGTGGCAGAACCTTTTATTTTGGATACTGGTGCAGCAAAGAGTTCTATCATGCACTCTAAACTCCCTGGCGCACCTTTGTCTGGCTTGACCAATGTTTCAGTAGGATTTTCTGGCGCCCCAGGTCGTAACCCGGTTTCTTGTCCTTTGCCCCTTTCTATTGGTCCCTGTGAATTGGAGGCTCCCCTTATTCTAACGACTGGCTGTGGTGAGAATCTGTTGGGTTTGGACTTGTTGAAAAGATTGCATGCGACATTACATTGTTTTCCTTCGGGAGTACAACTTACGGTGGGTAAGAAAGTGATTTCCCCGATGTATCTGTCTAAGGATCGCCTTCCACTGGAACTGCGTTCTCTCCCTGATACACTTTGGGCTACAGGTCCCAATGATGTTGGTCACTTGCAGATTCTACCCTACGTTGTTACCCTTAAGTCGAATGCTAAATTACCTTGCATTCCTCAGTATTAAATTTCCAGTGATGGCGAAAGAGCTCTTTTAGCGATTATCTATGATTTGGTTGCAAAAGGTGTGGTTGAAGAAACGTGAGGTAATTTGTGTAGTAGTCCTGTTCTGCCTGTCCTTAAGCGTACTGACTCTTCTCAGCCACCTGAGTATCGGTTTGTGATCGACCTTCGAGAGGTCAATAAGATCGTTGTGCCACAGTTTCCTGTTGTCCCAGACATTACTGCTTTATTGACTATGATCCCGGCCTCAGCTGCTTGGTTTTCTGTTATATTCCGATTGCTGAGGAAAGTTGGGATATTTTTGGCTTCTCTTTAGGAGGCAGCAGTTTCGGGTTTAAGCGCGCTCCTCAAGGTTATTGTGAGAGTCCCTCCATTAATAGTCAGGCTTTGAAAACTCAGCTTGATACTCTTGCATTGCTTTCTGGTGCTACTCTTATCCAGTATGTTGATGATCTGTTGGTTGCTGCTGATGATGAAGAGATTTGTAAAGAAGTTACTCTTTCTTTGTTGCGACACCCGTCTGACCTTCATCATAAAGTGTCTCCTTCGTAGTTGCAGTATTGCCGCCAAGAAGTGACCTACTTAGGTCATTTCTTGTCGAAGGAGGGAAGACGATTGACCCCAGAGCGTATTCAAGCGATCGCCCAAATGACTGTGCCATGCACACAGAGAGAGGTGCATGTCTTCTTAGGTATCACCTCGTATTGTAGACAGTGGATTCCGAATTTTTATTTGCTAGCGAAACCTTTGTTGGCACTTACTCTTAAGGACACACCACACCCTCTTCCTTGGTCGGACGAATGTCTGAAGAGTTTTTCTGAATTGTGTGATGCATTGTGTTCTGCTCCGGTGTTGGGTACCCCGACTACAGTAAACCTTTTACACTTTATGTACACGAAAGAGAAGGTTGTGCGTTGTCAGTGTTGACGCAACAATTTGGAGATAAGCAGCACCCATGTGCGTATTTTTCAGCTACTTTAGATCCGGTAGCTAGGGCGTCGCCTAGTTGTCTAAGAGCTACAGTGGCAGTGGCTGTTTCTATCCGACAGTCTGCTGGTTTGGTATTGGATAATACATTGATTGTGATGGTCCCACATGCAGTGGATACCCTATGGAATAGAACGAAGACTCAACATCTTACCAGTGCGCGTTTGTCAGGTTATGAGTTGACGCTTTTGGCTAGCCATGTGCACATCAAGCGGTGCAACACATTGAATCCAGCTACATTGTTGCCGATTTTTGTAGAGACAGATGCTCAGGAACAGCATGACTGTTTTCTCCGGACAGAGGAGGAAACAAAGGGTAGAGTTGATTTGAAAGATACTCCTCTTTCGAATCCTGATGGTACCCTATGGGTAGATGGTTCGTGCTTTAAGCTTACGAATAGAGAGACGACTGCAGCATATGCTGTCACAACTTTGCACATGATTGTTGAAACAGCACGTATTGCACAAAATTCAGCGCAAGCAGCGGAGTTGATAGCATTGACTAGAGCGTGTGGGTTGTCAAAGGAAAGAGAGTGAATATATATACTGATAGCCAATACGCATTTGGCGTGGCTCACAGTTTTGTCGCTTGTGGAAAGAGAGAGGATTTCTTACTTCCCATGGTACGAAAATTCAGCATGGATAATTAGTGAGGGAACTTCTTGAATCACTTACTTTGCCGACCCAAATTGCGATAGTGAATTGTAGTGCGCATAAGAAGGTTACGGATGATGTGGGTCGAGGGAATGCATTTGCAGATGAAGTAGCGAGAGAAACGGCGAAAGATGTGACGAGTCGGATGTATGTTGCAGGTCCTGCCAGATGGGTGTTGGAAGGAGGAATGTGTGAAGATAGAACAGAAAGTGTGAAGATGATTCAGGCAGAAGCTACTGGGAAAGAATTGAGTAAGTAGAGAGATAGTATGGGAATGTTGGATTCAACAGGCTTTTGGGTTGAGTTGTCAGAGCACCAGTGATGGTTGTTGCCGGATGCATATGTGCTTCCGGTGGTTACTATGGCTCATGGGTTGGCTCACATTAGTTCAAAAGGGATATGTAAGTTGTTGGCTCCGGTATGGCAGAATGGTGGAATTCCTAGGTGTGCTGAGAATTTGGTTAAACACTGCATGATTTGCTTGATGCATAATCTTGGAAAGGGAACCCCAACTTCAGCAGGTCATGTTGCTCCTCCAACGTATCCGTTCGAGGTGCTGCAGATAGACTACATTCATATGGAAAGATGCAATAACTTGAAGTATGTCCTTGTGGTTGTTTGTGCCTTTTCCAGATGGATAGAGGCCTACCCCCTAAAAGATAATACTTCCTTGTCTACAGCCAAGGTTTTGCTCAAAGAATTCTTTCCTAGATATGGCTTGCCGAGGATGGTATGGAGTGATAATGGAAGTGAATTAGTGGGTCAGATTATGAAGAAAGTATGTGCGGGTCTGGGTATCAAACAGAAATTTCACGCTGCGAATCACCCCCAGTCAGCAGGCCTGGTCGAGTGCTATAATGGCACTCTGAAGCTTAAGTTGGCCAAGGTGCAAGCGAGCTCTGGTCTTACATGGCCCGATGCCTTACCATTGGCACTTTTGTCCACGAGAACGACAGTACATTCTCGCATGGGACTTAGCCCATACGAGATTGTTTTTGGACGCCCGGCGAATGTCTGGGGTGTGCCGAGGCCTAAGAAGTACAGTGATATCGAGTACCCTATGTTGGTTGACTACTTACATGATTTGACTGCAAAATTGCGTGTTGTTCACCTACAGGTCCATGACACTTTGCCTTCAGTTTCTGTAGATGCAGGCTAACGATTCAACCTGGCGACTGGATTCTAACCAGGAATTTCCAGAGGTCAAAGAACTTGGAACCAAGATGGACCGGTCCATACCAAGTTCTGTTATCAACTCGGACTGCTATTAAGGTGTTCAGCAAGAAAACTGGGTACATGGTACCCATTGCAAGAAGATACCTTTGCCCTTACCGTAAAATAAGTGGGTCCGGGAAGGTGTTGCCGATTCCGAGAGTGAAAGGGTTCTGAGATTTGTACCTTTTAGCGGTGCACATCTGGAATGGACTCAGTCAGAACGTGCGGATGATGAAGTCTTGCAAGAAGCTGTGCCGCCGTGTTTGAGACTTGATACTACGCACCCAGAGACACTTTTTCAGGATCAAACTGTCCCTGGTAAAGAACGCTACAACTTAAGGTCTAAAAAGGACAAATAAAATCTGAATTTTTTTGCGAATTACACTCTTTCAGACAAGAGACTATTTTTCTTTTTCTTTTTCAAACCACCATCCGGGTTCAGCTGCAGGGTCGCGGTATAAGACTTAAGGGGTGGCCCGCGTATTGACGAAAGGTCTGAGGTTCTAGGGACGTCTAGGACGCCTGAACGCACACTTGAGTGAAGAAGGAAAATTGCCGTGAGCAGCACGTTAGAGGATGGAGTCTGTTGTAACTGAAAGAGATGTTGAGAGAATAGATCTTAAGACAAGATTTTGTACATTGATACATAGCAAATCAATTGGGGTGGGGTCGCACACTGCTCACACACCAGCGTGATACATAGCAAATGTTTTATAATATTGTGCTTTCTGATGTTTTTAAGTATCACATTAGCTTGTGTGGGTTGGATTGTCTATGCTACACAACAGACATCTGCACCCACCTCCCAACCTATGCTTTCTTTCACTACTGTTTCTTTGCACCAGTTTTATACGTTGCCTGAACATGAACAGACAAGGAGATCAGAATTTGTCAACAACTCGTTCATACAGTTGTTGCATCAGCATCAGTTAGTAGTAAATACCACTAATTGTTGGGCTTGTGGTCTTATGCCTCATACGAAAGATAAAGGTATGCCATATTTGGTTTCGCCTTTTTCTTTTAATGGGTCTGTGTGGGATTTTCAGACCATGTTTATCTATGCAAATGAGGTGCGCCCCTTACGTTCCCTTAAAGATAACTCAAGCAATAGTGCCTTGATAAGGGGAATAGTAGCTATGATCCGAGATATTGATGCATATAATGCTATCCCTAAGGATGAGGTGCAGGCTTACGTTGGTTGGAACATGACTGGATATAGTACCAGCTTGACAGAGAAGGAGAGACAAAAAAGGTCTCCCCCTATTTGGATTGTACCCCACCAAGGCCATTTTTGTTTGCAAGGTAATGGTCGGAATCCGAAAGCTCAGCTAGGTAAAAGTGTGTGTGCTCAAACCTATTCATCTCGGACTTCTCCACCGTTTGTGCCAGCTAAGGGCACATATTTTGTTTGTCATGACCGAGCCTACACATGGTTGACACCTGATTTTTCAGGAACGTGTTATGTGGCGTTTCTGCTTCCCCCTACATACACTACTGCTTCAGACTATCATAGAACGAGATATGGCAGAGGAGTCTTCAATCAGGAAGATACTGCAGCACACGAAGTAGGAGATTTCTTCAAGGGCTTCCTGCCCTTTTGGGGTCCTATGATCAATAGTAGGCATATTCGACAGCTTGTCTGCGTTGTTGAAGCTACTATTAATGAGACAGTAGGTGCTCTTAGTAATGTTACAGCTGAGCTTCAAGCGGACCGCTTTATGACTTTGCAGAACCGTATGGTATTAGACATCATACTTGCAGATCGAGGAGGAGTATGTAAATTGATTGGATCCAGTTGCTGTGTTTACATACCAGATAATGCCCCTACAGTGTACCAAGCCATCTCTAGGATGTATAAGATCTCTGAGTCTATCCATGTAGACGAAGGAGACTGGTCATTGACGGGATGGTTCTGGGGACTGCTGTCCAAGTGGGGATGGAAGATTCTGACATTCCTTGGTATGGTTTTAACCATCCTTTTCTCTTGTTGTCTTTGCATCCAGTGTGGTCCCGCCATTTGTAGTCTTTGTGCTACTATGTGTGTTCGGAGACCTGTCCTGAGAGAAGTAGAGAATAATAAGATGATGCTACAGCAACACCTTGATGACCTAATGAATATCGATATAGACCTAGATTCAGATTAACATGAGTCTTAGGTTATTGCCTACGTAATGGCAAAAGGAGGGTCTGAGGTTTTGTAATTCTCGAGTCTGACTCCATTTTGTTCTGTGCCACCATTTTGTGTTGCCCTCACGTAGGCCTGTGAAGGTAGCCGGGCGAATAAAGTGGCCTGGCCTTCTTAGTTCATGTATACATTAACTAGGTTTCTTTTTGACTCTGAAATGAACTGTAAGAAACTGACCTCTTCACCTGAAACTGACCTCGCAAAGCCAATTTCCCTGATCGATCTTTGTCTGAGATTGCCAATCAATGTTCAGGACATTGTTAACTTTTTAATTTCCTTGCACATGCCTTATCTTGGTCAGCATCTGTTACCGTTTCTTTTTTTTATGTTTCTTCATTACATGGGTTATGCTTTCAATTATAGGTTTGTCCGGCTTGTGGAGATTGAATTTGGGACATTCCTAATAATTAACTTTTGGGTTGGGATACTGTAAATTGAGTTTTTGTTATGTGATACTGTGTTTGAAAATGTACCTTATTGGCTAGAATTTTGTGTAGTGGGTGTACAATTATAATGTGAATATTGGGTATAAAAGGAGACGTCTCGCCTTAGTAAAATGATCAGTCTCCTGAGAATTTACACCGTGATGTATTTCTAGGATCACTGTTACTAGCTGCAGCTAATAAATTTGGTCTCTGACGCCATCCAGAAGTATTCCGTGTCTCTGTATACCAAGACAGGTGAACTCGAAGATCTTAGGCGTGCCCCTGACGCCGCTGGGTTAAACCCCGGTTCTTCACAGTCCAACACTTTATCTACTGTTGCACTCATTTGAGTGGGCATAGCAATTTTACCCCTCCACAATTCAACACTTTCCCTAATGTTGCACTGACTGGATTGGGATAAGTAAATTGTATTCCTCCGCAATCCAACACTTTCCCTACTGTTACACTCAGTGGAGTGAGAATAGTAAATTGTACCTCTCTGCAATCAAACACTTTCCCTACTTTTGCAGTTATTGGAGTGGGACTGTTTCTCTGCAATCTAAACTTTTTAAAATGTTGTATTAACTGTAGTGGGAATAGTACATTTTAGTACTCTTCCCAAAAATATTTTATCTAATTTTGTATTATTGTAGTGAGAGTAGTAAATGTTACTTATATGTGATATAGCTATGTTTTTACTGTTGTGTTGTGTCAGTAGTATATTTGATATATTATTTTTTTTTTGAAATATATTTTTATTGCAGGAATCAGCAAACTGTTACATATATTACCAGCATCAGAAATACACTGAAATCAATCGACTGCATCGCGTCCACCCCCCGCAGCACGTTTTTATACACGATCATTCAGCCCACAGTTCAAAAGTCGGGCGATAAAATCCAGTGGGGGTTCAGCAGGAGCGAAAGGCTGGTCCGGATAATCCACTGTCCGTCATCTGCTTTTCTAAACAAGCCCCCAAACCCAAAAGAAAGTCCCACCCACAAAACACTAACTTGCAAAGAAATCCCTCCCCCACCCATCCCCGCCATCAGTGTATGGTAGCAGCCGCAATAGGATTCGTGAGAGGACCCAAGATGAGCGTATCAGGAAACAGAAAACACCATCGCCTATCGGGACTCAGGGCGCGCTGCTATCTCACTATCAGAGTCGCTGGGGGCGCAATAGTCTCTGAGGGCCTGCACTAGTGTCTCCCATTCCAGCGCTGCCTCCTGTGCTTTTTCGTTATGTTGTCTCCCAGCCAGTTGGTATCTCAGCGTGCTTTCCCCCGCCGCCCACTTCAATAGTTCGCTATGCCACCTGCTCCCAGTCGGACCAGCTCGTGCCTTCCAGTTCCTGGTCACCTCTCGTTTGGCCAAGAGAAGCCCTAAATCAATAAATTTACTGGAAATTTTGTTTTTGGGGGTATGTGGAAACCAATGCAACAGACCCACCGCCGCATCAACCGATAGGGGTCTCCCCGTCACCTCCGTCAGGGTCTTCTCCACCTCCACCCAGTAGGAGGATAGACCCGGGCAGGCCCATAACATATGGAGGAGGTCTGCCTCTGGCGCCGGGCATCTGGGGCAGGTTGCCGAGCCCGTGGCGAAGTACTGTTGGATTTTCGCCGGGGTCAGGTATGCCCGATGGAGTACATAATAGTGGACCAACTGAAAACGGGCGTGGCGCGTCCCCTTCCAAGCTCGCCGCACGAGCTGAGACCAGGTCGCTTCTGGGATTTCCTTGCCTATGTCTGCCTCCCAACGGACCTTGAGGGTCGTAAGGGGGGTCAGCCCTTCATTGATCAATCTACCGTAGAGGCAGGTGACCGCCTTCACCGTGCCCGCAGACATCATGACGTATTGGCACACCGGAGACGTAGGAGGTTCCTCCTGTCCGCCTTTCCAATGCGCCTGGATCGCACGGACCAGGGCCGAGTGCAACAGGAAGTCTCCGGGGGGAATCTCGAAGCGGTCAATGAGCTCCTGGAAGGGCAAGAGTACCCCAGCCTCATAAAGATCCCCCACCAACTGCAACCCGCGTTCTCCCAGTCTGCCAATCGTGACCAATCCCCGCCATGGGGCAAGGCCGTCAGCATCCCCAATGGTATTTCCGGCGCATACGGTATCCGCAGTTGGCCCCTGGCGTGAGCCCGGTTCCAACATAGGCGAATGGTCTTTTCCTCCAAAGTCAGGTCCTGTAAGGTCAAACGTTGGCGTAGAGCTATGAAGGATAAGACATGCCTGGCCATCCCTGTACCTCTCCTGTCCTCCGGGCCTCGGAATTCCCTGGCAATCTCCTGGGTGAGGGTCTGGAGCTGCGCCGCCAGATAGTATTTCTCAAAATCCGGCACCGCAAGTCCACCCTCGGCTTTCGGCCTCATCAGGGTCTTAAGGGCCACTCTACGGCGGCCCGAGCCCCAAAGGAATCCGGTCATCATCGACCGTAGGAGCCTAAATGTGGCTGGCGGGATCCAAACTGGCAGCGCCCGGAAATAGTACAGCAGCCGGGGGAGAGCCACCATTTTGAGGAGGGCGACCCGCCCCGCCTACGAAAGCGGTAGTGTAGCCCAGAAGTCCATGTTCCCCCGTAGAGCTCGACTGCATCTGGTGATGTTTCCATCCAGGAGGTCAGATGGATCATGATAAATGTACACCCCCAGGTACCTGAAGCAGTCAGGTTCCCATCTAAGTTCTCCATTGAGGACTGGACTAGGGGTGCCTCTGCGAACCGGGAAAAGGCATGTCTTGGCCCAATTCACTCGTAGGCCCGAGACCGCCCCAAACGCCGTGAGCGCCGTCTCAGCTCCATGTAGGGCCTCGACTGGGTCCTCAAGGAAGAGCAATAGGTCGTCGGCATATAACGAAACATGGTGCGGGCCCGAAGGGGTCCAGAAACCACTGTAATGCGCCCCCGACCGGAGTAGCACTGCGAGGGGCTCCACCGCCAGCGCGAAGAGAAGTGGGGATAACGAACAGCCCTGTCTCGTGCCTCTTTCTACCGGGTACTGCGAGGAAATTAATGGGCCCGCCCGAACCCTGGCCGACACGGAGGCATATAAGACCGCGGTCCATCTGATGAAGCCCTCACCGAGGCCAAACCGTCGCAACACCGTGTGTAGGTAGTCCCATTCCAGGCTATCAAACGCCTTCTCTAAGTCCACCGACAGGACCACTGGGCACGAGGCATCCATTAGCGGCTCACCCAGCAAGCGGAACAACCTACGGATGTTCATTGTTGTATTGCGCTTGGGGATGAACCCGGCCTGGTCCTCATGCACTAGGGAGGCCATGTGGCCAAGCAGTCTCGAGGCCAAGATGCTGCTCAGAATCTTATAATCGACCGTCAGCATCGATAAGGGACGGTAGGACGCCGGATCGGTTGAGTCTCGCCCCGGCTTGAGGAGGGGAACCACCAGGGCCTCACGCATCGAGCCAGGCAGTCGGCCAAGCCTCTTCGCCTCTCTATAAACAATCACCAGTCTCGGAGCCAGGAGGTCGGCATAGGTCGCATAAAATTCCACAGGAAGACCGTCTAGCCCTGGGGTCTTATTCCGCGCCATCCTTTTAATGGCGCTGCGGATCTCCCCCAGTTCAATATCGGAACCTAGGGCTTTTGCCGCGTCAGGCTCCACCACCGGGAGCACTAGGGGTCTCAAATAGTCCTCGAGAAGGTCAGGGTCTTTGGCAGCACGACTGCGATACAACTGGTCATAGTAGTGCCGGTAGCAGCCTAAAATCTCCGGTTGAGTGTGCACCATGGTCCCGTTCGCCATACGCATGGATGTCGTCAGTGAGGTCTGGCGCGTAGGGTTAGCCAGCCATGCCAGCAATGCACTCGATTTATCCCCTTCTGCAAGGGACCGAACCGTATAGGCCTTGTAGTCGAAGCAGCGCAGCCGCTCGACCTCAGCCGCCACCGCCTCCTTCGCCTCCGCCGTGCGTCCCTGGAGTTCAGGGTGCCCGGGGCGGCGGAGTTCCAACTCCCGAAGCCTCCGATCGGCCACTTCCAAGTCATCGAGGATAACCCGCCTCATACCTACCTTCTTGGTGATACAATAACCCCTCACCACCACCTTAAAAGCGTCCCATTCCAGTGCTCTCGAGCTCGCAGAGCCCCCGTTGGACGCGAAATACTCCTCGATCTTATCACCTAAGTCCGCTCTGAATACAATGTCCTCGAGGATCTCAGGGCGTAACTTCCAGGTGGGCACCGCCGGCGCCCCCGGAAACCAGCGAAGGGCCAGCAGGAGGGGGTTATGGTCCGAAATGGTCCTAGTCAAGTATTCGGAACGGATGGCCGCTGAAACCAGTTCAGTCGAGCCAAGAAACCCGTCCAGCCGAACGTGCAACTCATGAAGGCCCGAAAAGTAGGAGTAATCTCTAGTGTCGGGGTGTTGCGCTCTCCAAATATCCGTCAAACCCCACCGTGTCTGCCAGTCCCTACGGCCCTTGGCCACACGGCGGACCGGAGAATCAGGGAGGGGCGGGTGCGAGCGATCGGTCTCCACATCCACCACTGAATTGAAGTCCCCACCGAGCAGGAGGGGCCCCGTGAAAAAGTGGGCTAGCGAGCCCGATAACCTAGAAAGGAAGGCAATCTGGTCCATGTTAGGTGCGTAAACACAGCAAACGTTCAGGTCCCTCCCCCCCAGAGTACCAGAGATGGCCACGTAGCGCCCCTCTGGATCTACCACTGAGTTTGTGACCTGGAAGGGAACCCCAGCCCGGATCCAGATTAGCGCCCCCCTGGCATACGCTGAGTACGACGTGTAGAAGACCTGTCCCCTCCATCTACGCTGTAGCGCCGCCCCCTCCGCCTTGTTCAGATGGGTCTCCTGCAGTAGCGCCATTTGTATTCCCCTACGCACTAAATAAGCGTGGACTTTGTGCCGCCTAGACATGGTATGAAGCCCCCGCACGTTCCAAGTAATACACTTCACATTAGCAACGTCAGCCATTGTCCCATACTGTCCGTGCAAAGTCTCCCCATCTGGGTCTCAGCAAAAGGCAAACAACAATCCCCCCAACACTGATGGCGGCCATTTCCCCCAACCAAAACTTAACAAATCTTACGTTACCCAAACCCCTGCCCACCCTCCCCAGAACAGGACCCAAATAACTCCATCTAGTTCCCATCCAAACCATGCCCTCAGGAAACCCCTCGTCCCAAACTAATCCTACGGTCGCCCCCGTAGGAAGGCCTTAAGGGCCAGGTGCGGGCTGGGCGGTGGCAGTGGGCCCTCGATGCCCTGGCTACCAGGACTAAAGCAAGCCCCAAACAGTAACGGAAACCCTCGGGGCAAAGGCAAGGCACCCCACCCCCCGCTTCTCCTGTGATCATGCTGAACCATCGGCTCCCGCCACCCCCGCTACGGGCCCCCACCCAAAAGGATACAGCTCACCCCGTCAACCCTGTCCATCAAGAAGGTCCTCAACCGATTTTGGTGTAATCACCGGTGTGCCGGTGCTATCTGTCACCGAGTTCTCCGAGTCCGTCGATGCCCCCTCTTCACCAGGGTTCTCTTCTTCCGCGATGGCGTCCTCTCGTGACCCAGACAGTGCAGACAACACCTCCAATACACCTTTCCGCTCCGTCGATGTCTCTGCAGTAGTAGGGCCGCCTGAACGGCCCCGGCGACTCCGTACCCTCGTGGATCGCCGTCGCTGTCCCGGCTCCGCCGTTGTCTGAGATGTGGAGGCGAAGCCATCTTTCCCAGCTCTATAAAGTTCAAGCCAGTTACAGGCATCCTCCGGGGTATCAAAAAATTGAGTCTTGTCATCGACAATGACGCGGAGCCTTGCAGGAAATAGGAGCGAGTATTGAATGCCCTCGCTCCGGAGCTCGCGCTTGACCGCCAAGAATGAGAACCGCCTGCGTTGGGTTTCATAGGTGTAGTCCGGGAAGATGTTCACCTGGCTGTTCTCCACCTTGAAGGGGCCATTATGTCTAGCGGCATTGAGGATGAGGTCCCTGTCGCGAAAATGTAGGAGGCGCGCCACCACCGGACGCGGCGCACGGCCCAGTTGCGGTGGCCTTGCTGGGACTCTATGAGCTCGTTCAAGGGTGTAGAAAGAGGATAGGCCCTCCGGGGCCACCGTGTCTCGGAGCCAGGCCTCCAAGTAGGCCACCATGTCGCCATCCTCGATCTTCTCCGGCAGGCCTACCACTCGGATGTTGTTGCGCCTGTTACGGCCTTCCGCATCCTCCGCTCGCTGTTCCAGGGCAGAAATCCGGGTTAGGGCATCTTTCATTGCCGCGGCCAAGGTTCGCTGCGCCGGCTCCAAGGTTTTCACCGAGCCTTCTACTTCTTTGACCCTGTCCGACAGCTTGCCATGATCCGCCCTGAGGAGGCCCAGGCTCGTCGCCACCTGGGCAATGTCCTGCTGAAGGGCCGAGCGTGTGGTCGCAATCGCTTCCAGGACGCGATCAAACTGTTGCTGCAGCGGCGCGCCACCAGCGTCCCCCGGGTTTCCACTGCCTTCCTTGTCTGGGGTCTCCGAGTCAGAGGCGGCCGGGGTGGGCCCCTTGGCCCCTCTCGGCTTCCCCATGTCGGGGGAAGCGCACAGTGTGGGCTCAGATAAAGGTGCCACCGAGTGCGGGCGCCGACTATAACTCTCCCGAATGGAGGCCCTCGGGGTGAAGGCCGGTGATCCTCTTCTCCAGGGCCAGGTGGATCTCCACAGTTTCGGCTCGCGCCACCACCGTGTCGTCTGAGAGCGCTGAGGAGGAGGCGGAGACACTCGGCGCCAGGCCGGGCAGGCCCGTCTGGTTGACGAGGATCCGGAGCGAGGGCCACCCACACCACCAGAGACTTTGTGGCGCCAGGGGGTTGTGCTTCCCATGGGATCTGGTCGATCGGGGGATGCAGCCAAGCGCCGCGTCGGGGGTTCGCACCACAGCCAGGACCTCCAGGCGTCCGCGTGCCGGGGTTCACTATGGTAGGAGCTTCCGATCGTCCGGGCGCATTCACCAATACCAGGGTCTCAGCAGGGCAAAGTCCAGCTCCTCACTCTCCAGGAAAACACAAGAGCGGAGGGCACGCTATGACCAGCGACGTTCATCCAGGCTAATGGCCCCGTCCAAGGGGACAAAGGGGTCCGGGCGCCATATTGGGTCGCTCTCCCCGGGACCACAAACTTCGTGTTTCGGGCAGATCACCACCCGTCCAGGCCGTGCCAGGCGTCTCAGTGGGGTCCAGTTGGGCCGAGCGACGATTTGCGGGGGCTAGGGTGCCCCGCGGCCTCCGATTAACAGGATAATCCCGGGCTCAGTCCCGGAGCCGAGCTCTCAGGCGACCATCGCCATCGGCGCCCAAGCCACGCCCCTCATATTTGATATATTATTACTATAAGAATTTGTTTATTTTTGTTGTATTGGGAAATGGATATTCATTCATTATACATTTTAATAACTTATTTTATAATGTTTTAATGTATATAATTATGTTTTTGTTTCTTTAGAAGAAATATATCTATATTTTGTAATTTTTTTGTTTGTAAATTGTTCTTATTACATTGTAAAAAAATATGATATTTACTTTTTGATTTTAATTAAAGTTGAATGTTTTTAAACATTCTATGTTATACACACACACACACATATATATATGTTATATTATTATATTATTTAAACAAGTATAAATTATAATATAATTTGCAAATATTAGTTTAAAAATATTTATTTTTATATGGATATATGTTGCTATATGTATATATGTATGTGTCTAAGTTTTTGAAAGTAAGTTTATTTGTTATATTTGTTTAAATATATATTAAAAATATGTTTTTTTAATTAAATTAATGCTGACATTTAATATATGTTATTTTAATATTTGAATCTGTATCTATTCAAAAATCGATATTTAATACAACTCTATTTTTGCTAACAATATTTGTTTCGATATTTTGGCACTTACCTTTTTACCTCCTTGCGTGCTCATGACGGAACCACACCGTCATTAGCCACGGGCGGCGTGGTTCTGTCATGCCGCTAGCACTCCTCCCACGCAGCATTAATTCCCCGCCTGTGTGGGCGAATTAATGAGCGGGCGGGGCTGTGACGGAACCACGCCGTCATGAGCACACGCTGCCCGTGACTCATGACGGCGTGGTTCCATCACAAGTACAGCAGCGCCGTGCTCACCCCGTAGCCCCCCCCCCCCGCGCCGCCGCAAAATTCGCGCCATGGCAAAGGGGTTAAGTATAGGTAGTCGATACTTTTTGTTGTCAATATTTTTGCCTTGATCTTTTTGTAGGTCGATGTTTTCTTAGTCGATATTTTGTCAGTAAACCATGGTTCAACATAGTTGGCATTAGTGCTTTGATGAATTCAATCTTTTCAGGGACTAAAAGTGTTTTTTGGATAGCTACTGGGAGATGTTTTATTCTTTCTAGGTGAAGTTATTGAGAAAAGAACAACCTAAAGGTAGGAGCAGAGGAAGGGGGTTGAGGTGGGTGCGGCCTGCCCCGGGTGTGATCACTGAGAGGGGGTGACACTTGTCACCGCTGGCTTAACAAAATGGCAAAAATATGTGTTTTAAACACATTTTTTTGTCATTTTGTGTAGCTGGGGGTGACAAGAAATTTTCCGCACAAGGTACCACTTGACCTTGCTACGCCACTGCCCAAAGGCTCATTCATGGCTGGATTCTTAATGTATTAAAGGACTTGAGGTTTAACTTAATGAAGAAACACTGCAAAGCAATGTGCCAGTCCTTAGCCACAGAATTTGAATTGGCAGAATTTTTTCAAGACAAAGTAGCTTGTGAATACAGAGATTCTGACAGTATATTGACATTTCCACAATCGCAAATTTAGGTTAAGGACGTTCCTATGTGGATGTACTTGCAAGAGTAGGTGAACACACACAAATTATGTATTTATTTTCATGTCTATTTCAGGCAATGTCTCATGCTCACCAATATATCCATATCAAGTGATTAACTATGTGCATTTCTACAGTATGAATGGAGAAGGAACCATCTAATATTTAACATCAGTCTAGGGGGGAATGTGTTTCTCAATTGGCAAAAATAGCCATGTGAATACTGTAGAAATCTACAATACCTTGACTTCAGATGTTCTCCTGGGTTTCTTTGTCAATTCCACAAAAGCCATACATTTTCTCTAAACATTGAAGAAGACATATGGGAGTATATGTTTAACTTAAAAGACGAGAGCTTTGTGAATCATCCCGAGTGATAAATTCATTCTACTGGCATTGACTCTTAGGATCAGTTCCAAAAAGTGGGCCTGATTAGGATGGCGGGCGAACTCAAGTCTGCCCGCCACCCTATTAGACAACGGGACCAGCCGACATGCTTTCAGCAGTCCCATCAACCAAATTATGATGCAACCACAGCCAAGGCGGTCACACTGTCCATCTTTTGTATTGGCCGGGTGCTGCATGCTGCAACACCCGCCGCAATACAAACTAGCATTTGCAATGCAATAGGTCTCGTATTTATGCGAGTTTAAGCTATTGGCAGTGTAAATGACAATGCATTTTATTTATGTTTCAAAAACCAAAACATAAATAAAAGGCATTGTCATTTACAATGCCAATATCTCAAATTCACGCAAATGCAAGACCTGTTGCATTACAAATGCTTCTTTAGTTTGTAGTTGATAGAAAAGGACACCTTTGTAGGCAGGGCCCCAGGACACGTCTTGTAACAACAGTCGGAAAGTATCATGTCCAACCTGTGGACTGATTCCTGCCAGCAGCCAGTCAATAATGCTAGTTATCGACCCCCAGCTTAATTACAGAATGGATGTGAAGGCGAGGGCATCTAAAGAGGGACAGAGACAGTAAATACCACTAACTTCTCCAAGGCCTGTACTACGGTATTTCACCCCCCTTACACCACCCCGGATCCTCCGACCCCTCTGAAAAGGCAATTCCCCCAGTGTGACACGTGTGCCCAGAGTGGCTCCGCGCTTACTGTGCCATGGGCCTCGGCTGCACTGTCCCTACCGGAGCCCCACCAGGGCGGATTTGCAGATGGTCGAGTCCCGCCTGAGGTGGCATGGTGGACAAAAAAGTATGGACTGGATTGTGGCCTAGAGATTTGACCACTGGCTGAAATTAATTAAAGGGCTCAACACATATCAATTTAGTTTCCTCACCTCTGAAATTATGTGGACTGAGTTGAAGACGAGGGGGCAAGAAGTGCTCTGGTAAATGAAAGCCTAGAACTGGAACTAATGTACCATTGCGGTGCGGCGGCTCTGAGGTTAAACTCAGTCAGTCCAGAGAGGTCATTGCTCCTCCGCGTGCAGTGGACAGCTCGATGGGAGAGTGCTTGGGGGAGAGGAGGTGTTTGTAGGCGCTGGCGTGGTGCAGCCCCCCCAGATGTTGGCACTGCCGAACGCTGATCTCATATTGAAGGAAGATTTTCAGAATGAACAAGCCGTTGCGCAAAGGCAGCCACTTGTTTAGATTTGCATCGCGCTTTCACTTCTCAATAGCTGCCGCCCCGCATAGCACTAGCGGGGTGGGGCAGCAGCTATTGTTAAAGTGAAGGCGCAATGCAAAAACAAACATGCGGCAGCCATTGTTAAAATAGTGCTCGTCGACAGTGTAACGCTGCATCCAGTCCTGATGGGCCGTCACAAAAGGAGACAGGGCGTTAACCAGGAGTGACTAAGGAGCCTCATTCTCAATCGTAGGCCAGCGTTTACCATAGACGATGACGAAAGCCAATAAAATATGGGGGCCGGGGTTCCGCCCCACTTCTAAAACATTCCCTACTACAATGCTAGGTCTGCGAGACCTAAAAATGGACAGAAAACATATTCCTGCACCATGCGGGGCCTGCCACATGGTGCAGGGATATGTTGGGGGGCACCATAGAAGCCCCCAAACTTGAGGGACAGAGGGGAATGGGGGCCCGCTAAACACCCCCAAAGCCCCTTTCTGCCAGCCTTTTCATGGCGGGTTAACTGCCTTGAAAAGGCTGGTGGAAAGAAACATTGTAATCCCTACAACGGTGCCAGGCAGGCACCTACGAACATGGATGAGACTATAAGCCCCTCCTCCGCACCAACAGGCTCAAGGAGCCTGTCGGATGCAGAGGTCAGACTTTCCGACCGCCATCACTCCGCCTGCCATTGTAAAATGGCAGGCGGGAAACATGTCTCCGATGGTGGGGGGGAACCCCACCGGCAGACTGTTGGTGGCGGTCTCCCCACCTTCATAATCAGCCCCAGTGTCTATATTAGCATGAATATTAGAAATACTTTGGGCCTAACTCAAAAAAACATTTGGATATCTACGTTAAACTTAGGTGTGCAAATGGCATGGTTTATGGGTCTAAATTTGTGTTTGGCTTAAAAAATGTTTTACACTCACAAATGGATTTCCTGACATGTCAAATCACTTTAGTATGCTGCACTTTTATGTGTAAGTAGATCTAATCACAGCTGCAATAAAGGGCTAGGGTGACTTGAAAATTGGGTGAACCCCACAAATTAGAAAGGGTGTAAAGTGAGGATGCAAAATTAGCAAACGCCTGCAAAGCGCATGCACAACCTGGTTATGGATAAAGATTTACTGCTATGAGGAGTAGGAGTAAATCCCTTCCAAGGTGGAACTGTGGAAAAAGTACTCTCACAATTGGTGGGGTGTACGTGAAGGGGTTTGTCCACGATGAAAAATATTTTCCCTAGGGTGAAATAGTTAACAGATGCAAATACACCCATGTCGAACATTTATGCGTGTGCATATACACACCAGCAATATCTAGGCATGAAAAATGTTTTTGCATGCAATTTGAAATTCACAACGAATTCCAAAGTTAATCGTGGTAATCTCCTGCTTCACTGGAGTACCACTGCAGTTCTTTGCAAATTCCAAAAAAAGATAGAAATGTACACCAATCATAGGCATAATTCTAGTGGAGTTTATTTAAATACTTTTCAAGAATCAGACCTTGCAAGAGAACGAAGTCATAGGCACCAGGCATGCCTAATACAATTGTACATCTAACCCGCTTCCTTAGCAGGGTAAAGGGGTCAACTATTTGAAACATTTACAAGTATCACAGACAAGGCTGAAATGACAGTAGTGGGAGAAAAACAATAGATAATGATTTCCTTATCCTGTTTATTTATTCATATATCAGCCACAATAAATTCAGATTGGTAAGAGGGCTCTTGGACTTTAAGATGAAATAATACTTTTAAGATTGCCATTAAACTGCAGCTACGATTCAACAATATTACCTGCTCTTCATGTGAAACTAAACAGAATACGCCAACTGTGCTCTTCTGATCCAGTCAGATTGTGCCGATGAGCAGGGCTGGGCTGGCAAAAATGTTCAAACCATCCCCACACTGCAAAAGGACATGACTTAACTGGAGCCCTGTATTCTTTTTTTTACAGAAAGGCACTGGAATTATGCGATTGTGTTGCTGCTCGTTTTGTGCATAGTTATGTATTTACCACAGAATCCATCCTCTGCTACATAACCTGCAGATTTTAACAAAAAAAATGTTTCTTGCTTGAATGAATGAAAAGTTACTAAAAGAAAGTGACACAGGCTGCTGCGCACGTCCTTTGCAGAGGTTGACTAGTCCCCCCTTCTGTTGCTTAGTGCTGCGTTTGGGTGTTAAACTGGTGCTAACGAGGTGAAACCTTTGTCTGGACACTGTTAACAGATGGAAAAGTCACAAAGTACAGGGAGTAATAGTGTCACAAGATGTGCTGCGTTATGCCACTTAATTTGTCTTTTATTGGTGCATAAAGTAGTCTTTGATTCTTTGCTGCATATTTCCAGTGGCCCTGGTTTCATGGTTGGGTCATGGTAATTCATTCAGCTTTGAAAGCATACCCCTACCAGGGGAATGCCATAGTGGCACAATGCCCAAAAGGGCCTCAGTGAAGAGGTGACAATTCTGTCGACATGCTGTTAATGTAGCATGCACCTGCTGCCATAGACCCAGAAATATGCCATTGGCATCTGTGACCCCTGACCTGCAAGAGGGCCCTCACCTCCTAGCCCCTCTACTGGTCACTGCAGGTGTTTTTCATCCATGAGAAGTTCTTAATTTGTAAAAGAATGCATTCCAGTCACAAAGTCTTGCTCAGAAGCTCAAGCCCTTTCCTACAGTAATATTAGGAGTGCCGAATACCAAGTCTTGTTTGCACCTCATGCGTCTTTTAACCACCACCAGACAGTCCCTACTCCTTTATCTAACTTTTGATGTTCCCCCCTGCCCCTGCCTCACAGTTGTTTACATCTTTCTCTTCCTTCTTCTTTCCCCCTTTTGTGTTGTTCTCTCTCTTGCTCTGGGTCAAAGTTTGATTTAGTGCTGATCCCTAAAAATGAGGGCTGGTGGGCTCCACCGGCAACCTCCGGCTCAAATTAAGCATTGCCTGGGAGTCGATCAGCCACAGGAAAATATACTGACCGACCGTCAGCATAATTTGTGGTTCAGGGAGGCCATCGTTTTGCTTTGTACGACTGTACAAATGGCGTGTATTATTATTACATTTCTTTATTCAGAGTTTCAAAGTTAGAAATCCATAAAAGCAATATTTATATATAATAATTTCTTCCTTTAAAATTTATAAACATAAAATTTTACAGTACAGTACAGTTTCACATTAAAAATTATTTTCACAGTTCATTTATAATACAATAATAAATGAAAGTTGCGTGTAACAAACAGCAAGCGATGAATTCTGTCCGACCGACAGGCCTGCAGCCAGACACACAGAGAGTTACGATTTTTTGGGTGTGATTTGAATTTTCCATTTCAAGTATAGGCAATATCTGGGGAGTTGGAGCAAAAACCTGGGGAGAAATAAAGATTCGATTAAAAATGTCAGTCGCATTTTAGTGCTGACCGATTGAGTGGGCGTGTCTGAAGTGCCAGTACACCGTGCCGGCTGCGAATTTTATATTTTTGTAGAATTATTTGTGAGAGGTCCAGCGAGCGCCTCACAGCGTATTCGGAAAGTGGAGGCGGACACATGGGTTATTGTCACCCCTAATCACAGATGGCTGCGGGACCGCTTTTTACTGCGCACATTGTAAACAGCCTTTGGTCTGATGGGGGTGGCGGGGGCGGTGGCGCCAGCTCGCGCAGATTGTCGCAGCCACCGACTGTAGTGTTTACTCGCCCACAGTGGAGGGCCCGGCGCTGGAGAGCGCGCAGTCGGAAAGTCCACTTCCTAGCACAGCCTGCTTCCCCGGATTAATTCCAGGGTGCCTCTTTCAATGAGGGCTTGACAGGCCTGTTTGCTTTGTATGCGGCGCCAGCGCCGGTAACAGAGGCCCATTCACACTTCTCTGAGCACAACGCATTGCAGGCTCTCAGTCTCATTCAGCGGCCGCCGGAGCCGAGGGCGGGGCCGTGAAACATACACGAGTTGTTTCACATTATATGACTGCAGGCGACAGGTAGCATTTTCTGAGGTCCTAATAGTTAATGTTCACCGTGGCTGGGACGGAAGGGGACCCGCCGCAAGACCTTCAGAACACAGAAAAAACTCAAACCAGACTGGTGCCCTACCTTAGAACTCAGAAATGTTTAAAACAATGATTAAAAGAAAGGATATTAATTTCTGCAGATGTTTTTTTTTCTGCAGTTCTATATAGCGCTAACTTGACCCGAAGGTATTGGAGCACCATTTACTTTACACAAGGACACATTTAATTTTTGTGGGCGGGACAAAAAGGGGCACATTAGGATGGCGGGCGGATGGCCCCCGCCAGGCTGGCGGTAGCCACCGCCGGCCTGGCGGGGGCAATCCGCCCGCCATCCTCAGCTAAATGCTCCCCCGCCATATTAGTGTGGCGGGGGTGACCGTGGCGGACGGAAAGACCATCCGCCGCTTTTCCGCCCCGGTCGCCTTGCGACCGGGGCAGAAAAGGTCTAACATGGTGGCGGTGTCTATTTGACACCGCCAGCCATATTAGAATGGCCCAGGATAGATGCCTTTCCGTGGCGGCGATGACGCCACGGAAAGGCATGCAGTCTTCACTTCAGGGGCCCCCTACGGGCCCCCGGAGTGAAGGAGAGGTGGGGGGTGCACAGGGGGGGTACCTGTGGTACCCCCTGCATTTGCATTAACAAAGCGGCAGGCCTGCCGCTTTGTTAATGCAAATGCATTTGTGCATGTTTAGCATTGTGGCGGGTGGTGCTGAGAGCCCCGCCCGACACAATGCTAAACATGCATGATGCGCCCCACGGGACCCCTGCCCTTATCGCGGGCGGTCCCAAGGACCGATAGGATGGCGGGTGGACTAAGTCCGCCCGTAAAACACTACCGTAGATTGGGGGTCTGAAGGGAACAAGTTTAAAGACTAGTGGGTCTGTATTCCCTTAATATCAACTAAATACCAAAAAACAAACCTTTAGTCGTGTCCATGTGTATTAAATCAGTTTTTCAGATTTTACCTTAACTCTCTCAAACCTAAGTGAAGTGATACATATCACACTTAAAGGGGAAAGGCATCCCTTAAGGATAAGACCCCTCACTCACCCGAAGGTGACATGCTTCATCATATGGGGCCTCCTTACCAGAATTGAAAACCTAGTCAACACTGGGAGCTACTACTTCAAGTATTTAAGGAAGGAGCTCAGAGATGTTTTTTGGAGAAGGATGGGAATCCCATATGTGAGATGATAGGTGTAGTGAGGTTAGCAGCGCTGTGTGAGAAAAGAGAGGGTGAATTAAAACTGCCCAGGTAAACTTCACTGTTATTCACTTTATTCTAGTGTGCTACCTGACAGGATTAAAAATTGAGACAGCTCAGGGGTATTAAGGTATAAACACTGTCACTTATGTGGTCAACATGTTTCAGCCTAATGATCAAAACCCTTTGTATCAGCGGCTTTCTTCAGGACCAGAATATAATTGTGTAATTGCTGCTGCAAAAAGTGAAAAATTATAAATTTTTATACAACACCGATATTCCTGTTTGTCTTTCTTTATCAGGTTATACCCAGGGTATCCTCATCTGTAGGATAGTCCTGCCTCACCTCTACCAGACAGGCTGCTCTGGAGGGAGGCCCCTCTCTGTCCGTCGGTACCTCGTTACTCGAGAGAGCTCGCCCCGGGAGGTCAGCCCGCCCGCCATCCTAATGACCCCCTAAGTGTTTTGCCCAGAATCACAGGATGTTGAGCCGACGCCGAGATTTGAACCTGGTTTCCTAGCCCCAAAGTTGGCAGCTCAGGACAATAATATTCCTTAAGCAAACCTATTCACTAAGGGGCAGATTTACAAGTCCCCTGCTCCACCAGTACGTCACTAAAAGTGGTGTATTTTCCTGCTCCATATTTACAAGGACAGGAAAAGCCACCCTGCGTGGCTTTTCCTGGTCCTGTCTTTGTAAATACGGTCCCTTTACATGCAGCACTTTGAGTGAAAGGGGCGTTCCATGGGTGTTGCGGTGGGTGTTCCCATGCAACACCCATGGAACAAGACACATTTCCAGATTTACGAGGAATCGTAAATCTGGAAATAAACGTGAATGTTATGCCTCCCCACGGGAGGCATAGCAAGGCACAAAGAGGAGAAATGTATTCATTTCTTCAGTTTCTTCCTCTTTCAATGCGTGCTGCATTCTACAGCACGCATTGAAAGAGGAAAATGCCTTTAGTGATTGTTTTCGTGCAGGAAGGTGCACCTTCCTGCACAAAAAAAATCTCCCCACTACGCTGGCATCCTTGCACCATGGTGCAAGGGTGCCTACGCCGGCGCATGGCAGCAGTTTGCGCACCAGCACAGGGGGGAGCACTGGAATGCCACATATTGTTGTAAATATGTTGCATTCCTGTGCTTTGGAAGTGCCATAGCGTGGAGCAGCCAAAGGGCTTGCGTTGCGGCACTTCCTTGTAAATCTGCCCCAGAGTATTTCCACTTAGACAACTGGACAGCAGCAAAAAACAGGTCACAGGTAGGTCTGTCAACCAGAGCTCTGTTCTTTCAGGATTCTGTTTAAATGTGTTCATTCGTATGAAATTAACAATAATGGTCTGCATTCAGATGCTTAGACCATCCCAAATAAAGGGAAAAGAAAACAAATTTCCTCTTGATCAGAGCTCCCTCCGCCACTTCCATTGTGTGCTCTCTTCTGATAAATGCTTGTAATAGGGGTACTTGCAAACATTTGCAGGACGGCTCCTCCGCAATGGCGAAGGAGCGTTGTCCCACTGGCTCAGAACCAGCAAGTGAAAAATAAAATTATATCTTAGTATTGTTTTATTTTTCATTTGCCGGCTCTGGGCCAGCTTGTGCAGGGAGGGTGGAGCTGGGGCGAGGGAGAGGGGAGGAGGACTGTACACATGCACTTTTAAGTGCACATGTGTGTTTGGCCGGCAGTCTCAGGCCGGCCAAACACACATGCCCACTTAGGTTTCTCAAGCCTGGCTGCTTTGAGCAGCTGGCCTGGAGAAAATCCACAGACTGCTTGACCTGAGCAGAGCGACTTCTCATCCTGCTCAGGCCAATCCCGTACTAATCTCATATGGCTTGGCAGTTCGGGCTGGACTGTTCCCATGAGGCACAGGGTCAGACTGATTTCCATATGGCCATGTCTGAACTGGGGTGGCAGAGTGGGCTAAAGAATGGTGATGGATTAAACCCAGATCTTTTGACTGGGTGTGAGTGTTTGATTGATTCAGATGCTCCGTCCATCACCACCCCCTTTTGTACCGCAATCTCATATGAGAGCAGCACGGGGATTGGGTGGAAGTCTGATGCTTTCTTAGGGACCCCAGGAACTGATGCAGAGGAGCACGAGATGGCCGGCAGCACCAGCCCCCTCTCCCCTCCGTAGTTCCAACTGACTCTGTAGTTCCCGCTGGCCCCCTCTCTACCCGCTCCTGCGCCACCTCCAACTTCCCCCCATCTGGCATTTTAATATGTTGGCCGCCTTTGCCAGGGGGCCAAAAAGTTTGCCTGTCGTGTGATCTAGGGCCACAGTGATGGCAGGTGGGTGTGGGTGGTGTAAGGTGAGCATAGGGGAAGCAAAGCATGTACATATTTAGGCTGAATTGCATATTATGAAGCAAGAAAATCTGGCTTCCATCCCGGCTTGCCCATGTGACCAAATTGTGTGATGTTAGGCAAATATTTTATTTCACTTCCCTTTCTTTTTCTTTATTATCACAAATAAGAAGACCTCGAAATACATGACTTCAGGATGTGCACTGTATGAAACCTTCTCTTGCATTTTATTTGCTAAACTATAATGTCATCCATGTATAATAGGAACCCTGGCCACTCAGATGGTAAACATAACAACTGACTTGCTTCTTAGTTCACTATTTGCAGTGTTGCCAGGGTGGAGGGGAAGCATGAATGTTCCTAAATTACTCCCTTTAACACCAGTTAAGCTGTAAATTGGTGCACCCTTATTTAAAATATTTCTCAATGTAAGCGCTGAGTCCAGAAATAGTTGCACAGTGGTATTGTATACTGGGGGCATGTATGTAAAGGTCAGGGTGCTTGCATGCGGCCCCAAGTCATACTTTGAATATCACTGACTTACAATTTCTATGTAAGTGAGAATATGATCTTGTGCACATCTCAGAATGATAAATCTCTAGATGCGTCTTGTCTTAACTTGTATTCTCCTTATTTATGATGTCATTTAGGGATACTAATCATGTTATACATGGGCTATTGCATATGTTCTATGGAAAATACAATGAATCTAATATGTTGTTTTCCAAACATATTGGGGCAGATGTATCATGTGTTTTGCATGTCGCAAAAGCTGCGAATCTCTATTTTCCAGCGTTTGCGACATGCAAAAACGAAAATGGGATGTAACAAAGAAATCGCATCGCACATTAGGAATTCGCATGTTTGCGAATTCCTTAAGTGCGAGAAATTCAAACTCGCAGAAAAAATTGCGATTCGTGATATTGCATTGGTGCAAAATTGCGAAATTCGCATGGATATGTATGAAAAAATCGCAAATTGCGATTTTGTCATATTCGCATAATAAAGAATCGCAATTAACACCAGGTACAAGCAGGTGGTAAAAAAAAAAAAATATAAAAGAACACCCAGAATGCATTTTCACTTTCTCCAAAATGGCGGGACTGTACCTGATTGCCAGGAGGATGCGCATCCAAGCTCTTGCCCAGAGAAGACAACGTCAGGAAAGGATATTCCGAATACGCATTACGCTGTTCCAGCAGACACAGGAGGAGATATATGAAAAATACAGGCTACATCCTCACAGCATTTTGGACCTCATTACTGAATTGAAACCATTTTTGACACGCCAAACTGCCAGGACACAAGCCATACCAACACATGTGCAGGTATTGTGCTCACTGCACCTTTTGGCTTCTGGCTCCTTTCAAACAGTAATAGCAGAGGTTGGTGGAGTGTCACAGAGTGCCCTATCGCGTTTTTTCCATGTCTTCTTGGATGCAATGATCAGTAGACTCCAACATCATATATATTTTTCCAATACACAGCAAGCCATACAGGAAGCCAAGTTGGATTTCTATCAAATAGCAAGATTTCCACATGTGATTGGATGCATAGATGGAACCCATATTGCCATCACCCCACCAGCAGCCATTGAATATGTTTTCCGCAACAGAAAACACTACCATTCACTGAACATCCAGGTCATATGCAACGCTAAATACATAATACAGGACATTGTGGCAAAGTTTCCAGGGAGTACACATGACTCTTACATCTTCAGACATAGTGCAATACATAGACGTCTCAGTGCTGGTCAGTTTGGAGATGGATTCCTGCTAGGTAAGTAATACTCATCCATCCTCCCTTCAACCCAACCAATGTAATGTAACTCTGAGTCACTTTTCCCTCTCTAACTTGCAGGTGATAGTGCTTACGCAGTGCGTGATTTCATACTCACACCATACTTGAATCCTGCAAATGCAAGTGAAAGACGCTACAACAGGGCACACCGGTCCACACGTGGGGTAATAGAACGTACATTTGGAATTCTGAAAAGCCGTTTCAGACGCATTCACAAAAGTGGAGGTGCATTGCAATACAATCCAGAGACATGTTGCAAAATAGTGACAGCATGTGCAATGCTGCATAACATAGCAACCCGCAAAGGCACAGAAATTGAAGTGAGTGACTCAGACACATCTGATGATGAAGATGATAACCCTCCCCCAAGAATGGCAGTTGGAGGAGTAGGAGCCATGGCTGGTCGGCAAAGGAGGGCAGAGATTACACGGAACTATTTTTAGGTGAGAAAAAATACAGAAAACCATTTTCACTTTGCCATTGTTCTTTAATGCAGAACAAGAAAACAGTGCTATATGTATGTGAAATTATATGTAATCATTTTGATTTAACATGTCCTTACTACTAATGAAATTAAACATTATCCATGCATGACTGCTGCATGGGTACTTCATGGGTACTTAAAGAAGGTAAGTTATTTTTTGCGTTGGCGACTGCCAGCAGGTTGCTCAATTGGAGGCATGGCCTCTTGCTCTGCTCCAGTAGTGGAACGCCTTCCACTCCTGCGTTGTACCATGATGTTTGTTGGTGTGGGGTTGCTGCTACTCCTACTGGAGTTGTCCTCACTTTCTCCTGAGCACAGAAGGGCCCTTGCACCTGATTGGTTTGTTTGTATACTTTCCAGTACCAAAGTCATATTGTTCACACTCTGTCCAACTGAACGTGTGCAATCACTCAATTCCCTCTGCATGTTCACACTGCGACGTGTGAAGTTGCTTGTGACTGCACATAGCCGGTTGATGGCTTTGGTGTAGCTGTGCATTGTGTCCTGCGCAGCCTGTGCAGCCCTGTCCCGTGCATCCTCTGTGTTCACAAGTGTGAGGCAAAGTTTATCAATGGCATCAGCCATGCGTTCCTGATTCTTGTTTGATTTAACAAGCTGCCTGTTGATGGATCTGAGTGCCTTATGTTGAAGGCGTTGTACCTCAAGCATGTTTTGCTCCAGGCCTGCAAACACTGTCACAACTTCACTCTGTCCTGTGTTATTTGCAGATGGCTCTATGCGGAATGCACGTGACCTACGTGGACTTTGTGAAGGCTGTTGTGCATCTTGGCTGGACACAGTGACTGTGTCATTGGACACTGCTTCAACATCAGAGATTTCTTCTTCTTCCATAGGTTGTAGAGGTAGCACTCGTCTGCGCTTCCTCTGTATGGTCACAGGGGCATTACTGACTTCATTGTCTAAATCTGACATCACATGGGGAGGTGACAATTCCACATCATTGTCAGTCCTGTCCTCACTGGTATGTCCTGTGAATGTAGAGTGCAAAATATTAATTTATGTGCATGACATAATAAAGTTTACTCATGGCACTGTATTACTTGTCCTGCACTTTTTCAGTTTTACGTAGTCCCACATGAAGGAGTCATATAAGTGAATGTTATTGTGAGTGTTACTAGGGCAATGGGACTACAACTCCCATGATGCATTGCTGTGGTATTGTTTCACAGTGTTCATGGCTTAATGGTAATCTCAAATGCAGTGCACACACACACACACACACACACCCATTTTTGGTACACACACATGGATGCACTTTCATATCCTCTTACCTTGTGCTGGTGCTGTGGGTTCTGAGCTGTCTATGTTGGTAACTCCACTCACACTTTCAGTTGTCAGTGTGGATTCTATCAATTCCTCATGGGGTGTTGGTTTGTCCACCATGGAGCTGTCACCACCTGTCAGGTTGCCATCTTTCAGCCTCTCTGCAAGTTTTTCCTTGGATCTCAGTCTCATATCGTACCACCTTTTTTTTATCTCTTCAATGGAGCGAGTGGTGACTCCTACTGAGTTGACCTTCTCCTGGATCTCCAGCCATATTTTCCTCTTCCTGGAGTCAGGTACCTTTAAAGATTTTTTTCCAAAGAGGTCTTCATGGTTGCAAACCATTTCTTCTATGAGCACTTCCTGCTCCCTCTCTGAAAACTTCTGCTTTCTTTTTTTCTTCTCAATTGGCTGCTCCTCCTGTGCCTTCTGTGCCTCCATAGCTGTACAAACAGGTCTGCTCTGCCTCAGCACACTCTTCCAACTGCCACTGGGTGTGGCTCTGGGGAGCAGGTGCAAGCAATCACTGGTACTTCCTGCTTGTGATGTCATCAACTTGTGCCAGCATTGCATGATTCCCGTTTTTGCGAGTTCCTAAAATGCGAATATCGCAATTATGCGAATCGCATTTTTCTCGCAATATTTTCTGCGAGTTTTAAGGAATCGCTATTTTCTCGCATTTTTCTTGTTACATACCATTTTGCGATTCCGAAATTGCGATTCGCTACAAATCGCTATTACGGACTCGCAAAATGGTTTTTTGATACATCTGCCCCATTCACTCTGTCACCATGATGCCCATATTAATGGGGAGAAGCGGGGACTGAATACGTTCTTTATCAGTTATGTCTGTTCCTGTTCCTTTTAGTAGCAAGTACCAGTAAATTGACATATGTAATGATCCACATTATGTTATATGCAGACAATGTGATTTATTTTGCACAGTAAATACAGTCTCCCTGCAGAACCTAAATACGCAGTAGCACACAAAAGTCCAAATAGTGGACGTTTGCAAATGTTGTGACATTTTTGTGCGTGGGCAGTTAGACTTATTTTGTGCACTTATCTTTCTCCCCTGCAACAGCCCAGTTCAAGGAAAAATGTCTCCCTGGAACTAATGTGTGGTGTGGCCTAAAGATATTTTCCCTCACACCAGTCTCCCACATGTTTTTTGCATGATTTGTGTGAACAAGGGATGCCCTTTCCTATTACTGTCACGCAGATGACAGGTGTAATGCACTGCATTTCAGGCAAACCACAGAATTTTTATGAAAATTGTGTGTTACTTCATAATAATAAGGGCCCGGGTACTCAATCACAATGTTCGCTAAACTCTTGTTCCGGCTTTCCTATTTTGAGTAACAAGGAATGCCTGGTTTACGCTGACAGGGTAAAATTTACTCTGTCAGTGTAAACCTTTGTCCAACGTCCTAAGGGGGTACAGGCAGTGTGAGGTAAGCCATCTGACTGACCGCCCAATTAAGAGATGTTTTTTCCCCCTGTCTGTCTGGGTGAAGAATACTTTTTTTAAATGCCCCCCCACACTATAGGCGAAAACTCCCATGGTGTTGGGATGCTTAATTTCTACTTTTCTAAAAAACAAACTCTGCTTTGGGAGTATTTGGGGGGAAAGACAAAAACATTTTAAAGTTCGAGTAAGCGCCCATACGAAATGAGGTACACACACCAAACATTTAATAGCTTTGTATAAACAGCTATGCCAGTGATTAATGCAACCCCATAAAGTTCACCTCAGGGCCGGTGGTGAACTCTAAATTTGTTGGACGGAGTAAAGGGAGGAAGGCAGACGTAAAGTCCTTTTCTACCCTTGCCTTTACTCCATCTACCAAATTCTAAATTGGGCTCCAAGTAATTCCTCCCAAGGATACCCACAACCACGCGCCATTGAGTGACTGAATCAGACAGTAACCACACAGTGATTAAACAGTATGTCAAAGTAATCACTGTTCCATCAAGAAAGTGACGAATTGTACTAGATCAACAGCCCCCCCTTCCCCCACCCCACCCGACGCCACCCCCCAATCTAGGTGGACTTCATTAAGCTTGGCCTTGGAGTGCCCAGGGACACGTCCAGGCTCACACAGCTCAGCATGTCCGCTGCGTCGTCTTTAGATTCCGCCTCCATTTTGTCCCTCTCCTTCCTCTGAACCAGAACTTTCCAATCCCTCATGATGATGGAGCTGCGATCGGGTTACATACAGCGTGGGTAGCCCAGCAGAGCAGCACGAGCTTCCCACGGTACAGACATCCGCGACAACACTGAGGGAATGAATAACTACAAACTTATCGTGCCGTGGTGACATATTTGTAGGTAATGGCCGAGTACTTCACCCCTGTCAGTATGCTGACAGATTTGGAGTTCTGGAAAGTACAACACAGGCCTCAACCAGCCAAGAGCCCTGATTACATGTGAACAAGAGCGGGAAACCACGGCATCGACCCACTGCCCATCTGAGACAAATAGCTTGAATGGCGTCCAATGCAGAGCAAAGGACACCAGTCTCTAGAACACTCCAGTGGCAGAAATACCTGTGCACATGTCCAGGCTTTAAGTGGGATGCCAAAAATGGGGGGGGGTGTCTCTCAAAGGGTTATGGCCAATGTAATTAAGGGCGTGGTTTAAAATAGGTAAGCTAAAAATCTGTGCTTAGCATTGGCGCAACTAGAGCCAAATTTCGGGGAAGGGTCTAATAAAAATTTCGGGGTAGGCTAATTCTTCCAGCAATAGGCAGAGTGGAGATGAAGGGGTGAAAAAACAACAAAGCCTTGTTAACACGTAAATGGTCTTTTAAAGACCCGTGAAGTACTGCTATAAGCTCAAAAACTGTCCCTGTGTGTGCACAGGAAGCCGTCTCAGTCCGGGCTGACACACATGATGGGGAAGGGGGGCTGAAGCCCTTTGAGCCCTATGGGAGTTACGCACCTTGTTCTTAGCATAGCATAGTGTCCCGCCCAACTTGTATTTTGCTGTTTCTGTCATTGCATCCAGATGTAAGATACAACAAGTAACATCATGCCTACAACAAGTCAGTACTATTGGCTTTGTCAATGGTTGTTAGCAGCAACTATGGCTTGTATAAAATATTGAAAAAGCTTCCACTTACAGCACTGGTGACACCTGGACAATATTGCTGCACCTGAGTTTCAAAAAGAGAAGGGAAATCCATAGAGAAAATGACTCTCTTTAAAGGATTTCCCTTCCCCTAGAACGCTCACCTGGCATGACGTCATGCCGTAACTTCTCCACTAGTGAGAAGTGAACAGTGTGAGCATGCGCCCATGATGTGCCTGCTGCCACTGCAGTCTGGAAGAAATGGATCGCCTCGGCCAGGGCACAAAACAGAGCCCGATAGAGACCCGTTTCGAGGTCCCCTTTAAAAAATTGCTGGTGCTCTGCACCGGCGAGACCTGACCCACTTAAATCCCTGGACATGCCACAAAAGTATGAACCCACTAAGGATGCCCTAAGACTGGGCCTTTCCCTGGGGTTGCCTATCTGAGACACCCCAATAATACCATTGCACCTCAGCGACTCTCCAAGTCTGGAAATAGACATCTCATAAAAAAAACATTAGCTGTCACTCATTTTTGGCTGGCCTTCCTGCAGTCCACCTTAATTATAGCAGGGCTGTGTGAAATGTGTGTAATTTGCAAAATTATACAACAGTTTGAAAAAAGTTACTCAAAATTAAGTTTAATTATGTGAAATGAAAAACTGGCATTTTGTTCCATATATTAGTTTCAAATGCCGCTACACATGGATGCATTTCATACTAAACAAGCATTTGCAATGCAACAGGTCTCGCATTTATGAGATTTTGAGCTATTGGCATTGTAAATGTCTGTAGCTTAAATTCTCGTAAATGCGAGACCTATTGAATTGCAAATATTGTTTGTTTCCAAGCGCCCCATGCAGTACTTGCACATAGAGTCTAGCCCCTTTCTTTAGATGAGCCGCGTCTAAAGAAAGAGGTGTGGCCTCTATTAAGTGCAAGCGCAGCATGAGGCGCCCGAAAACAACCCACAAAAAAATTACTTGTAAAGCAATAGGTGTTGCATTTGGGAGAGCTTAAGCTATTGTCATTTACAATGCCAATAGCTCAAACTCTCCTAAATGTGAGACCTATGGCATTGCAAACAAGCAGCCGCCATTGTCCCGGCTGCTTGGAAAATGAAAGCGCGTATGTAAGGAAAGCACATCGTGCCTGAAGTAGGGCAAAACCCAATAAAGAAAATAGTGCTTACAGAGTAAATAAAACAGATGGTGTAACAACCAAAGTAAAAGGGGCAGTCCCCATGGGAGGTCACAAATAAAGACAAGGCGGTACTAAAGAGGGATAAACAAGCTGATTACCGAATCAGAAGCCAGCATTTACAAGGGAAAAAAAACACAAGCTATTGAAAAATATGGGCGGAGAGTGGGCGGAGCTTAAAGTGCATACTCAAATACAGCTTGCCTCGCAGAGCAGTGCATGTGCTGCCCAGGCTCGACCTAATAAGGACAGAAAGCAAAAAAACAATTGACAGAAACAGCACTTGCTTACTTTCTAGTAATTCGGGTTGTGCCTGCATGCTCACACACGATTTTTGCTACGAAAGTCGTGCTATTACACAACATGGTAAAAATAGCACAATTTTATTACTTTTGCTTAACAAGCAGAGAGTGAAATTACCGAAATTAAACGAGATTAGGCCAGCATAACGGAAATTTTGCTTAGGCCTAATGTACAGCTCCCAAAGAATGCTGTGGTTTGAGAGGAGTTGCTGCTTCGGCGGCTACATTGATGAGCCAACGCTTTTCTGAGTGGGTTTCATATCTGAGGCATCTGCTCAGCAAAGTTGTTTTGTTTCCTAGAAACTAACTCCAAAAACCGAAGTTTGTTTCTTAAAAAAACACTGTTCCTTTTGTTCAGGGAGCCTTCAATGCATTTTTCTTACCATCTTTTACATGAAAGGCTAGTGCCGGAGAAATTGGAGTAGACCTATTTAAGGCTCCCACTCCACCAAACTCAAAATGGAGCCGTAGGCTGGAACCTCACCTCAGAGGCATCCCAAAATGGGACCACATGTCAGCGACAGTATGCAGACAAAATATCGAAATTTAAATATCGATATACAATAATATCGATGTTTAAATATCGAAGGGACATAATATAGAAGGTAAGTAATATCGATAGATTTTAATATCGATATTAGTAATATTGATGTTTTAAATATCGATGTTAGTAATATCAATGTTAAAAATGTCGATGTTACTAATATCGATTTTTATATTATTTTTTTGTATATTATTATGTATTTATTATGTGTTTAATTTATTTTTATGTAATTTAATAACATTTTGTATTTTAGTACTGTAGCGGGTTGTGGGTTTATAGGGGAATACGATGGGAAGTAATTTAATTATATTGTATTAATTATTTATTATTAGGTATTATAAATTAATTTTAATTATTTGGTAATTAATTTTAATTAATTGATAATTAATTTTAATTAATTGATTAATTGATAATTATTTTCTGTAGCGGGTGTGGGTTTATAGGGGAATAGGGACGATATTAGTAATATTGATGTTTTAAATATCGATGTTAGTAATATCAATGTTAAAAATTTCGATGTTACTAATATCGATTTTTATATTATTTATTTTGTATATTATTATGTATTTATTATGTTTTTAATTTATTTTTATGTAATTTAATAACATTTTGTATTTTAGTACTGTAGCGGGTTGTGGGTTTATAGGGGAATACGGTGGGAAGTAATTTAATTATATTGTATTAATTATTTATTATTAGGTATTATAAATTAATTTTAATTATTTGGTAATTAATTTTAATTAATTGATAATTAATTTTAATTAATTGATTAATTGATAATTATTTTCTGTAGCGGGTTGTGGGTTTATAGGGGAATAGGGTGGGAAGTAATTTAATTATACCAAATTAATTATTAATTATTAGGAAATATAAATTAATTTTAATTAATTGGTAATTACATTTTATTAATTGGTAATTAATTTTTATTAATTGATTAATTGATAAATATGTTCTGTAGTGGGTTGTGGGTTTATAGGAGAATAGGATGGTAAGTAATTTAAATGTAATTAAGTAACTATGTTTTTTAATTAATTATTTTGTTAATTATATAATTGTTAATTCCTTATTAATTGGTAAATAAATATTATAAAATGGTATTTTTTAATAATTTTTTTAGTTAATTATTTATTGCTAATCATGTTTTTAATAATTATGTATTGGTATTTGTAAATGGTTTATATTTATTTATAGTTACGTTTTTTATTATTTAAAAAATAAATATATTTATAAGTATGTTATTTTTACCTCTACGCTATCCAACACTTTCCCTACTGTTGCACTCTCTGGAGTGGGAATAGTAATTGTTACCCCTATGCGATCCAACACTTACCCTACTGTTGCACTCTCTGGAGTTGGAATAGTAATTGTTACCCCTACGCTATCCAACACTTACCCTACTGTTGCACTCTCTGGAGTTGGAATAGTAATTTTTACCCCTACGCTATCCAACACTTTCCCTACTGTTGCACTCTCTGGAGTGGGAATAGTAATTGTTACCTCTACGCTATCCAACACTTTCCCTACTGTTGCACTCTCTGGAGTTGGAATAGTAATTGTTACCCCTAGGCTATCCAACACTTTCCCTACTGTTGCACTCTCTGGAGTGGGAATAGTATTTTTAACCCTATGCTATCCAACATTTTCTTACTTTTTAGAATATGTTTTACATTTTTATTAATTGTTATTTATATTATTATGTTATGTATATACATTTATTTGTAATTTATTATATTTTCATTTATTTATAAGTTATTAAAATACATTTTTAGAGTTATTATTAATGAAGTATATACTATGTATTATATCTTTATTATTATTTGTTTTTAATACATAATGTATTAATTTTAAATATTATAATATATTTTTAACTGTTTATTAAATGTATTAGTATTATTTTATTAATATTAAAAAAATTGATTAAAAAACGATATTTTTTTTTAAACGATATTTTTGACATCAATATTTTTTCTCTCGATATTTTTGTACTTACCTTGTTAGAGATAGGATGTCGATATTGTTGTAATCGATATTTTTGTTGCAATATTTTTGTAGGTAGATATTTTTGAATTCGATATTTTGTCATAGATTCGTCAGAGACAGATCTAGACTGGAGTTACTTCATAGAAAGAATAAAACTGGAATTTCATTTCAGAGACATTATAAGACAAGGAACATATATCGGGAGGACACTCAAGACCTGGCTCTGCGACTGACCTGAGCTTCTCCCCCTCCCACAAAACCCCCAATGCCTTGAAACCCTCACGGGTGAATAACACGCTTAAAATTCCCTTATTCATTGAATGATATCAGAGTCACATCAAGACTGAGACCATATTGAAGGAAACTGAGACTGGGGCTACATAATGTCTCACCCATAGGAGCTGACGTGAGTTATTTTCATATAGGGAATGAATCTTAATATTACCCGTAAAGGACCTGCATCCCTTGCATGTGGCATTACCTGCTGCATCTGCCACTCTGTCAGGACAACATATACCTGAATCTATGCCACTTGCACTGTTTTTTCACCCCCCTCTTTTCTCTCATTACAGCGCCTATTGCTTACCATTCAATCCCAGGCAAACAAGCAGCCAACACACACTTTGGAGTCAGGGGCCCTCTGGGATACCCCACAGTCTGCCACTGAAATGTGAACTCCTCAGGAAGGAAGGCTGCCCTGGAGAGGTTTAGTCACTGCTTTCACCTTGGGTTATGCACACAATCAATATCAATTTTCCTTGCAGCATTTCCTCCCCTCCCTTGTCCCAGGGTGGAAGATAAGATCCTGGCTGGCTGTCTTTTCGGCACCTCCTTGCACAGGGGCCTTTGGTTCCACTCACTGCTGAGGGCTGCTAGAGTCTGTAGCCCTTCAACTTCCTGGTAAACTTAGACAGGAAGTACAGGACAATCTATACCAACTCTATTTCAAAAGGCTGCGAACAAATAGGCAGATTGTCGCCATGACAACAAATGCATAACTCTGCCATTTAACAAGGGCTGGCCTGTATTGCCTACGATCCATAGGAGTAATCTTTAAATTGCAATTTAGGAAGGGAAACATCCTCCTTTGCAAAGCAAATGTTTATAAGTACATCTTTGTGAAATTGCCTAATATTCTCACAACATTTCGTGAAATTCAATAAAAAGTTCTAAAGTTTTCACTCGTAGAGGGAAATGTGGTTTGTGGGTATCTCAAGTGACCTTTTCTTGCTAGCCTGCACTATGTGTAAAAAATGTTACAAGATACTGGCAGGAGACTGAATAGAAAATGTGCCCTAGTGAGAAATTTTCTGCTTGAACGAGCCTGCAAAAATCGACGTAAAACTGTTTAACGCGAAATTTCGAGAAATCTCATCAATTTTACATAACATGAAATTTGGAAATGACATGAATTTTGCCAGTGTACTTAACATTTTGCCGAAGCCTATTTATAAGTTGTTTGTGTGTGTGTTAGTACCCTGCTTGTTTCTTCCTTATGCAAAATAACTATGGTTAAGCAAACTACACTTTAGATCACGTTTATCAGTTTGTAAGGACATGTATATGTGTGCCCAGAAAGCTATCACGAAATTTTTTAATTCTTGGGGATTCAAAAAGATTTCTTTTCTTCGAAATGTGGGGGACAGTGGATTTTATTGTGATTTGATGGTTTTTTAATGTGTCTTTATTGGGCTTTTATGTTCTTTGCGGCCGAATAAAGCTTGATGATGATGATAATGATGATGATTGTTCCACAACTTTCTAATACAAGTAATAGTACACTTGATAACAGTAAATCCCTGACAGGAGAAGCCTCTCTTTCTTATGTGAAATAATTAAGGCTGACAGACAATATCATGCCTTATGATTAATTTATAAACACATAGAAGTGCACTAATGCTTTAAACTCAGCTTCCTCCAGCCCGGCTAGTTCCATCATTATCATTTTCCCCTTGCCTTCTCTAGCAAGAAAGATGACTAAACTGATGTAGTGCAGCCCTATAAGAGGCATGTGCAGCTATATAGTTAGTGCCTTTAATGGCACTTCCAGTTGTAAACACATCTACGGCTTACATTGAGTAAAGTATAGATAAGCCAGGCCAGGCCCAACTAATGGAAAGTATACAATATGACTTTCAGTTTACCACTCAAAAAAGTATTACATTGATAAAAAAAAATTACTATATGCAAAACCAATCAAATTAGGGGAACATAATTGCTTGGAAACAGTAGACGTAAAATACATTGGGACAGATTTACAAGCCCTTCGCGCCACTTTTGCGGCGCCGTCGCGTCACTTCTGTGATGCGGCGTAAAGCTAGCACCATGCTGCGAGGGATTTACAACCCCTAGGGAGATGCATCACGTTGTAAAGCCCTGCGCCACATGAAACCTGCGTCAGGTTTCATGTGGGCGTTCCGGCGCAGGAAAGCCTCGGAAAAGTGCCTGAGTGAAATCTACAAGATTTCACTCAGTCACTTTTCCGACCCCGCTGCATCAAAACCTTGTGCCTGCTTGAAGCAGGCGTAAAGGTGATGCACCATGTGGAAGATCGGCCGGGTTGGCACAGTGCTGGACTTGCGTTGTGCCCGCGACACAACTCTAGCACTGCGCCAACCTTACTCCGGCAGATGCGACATGCATCTGCCTATCCTTGCGCCATGGCGCGCCGCATTGTAAATCCAGTGCATCCGTGGTGGTGCAATGATGGCATTGCGTGTTGCACGTTTCTTGGCGCATCCCTGCTGATTTGCAGTGATGGGCCAGGAAACTTAAATCTGCCCCATTGTCATTCCATTGAATTAATAGCATATGGTATAGAGTGATCAGTCCAAGATTTTACAGCTATTAACGTCATCACTCGATTTAGGCACTTAGATAGTCTTCAGAGGTGATGTACACAAATGCTAAAAATAAAGAATGACCCAAACATATTGTCCTTTATAAAAGACCTCAGCAGGCGAGTGCAGAGGGCCAGCAGCACTGTCCTGCCGGCAGCCCCAGCAGATGTCGCTCGCTCTCCTTACAGACTGGCCATACCTTGAATGCTCCAGCCTGACACATTTCACCATGTGCAGTCAACGTGTCATATCTCAACACCAGCCTCAGGTCTGCACACACCCTGTACCCCACTGGTTATTGGATCAGCCCCATCCTTGGATGAGACATATTGGGGGATGTTCACTGAAGATTTATCTGGGACCTTGCACAACACAAAGTATTGCATCAGCTTACTTCTAGAAGACAAGCCTGCAAGTGTGATGCAAAATTGCACAGTGCAACGCAAGCGACCACACAACCCTTATTTGTTCCTTTATTTATATTGCCATTTCTATGTTACACAAACTGGACCCGAAGGTATTGGAGCACGTTACATGAGCACCAGCTATATTACACAAGGTTGTTTTTATTTTTTAGGAAGGGACATTGAGCGATTTGTCCAGAAGAACAGGATCTTGAACTTGGTTCCCCAGATCCAAAGTCTGCAGCCCTGGCAGTAATGCCACATCCTCTACCCACACTCCTTTCAGGCCTCCAAACGTATGGCTTGCCTGTTTCTTAACATACAAGGCATCTGCTGCAGTCCTCACGTGCTAAAATATACGTTTGTACATAGCTATAGGAATTGTACGCCTACACTAGATAGAACAGATGGTTGCTGGGTCCATATTACAGAAAGTGCCCTAGGGTTGCAACGGGTACGTGCACCTGCTGTGTGTGTCCCTGGGGCCACTTTGGTATTACAGAAGGGACCACAGACGCTAGTGCAGCCCCTTTTCTGATACGTATAGCACTGGTGCACAAGTAGCACCAGCTCTATCTCAAGAGAGAATCCCTCATTTCCATGGGGGCGGACACCAGGCAAATGAGGGAGTCTCATTGCCTCTGCACCTGTGCTATGTTGTGGACGCAGTTGCAAAGGCAGATAACCTGTCAGGAGGCGCACTGACAGACGTCCTCTTGCAGGTGGGTTCAGTCACTCACTGCACCCACCTGCAAAGGTTTCTCTAATTCCTCCTTAAAGTGCAGGCGGATAGCTGCCTGCCCAGTGGAACATGAAGCAGCTGCTTCAAAGCTCTGTATTTCACTTGCATGCATTGCCCCAGGGCAGCACGAGTTGCGGCTGCTCTGAGTGAAGCACATTCTCTGTAATGGAGTGCACTTTCCCTGTTTGCACACTGTGCTCCTATATAAAGGTGCACCATGGCACAAACAGGGAAAGTGTCCCCTATTTGCAATAAGGGACCCAGGTGTCCCTTCACTAGGCTGAGCCTCACTTTGGTGGCATCACCGTCTTCCCAGTCAGTTAATAAACACAAGTTTTCTAATTATCAACCAATGAAACTTCAGGTTTCAATTACATTTTTAAAATTAGACATCTTCACTGTGACAAGTTGTATGTAAGCCACTGTAAGTACTACTTAAAGCGGTTTAAAATATAGTGAAGGTGATGTCTGTTTTCTTTCTAATAGGAAACAAGCATGGCAAAGCCACATTGTCTGGCGTTGACTGCCTGCTGTTTGACTTTGTTAACGCTTCTTTTTTGTCAGGACATTTGCAAACATTATTGTTTGGGAGCTGCGAGGCCCTCCTCAATCTAAAAAAAAAACAGTGGCTAAAAACAAAAACTATTTTTTGGGTTTTAAGAGCCAGCCATTGCCAAAGAGACTTCGCCAAAGAGACTTTGCCAAAGAAGCCTACACCTAAAAATGACTCCAGGTGGTTGGTTTGTTTTCCCAGAAGGTACTTCCAGTGGCACCATCTGATCTGTCTGAATAAAATCCATCCATTGTTTCTATGCAGCCCTTCTTATAAATAAAGCTGGCAAGCAGCCACATCATCGTGGCAGAGCATCTGAAGTCCGGCGAGTCTGATCAGTTGGCATAGTGTCCCAGGGATCAATCCGTAACCTGCAGACAACTGACTTGAACCATGCAGGGCAGGGCATACTCTGCACATCGACAAATAGTTTTTTTATTTAATCTTTTTTGACGTATATTTGAATGATTATGTCTTGGCTAATAGAGGTGGATAAGTACCACTGAGTTATGTTTTTCCAGTTTCTCATCCTAGTAATAATGAATTGGAACGTGCCATCCCACCAAACACTCACACACACACACACACATAACATTCTCCCCTCAGCTTTATCCACTCCCATGCGAGATAGAGCATTTAACACCACACAGCTTCTCCAGTGCAGGCGCTATTTGCAATGGTCACCCATTCATACAAACTTTTGACAACGAACGAGCCACACTTATGATTAATTTTCCTTTGGTGTAAATACAGTTTGCACGTGGTATGAATCTTGAATCCTGTAAATATTACGATCTTGGAATTCCATGTGCAGGTGGCGCTTTTCCACTGGTAGGTGGCACAGATGGAAAAAAATTGAAAGTCGACCACATAGTGATTAATTGAGGAGAGTGTGTTTTCGTTTACTTTGGGTCTCATTGACTGGAGCGGGGCAGGTGGGGGGAGGGACGAGCTCTGCTTCGACTTTGGAAGGATTGTGGTAGATAAATGTTGAAAACACCAACAGAGTTGCCACTTTATGAGTTTGTCAGTAGTCCTAGAAATTTAAAGCGTCTTTTCCTCCAGAGCTGAAGTTGTACATTTACATCGAAAAACTTTGGGAAAGTAGATCAATTGCCCCCATTATTTCTGAACGTGTATGTGAAAAAGTATTTATTTATATTTAAAAACGTTTTCGAAGTGAGGAAAAAGGGGACGCGAATAAATAATACAATAACACATTTCTCCTAAATGTATACCAGTGATCTGTCCACTGTTGCAGGTGAACACATTGGAAATCCCTGCAGGTTGGAGGCAAATGCTGGCTACTGTAGTTTGCTCTTTGTTTGGGAACAGACCCCTAAACTGAAACTGTAGAAAAATAAGTAATGGCAATGCCAGTAGGTATGGGCTTGGCAAGAGAGTTCAAAAGACATTTAAAAAAAATGTTTGCATGCTGCCAGCTGAGATTGCTACATCCAAGCCAGGAATCTGACCCTCACCCAGGAGGTGTGAACTCTCCCAGGGGTCAGGAACAATGTTCTGGAAGGGGAAGGAGGTCACATCTCCCTCCCTGACAGGCTAGCTTGTGAAGTTTCACATTAAGCTGGTGAGGTTCCAAGGCAGCACAAACTGTGATATGCAACCAGACTGCCTTCCAAAGGAGAAAACAGCCCCCCCCCCTGCTCCCAGGCACATTTGCACCTGACAGGTGGGAAAATTAGGTATTCAGGAGGTGTACACCCCTAGAAGGCTATCTACACCTAAAGGATGGGCTAGTTGGTCTGTACAGCTAAGGAACATTTCTGCCATTTTAAAAGTGGTAGAATAATGGGTTCTGAGTAGAAAAGGTGACCTGCACCTCCAGATGTGGTCACCTCACTGGCTGATTATCCATTGGGCTAGAAGCCCATTGGCCACTTGCACCCACACCCCTAACAAACCCAAATCTAGGATTTAAGACCTAGCCCTGACTCCTGAGCCTCAGTTGTGATCTGACTTGCAACAAGGACAAAAGAAGAGACTTGTGTCTGTGACAACAGCAGCTTCACAAACCAAAAGCATGACACTCTGCACCTGTGACAACCTTGATGGAACAGCATGAACGTGGCTTGTCCTGGACCAACTTTCAGTTACCGCAGACAGGGGGGCCGTTTGAGAGCCAAAGGCATCACCAGACTCCCCTGGACTAGGTGCAATGCAATAGGTCTCTCATTTGCGAGACTTACAGCTATTGGCTTTGTCTACAGAAAACCGGGCGTCATGCTAAAATATAAAGCGTGGCACCAGTGTTGTAAAGATAAAAGCAGGCGCTGTGCTGAAACATAAAGCACAGCGCTTGTGCACATAAAAGTTGTGTGCAGGGGGCCCCTTGAAACTGCCACATAGTAATTAAAAAAAAGCAACATTTAAAAAAAGCAACACGATCTAGTCTTTCAATGCACAGCACTCTCGCCATGTGTTCCTAAACTACGCTCTTCGCTGATGGTAGGGTGTGTTAGAGCTGCAGGCCTGTTGAAAGAGCACGAACAAAAGAGGGAGGGAGGGGTGCAAGCAAGGAGGCGACAGATGGCCAGGGATGGCCAACCAAAAAAACAATTGGTGATGTCCACTGGAAGGGAACCAAGCACACAAAGGCGGGACAGATGGACAGTATTGACCAACCAGAGTAAAGGAATTTAGAAACACAGGCCAACTAACCAACCAGAAGTGCTGGGTGTTTTGAATGCCCATACCCTGAATACAGCATGCCTTGAAGAGACAGCATACCTGATCCGAAGAATCACGGGCCATCAGGCCCTACGAGGGATTGGTAAGAAATAGATGTTCCAGTGCATTGTGGGAAATGTAGTCCTGACCTCCACGAAGTTTCAGGCGGCTACCGTGTTCCCCAGGACCTCCGGAAGTCAAAATTACTTTCTACTGTGCTTGTTGGTCGCCAGTCAAGCAACCACCCACTTAACTCGACGCTGCACCTCAAGGGAACACTGCAAAACCTTCATCTCATTTATTGTACCCTCTGCCCCACCAGCACTGTGTAAGGACAGCTAAGACAACTCTGCACTTGAGCTACTCGAGCCAGATAAAACTGAACTGACTGTTGTGGCTTTGTCCCAGTACTCGCATCACGTTTACACTCCTTGGGTTCAATGCAACTTGACCTGCAAAGAACTGATTGCCAATACCACTTTTTCCTATTGTCTGTAATGTAACCGTTCTGCAGTACTCATTTGCTGTGATTTATGTTTTCTTCTAAAATCCATAACTCCAGTTATAGGTATCTTATCTCATTCGGTTTGGTGTCTAAATTAAGATAAAAATCTGATTAATTTTTATAAATTGGTACTGGATTTCTTTTGAGTCATATCAATTACTTATCATCCATGTTAGTACAATGAAATGTTTAATTCTTGTTCCTCTAGTAAAGCCTGACTGCTCTTTGCTCCTCTTCCAGGACTTAGCTTAGGATTTATTATTGTGAATCCAAGGACCATCTTTGGGGTATTGTGAAAGTATTGCATGGTGAAGCCTAACCAGCATCACCTGATTATTTTTTGCCACCTTCATACAACGTTCTTGTTGGTTATGTTGTATTCACCTTGAGCTTTTGGTTTTCCTGCTCTTGTTCTTCTGGTATTAACTGCAGCTTTCTTTTAAATTTGCTCTTGGATTTTGCGGGGAGAGTTTAGTTGGAGATCCATTCTTTGTGCAGGTGTTTCCTGGAAGCCAGTACCTCCTGGCATGTTAATTTCACTGATTTTTTATTTTCACCCACTGACATTCTATTGGGCCTCTGCCGTCCTCTAGTTCTTGCGGGACTTGAAACTTGATACTGAGGATGACTGAGTATTCATCCGTTTCTGTGCATCTTTGAGGAGGGTAGTATTATTATATCGTTGGTGTTAGTTTGCCAGTTCCATTCAGGCCTTCTTCATATTCAGCTTTAGCTTTAGCCTAGCCACAACAAGGTGATGGTCTTATGCCTCGCCTGCTCCTCTTTACACTCTCATATCCTGCAAGGACCTCTAGAACGTCTTGGCAAATCAGACATGGTCGATCTGATTTTCTGATGAATGGTCTAATGACATCCACATTGTATTGTGTATTCTTTTGTGTGGGAACAACTACCACCTATAACCAGACTGTTCAGGCCACAGAGATCTGCAAACCTTTCATCATTCTCATTTATGTCATCAACGTCTTGGTGGCCCATGACTTCTTTGTACCCAATGTTGTCCCTTCCAATCTTGGCATTAAGGTCCCCCATCAGTATGGCAAAGGAATGTATCCAGGATTAACTGGAATCTGTTGTAAATCTGTTCTTTTTCTTCTTTGCTGTCATTTGTAGGTGCATAGCACTGGATAACATTCATGTTGACGCTCTGTTTCTTTGTGCGGAGGTTGCAGTTATATTTCCGGGACCATAGGCTTCCCATCTAATCAGAGCTCTGTTGGCTGCTGACATTAGCATCAATGCTACTTCCTGAGTATGTGGGGCATTATCTTCCTTGTGTTTGAAATAGAGCAAGATTCTTCTTGGGGCCAGTCTTTTCTGTCCAGACTGTACCCATCTGGTCTCACCACTGCCAAGCAGGGCAAGGTTGTATTTTTTCATCTCTGCTGCCACATGAGCTGTCTGGCCTGTCTCATACATGGTCCTCACATTCCATGTCCCTATGGTGATGGTCTTGGTCGAAAGCAGGTGGATCAGCTTTGTAACTTCCAGGGAACTCTGGCTTTCACCACAAGGCGTTATAGCTCTCCGTGAAGGAGATTCCTCTCTACCAAAGACCAGGATGTCTTTTGTTTCACATTTCTGAAGCTAGGATTCTTTTTACATTTTGGAGTAGCTAGACCTATGTATAACCCTCCTCCTTTTGCAGCTGGACATGGGACCCGCCGAGGTGGAGTTCTGCCTGCTCTATTGCACCATGTTTTTTGCTGTATTGGGTGGAAGCAAAATGTGACAGTTGAACTGAAGAATGGATGAAGAGGGCTGACCCAGAGCCCCTCCGTGTATGTATATGTATAACACACAAAAGGAGATGGGAGGCTGCTTGCAATAAGTCTAACCACTGGCAATATCTCAGAGCAGCACTCCAACCCATTGTTATTTTGCTCACCATGCCACCTCAGGCTGGACCCAGCCATATGCATGCATAGTGGCATGGTGAACAAGAGAAAGATGGGTTGGTTGCTACCATGAGTAATTGTCAGTGGTTAGAGAAATTGCAAGTATTCCTCTCCTCAACCTTTGTGTGTTTCATGTACTGCCTTAAGTGGCATAGGTATGCTAGCTAGATATAGTTAAAAAGTTGGCAGGACTGGCGTGAAGAAGAGAAGCCTGAATGGTTAAAAATCAGGGCAACTTCTTGTTCGGAGCTTTGAAAAAACACAATGGTTTGAAATTGCAGCACATGAGAATAGGGAGGCAGTGGAGATCAGAGCAGATCAGTCGAAACCAACTATCAGATGTGAGAGACATATGGTATGGTGGGACAGTACATATGAAAGTAGATAGATATAATGTGAATTGCAGTACTCCAGGTGAGGCCAGGCATGATAAGAGTCTGGGCTATTGTTTTATGGAAATGAGCCAGTAAGTAGGTAAAGATTTTCCTAATTACTAAAAGAATGTAGAAGCAAGATTATGAAAGCATGGTAATGTGATTATTGAAGATGAGATGGGCATTAAAGATAACCCCAAGTTTAGGACTGCAGGTACCAGCGTGGGAAGTGAACCTCCATCATCTGGCCACCAAATGGAGGTCTGAGCAGAGGGCTTGCTGAAGGTGACCCACTTTGTCTTGTCAGTGTTACTTATGAGGAAACTGCATTTCCTCCAGCTGGCTACTAACTCAAAACAGCTATTGAGTTGTTTTTGGAAGATAAGAAGGCCAACCTCATAAGGGACAGTCAGTACAAAAAGTGGGGCGACATCTATATTAAAAAGAGTCAGACTGAGCACATACCCCTGCTGAAGTATGCAATTAAGTTATTATTATTATTATGTTCTTATATAGCGCCAGATTCAACCCCCGAAGGGGTATCTCCACGCTTGCCTTGGGAACCCGTCCTGGCTTTTCCCTGTGAGATAGCCCTTACAGGGAATCCCCAAGGTGAAAGCCAGGCATCCCGCCGCGGGGGGCTGTTGTGGAGATTAAACAAGCTTAATGCCCAGAGTTGCAGAGTGTGAACCCATGATTAGGTCAGGCACCGAAGCGAGAATTATCGAGTCCATGGACATTTGAGCTCAAGACCCTGCCGCGTCGGGAATTGAACCCTGGTCCCGGGTCTGACCTCTGCTTCAGGGTCTGCCTGCTCTAACCAGTGAGCCACACTTCTCTGTAGAAAAAGGTACGGGCAGATGACCTTTTTCAGAGTTGCCCGGCGTTAACCGCCTCTATACCCACTCAAGTTACCAAACAAAGAGGCAGGCGCTGGAGACTGGAAGGCAGGAAACAGAAGTTTTATTCCGACGGAGCAGAACACATCAAATCAGACAACAGGGTATCTTCTCGAGGTGCTCTAACCGCATCTCTGAGGCCTGGCCTCTTATACACAAGTTTATGATCTTTATTGCATGTAACACATTCTTGCAATGCTTTGAAGTATGAAAGGACATCCTCGGAATCTCCCCTTCAGGCCCGTTCCCACACACATTTACAGTTGAAGTCCCCACCCCGGTCACAACAGGTGATGATTATCGCGCAGCTGGACATTCCGCCGATTCACGGAATGTGTGGGGTTGATCGGATCTCATAGGGTGGGGGCTTTGATCAATTCGAGGGTCCTTTAATGGGGGAAGCTTCCTACTGTACGGGGGGCAATAAACAGTATCCGCAGGGCCAGGTGGCGGCCTGGGAACGAGGAAGACAAACGGGCACACAGGAAAAGGGGGGTTGTATTAAAGGAACTGGGACCATGAAAGGAATGAAGGGAGGTGTCGCGCTGGGAACAGGATGGGATTCCGAGGCAGAGCTGCGCTGAAGAGGGGTTTATGACCCAAGGCATGTGAGAGCGGGGGGTTGTCAGCGTGCGGGGGATGCCTGCGAGGTTAGGAGAGAGAGAGACGCGCTGGCTATCAGCGAGGGGCAGGGAGGCCATGGTGCTCAAAATGGCTGCCGCTTACGCGCATGAATGGGCTCAAAAAGGGCAAGATGGCGCCGATAATGTTGATGTTTGCAGCCTAACTTTTAACAGTCCTCCCTTTTTAACATATCTAGCCAACTCAATGTCAATCTTGATCAAATTCCTAACCTCGGCATCATATAATGCTCCCATGCGTTCGTTTCCAAAGTCCACAGTCTTAGGGCAAATACAATTTGTACATAATGAACACAGAGGTGGCAGACATTGAATTCCTAAGCATAGACCGCATATTACAACTACAGGAATCAGGATAATGGTGAAAAGGTCTCCAGCCCCAGTTCTTAACGGTGTTCCAGAACCAACCACCAAGCGACCATTCTTCCTGTTCCTGGTGGACTTCTGAAGAGAGTCTGTGAAGATGTTCGATGGCTTTGTACACTGAGGGTGAATTGTCCGGTATGTATGTACAGCAGCTGGACCCAATAATGCGGCATGCTCCACCACGGTCCGCAAGAACCACATCTAGGACAAGGCGGTTCTGGAGGGCCACCAAGCGGACCGCTTGAAGCTCGGCGGTGTTGTTAGCAAGGATACCAGCTGTGATGTTCATTGTTGTCTCAACTGCCTGAGTCAGATGTCGGATGGCACGGCTGTTTGCCATCGGGCCCCAGAGTGGAACAAGTCCCTTCATAGCATCGAGGAACTGCGCTCCTGTTGAGTCGGCTTGTTCAATGTCCTTGGCTCGTTTTTGTCTATGATGATTCGCCGGAGCCACATAAGTCGGAGGAAGGATGAAGGAGATGAAACAAGTGCCCCCCCAGCCTTTGGGGAGCCAAGTGTAAGCCTTTGTTCCGCAGACGAAATACATGTTTGGGGACGACACAATTGAAGGTGGATCTGTGGAGTCCAAAGTTCTGGTAAAACGGCAAGCACTGCGGCCTACCAGCTGTGTCCCAAGCCCTTCTATGCACATGTGGCCTGTGACGTTGATGACTGACAGGGCCACAGTCAGAGTGGCAGCCGTTCGTTTCCGTAGGTAGGAGAAGGTGGGTCTGGTTGGGTTGTTGAACACCTGCATTTCAATTCGTTCTTTAGCAGGGATGTCCATGTGGATTGAGTCGTTGGAGGTCTGCGGGCAGAAGTGTGTCTTTGTTTTGTTTCGCCAGACCCCGTGGAAGAAATGCGTTACGGTTTTGCTGGAGGTGGCATTGTCCTTATAGCTTTCTTGCAGGAGGATCAGCCAAGCAAGGCAGGAGCCATGAACTGAGAAGGGTGAAGGGATGAATGGTATCGAGTGTCCAGTGGCGTGGGGTAGCAACCCACAGATCCAACAGTTGGTGGCATTGGTGGCGAGATTGTGCTGGTGAAGTAGCTGTACAAAAGAGTTATTCCAAAACTCCTTTCGCCTCTCTCTGAGTTGAGGAGAGAGCGAAATCAGATAATGTTCCTTCATGGTGGTAGGCTGAGCAGTGGTCAGGAATGTTTCGTGAGCAGGAGCATTTTCTTCCATAATCCAGAGTGTGGTCATGAGGAGAAAGCAGAAAAGGATTGTGATGAAGAGTGCAATTGTCTTTGTGCTGTGGCGTCTGTCTGTTCTTGGGTTTCTGTAGTGGGTATTTCCTGTTGCTTCCATCATCTTCTTATTTGGCGCTTCCATCATCTTCTTATCTGGCGCTTCCATCATCTTCAAGGTGCTCGGTAGCAGGCAGAACCACAGACTTCGTTTAGCTTCTCTCCGGGTGACCCTTGGTGGTGTTTAGGTCACCGTTCTGAGATTTAACTTAGTCCGTGGTCTACTTAGCCGAAGCTCCCTCCTTTCAACGCAGGAAATACCCTTCTCTGGATGGCACAGTGGGATCAGAGAATTTTGAAAGTTCAAGTGCTTCGGTATCAGGATAGCAGGTTAGTGACGGTCGGTCCTTGTTCAGGACCTCTTCTTGGTTGTCGATGTTTTCTGTCGTGGCCAGGGTCGAGGAGACCTTCTTACAGTGGTGTGCGTGCAACCAGTGCTGTTTCCCCTCCACACGAAGAGCCGTCCGGGTGGTGATTAACACTTGCCAGGGGCCCGTCCACCGGGGTTCCAAACTCTTCGACCGCTGAAAGTTTCGGATCAGCACGAAATCTCCAGGTTGGATGGCGTGACCCGGACCCCTGGAAGCATCGGGGATGGCCTGCTGCACCTGCTGATGAATGACAGACAGAGTTTCAGTCAATTTATACAGATAATCAGACATTAGGACGTCCAGGACGTCATGGATGGAAGTTTGTTTCGGTGCAGACCAGACACTCATGGGTCGACCGAAAACAACCTCATAAGGTGTCAAGTGATGTTTGGTGGGGGTGGAACGCATCGATAGCAATGCCAGTGGGAGGGCGTCTGGCCATTTTAGACCCGTGGTAGCCACTATCTTGGCCAGTTTAAGCTTTAGTGTGGCATTGTGTCGCTCAACAAGTCCAGCAGACTGGGGGTGGAAGACTGCGTGGAACTTCTGCTTGATGCCCAGCCCCTTTAAGATGAGCTGGATGACTTCGGCTATGAAGTGGGGGCCATTGTCGCTCCATAAAATACGACAAAGGCCGTAACGGGGGAAAAACTCCTTTAACAGTACTTTTGCAGTGGCCATAGCAGTGTTGTCACGGGTTGGGTATGCTTCCACCCATTTGCTAAACGCGCATACCACAACAAGTACATATTTCAGGCCTTGGCATCTGTCTAGCTGGATGTAGTCCATCTGCAGGACTTCAAACGGGTGATTTGGGACCCCAAACCCTCCCCGGGGTACTACAGTTCCTTTCCCGGGGTTGTGTTGCAGGCATATCAAGCATTGTTGGACCAGACGTTTGGCGGAGTCTGTGATTTTATCATTGTGCCAAACTCTGGAGACAAGTTCAATCATGGGGGCTGATCCTATGTGGGCAGGGGAGTGTGCCATAGTCAGTATGGGAATCAGGTACGAGTCAGGTAGCAACCATTTGTTTGTGTCTTTTGTCCGCCAGCAGCCTTCGTCATCTTTTAATCCCACCCGTGTCCATTCAGTCAGTTCGTGTTGTGTGCTAGCCATTTGAATGTCTCTAATAGTGTCCCTAGCGTCAATCCATTTTTCTGCTTGTGACCTGGTCACGTACATACGCGTTGTCGTCCTATTTTCAGCTGTCGTTCGAGCAGTGATGTCGGCTAGTGCATTTCCCTGTCCAATAATGTCTGTCACCTTTTTGTGTGCCTGGCATTTGATGACTGCAAGCTTTTTGGGGAGAAGGACAGCTTCGATCAAGGCGGAGACTAGATCCCCGTGCAAAATGGGGGTGACGTGTGAGGTCAAGAATCCCCTTTCCCTCCAAAGGAGCCCAAAATGGTGAACCACCCCGAAGGCGTACTGGCTGTCGGTGTAAATGTTCGCTGCGGTTCCTGCTGCTAGAATGCAGGCTCATGTCAGGGCAATCAGTTCCGCTGCCTGGGCAGATCGTTGCGTGATGCGGGCTGTCTCGACTACAGTTCGAGCCGTGGTGACTGCATAGGCAGCTGAAGTGGTGCCATCGGGGAGTTTGATGCAAGAACCGTCCACCCACAGCTCTCCGTCGGGGTCAGGAAAAGCCGTGTCTCTGAGGTCAACCCTACTTCTAGTCTGTTCGTCCATAAGAGTCACGCAGTCATGTACAGGGTGCACATTGGGATCGTTCTCTGGTAAGGGTAACAGAGTTGCCGGGTTCAGTGTGGTGCATCTTTTCAGGGTGATATGGGGTGCAAGCAAAGTCAGTTCGTATCCAGTCAGTCGTGCACTCGTCAGGTGTTGTGTCTTGGTTTGGTTCAGGAGGGTGTCAACTGCATGGGGTACCAGTACCGTGAGGGAATTCGAGAGCACGATCCCCTCACTCTGTCGGATAGATATAGCAGCGGCAGCTACAGCTCGAAGGCAGGCAGGCAAGGCTCTGGCTACAGGGTCAAGAGTGGCAGAGAAGTAAGCGCACGGTCGTTGCTTTGGGCCAATGGACTGGGTCAGGACAGATAAAGCGCACCCCTCCCTTTCGTGAGTGTAAAGGGAGAAGGGCTTTGTGTAATCGGGGGTACATAGGACAGGGGCCGAACAAAGGGCATCTCGTAGTTCCGTGAAGGAGGTTTGACACTCAGGGGTCCAAGGGAGTGGGAAGGGGACATCTTTAGCTAGCAGAGAAAGCAGCGGTTTCACAATGAGGCTAAAGTTTGGTAACCACTGTCGGCAGAAGGAGGTGAGGCCTAGTAGGGAGCGAACCTGTTTCTGAGTCTTAGGGACAGGAGTTTCGAGAATGGTTTGGATCCGGTCGGGAGTGAGTTTCCTTCCGTCTTTGGACAAAAGGTGGCCTAAGTAAGTGACCTGGGGTTGGCAGAATTGCAACTTCTTCTTGGAGACCTTGTGGCCATTTTCCGCAAGGAAGTGCAGGAGTTGAATGGTGGCTGTGACTGCTAATGGAGTGGTGTCGGCTGCCAAAAGGATGTCATCGACATATTGCACTAACACCACTCCATCGGGTAACTGGATTTGATCCAGTTGTCTCTTGAGGGCCTGGCTGTAGATGCTAGGGCTTTCTGATTAGCCCTGGGGTGCTCGGCAGAACCTATATGAGCGGGCTTTTAGGGTGAAGCCGAAGAGATATCGGCTGTCTGGGTGGATGGGGATGGAAAAGAATGCGTTTTTGAGGTCAATGACAGTGAAGGTGGTGGCAGTAGAAGGAATCAAAGTCAGGATGGTGGGGATGTCTGAGACCACGGGGTACTGGGGTACCACCACTCTGTTGATCTCTCGAAGGTCAATGATAAGGCGGTATGCTTTCTCATCTCCCTCTCCCTGTTTCTTGATGATGGGCAAGATAGGGCTGTTGCAAACGTTGCTAACCACTTCCTCTACCACTCCTGCGTCTATCAGTGACTGAATAATCTTTACCAATGCCTTCTCGCCCTCGGGCGATATCCGATATTGTGGAAGTTTTGGGAGTGTTGCGTCTGGTCGGACAGTAATGTGCACTGGGTCAATCATCATGCGCCCTACGTCCGAATCCGTCTTGGCCCACAGATACGGAGGCAGAGTGTCAAGCAGGGATGTGTCAGCGTCAGTGATGGAAAACATGCGTCGGGGAGGGCAATGTCTAAGCAGAACGGGGTTGTCGTAAAGGAAAACTCGAACTCCGTCTTGAGAACATCTAATTGTCGCTCGGAAGTGTTTCAATAAGTCAAGTCCCATAATGGCATCAGGGCTATTGGAGGAAAGCAAAAACGTGGTGTCAGTGGTGTTGTTTTCTAAGTCGAAGAGGATCGGAGCGGACAAAGGGTTAGTGGAGGGCGTTCCATCGAAACCTGTCAATGTTATAAGTGAGCCAGACAAGGGTGCCCTTGGAATCAGTCGTTTAGATAACGCACTACGTGTTGCGCCAGTGTCTACCAGAAATGGAGACTTTGTACCCAGGACCTTAGCAGTGACATAAGGGCCTTGCTGGTCAACATAGAGCTCGACTGGATCCCTCCCTTGCCCTTGGCAGTCCTATGCAAAGTCGTGGGTGTCATCGTAGTCAGATTGCTGGCATTGGTTCTGTCTGGGTCGATCAAATGTTTTTGGTCTGCCTGATCTGTCGTTAGTCGTGTCATTTGGGGGCCCTCACTGCTGTCCCTTATTTCTCGGTCCGCTTGCTATGTCCTTGGGGTCTTTGTTACTGATTATTTCCAAAAGAACCGGGCATTGGGATTTCCAATGGCCAGTCCCTTTACAGAAAGCACACTGGTCCTCCCTAATGTCTGTACGTCCAATGTGGGGAGTCAAAGTGCGGTCCTTGGGAGGTGCAGTCTTAGGGACGTTCGTCTGATAGTTTCCCCTGTATTGGTCTCGTCCTATAGTCACCACTTGCAGTTGTGCAATCATCACCCTCTCTTTCAAGTCTTTCTTCTTTTTCTCTGTTGCTCTATCGTTTTCATTTTTCTGATGTTCATAATATTGGGCCATCTGGAGGATAGCCGCGGGTTTGGAGGCTGCCCAACTACTCTCGCTGGCCTGCAGTTTCTGGGAGACCTCTGGTGTCAAACCCTTAACTTAATTCTGGACAAACAGATGGTGTCCGGTTGCAGTGGTCATGTCCTGGCCGCTGTAATCGGAGAACACTGTTTCAAACCGGGAGAAGTAATCCGACACATCCTCCTGGGGTTTCTGGCGACAGGCCGTTACTATCGACCAGTCCACTTTCTTTTCTGGAATCAGGGTTTTTAATTTCTGTACGATTTTATCTGGGAGGTCTAAAATGGATTTCAAAGGCTTTTGTCCAGGTTCTCGTTGTTTATCAATGCCATCGAGTTGTGACCAGGTATGTCCAAACAGCTCAAGGTGGTCGACTTTCCGGATTTGCTTCCACACATCAGCTGGTAGACATAACCCGAAGAACAAGTCGATGTCAGCCAGGGTCATAATCGTTGAACCTAGGGCTGTACCTAATTCAGTATAGAAGGCAGTGGGGTTTTTACGTAGGTCAGGCAGAAATTTCCGGAATGTCAGAATCTCTTGCCGGTCCCATGGCTGGTAGACCCAGTTGTACACTACCCTTCCTTTTGCATCTTTGTGGTTTGCATCATCGTTAGTCCCTTCACCTCGTGGAGGAACCCAGTAAGGGGCAGCCTCTCATATCAGCATCATAGCGTTAGATTGCTTAGTTTGTGGTTCGGTCGCTACGGATGTCGTGGGTTTAGCTCCCGATTCTTGTTCAGTGAGGTGGCGGAAAACCTCAAGCGTGCGCATAAGGAGGTCCGTCACATCACACTCGCCCTCATCCCCGATATCGACCTTTCGGTACAGAGTCGTTAGGCTCTCGGGACCTTTGTCTCGATATCGGTCCTCGTATGCGTTCAAGACATGGTAACACAGTCGTACGGAGAAATGTCGTCTGTGACTTCCTGTATACGAGTTAAACATATCCGTGATGTACTCCTCATCTTCCTTCCTTTCTACCAGTATCCTTGCTATCTTGTCAATCCCTGCTCGCTCATCTTTGCTTAGTCTGCTTGTTCTTGCAGAACCAACCCTTCGGGTCTCAGGGTCGCCTAACGTTGTCGTTTGCGTAGTATCTAATACAAGGAGTTCGGCCGACACAGAGGCCATGGTGGCCGAAACTGTGGCGCTACTCTCGTTTGTGCCTGAGGGTGGTGGGTGCTGTGCTAAGGGTTGGGAAGGGGCGTATGGAGGGGGCATGTAGATGATCGGAGGACCTAACAGCAGATCATCGTTGGCTCGCTGTTTCGAGGGTAATTCAGGGTAGAGCGTGGAGGACGTTCTAACCGGACACTGGCTTGATGTTTCCATTTCTAGTTTCTGTTTGGCTTCCTCTCTTTCCTTTATCTCTTCTTCTAGTTTCTGAGCAGCTAGGTGGGCTGCTTTTCGCAGCTCTTTTCCCAACCTACTCTCAGTTCTCTTTTTACGTTGTTCAGTTTCTTTGCGCCACATGCCGAAACTATCAAGCATAGTGGGCGTTGTCTTGTTTTTACCAAGGGCTGTTTCTAGCGCACTTATTTTATCATCATCGAAGGATCCTATCAGTGGCCACTGACTTTCTCGATCCTTTTTCGTATATTTATGCCACAGCTTGAAATAGGCTATAGCGATCAATCCATGCTTCATGAACATGTCCTTATTAGGGGTGCCTTCCAGTGGAGCCGGATGGTTCATCTCTAATAAGCGGTCCGGGCTAAACAGGCTACCAATCAGTGGGGAGAAGACAGGCATGACGGATTACAATGGGGACAAAAGTCAGCACTACCTATCTTATCACTGCGTGCAAAGACTAGACAGAATATTTCTATTCTACGTTGTTTGCAGGCAGTGAATACCTCATGAACCAATATCGAACAGTCAATGTTCGGTCAATCAAACAATCAGTGGGGAGAATAAGTAGGCCCGCAAAGGTCTGCGTTACCTACCCTTTCACTATCTGCAAAGAGGGAACCTGTTCTTTCCTGTTTGCAGACAGAGAATCTCCAGAAAACAATCCGCAAACAGTAGTTCGGGTTCAAACAATTAATCAGTGGGGGAGAAGGAAATCTCCAGAGAACAATCCACGAACCGTAGTTCGGGTTCAAACAATCAATCAGTGGGGGAGAAAGATAGGCACGACGGATTACAATGGGGACAAAAGTCTGCGTTACCTATCCTTCACTGCTTGCAAAGAGAGAGCCTGTTGTTTCTCCGTTTGCAGACAGCGAATCTCCAAACAAATCAACAAAGAGTAATACTAGTATTTTCCAAACAATCAAACAATCATTTCGCAATTCGTCGTGTTTACACGACCTTACCCGGACCGCATGGACAGTTTCTTGTCTTCCGAATCCAGCGCCCGATCGTCCTCTTTTCTTCGTATTCCTCGCGGCACTCCTGATGGTTCCCAGTCAGGACCGTAGATCACTCGAGAGAGGTCTGTTCGGAACCAGTGAAGTTCGGATGATCGGCTGTCAGACGAGGGTCTATCGGACAGGTGCACTCCCGATCGTTGCAGTCGTTCACTCTGTCGTCAGGACCTCTCCCACTGGATCCACGAGTCGCTGATGGGCCCCACGTTTGGGACGCCAATTGTAGAAAAAGGTACGGGCAGATGACCTTTTTCAGAGTTGCCCGGCGTTAACCGCCTCTATACCCACTCAAGTTACCAAACAAAGAGGCAGGTGCTGGAGACTGGAAGGCAAGAAGCAGAAGTTTTATTCCGACGGAGCAGAACACATCAAATCAGACAACAGGGTATCTTCTCGAGGTGCTCTAACCGCATCTCTGAGGCCTGGCCTCTTATACACAAGTTTATGATCTTTATTGCATATAACACATTCTTGCAATGCTTTGAAGTATGAAAGGACATCCTCGGAATCTCCCCTTCAGGCCCATTCCCACACACATTTACAGTTGAAGTCCCCACCTCGGTCACAACAGGTGATGATTATCGCGCAGCTGGACATTCCGCCGATTCACGGAATGTGTGGGGTTGATCGGATCTCATAGGGTGGGGGCTTTGATCAATTCGAGGGCCCTTTAATGGGGGAAGCTTCCTACTGTACGGGGGGCAATAAACAGTATCCGCAGGGCCAGGTGGCGGCCTGGGAACAAGGAAGACAAACGGGCACACAGGAAAAGGGGGGTAGTATCAAAGGACCTGGGGCCATGAAAGGAATGAAGGGAGGTGTTGCGCTGGGAACAGGATGGGATTCCGAGGCAGAGCTACGCTGAAGAGGGGTTTATGACCCAAGGCATGTGAGAGCGGGGGGTTGTCAGCGTGCGGGGGATGCCTGCGAGGTTAGGAGAGAGAGAGACGCGCTGGCTATCAGCGAGGGGCAGGGAGGCCATGGTGCTCAAAATGGCTGCCGCTTACGCGCACGAATGGGCTCAAAAAGGGCAAGATGGCGCCGATAATGTTGATGTTTGCAGCCTAACTTTTAACATCTCCACATCCCAAGTTACCTACATTTAGATTGAAACAAGGTTAGAGACACTCCCTGAAAATGATCGTCCAGTAAATACCTCTACTTAGTTCAGGGAAGAGCCAGCCAGTCCAATATGGAAAAGGCAATCTAAAAGGATACGGTGGAATGCGATAACAAAAGAGGCAAGAGGTATTATAGGGTCAGTGTGGTAGCACCACTGGAGCACAGAATCGATCTCTTGAAGGACGGGACTCCAGCTATGACTTGGCCGCGGGGATGTGGCCTGCACGTCCGAGTGCAGTTTGCCAGTCAATGTGGAGCTGCAGGTGAGTGGAAGGGGCAGCTCTTACGTACGGAGAGCGACCCTGCGAGAGCCGCCCTCAACAGAGGTGTGAAAGCGGCCGGCTCAGACGGCAGGCTGAAGGCTGATGTAGGCTGATGACAACGAGGAAAAATCAAATTAATAATTACTTTTTCCTCATGGTCGCCTGTTGAAATCCCCCCCTTACCCAGACCCATTGCTCTTACTGCATGGGCTGCAGCTGGCAAGAGGTATTACGGGGCAGGCAGCAGGGAATGGGAAGGGGGAATTGGAGGAGAAGATAGGTCAGATGAGGCCAGAAGACAACAAGAGGCGCCTTGGCAGGAAGTAGACTTTAGAGAAGTGTACAGCCAGTGGTTGGCTGCTGGGAATAAAGAGTCAGGGGAGGTTCAGCAGTAACACAGGGCTCAAGTCTTGGGGAGGGGCAGGACATTGAATGGAGCAGTGACTCTTGGTTCGACAGAGGTCCGGTGGGAGCTAGAGATACTCTGCACAAAGGGTTTTATGGGGTGGACAGCCTGGAGAGGAGTGAAGAGGATAAACAGGAGGAGGAGCTTGGAGGGAAAGCTTTGGGCGGAGACCCTGGGCTGCATGTGGGCGATAAAGCCCTCGGGTAAGGTCTACTGCCATGCAGGGTATAAGGGAGCGCCAACAGGCCTGTTGGATGAAGCCTTAGTGTCCCCCAGGGCAGCGGAACAGGTGAGAGATTGGGGAGCACGTAGTGAAGGGGTTCAATTTGACCAGCACACCAGACTGTGTTTCTTTTTTGCAGGGTGAAGCATGCAAGGGTCCGGACTCAGGTGAGCCTCATGCAGCTCAGTGGCCCCGCGGAGAAGAGTCTGCAAAGCCCCGTGTGACTAGCTGGCATGCAAAGTGTATCCCAAGACCACTGCCACACATGTGTACAGCTCAACCCCAGCGTTGTAACTGATGGAAGGATTCAGAGTATACTGCACCAGCTCAGTGCACAGGACTAACGGTCCTGCAGCAGTAATAAGGTGGAGGGGGCAAGGTAAGGTCCCCCTGGACAGTTGTAACAAAGAAATTGTCACATTATCACACATCTCCTCAAGGGGCCAGTGGGACAGCAGTGGGCACAGACAGCCCGGGATAGAGTCCCCTGACCCCTCGACGCCCGCCCCTTTGACCCAGAAGACTGTACCACGCCTCCCGGATCATGGATTGGGCGCCGGCCGACCGGTGGTGTGGCGCACACCTCCTGCGTAATCATTGGATGCCGGGAGATCACGCCCCCACACCACCGGGAGGCAAGGGGAGAGGGGAACGCCACACTGCCATGCGGGCGGGGGGGCCAAGGGCCCCCCTTTTCACCATTTGCTCTAGGCAGGCTGCTGCACCATGTGGACAGAGTATATACACAGGAGAGTCTGGCACAGGACGGTAAAACCATCAGCAATAGACAAAGCTGGGAAAAAATCAAATGAAGAAATGTTATGTTATGTTATGTTAATAACACTTCTATAGCGCACAGCTGCCCCAGCCAAGGGGTATCCTGGCACTTCAGAAAGAGTACACAGACACAACACAGCAGTACAAGGGCAGAAGCACACGGATCAGAATACTAAGTTCTATGAGGGAACAGGTGCGTTTTAATAGCCCTCCTGAACTTCCAAAGCTCATCTATTTCCCGAATGTGGGACGGGAGAGAATTCCACAGTTTTGCAGCAAAATCCGGAAGGAGCGACCTCCAGCCCTGCACAGTCTGAACCGTGGGACCACGACCAAGTTTTGGCCCAAGGATCTCAAGGAGCGCGAGGGCACGTAAGGCACCAAAAGAGTCTCAAGAATCTGAGGGGAGGCCAACTTGAGGATCTTGAAGGAAAGGCACAGGGTCTTGAAATGGATCCTCTGTGCCATAGGCAGCCAGTGTAAAGAACGGATGGTACTCTCCGCAGAGCAGGACCTCGGTAACCCCACCAGGGCTCTGGCTGTGGCGTTCTGGATACGTTGCATCCGGGCGATTTCAGCCTGGTTAGCCCCCAACAGGAGCGAACCGGCGTATTCAAGCCGAGATAGTATGGATGCTTGTATGACCAACTGCCTAGTAGAAGCATCAATGAACCTCAAAATAGGTCTCAACCCTCGTAGGATGCCAAAACAGGTGGCCGCCACTTTTTTGTGTGGCCACAGAAACTGAGGGCAGGATCTAACCAGACCCCCAAGTTTTTTACCTCTGAGACTAGAATAGGAGTTACACCCAGCTCGGGGGCCACCACATGTCACCCCAGAGATCCGTCCGCTTACCCACTATCATGACCTCCGTTTTTTTAGCATTAAGCTGGAGACGGTTGGTATTCATCCAGCTGGCTACTGCCAGGAGTCCATCCCGAAAATGAGGGTTTTTTGCAGGGGCAATGGGATTGGCAGGAGAGAACATTCAGATTTGAGGTATGAGGATGTAATGTTTTTCAGAGGGGATGGAATACACTTGTCGTTTATGGGAATGGAGCTTGATGTGCTCCAGTTAAAGTTGGCGTTAGCTAAAGCGTTGGGGGTTAAGTAACAAGGGACATTTCCTGCCTAGCTTGTTGCAGGCCAGGTTTCAGCAGGGGGGTGTGGGGCGGGGCAGAATTTGGAGGGTATCTCTCCTCCTTACTCTTGGTGGCAGGGGGATGAGAAGTTGCCATGATTTACAGAACTTTACTATTTGTCAGCGGCAGTTCAGGTTGATGCGGAATGGGTAGGAAGTTCATGCCTAAACAACCTAGAATGTTAAAGGTTAGGTAGGAAGTTCAATGAGGTTTAAAGGGTAGTTGAGGTAGGAAAAGGGACCGGTTGTTAGAGGTCCCACTCTTAGTTGAGCAACTCTGATGGAAGTTTTTTATCTAAGTTTGAAGTTGTTATTGGGGAGGATTAATTTAGGGGCGGGGTAGTTTACTGAAAGTGAGTAAAGATGCATAGTGAGATTATAGTTTTGTACAGTAAAGTCCCCGGTTATGTTATAATGCGCACCTGTTTCAATAAAGCTGCCTTTTTCACACAACCCAGGTGTCATCTACACACTTCTGGCCCCACACCCGCACTTCACCATACGGCTGTTGGATAAAAGATCTCCTATAAAGTGCCCCTTTTCAGGGAGCCCATTGGGTATTGCACCGCCGACCCAACGAGGAGCAGCCCATATGATGAAGCATGACACCTGAGAGGGTGTGTGAGGGCATTACAATCCAACAAATGGATTCTCCAAAAGTAGACCCTATGTGGGCATAGCTGTACCCAGTCTTTTGTTGAGTCTGTGACTCTACCAGTTGAGGAACAGCATAACACCACTTCTTTGATACTTTAACAGGGGCGCCTGTTTATGCTGGACCTCCCACTCGCCTGCGAGTGGGAGTTCCAGCATAAACTGGCCTCACCATCCCTCATCTTTGAATACAACTTGTGGTACATGGACTTTCCCATGCTACCACACATGCTTTTTGATGCAAACCATATCTACTAACAATAGAACATAAGGTTTTGCGCCAAAAAATAATACTAGTTTGAAGCAGGCATTGAATGGAAAAATACTTTAATTTCTCCTTTCATTTTAGACATTGTATGTGCGCTGCACTGTGCAGCCCACAAACAAAGTAGGAAAAGTTTTGCAGTGTGTCTTGGTGTGGTATTTTGTACTCAAAGTACAAAATCTACGCTAGACTCACGCAGACACCCTTGCACTATGCTGCAAAGTTGTGTGGCGCTCGCAGCCTGATTGTGCACTGGGGCTACAAAGAGGGGAGGAGAGTGCTATGTTTTTATAATTAAGGCGCTTTTCTGTTTTCTCTTTGATAGGTAGTACAGCACAGCAACTTTGGGTGATGTGCTGCGTTGTGTGAGAGGGTCGTAAACCTGACTCCTACAGCTTTGTAAATACATGTCATCCGGCTTCACCGGTTGTCGAAAATGGTCTCCAAAACTTGCAAAACACTGGGACATATTTACTAAAAAATTTCAGAGCATGGTGCTATGCCAAATTTGGCAACACCCCGGTACGACATTTTTAAAATAGAGGAATGCGCAGTATTTACAAAAATACATTGCATCCCTGTGTTTCCCCCAGGGCTGGCACTATTAAAGCTGTCTAGCGCATCGCAGGCACCCTTGCGCCATGTTGCAAGGGTGCGTGCACTGCAGCAGTTATTTTTTTCATGTACAGGAAGTGACACCGATCGCCACATAAACAATCAATAATGGCAATGTGCTCTTTCTATGTGTGCTGCAGAATTCAGCACACATAGAAAAAAGCAAAAAACGAGGAGAAATGAATAATTTTTCCTTGTATCGCCATTCTGAGACCATCTATTACGTGGCCTTAGTTATTGGTGCTGTCCCAGCGTTGTAAATCTGGGGCGCGTCAAAAAAAAATGGGTATTACAGAGGTATGTCAACTGCAACACCTATTGTCTGCCCGTTTGCCGCAGTAGACTGTGGCGGAAAGGGGCATATTTACAAGGTGGCATTAAGCCACGTTAAGTGGCTTAGTGCCACCTTGTAAGTATGAGGAATGGCTCAACGCCACCAGAGCTTCAGAAAAAGTGACGCTCCTGGGGCGTTAGGGGCTTATTTATTATTCATTAGTTACATTAGTCACTCTTACCGGGATCTCTAGGTGCCGTTGCAATGTGGGAGTAGAGAAAGATTCTACTACTGAGAGAAAAGCCAGGTTTTCAAGAGTTTTTTAATGTAGTATAATCCGTACATGCTCCAATAAATAAAGGTAGCCTATTCCAATGGTAGGGGACCTGGAATGAGAAGGCGCTGCCTCCGTGCCTCATTGTTCTGATACGTTTTGGGCATAGAAGCAGTCGGTCACTCGACCTGAGCTGCCTCAACGGGGCATATGGTTGTAGTTTCTGCCTCAAAAAAAGAGGGCGCTTCCCCTGCAAGGTCTTGCATACCAGGCAGAGAAGTTTGAAAAGGGTTTGTTTTTTAATTGGGTGCCATTGAAGGGAATATAGAGAGGGCTTGGAGGGGGAGCGAGGAGGATGATTTAGTATCAATCTAGCAGTTGAGTTCTGCACCACATGGAGCCTACTCCCCACCAGGAGGGCATTGCCATAATCCAGGCGGCTCATTATTAGTGCTTGTACCAGTGTCTTCCTAACCTGCAGAGGTGTCCATTGAAAAACCTTTTTAAGGGTTCGCAGACTACCAAAACAGGTACTAGACACTGTTTTGATATGCTCTTTCATTGAGAGCTTGTTGTCCATCATTATTCCCAAGTTCCTTGCACATTTGTTGGGGATGGGTGGTGCGCTTAGCCGAGGAGCCCTCCAGTCCTCTGACCAAGCAGGAGAATCTCAGTTTTAGTCATGTTCAGTTGAAGACAGTTCTTGGACATCCACGAGGCTACTGTTAATAGACAATTTTTAAATCTCGTTTTTGTCAGGGTGATGTCATGGTCGATGGTGATGATCAATTGAGTGTCATCAGCATAGAAGATGGTTTCAAAACCATAAGATCTAATGAGTTGTGCCAAGGGGGCCATATACACATTAAACAGTGTTGGGCTCAGGATCGAGCCCTGTGGCATCCCTGGTCAATACATGATGGAGCTGATGAATACTCGCCCAACTGGACCTGGCCTGTACGTTCTGACAGAAAGTTAACCAGCCATTCGTGTGCTTTGCCTCTGATACCAAACTCCCAGAGTCTATATACTAAGATCTGATGGGAGATGGTATCGCATTTGTCCGAGAGGTCTAAAAGACCTATCATGGTCACTGATCCCTGCTCTAGTGCCAGTTTGATAGTGTCCTTGACCTCTACAAGAGCAGCCTCCATACTGGGTGAGGAGCGAAAGCCAGATTGGGAACGGTCGAGTAGGTGATTAGTTTCCAAATATTATGATAGTTGGGCATTCAACACGGATTCTAAGATTTTAGAGAAAAAAAGGGAGAAGAGAAATGGCTCTATAGTTTGCAGAATTCTGGGGTCAGCTGTGTGTTTTTTTAAAAGGTGCTTAATATATGTTGCCTTCCATTTACAGGGTATGCTAGCCAATTTTAGGGATCATCGATCTGTGAGTGAGGTGCACAGAATAGGGGCTAATAGGGTGATCATGTGAGGATGTGCTGGGTCTCTCGGGGACCCCGACTTTATCAAAGTTATACGGGCTAAGGTCTGATCCTCAGTTATTGGACTGAGGCTTTCCAACATACACACAGACAGGACTTTATGGATTCCTGTGTAATGGGTCCCACTGGGTTTGAGAATGTGTTATAGATAATATTATTATTTTGTTTAAAGTAGGCTTCAAGATTATCACAGTGCACTTGGGATGTCGGAATCATGTGATTACCGCTCTTAGGGTTTATACATTTGTTAATTCTCTCTGAAATATGGGTTCTTCTGTTTAACCCCTTCCATGCTCATGACGAGCTCAGCTCGTCATGAGGCACAGTTGAGCTGTGCTGATGACGAGCTGAGCTTGTCATGACACCAGCAAATTGGCAATTTTCAGCACAGGGGAAAAATAACCACAGCAGCGATGTGGTTAAGGTACATTCTCAGGGCGCTTTTATAGGCTAGTTTGCCCTCGTTAGTTTTGTCCTTCATCCACATCCGTTCCAGTATCCTTACTCTGGTTTTCTCCTTCCTTAACGCCTCAGAATACCAGAGAGCCGTGAGATGTTCTCCTCGAGACTTAGGTTTTCTTAGTGCACAATGGAGTGAATGGTATGTACAAGTGAGGCTTAAAAGGCTGTCAGGGCCAGATTAATATTGTTGTGGTCCATAATAGATGGATGATTAAAGGCTGGGAGAAGTGTGGAAGGCCTCACCTTCCTCCAAGATCTTGTGACTTTGGAGTCATGGTTGTGAGTCACTTTGTTGACCTTGGTATCTACATTAAAATTGGTCGGTCCATGCCTTCTCTAAGGGAGTGTCTACTGATAAGGTGCCCTCCTCAGCAAAGATTAGGTCTAGTGGGTGACCTCCTCTATGGGTGGGGCCGGCTACCAGTTGGTGGAGACCAAGGGACTCCATATCTGCTAGTAGTTGGGTAGTATCCATATCTGTTTGGATGTCTATATGAAAGTTAAAATCCCCTAGCAGCAGGAAATGATCCACCGCCAGGATATAGGGTGCTAAATGTTCCAACAACCTGGCGCTGAAGTCCTTCCTCCAGTCAGGCAGGCGGTAGACGAGGGCTCCCTTCCAGGTTATGCCATTTGATACCTTTAGTTGAAAGATTAGGATATCCTGCATGAGTGAGGAACAAGAGTCTAACGTATCTATTCTTAAAGGGTTTTTAGTTACTATGGCTACCCCCCCTTCCCCTTTATGTTGTCTGTCACATCAAGTTATGGTGTAACTTTGTGGCAATGCTAAGGCTACAGCGGGGGAGAAGGACTGTGTTAACTATGTTCCTGTAATAAAGCACATATCTGGCCTGGTACAGACCAAGAGATCCCCTAGTTCTGCTGTGTGCTTGGGGATTGAGCCACATTAAGATATATGCATTGAAGCCTGGTCAGCGTACTTACAGTGTTATTACTTCTGTCTAGATACATGCTTTTGGGAGGGGTGTTTGTAGAGGACCCCCAATATTTGTGCTTATCTGTGGGCGGTCTATCGGTCCACTTGAAGTTACAGCTATCACACATCCATTGGATGGGTTTCTCCTCCAGGGGTAATACTTGTTTGCATAGAGCTCAATGGGAGAGATTTGCTACAGTTAAAGGCTCTTCTCTTGAATAGAGCTTAAGGGCCATGTGAGGTTAGTCTAGAATAGGCTCGACCCAAAAAGGTGGATGTAGCTTAAAGTGGTGGGGAAACAGAAAAAGATACAGCCCTCCTGGCGTGTGGCGGTGTCCAGGCGCGGACGGGCGCCGATGGGCTTGCCTTTGGCGCACCTGTTGCACGCGTCTGCTGCGCGTCCGCAACGGACTCCGATTGAAGTAAGAGCCGGAAGCCCTGGTAGGGGAAGCGTGTGAAAAAAAGAAGACTAGAGCGTCAACTGCCCGGGGAGATGGGCGTTGCTCTAACAGCACTCCCAACTGCATGCTCTCTCTGCTCAATTGTCCCCAACAGAACCAATTTTGCTGTTTATAACCCTTACCCAGGTTCTGAGGGTTACTGGGTTACCCCATTACTTGCAATGTCTCTCTGCTTAATTGGCATCAGAGGCGGACTGGAGAGCGGCCCCGACCGAAACACAGACGAAAAAGAGAGGTAGGCAGGAAATGTGACAAAGTGCTTAAAACCAAAAGTAAAATAGCCTGTATTTGTATGAAAACGAGACGCCCTAAAGTAATAATGTCTAATACTGGCCCAATAAAATACTCAAATAGAGGAGGTACTCACAATGCTACCCACGTTCTGGTTGCATGTATGTATGTAGAAAACAGAGCATATGGGTGTTCAGAAAGACTGAATGTCGAAAATATCTTTTCTGAAAAGCCTTCAGGAGAACTGCTTTGGCGCTTTTCATACTAAGCCTCTCTCGACCTGTCATTCATGCCTTAAACTCAGCCGGGGACACAGCTCCGCACAGTAAGGCCGACGGTTACTGTTTATTTGGAATGGTGGGTGTTAATAGCGGATAGCTACACATCCGGATGGAAGGTTCCCGAACAGGCTCCCCACATTCTGCTCCCTCACCGAGGTCTGATTTATTAGGCCAAAGTAAATGGGTCATTTTGCCAAGAACAATTCTTTTGCCATGGCTGCTTTTTCCATTGCATTATAAAATGAACCATTGAAATCTCTACTCCGCCGAGACAGCTGAACAATTCTGGCTTTTTAGAATCCAGATTTTGCAGACACAAGGCAGTCTCTTGTAGGGTGGCCCTATGATTTTGAATTAGGGTTGCCCAAGTTCAACGCTTCACCTTGGCCAAGTCTGTTTGATTCCCTGAGCTCCTTGTAGCATATGCTCGGAGTGTCGAGGAGCTTGACAGCATTTAGCACTATACAGAAGCCCTAACATGCTTTCTGTATTGAACACGAAAATATAAATACGTCCATGTGCAGGGGGCTTTAGTGGGCCTTACACTAGTGCTGATTGCCAATCCCCAGCATCTGTAATTAGTTGGATTTTTTTTCTTCTTTATTTGCATAATTTATTTAGTTTTGAGTTTATATAGATCATGGCAAGACTGTGTGTTGGAGCACCACACGGCACTGTAGTTGTCTAACAGTGTGCAAGGTGTTCTATTTACTTACACTATGTAAATTCCTTATTACAGCCCATCATGTCGTTCGATTGGCATCCAGGGGTTATATTATCAAGGACAGCGTTAAAATTATCGCCGCTTTAGCGGCATAAAACTGCCGCTAAAGCGGCGATAACGGGCTTGATAAAATGCCCTTGTGAATTCCCATAGAAGTACAGGTTCACGCAGCAGTTTCCTGCTGCTAAAGCAGCTAATTTTAACGCCGTTCTTGATAATATGCCCCCATGTTTGTTAAACACGCTGTGATCTCAAGAGCTATCAGAAATCACAAGTGCAGATCTTCTGAAAGGAACTCAACTTGCTCATACAGAGAGGTTGAGTACGGTAGGAGCGCAGATGAGGTGTTTGACCTCCAAAGACATCTGATGATCGCTGAGGTGAGTAGTGGAAGGGAATGACCTCAGCAAAATAATTACTGCTAAGGTACTGTAGTAGGAATAGGATACTCAGGGTAGAGCGTCCAATCATATACTGTGACCCAAGTCTTACTACTGTGCTAATACAAGGACTCTGTGGATCATCGTGTTCAACACCCTACGACCGTGCAGCATCCTTTGCTAAATATCTTCGAAGGACCTCAGGCACCATCTATTTTAGAGTGGTTGAGCTTAGCAAAGAGTTAATTATATGGGGTCTCTGAGAGCATGGCATGGGAGCGCATGTCTCATCACTGTGGTGCTCTTAAATGTGTTGTTCCATTTCATGCCAGCATCTGAAGTCGCTTTAGATTCCTCCTCATCACAACAGCATCAGCTCTAAGTAAAGGATTTTTTTGTGTTTGTGCCAAGATGGATAGAGATCCCCCTTGGGCTTAGTACATTTATGAGAAAGTGCCCTAGATAGCGATTTAACCCAAATCTCTTGACTGGGGGTGAATGTTTGATTTGGTACGCATTCCATCCATCATTTGTGTGTCTTTTGCTTTCTCCCCCTAAGTGCGCTGGGTATGCCCAGACGTGAGTCCAGGGCTCACTGTGCAACTGGATTCAAGCTATCATGGATGCTGAGGGGTGATACCCCGAAACAGGTCCCAGGATGCTTGTTTCTGGGAGGACCTGGCCTGGCAGTTTGGGCTGGACTATTTTAATGAGGAGCAGGGTCAAGACTGATTTGCATACGGCTTGGTCTAAACTGGGGTGGCATGGTGAGCAAAAGAAGGATGGATTTAACCCAGATCTCTCGACTGGGGGTGAATGTTTCATTTGTTCTGCATTCTGTTTCATCATTTGTGTATCTTTTGCTTTCTCACCCTGATAGTGAGAGGTTATTACCTTTACCCCCTGGTGCCCAATGTGCAATAAATATTTGCAGATTTTTAAATCAAATTTTTAATGCTCAAGACAAACACTCACCTCGGATCTTGTTAAAATTGAAAGGACATGCTTGCCATCATTCAGAGGACATGTCAAAAGCTAAAACACCTAGTGTAATGCTCTAACCTTTGCTTGGTCTATTCAATATCAGCCAATCCCCCGTGCAAAGGGCACCAATTGCATATCTTGGCTCCAGAATTATCCATTTAAAATTTCTGAAGGCTCAGGTGTTGGTTACCTGTGGTTATCATTCAAGAGCATGCCCAACTAAACCTGTGAAAGCTGGCTAAATAGGAGGTGTATGGGCTACTATTGAGAAAAACAGAGCGGCGCTACTATAGGAAAACCAGATATAAGGTTGTACGTAGTGGTTGGGAGGTCTGGAAATCGATACAAAGGTTATGTGCAATCCCTAAAATTAACCACTTTATACCGCTGTGGCAATCTGGGGCCTTTCCACTAATTAGCAGGGATGGTATGTGGAGACAATGGGAACAGTCGGGCATCAGAACTATAGGAGATATTATGCAGGGAAATTCAGTTCTCAGTTTTGAGATAATCCAACAGAAATTCGGTATAACTGCACCATCTATGCCAGTTTGGTTGACGAGACTCCTCGGCATACACAACATTGAATCCTCACTCTATGAGGGTAAGGGGAGGAGAACACAGGAGATGGGCCTAAAGATGTGGGCCCCATTGAAAAATTGGAGGGACAGGCAAATTTAAATTCAAATTTAAATGGTACAAATAGGGTACCATAGATTGGCCTATTATACTATGAATTGTCATTTAACCTTCTTATTTTCTTGGTATATTGTCTGATCTCAAGATCTCAAGTCGTACCTCTTTCTTATCTTCTTTCTTTGCCGTTTTAAGTTTAACTGTATAATTATATGACAATGAATTATCTATGTATTGGATTTCTTTTCTTTTTTTTTGTACCATAATATTCTCAATAAAAAAAAAGAAAGCTAGCTAAATAGGTATACTTAGAGGACCTTTGGAAGAGAAAGAGTGTTGTACAGCACAGGTCTCTGCAGTGCATTCACCAGACTGACGGATATTGCCATGGCACATTATTTGTGTCAACCCTCTTTCAATGAACTGCTACTTTTGAGCTTCAATTCACAAATGTTTGCAACTCCTTCTTGAAGTAACACGCTAACCGGCAGCCCTTTATGTTCCGTGGACAAACGTTTTTATTGATATGTGGGCTCCCCTTTCATTTTTAACTGTAAACGTGCCTATGTTCCGCTACGGTGGAGGAGCGTCGACCCACTGCTCAAAAGGAGAACAAAAATGATATTAACGTAATGTTATTAGCATTTTTTTCCTATTGCAGCCAGTGGCAGGACAGGGCAGGCCAGAGCAGGGGGTGGAGTGGTTTACACTCCCTAAGTTCTCATGACTGTTTGGCCAGCCCTCTTGGGCCGGCCAAACAGTCATGCGCTCTTTGCATGTTCCCCACCAGGCTGCATTACACAGCCTTGTGAGGAACATGCACAGGCTCCCTGTCCCCATCTGAGCCCCGATGCACAGCGCTTAGATCAAGCACAATACTGTATTGTAGCATTCTGATTGGCTCAGGGGAGCCTGCGTGCCCGGGTGCTTCCTGCTGTCGGCCGGGACAGGAAGAAGGAAGATGAAGAGGACGAGAACGGGAGACACAGGCAACAGCAGGCCATTTCAGGTAAGGTCTTTTATTGTTATTAAGCATTCCCCATCCGCTGTCCCACTAACCCTGTCCGGTAGCAGCCGTTACTGCTGTGTTCATATGAGAAGGATAACCCTATCTACACACGAGGACCTGGATAATCTTATTATAATACATGGGATTCTGTAATCCCTGTATTGACAGCAGTCCGTAATTTCTTTATAACCGGTGACTTGCAGCACTCAACTATTATAAGGCTACTACAGTTGAGTTCTGGAATCACAATGCCTGCTGCTGGAGTCAGCAGCTGAGGTGAAAAGCAAGGCAGGTCAGGTCACAGAGCATAATTGAAGCAGCTGTTTAAAGCAATAAATGGAACATTGCTTTTCTTTCTTCTGCTCTATTTTAATAGCTCACAATGACAAGCAGAGAGAATATGTTTGTTTTTGCACTCCTTAGACAGAGAAAAGCTATTATCTTTTTGCATGTTTCTACATGTTCCAAGCTACTTCAGCTGTTTTTTTTCTACAAAAACTTGCTTTTATTGAACTGTGTTGAATATCTGTTTGCAACAAATATCTGACATGTTTTTGATGGGCATCATTTTGCACTAGAGGTTTTATTTTTCATGTTTGCAAACATGCCTGCTGTTTCATATGGGAGAACGGCGCACCAAGGTTTTCAGTGTTTTGTGGGAAAGGTGATGATGTGTCCATGTATTATAGGAGATAAATTACTCCCTGTCATACATTATAAGGAGTTGCAAGTCACCTTAGAGTTCCATAATCGTATAAATGAACTTGGCCTTCAGCCTCGTTTCTCTATATGATTATGGATCTTCTCAGTGATTTGCAATTTCCTTATAATGTACAGCAAAGGGTACTTTATCCCTTATATAATTGAACAATTGTCCTGTGGGGCTAATTTCTTAAGGAGACCTCATAAGTAACCCCAAAGTGCCCAAAACCAATTATATTTGCCGATTTTAACTTTCCATTGAAACTACGAAGCAATAAGTAATAGATAAGCTTTGTTTGTTTCAAAGATTTGTTGGTCAAAGTCATACAATGGAAGGTGTAATTCACACAAAAGTGATCATAGTGCAGAGGATGCAGTGCTCACATTGTGATCATATTTACAACACGTGTAGCACAAGACACTGTACATTTACAAGTGTTTGAACTGTCATTTCCAAATAGTCTACAAAAGAGATCGTGTCAATCTGTCCACATTGTCCTTTGGTGTTATATAGCCCTAATCAATCAAAAGAGAGGGTTTGTCGACATTTCGACAAGCCCTGTATGATTGTTAGGGTCTCATCAGGACATTGCCATCTAACTAAAATACTTGGATCGGAGGGAAACAGAAAACGATAATCCTCAGTCCTTGTTCTTAATTTACAATGTACCCAATGTAAGTACAAGGACTGACAATTACCTTTTTCTGTTTCCCTCCTATGCAGGTGTGTTAGTAAGGTTGCTTGCCCCATCTACCGTCCGCTGTTTCTGTTCCCTCCCTCCGCCTCGCAACGCCTTTGTGTTGATCAACCCTGGCCGAGTCCTAGCACTTTTTTCTTTACTTTAAACCAACCCCAATTGATCTTGCATAGGCAAAACCAACTGGTTTTGCCAGTGCTTGTTTAGGTTTGGCTTACTTAAGATAGCCTGGATGTTGCTTGGATGAATGAATGAACAGTTCTAACTCCCATTCCCCCCGGCCACCACCCCTACACTCAGCTTAAAATCACTGACGCTCTAATGCCACAGTATGCTCCAAATTAAACACCATTCAATAAACAGAATCAATACTAGGGCTACCCTGTATTCCAGCGGGAACTATGTGTGTGTACAATTTTAGCAACAGCATTGATACCCACTGAGATGGGGCGTGGCTAGCCAGCCAAGATGGCGGTCGTACTCAAACGCTGCTCTGCATCTCGGCCCTATTATTTGCTTCAATAGTCCAGATGTGGCGCCGTCCACTCATCTGGCCAAGCCCCCTGTGTGGCAGACACTAATATTCTGTAGAGAGGTGGGCTGCGGAGAGCCATGCGGTGATCTGGTGCCTAGGGAGACCAGCCTCTGATCTCGCATGCCCTGCAGGCCGCAGACTAATCGAAAGTCGCACGGAACAGAACGCGGAGGAGCAGACTCCACAAACCTCTGGGAGTGCCAACTGTCCTGTGTGATGACAGGGGAGGAATCCTGAGCCCCCGAATGGGTAGCTCTGAAAACACTCTGCTGAGGAGGAGGAAGAGATGTAAACCCAGAGGCAGGACCCCAGGCTGTGGGGCCTGAAAGGGCAAGACTGCAAGAACGGTGCAAGGTCGAATCTCCGTGCTGGACATAAAGGGTGCCTTAACTGAGACAGGTGAGAGCAGCATGCCCCATGCCGAACAATACCACTCATTGCACCTCCTGAAGTGGATGTCAGGGTGGCAATGTGCCCATTGCCGCCGCACAGGAAGATCTGCGGCACTGCCTATGCCCCCATGAAGGCCAGAACTGAAGTTGGGTGCCATCTCACAGGCCGGGAGAAACTGAGGTGCACTATGTCCATCAGGATTCGGGATCCTTATCAGGCCCAGACCCGTGACACCAGTCATCAGTCAAGAAAAAAGCAGGAATAAATACAGAGCACCCTGTGGGCCAAGGTGGATCATTCAGGTGGGGCGGGGGCTGCAATAGTGCAGGGGCTCGGGGGCCGTATCGGGCGCAGGGCAATGTAATCTAAGTTACTGCGGATCTGAAAGAGGAGAATGGACTTATGTCCACCTCTGCCTTGAGACATGTGCACAATCATTACCCTACATGAGACTGGGGCCCAGGGGAGGCTACACGAGGAGACCCCCTCCCACCCACAACACAGTCTAGCTCAGCGGCCTGAACAGAGGAAGTGAGGCGAAAGGAAACCCATGATACCCCTTCGCTACATAGCCTGCCACGGTGCCTGGGCCAGCCATGTGGACTTAGCACCAATAACGAGCATTTCTCCCATGAAACTGTGCCACGACAACCCTGTGAGCTCCAGTGCTTGTGGGAAAGTGGGCAGCTAACTGTTTGATAATTTGGAAACAAACAGGGGTATATAGTGGAGCTCCGGGGGCCTAATCGGGTCAGACCTGTTACCCACTACCTCACACGCAGGGATAAACCGACCAACACCACTCACTGGTCTGCAGGGGCATTCACGAGCAGGGGACTGATCAAGGACACCCTTGGTCTGTGGGAGCAATGCGGGGCTTGCAGCCCTCTGGGTGTGTGGCAGTGCTGACCTCTTAGTGCCTGTGGTGCCATGAATTGCAAAGTTTGTGAAATGCCTCTTCTCCTGCAGCATAGCCAGGTATGGAACCACTATATCTTAACTGCAATCGGCTCCACATGTCAGCGGCGGAGGGGCGGCACCCTTCCCTGAATCGACTCAAAGATTGGCAGGCAATGCACTAGGACTGGACGTGCAACTTCGCAGCCATCCACCAGCAACAAGCAGTCTAGGCAGGATCAGGAGCCATTGGACTCTTCTGCAACACTCACACTGGAATCCAAATTAGACTCCCTGCTCCAGGCAGTGGAAAAGATTGGAGTCCCCCTGACACAGACTTGCACGTCTCTTGAGTGTCACATAGACAAAATTACCTCTGATTTCACATGACTCCATTCAGACCATCGGAAGTTAGTAAACAGGGTCAGTGAGATGGAAGTGGAGATGGAGGGGGCTCGCCCAATTGCTAAGACCATGCCATCCGGTGCATGTGAGCTCACAGCGCGAGCGTGTGCTCTGGAGCGCAGAATGGATGATGCAGAAGGTCACTCTCAACGCAACAATGTGCGGGTGGTGGGATTGCCTGAGGGTGCAGAGGGCCCGGATACCGTGGCATACACAGAGCGATGCCTAAAATCCTTGCTGCCTCCTGACACAGTCTCTACTTTCTTCGCAGTATATAGATCCCACATGGTGCCCTGGGCCCTTCCTCTTACACCTTCTTAATTTCAAAGACCGCGATGCAGTACATCGTGAAGTCCACAAGTTTGAGGAGGTGAGAGCGGACAATGCATTGATCTTGTTTTCCCAGATCAAGCCCTTGGTGGGCAGAGACAGAGAGGCATATTTCTAGCAAGTAAGTGGCGTATGAGGAAACTGGAAGTCTACTACTGTCTCCTCTGCCCAGCTCATCTCCTGGTTGCCTCGACTGGGCCCACTCATTTCTTTAAGATGGCAGAGGAGGCTTGGGATTGGTTAAAATCAGCAGTACACCACACGTCACCAAGTAGACGAGAAGTTATCAAACAGATTGATTTGTACAATCGTGGAAGCTACAAGGGGAACGCAAACCAAGCAAGCGACCGTCTGCTCAGGTCCGTGCCTCCCTTAACCTGGAGCAGGTGCTGCAGAAGAGGTGTGAAGCCCTGCAAACAGTGGCAACAATACAAGGCTGCAAAAATAGGAAAGACCTGGACGCCGCATCTGAACACTCCCTCAGTGAAGGTAGCTCGTCTTCAGTGTGGCCCTTCGGAGAGGAGTCCCAGTAACTCCAGACAATGCCGCCTCAAACAGCAGATGATCTGATGTGAATTATGACTCTTATGACATCACACCAGCAGTTACACTAACTCACATGTTCCATGCCAATATGCTGCTAGCAGACACAGGCACAAAAGTAAGGCTCCGTACATAAGCCACATGCAGAGGGCTCGTTCAGCCACCTAACTACAGAGCATCACATAACCACACTTCTGTGTTAATCCAGGGCCTGCACACGCGCCACTTCCGCACCCCCCAGCAGACACCATTCCTGAAGACCCCGACGTGACCAGGTGGTAGTTGCCACTTGGTAAAGTTCGTAGTTTGGGCAGATACACTTTGTCCCTCTTCTCTTTCCCTGTTGAGCAATATCACTTTCTTAGTTTGATAAATAATTTCTCATAGTCCAGCAACTATTGTTCCCACAGGTGCGGCCCCTGCATGTAATTCAAGAATACCACCACCAAAATGCCCCCAACGAGCAGCGCCACCCGCACAATAACAATGTTCCAACCTACATCATACATATCACCCACAAACATATCGCCTGGTATGTAAGAGGTATGCACATGCCAGCAGTCAATAGGAATCTTAAGCATACCACAAATGCCATGCAACTCACATAGCATTACTGAGACACATCTTGCACAGCTCAAGATCCAAAGACATCAGCAAAGATGGCGAGGGCAAGTATTCCCCACAGGATACTCCTATGCTCATTTGGATATGCCCGGGGACCCCCTTTATCACCGAGGAGGTAGAAATGGACATGCACGGTCACTTCGTGTTGGTAACAGGTTGTTTAGATGGGAAACACCTACTGTTAGCATCCTTATGTGCCCTAAACATAAATCAGGCAACTTTCTGTCATACATTATCCGGAGCGCTATCTCGCTGGTTCGATGTCCCTTGCCTGATGGGAGGAGATTTTAATGCAGTGCTAGACACCAGCCTAGATAGGTCCTTCCCACCACTCGCACAAACCGCTGTCACATTTAATGCAAGGCCCCTAAAAGAGTGGCTCCACCATTGGTGACTACTCGATGTATGGAGAACGCTGAATCCACAGAAGCAGATGTACGCCTTTTATTCCCCCCATATCGACTGCATGTCTGTATCAACTGCTTTTTGGGAACTGCGGCGTTAATCAGTGATTGCCCTCGAGGGGATTATCTCGGCCACACACACCCAGATCACAATCCTCATGTACTACAGCTTCAGTGGGAGTGAGTAGGGCAGGCCAAGTGCCGATGGAGACTGAAACTATATGTTTTGACTAGTGCCACAATAAATGACCTACAGTATTGATGTGCCGCTGCAATTATAATAGCCATGTGTATTAATAGACGTTTTTTAACACTTAGATTTATATGAAAAGTATTTGTTCTGAAGAAGGTCAAAGAATTATTGTTCACCAAAACGCCGCATCGACTCTTCATATTAAAGTTTTGCTTTTTTAAATTGTGTTAAATTTTAACACATAAGGAATGTAATTTCTCTGTGAGAAGATGTTTTTAACTTTCTGAGAATTGTAACCTTCATGACTCTTCATACTAAAGTTAGCTTTTCTAAGTAGTGTTAAATTTGAATACTTATGGAACTAACTCCCAGATGCATCAAGCATACATTTTGTGATTCCTTATTTGCGAAAAATAAGGAATCGCAAATAAGGAATCGCAAAATGCAATGCATCAAGAAATTGCCAAAAAAATTGCAATCTCCTAAAATTCCTTAATTGTGACTCGCAAATTGCGAGTCGCAATTAAGGAATACCTCCCCATTCATTTCTATGGGCCTAGAGGCCCATAGGAATGAATGGGAAGACAGTCTCAATTTGCGAATTGCAAATAGCGATTCACAAATTGAGATTGCGATTTCAAGGGTTCAGCGGTGTCCAAAGAACACCCTGTTGCACCCCTGAAATTGATCTGTGCACATATATTGTGCACACACATGCCCTTAGGACATGTGTGTGCGCAACATGAAACTTTGAAAAATGCACTTTAGTGCATTTTTCAAAGTTTTTGCAAATTACCATGAAGTTGTACTTCATGTTAATTTGCGTGCCCTATTAGCGAAATCGCTATTTTTTAAACATTAATGCATTGCATTTAAGGAAATTCAATTTGAGATTCCTTAAATGCAAGTAATCGCAATTCAGCGAATTCTCAATTTGCGATATTTGCATTTGGGATGATGCATCCCAAATGCAAAAATACCGGTCGCAAAGGGGCAGATTCTGAGAATCTGCCCCTTTGCGAGCGGATTTTTGTTTGATGCATCTGGGCCATAATTTCTCTGTGAGAAGATGCTTTTAACTTTCTGAGAATTGTAACCTTCATTTTAAAATAAAGAATTCTTTGTTACATATTGGAATTTATCACTGTTTTTAGTTCAAACTGGTCACAGCAGGTAATTACTGTGGTACACTCTCTAAAGGGATTGATGTATCTTGGAAATTATACATAGCACATGATCCATACTTAAGTAAACTCTTATATACGGAGGTTTTACTTATAAGATAGTATCTTGAAAAGAGATACTTTGGGGCACATTAGGATGGCCGGCGGACAGGACCACCCCCCATAAGGGCGGGGGTCCCGTGGGGGACATTAGGATGCACCTGCCACAGTGGAGGGCGCATCCCGCATGTTTAGCATTGCGGGCGGCGGTGCTTTCAGCACGGCCCGCCGCAATGCTAAAAATGCACATCATGCAGTTCAATGCACAACGTGACAGGCACCGCGCGTTCCGCCCACAATCATAATGGACCCCCTTGTGTTTCTTTATAATGTTGCCCCGTCCCTTGTCCAAGTATTAGGGTACCTCCCTTTAATTTTTGTTACGACTATACCACACAGCAAAATCATGCTAATTATGAGGATTAATAGTTAAAGACACGGAAGTGGCACAGTCACTGGAAGGCAACAGAACACCAAGTTGGGCAACTGTTATTACCCCATTTATCTATCCATTGTTACTCCTACCCCACTCCATGGTCCCATCCCCTAACCGCCCCTCCTGCCTTACACCACGCATGTTGCGCACAGAAAACACACCAATTATGTCATAGTCATGTAACTGTGATCTGTAGGTGTTAAAGTCTGGTACACCCAGATGTGAATGTCTGCTAATAATAATTGTTAAAATCAATAAAATAAATGTAAACCAAAAAAATTGATGCCCACTGATTCCTATACTCTAAATATTGCAAAGTTATGAAGGGTAATCACTCAGTGATACAATTGCTTTATATAGAATGAGGCAAAGTAAGCTACAGGAAAAAAACATCACGTCATAGGAGAAGAGTGTCAGGTACCTCATCAGGATACAAGGTAATGTTGGAGATTGCAGTCAGTTATGAAAGACTCATTTTGAGTCCTGAGAGAAGCCACACAAGTGATTCCTAGATGCTCCTGTGTACCTTTCCTGTTCTGATTGTAAACTACATATTTATTACCGTAAGGTTGAACCGTCAACTTCTTTTCAACTGGTTTAATAAGACTCTGACTGTTGACTTTAACCACCGACATTACCTCATAGTCTGCAGATGACTATTGCCTTATTCTCCTATCGCTTGGACTGTTTCCTGTGCTTAGATTTATTCCATTTTTGTCAAGGAGTTCAGCACCCAACGGTACTCAGCTCGCATAATGTTGTAAAGGTTTGTGATGAGTATTGTTTTAGAAGTATCTTTATCATAGTAGCCATTCCGGTTTGTCATCAGACACTATGTTTTTGCTGTGTCATTACTTTCTACTATTTAATATAAATGAATTCATGGGGAAACATTGCTGCCATAATAAAAATGCCTTAAAAAATGTTTGTGTTGAGCACTGTCTCCCAAAATAGGGCTATGTTTCCCACCATCTCTGAAAATATTTTCTGATGTAGTGCTCTTATTTTGGCTTTAGATGGGCACGAATTGTAAGCTATAAAGATAGAGTGTTTACTGGCTTACTAGCCCTATGTTGTGGACTAATTATCAGTAGGATCATGTATATTCATGTATGTGCATGGTACACAGTCACCAACCTCACATCAAGAAACACATCGCCAAGAAATCTAAGATCTTTCTCTAATAAAGACAGTGAAAGTGCTCTTCTCAGAAATCACCTTCAATATTGCTCTTTAAGCCCTCATTCTATTGCATCTGCATGGTGGCAAATCTCTGTCCCATGAACCCATGATTGACAACAACATGTTTCACAAGTCCCTTAAGAAATATGACCACATCACACCCACCTTGATGGAACTAAATGACTTCCATTGTTGGCCCACACCATCTTCAAAACCAACTGCATCATATATAAAGCCATTAAAATATGCATCCTCGCCTATGTGGCAGACAAGCTCACAACACCAGATGGCTCTTAGAGAGGACACTAGCAGACTGGAGTGAAGAGGTGGATGGGAAATGCTATCAGGATTACCCCAATCCTCCTCCAATTTAGGAAGGAGCAGAAAACATACCTCTTTACAGAATCCTGCATAATGTTAATGACTCAGTGACAGTCCACTTTTGCTCTCCGAAACCAGCTAACCCTCCAGTCACATGTTGACTGTATCTTTGGCACTCAAGTTCAAATATTCTAATTAAGAACCCGTAAATTGCAACAAATAATAAATTGCGATTTACTACTACTTAAATGGAACTAAAATGGATTCTGTATAAGTGGTCACACTTCGTGCATGAGGTAGGTCGCAAATTGTGACTGATTAGAATTAGAAGCATAGCGGCATGCTGGGGTAAGCAGACCACCATGTCTGTGATTATTAGGTTGCAGCCTACCAGACAGAGCAGCTGTCTAGTTTGATAGATACATCTTGGTGACTTTCAGAAAGTTGACCTAGGAATGCATTACCCCCCTTGAATACCATTGACTTGTGGTTCGTAACTCACATTTTCTGGCTTTCTGTTTAATGGCTTTATCTGCTTTAGACTCTTGAGGTTCAGTTTGACCCTCCAGTTGCCTAAACTATGTTTACTGTATTCTTCTGCAAACTCTCTTTCTGTAAACAGGGCTTTCATCCTTGTTCTTATCTTGTCACATTTGCTCTGCATTCACAGACAGTGGTCAAATGTCAAGCTGTGTCTTCCAGGGAGCTGTGTGTTTATTTTTCTTTCTCCAATTTCAGAGTGAGATGATTTGTATGACAATCATGCTGGCTCTGGAGACGTGCCTGTGGCAGTCTTCACCATGTTATTTTTTTTAGCACACATTAAAATGTAAGTGTCTGTAAATGAACAGTGCTGACAATCAAATCAATGCACTAGGTGATGACATTGCCACACATTGCTTGTATGCTGTAAACGTTTTATCAGTAAAACTGTATGAGAGTGCAAATGTAATGGTAATTTAAATTGAAGATTTGTTGTCTATAATGGCAGTATGCTACCATACTATTCATACTCCAAATTACCTCACTCCACCCCACTCTGCATCATCCCATGCCACTGCACTCTACTCTACACAACTCCACACTATGCCACTCCACGCCCCACTGCGTCACTGCACCACTCCAGTCAATGCCTCTCTATTCTACACCACTCCACACTAGTCTATGCCAATGCATTGTACCCCAAACTACTCTCCTTTGCACCACTGCACTCTTTGCCACTGTATTCTACACCACTCTGTGCCACTTCACTCTATGCCACTGTTCTCTGCAACACAGCACTCTATGCCACTGCAAGTGCTCAAAAGATAAACCCTCTACCAGGAACTAACATCTTGAAGCATGAGGCACTGAACTACTTACAACCCCAATCAGCAGTTGCATCAAACTGAACTGGTCCAGTAGGAAGGCAGCTCTTGTTCAAGGATGAGGACATCAGTCAACACTCTTATCACCCCTGCAACTGGAGTGGGCTTTTAGATTTGTTTAAAGGCCTGCAGTTTGAGCCTGAGAAAGAATCCAAGGAGCAGGACTCACTGAACCATGGTCAAGGACAGAAAAGTGCTGAGTGATTGTGACCCGGAGAAGGATAGAGGAACAATTGTATTTTGTGGGAGACTGAAGCAACAACTTTAGGTCAGAAGTGTTAACTATCAATCAATCAATCACGTCATTTGTATAGCGCACTACTCACCCGGGAGGGTCTCAAGGCTCTGGGGGAGGAGAAAGTTACTGCTCGAACAGCCAGGTCTTGAGCTGCTTCCTGAAGGCGAGATGGTCTTGGGTTCGCCGAAGGTGGGTGGGGAGGGAGTTCCACGTCTTTGCTGCCAGGTAGGAGAAGGATCTTCCTCCGGCGGTGGCTCTGCGGATGCGTGGTACGGTGGCGAGTATGTGGCCGGTCGATCGTAGCTGGCGGGTGGGCGTGTAGAAGGTCATGCGTTCGTTGAGGTACTTGAGGCCCAGTTCCTGGAGAGCCCTGTGTGCGTGGGTGAGGAGTCTGAACGTGATTCTCTTGCTGACGGGGAGCCAGTGCAGGTCTCTCAGGTGTCCGGTGATGTGGCTGTGTCGGGGGATGTCGAGGATGAGTCGGGCGGAGGCGTTCTGGATGCGTTGGAGTCTTTTTTTAAGTTTCGCTGTGGTTCCGGCGTAGAGGGTGTTCCCGTAGTCCAGTCGGCTGGTGACGAGTGCCTGGGTGACGGTCTTCCTGGTTTCCGTGGGGACCATCTGAAGATCTTGCCGAGCATGCGCAGGGTGTTGTAACACGAGGATGAGACGGCGTTGACTTGTTTGGTCATTGACAGGGAGGAGTCCAGGATGAAGCCCTGGTTGCGTGCGTGGTCCGTCGGTTTGGGAGCGGTGCCCAGGGCCGGGGGCCACCAGGAATCGTCCCAGGCGGAGGGTGATGATCCCAGGATAAGGACTTCCGTCTTGTCCGAGTTCAGTTTAAGGCGGCTGTTCCTCATCCAGTCGGCGACGTTTTTCATCCCTTCGTGTAGGTTGGCTCTGGCGGTGGTGGGGTCGCTGGTGAGGGAGAGGATGAGCTGGGTGTCGTCGGCGTAGGAGATGATGTTGAGGTTGTGCTGGCGTGCGATGGCTGCGAGGGGGCTCATGTAGACGTTGAAGAGGGTTGGGCTGAGTGAGGATCATTGTGGTACATCACAGATGACTTTGGTGGCCTCGGATCTGAACGGAGGGAGGCGGACTCTCTGGGTTCTTCCGGTGAGGAACGAGATGATCCATTCCAGCGCTTTTTCTCAAATTCCGATGTTGCTGAAGCGCTTCACTAGAGTTCGGTGGCAGACGGTGTCGAATGCAGCAGAGAGGTCCAGGAGGATGAGGGCCGCTGTTTCCCCGTCGTCGATCAGGGCGGCGAATGGAGTTGCAGGGGGCGGGGCCGCAGGGAGGCGGCGGTGGGAAATCCAAGGGTCTGCGGGCAGCGGGGATCCCAGGAGCTGCGGGTGGCGCTCGAGGGAAACTGCAGGCAGGAGGCGGCAATGCAAGGCAAGCAGGAGCGGCAGCAGAGGGTGGAGCGACCAAGCCCTGAGGAGAGCTGAGCGGTCACAAGCTGAGGTCCCCTTAAGTAAGGAGCCGGGAAGGAGGAGCAGCTGGGTGGCGGGAGCGGGCGGCGAATGGAGTCGCAGGGGGGCGGGCCGCAGGGAGGCAGCGGCGGGAAATCCAAGGGTCTGCGGGCAGCGGGGATCCCAGGAGCTGCGGGCGGGGCTCGAGGGAAACTGCAGGCAGGAGGCGGCAAGGCAAGGCAGGCAGGAGCGGCAGCAGAGGGTGGAGCGACCAAGCCCTGAGGAGAGCTGAGCTGTCACAAGCTGAGGTCCCCTTAAGTAAGGAGCCGGGAGGGAGGAGCAGCTGGGTGGCGGGAGCGGGGCAGGGAATGGAGCCAGTGAACCAGCTGCAGAAGCTCCACAGACAATGCCCCTAACATTTCCCTTGGAGGTCTAAGGGCCAATAAGCATTTCCATGTTAGACGTGACCATAGGGAATTGGGTAGACTGTCCCCCAGATTACCATGGTTACTATTTACTATATAGATCAAATGTGTTGTGTCCACTGACAATTATTGTATGGAAATTGCCTTATGGATTAGTAATACATTATTTTCCCTTTCCAAACTAAAGTATTGGCTGGACGGCGATGCGTGCATTACTTATTATTAGTAATTCTATTGAGTTTTGAGTCCCTAACCATACACCACTTACCCGAGGTTCAAACAATAAAGGGGTGTCTGTGGTGCTCAGCTTTGGGCTCACCAGTAGGGTTAAACCCAAGAACAGCTGCAGTCTATAGCTGTGATCAACACAATCTTAACCCAGTAATCCCTTACTGCTGTAGGACTACTGAAAAGTCCCTACAAGGAATGTGCAGTAACAGCAAATCATTTTCAAAACCATCTTTCACTTATCCCAAAGCCCATGTTTTTTTATCTTATAATAAAAACATAGGCATATGGCTATATTTAGGCTAAGTGTGAAATACTCTTTTTTCTCTTCAATAATTTTAAGGAGGTGGAAAGTTTATTTTTGTAGCTTGCATCGCAGTGGGGAGTTTTCTCACTTTCTGAATCATTTACTTGCCACCCATGAATTTCACTAGCCTGCAAAAATGATGAAAGCATTACACAGACTAACCAGAAGCAGGACTAAAAGCAGTGGAGGCGGTTGAAAAAATGTTCGTAATGTCTGCCTTGGGCTGCCATACCTACACTGAAAGTGGTACAGGGTACTGAGTTTCTGCTTGAAGAGAGTGAAGACCAAATTTGGGCTTCTGTTGTGATAACTGCTTGGAGTGTCTTCCTTTCAGCGCGTAGTATTTGGGTGAACACTTTGATGGTCCAGATCCCTCAGAAAAGTGTGCTCTTCACCATTTACTAATTTAGGCCCTTCATCTCCACACTATAGTTTACAAGATTGTTTTTATTATTATCTGCTTTGTTTTTGAAAAAGTGGCCACTTGTGCGCAGAAAGGGTGGAATTAAACGGCCAGGCCTTCATTTTCCTGATGTGCCCTCGCAGGGGCAGTCGGTGTGCCACTGGCCTACGGGAGAGTCGCACACAAGGACGTGCGTTCTTTAAACCTCCAAGTCTGGACACTCATGTGAAGGGTCTGGGATCTGCTCAGAGTGCCATTTTAGATCCAATCTGTGGAACTGGAGGACATTCTCCTCGGTGGACACTATCTCAGAATATCACAGCTCTACTTGAGTTCCTGCGTCATGGATCCCCTAATAGATATCTAGGCCGCAAGAAGTCACCAACCATGACATAGAGGGGTACAGGCTCCATCTCCCACATAGGCCACTGGGAATGGGTGTGCTGGTTATCATGGACTTTCTATGACCGGAGAAAGGTGGTTCTGGAAATGGAGAAGCTTCCACAGACTGGAGAATTAACTAAGATGTGGAGTTGAATTCACAATGGTGTATATGTTCAAAATGCCCCTTATAATTGGCAAGATCCTTGCCATTCACCAGTGGAGGGCAGAATCTGCCTAAACTTCAGAGAGGAAGAGCTTCTCTTTCTTCGGATGTACCAGACAGCCAGAAAAGAGGACATCAGAGCTGTTGCTGCAGGTGGGAGAGAGTCCTAGCAAGGCCTATCGCGAGCATCTCCATCAGTTGAATGTTGTTATTTTGATGATGGATCCTAGAAAGAGAGGCTTTTAAGAATGGCACAGCCCTATGTGCCATGCACCCTTTTGTAGTTGGATCTTAGACTACGCAGTTTACCATTTAAAAGTGCAGAGGGGTCAACCGATGCTCCCTTTTCTATATACTCACGTGGAGTGTGGAACTGCATTGACTTCCTTGAAGCTCCTTTGCTTACCCTGTCATTCATTCAGATATAGTGACTTTCAATGTCACTCTACTCACCATTTATACACATCCTGCACAGGAGCTTCCCTCAGACTTACCTCTAATTCCTGCCCGTGTAAACTTTGCCACCTCAGCTACTCCTCAGCTGCCAGACCCTCATTTCAGGAAGTACTCATCACTCTGAGGGTAGGACAGGAGGGCAAAATGTGCACACCAACAAAGTCTAACTCTGGGCGGGAGGAGATCACTTTTCCAAACAGTGGGTACCAAAGGCATGAAGTTTCTCTTTTGCATAGTTGCAATGTACCTCTTTGCAATGCATTACAAAGATTTCTTCCCTTTCCTGGAGGAATAACCCACTATGATATGTGCAGTGTGCGGGTTATTACTTCATGGCTAATTGTATTTTGTGCAAGCAATACTCTCTCTGTGGGTCATACACTGATTAAGGTCATCTGTAACTCCTCCTTCTCTACAGACCGCTTCTCTTTCCATGGTAGTGTGGTGCTCTCACTTCTTACACCCCCACCCCCTCCCCCAGGCTGGGGAAGTGTGAATAAAATATGTTGGATGCAATATGCTTTCTATCGCTCCCAGACAACACTGATATTTCTCTAGGACATGGAGTAGATCAGAAGGAGGAGGGTGGGGCAGAAGCTTCTGTTTGCCAAGGGCCAATCACCTGATGGAACCTCAAATCAACAAGGAGAGTAATGGTAATGTAATGTAGTTTCTTATATAGCGCACGTATCACCACAAAGGGTATCTCGGCGCTTGCTTTGGGAACCCGTCCTGGTTTTTCCCTGTGGGATAGCCCAGCTGGGCCCCCCCAAGGTGAAAGCCAGGCATCCCGCCGCGGGGGCCGTAGTGGAGATTGAGCAAGCTATTGCCCAGAGTTGCAGAGCGTGAACCCCTGATTCAAGTAGGCACCGAAGCGAGAATTATCAGGTCCGTGGACATTTGGGCTCCAAACCCTGCCGCGTCGGTAATTGAACCCTGGTCCCGGGCCGACCTCTGCTTCTGGGTCTGCCTCCTCTAAACGGTGAGCCTACCATTTTATACCCAATGAAATCACTTGTCTCACTACATTAAACCGTCCCTCTTGAAACTATTTTGCCCCATTTAACTCTTCCTTAATAAAGTGTTACAAACCTCGTCTAGTCAATGTGAAATTTGCATATACACTCATATTGTACACATATATTTTAATCTGAACCCTTCAAAAAGGTTAAATTTCTACAAATAAAATATTTCATTATAAAAACTATTCTCAAGCTGTACAAAACTGTACAAAACTGTCACACTCTGTGCACACAAAATCTTATTTATTCCACCTATTACTCCCTGTATGACGCCATTCGGGGGAGGGGGCTGGGGTAAGCAGAGGCTACAGTTCCTCAACCATGGGGAATGAGGTTGTTTGCCTCTGATACCCTCCTATTGCTCTGCAAATGAGCCAAGTTCAACCCCATCACTTGATTCTCAGTTGTAACAAGGCGAGCAGTCACAGGCACCTCAGGGAGCTGGCGTAGGGGGCTCCTGCTCAGAATTCAATAACCATACAATGTCTAGTCCAGTGCTTATCTTGATAGAGGGAAAATGCTTTAATACACATCAAGGTGTTATACTGCGCTTTACTCAAACAGAATGTCATTTAGTATCTCTGGGCACTTTTCAGGCAGTGCTGCACCCTAGCTTTCTTCTAACATCCTTCCTAGTCCAGGTCCTTCTTTTGGGTCCTGGTGGCCGCACCCCGCTATGGGGTATGAGATAACAGTTCGATTATGTACGAGAGTAGGATCTGCTTCCTATGGTTACCCCCACTTTTTGCTGTGCTTCACTGTTTTTTTACTTTAGTCTGGCTGTGGCTTAGCTAATCAGGACCACAGGCTAGCTGTTCTCTCTCTAAATTGATACCATGTACTTTAGTTATATACCAGATTGGTTACTGGGTTACCAATGTGAGTCCCTGTAGATGGTAACCTAGGTACCCAGGGCATATGTACCCCAGAGGCCTACCTGGGGCTGAAGCATGTATGCCACCCCTGGTTAGCCTTCCAAAATGGCACCACAGGTCTGCACCAGCAGCCTGGTTAAGGTGGTGTAATCACCCCTTACTTAGATATAGTATACCTAAATCTATCTATCTATATATATATATATATATATATATATATATATATATATATATATATATATATATATATATATATATCTATCTATATATATATATATATATATATATATATATATATATATATAACCTATAAGTCACTCCTATGGCAGGCCTTGACAATCCTGAAGGCAGATTGCTAGGTTTTGTGTCAGAGGGTGCCCTAGCATGAGATGAGCCCCTCTAAAGCTTTTGGAACCATCTCCTTATAGCTGTTTTATGATGTAGCCATACCATATACTCTTAAGTGCATTATAACCCTCGTGGTTAATGCTAACTTTGGTTTGGCTGTATCAAAACATGTCGTGTAAGGTGTCAAACGCTTTGGAGTTCCAACCTTTTAGAGGGAGAAGGCATGTACATACTGGTATACTGGGTTAAAGTTAAACAGAGCCTCAGCATCACAAAATGGATGCTGCTGCCACAGACACTAGTCTGCCCTCCTGCTGCTGGACAAAACTCTAGCAGGGGAGGCCTGGACAGTAGGTTTCCTGTCCAGGACAGACAGACAGGCTTTAGTGTATTGGGGCAGGGTAGGTTGCATTCAGTGAATGCTTTTCAGACACTGCCTGGGGCACACAAGGTGCTCCATGATTTCCCAGTTCAAACCGGTTGCTGGGGCACTCAGCCCCAGCTCTGGCGCGAAACTGGACAAAGGGGAAGGGATGTAACCACCCCCAACTTAGGTCCTCCCATAGGTGGGACCCTAGAGTTACTTGGTTTAAGTATAGGAGCCCAGTCCCTAGGACTTTAGATTACCCTGGACGAAACTCTGCAACATATATCTTGGACCTTCGACATTCCATATCGACTGGAAGACAGAAGAAATTTCCCTTGTGGTCAAGGAGTGACCGCCCTGTTCAAACAGGCACCAAGAGCATCTTTGCCGGTCTGAATTTTAGAGGCTCCTGCCATATCCCGAAGAATCTGCGACACAGGACACAGACTTCCAGACATCTCTGAAGCTGACCTAAGCTCCCAGCAAAGCTGAGACCTGTAGCAGACACAAGAGACGTGGGACCAGAACTCCTGGACATCCTGCATTTTTGTAACTGCATCTACTTCCCGAAGTTTTCCGAAGTTGTGCATTGGGGTATTTGAATTCCCTGCCCGAGCACTTTTTGCACTGAAGCTCAGAGGCCTACAATCCACGAGTGTCCCATGGGCCCGCTTTGTGCATTTCTCCTCGAGGCTGCTTTGCGGTTCCTAGTCCATTGACTAGTGAGCCCCCACGAAGGACAATCCTTTGTTTCTGGAGCTTTCCTGGTTGCTCCAGACGTGCTCTCACTCCTCTCTAAAGGAGGAGCCCCTCAGACCTTGCTGGTCTGAACCGAAGCCAACCTTGTCATCTTGCATGGATTGCTGTTGCCAAGGCTTGTTGGGTCCAATCAGGATTCTGATACTGCAGCACTCGAGATCCTTTGTGGGACAACTGAAATCCAGCTTCTGGTTATCATCGACAACTCCTGGACCACGTGGATGAAGAGTCAAGCTTCACCTCTTTCACCTGAAAACACCCGATATCGGCTGGCATCTTCTCCTCGCCATCCTGGTCACTGGCTAGTGAGCCAAACTCTGTCCCCTCTGCTTTCAGGTTCTTCAGAACTCCGATCCACCCTTGGATCCACCCGGACACTTTTAATCTGGTCGCCGGCAGCATTTCTTCGCGTCTCTCCATTGGAATCGAGGACGAAACCCGACACCAAAATACACCTAAGCACCTGGCTTCCGTGGGTGAGGTAACTTGAGTACTCCGGTGCTCCTGTGGGTCTTGACTCTCAAAGTGTCTAAGACTGAAAGGGTTCCATTGTAGTTCACCTCTAAGTGTCATTAATCTTAAAAATTGCAACTTGTTCGTTCTCCATAGAAAGTCAATGGTGATCCGCGGCTGTGTTTGGACACTGCACATGTCCCCGGTGGGCCTCCTGTGTCACTACCTTCAGTGGTTCCTGGTAGCCCCAGTGGTTCTACAGGCCCTAGGCCTGCTTTCTAACCCTTAAGTGGTTCTTATACCACTATTTTAGTATATAGTTTGTGAGGCCCCTAGGTCATAACGGATACTGTTCAATTTATTGTATGCTAATTAAGTTCCTTGTATTGTACTTTTACCTCTGACCTCATAAAGAGACCAGAGGGGTTGTGTTTAGATTAAATACATATATATTTGATATATACCTTGTGTGGTGTGCTTTCGTTTGATCATTTAAGAGATTATTACTGGTAAAACAACTTGCTTAACTCGTCTCTAAGTCTTAGCCTGAAGGCTGCTCTCCACAGCTACCACTAGGATAGCGTTCTATAAGGTTGACTTTACAACCTACCATCAATAAGGGTCGTTTGGACTGGTCAAGGTTCCTACTAGAATAGTGGACATCATATACCAGGCCAACTTCTCACAGATTAGAGCTCAGGTGCCGTCTCCGTCGCTCCGATATATGTGTGCTAGCTCACAGTCTAAACACTTAGCAGAGGAACAGTCCTGTTGGTTGGACTCCACGCCCCGGTCTTGGGTGCACTCACACTGTCACATGGGAAAGGTTGTGCACCAATCACCAGCTCTCCTGGGTTTCAAACTCCCTCCTTTGGGCCTGCACTCAGTAGTGCCTCTGGCAAATGCAGAATTATCAGTCCTGGTGTAATACAGTGCTGGACGGATAAACAGAAAGGGTCTCTAAAGTTGGGTTCTCGGAAGAGCCAACAGGTCCTTGCTGGTGGCCCAGCTGGGCTAGCCAACGCCAGGTAAAGTACAGACTCTTCTGGCTGGTCATGACTTCTTCAGATGCAGTTGTGTATGGGCAGGGGACGACAGGCAGTTGTCGCCCATGCATAGATGGGTTACTACGGCCAGTCTTGGACATGCACAGGACTATCACAACACCGAGCAGTTGTGAAAAGGCATAGGACAATCACCACGCTCCACAGTTGCTGCCAAGCACAGGGCAAACATTAGGTTTTAGCAGTAGCAGCAATGTACAGACTGGTCACAACTCGAGAAGGCATGTCCATGCACAGGAAGAATCATCAACTGTCCGTTGCGTTGCATGTTTTCTGTCCAGACCCTCCAGGAATCTACATTTACACATATCAATTACAATAGTAAATCTCTGATCATATCCAAGGTTGAAATATGTTTTATAAACTATTGAAAATACCCACCAATGCATAATCTTGAGCATGTTCACTTATCTATCAAGTAATACCCATCCCAACCAATGGTGAGGAGGTTTAGGGGCATTTAAAGTTAGGAAGGAAAGGAGAACTGTTGGAAATCAGCAGGTTTCCCTCCCCACCAAACTCATGGTTCACCAACCTTACTTAGAGGTGGGAGATCTGCTGAGTAAAAGCTGAAGGAGGGCAGCAACCCGTCGTACACAGGGCTCTCACCTTCTGGCCTGTTTAGGGTGGTCCACTTGGGAAACAATCCCCCATCTGTGTCTGCAAGACACTACAGTCCTGGGCAGGAAAAACAAGTAATGCCCCCCACAGACATGGAGAAAAGTTCTTGTGCCCTCTTTTTTTCTTTTTCAGAAACTAACCCCCCCCCCCCCTCTAAGGGCTTGCTATGAGAAAACAAAACAGAATGCCGAATGGGCCAAAAAAACTGAATGGTTCCCCACTGAGCAGTCATCTTTATGAAAAGTGAATCTACTGCAGGGGCAGATAAACTTTTGGACATGAGATTCCTGCGAACGAGGTCGAGATCTTTCAGAATGGGGAGCAGACCTCCATAGGGAGAAAGAGGAGAAGGCCTCTGCAGACCTGGCAAGCTGGCAGGCTGCCTGCCAGGGTCTAAATTACCTGACTACTAACATGTAACTTTACGAAACATTTGTGTCACAATGTATGGATTTGGGGAGTGCAAGTAAATTCACATTTTGTGAATACCAAATTTGGATTTAAACTCGTAAACAAAGTCAATTGCTCCTCTATGTTCAATTTAGGTGCCATCTTGGTCTGTAGATTAGGCTGTAAATCTTCAATACTTGCCAGCATGTACAAATGCCTGATGTAAAGTGCTGCTCCTGAAGTGCCATAGCAAGACTGACTTGGACCTAATATAAGCAAGGAATTCGGGGCCCCTAAAATCTTGTTGCTTTGCAATACACAGCCATTTGTTTGAGTGCAGTGAGTCCCTCAGAAACCTAGGCACCAATGCTACAGCAACTGTAGTATAATGATAGCTATGGCATGGCTCATCTTTTGATATACGTATGGCATGTCATGCAGGTTTCTATGTACAGCACTTCTGTCAGGGCTGTGCTAAATAGTTGCAAACACCACACGCAGTGCGTCTCCTTTCACCAACCCACCACCAGGAAACTCAGATCCAGAGCGCTCGCCCTAGCTGCCACCCATCGCATCACCCGTCGCATCCACCAGACCAATAGCGGAGGCTCATTTGGGAGCCAAGACCTGGAATGACCTCCCCTGCACCACAGAGCTTCACCATCACTCCTGCAGTCCAGGAAGGACCTCAAAACGTGGACGTTCAACCAATAGGAGAACTAGCAGCATCATCCAGTCTCTCCTCGAGACCCTCACTGGTGAAACAGCCTCACTCTACAAATCCTGATTCATTGATTGATAGGCTTTAGCACCAATATACCAGTTACTGCCTGAGACAAAGGCAAGCTTGTCAACTACCTCCTCTCTGCTTGTCCACATTTGATGCATCCCTGCCAATAATCTTTAAGTGCAGCCCAAAGGAAACTCTCTTTGAAAATACAGTTGTATTGAACCCTATTCCTTTGGCGGCAAGGGGTCCCTCTCAATTTTCCTTAAAAAAAAAAAGCATCCCTGCCATTGACATGTGACTGTAGAGATGACAGGCGAAAGGTACCCATGTTTTATTGTGAAAATCTGCACATTCACACTTTTTGGGAACAAGGGTGTGGGTCTGGGTAGGAGGCCATTCATTCCCACTGGTAAATATTCCAAAATATGACATGTGCTTGGGTTCTGTCAGTCTCATCCGCCATAACTCTCAAAGTAAACCAGCTGCTAATGACTGGGGGTTATGAATAACTGACAATGGGGCACAGGTTGGCAAGACTGTCGGTACCGACTGCTTTACTGATCCCAGAATCATCCACATCACAGCCCCTGTAGTTTTTGATGGGTAGGTAGGTAGAGCACGAGCTTCTCAAACAAAGCAGAGAACCTAATCACAACCCCTGGTTAACAATTTCAGGGCAGAGCCTGCTTTATTTCCATATTTCACTCGTTTTTTGGGATGACAGTGACATTTAACAAAGGCAATCGAAAGCTGCCTCCTTCTTGGTACACAGATGACACCAACCTGTGCACCAATAGCAGCTATCTGTAGCCCACTGTCCAGTGACAAGTGGCAGTTGTGGGCATGGACGTGTTCTCCTATAAATATTGCCTTAAATGAAAATATAGAAGTTCAGTCACTCACTATTTAGAGTATCTGTTTTGCTCCTGAGACGTGCAGGTACTCAGTGGCAGATAATTCCTACCCATTTACAGCACTGCTTATAAATGCTCACTTTTTGAAATGTACATGGACACCTGGCGCATTTATTTCTGTGACACACTACAACAGATCAAAAACAAATAAAAGTGGCCTTGACTTCCAACGACAAGGGCATGAATTGTGAGAGGATAGAAGTAGGGACACCGGAACTATGCAGCAATAGAGGGCCAAACTATGTGGCAGGGTTGAGTAAATTATGTGGCAAGGAAAGGCAAATTATGCGGCATAACGCAGCACATTTTGTCATAGTGTCACTTCATATTTTTTGTAACTTTTTAACTTGGTAACTCTGTGTGGGTATTATTTTCACCTCCTTAGTATCAGTTTAACACCCCAAAGTAGCAATAAGCAACAGAAAGCTGACCAATGACGTTTTTGTTTTTTTAAAAAGGACCCTCCACTGCGCTGCATCAGGTGTCGCTGCATTATTAGTATCTTTGGAACGATTTGAGGTAGAAACAATTGTTGTTGTTAAAATTTGCAAATTATGCAACAGATGATGGATTATGTGACAAATGCGGCATATCCATAATTATGCGAAACCCCCACTGCCGCACATCCGCATAATTCCAGTGGCCCTGCATATAAGGTATGCTTTCAGATTAGTAACTGACTTCACGGGCATCGCAGCCATGGAGGCGCTGGGAGAAACAGGGGTTCCATCCCTGAAGCCCAGAGCAGCAGAAGTGGCACTTGCTGGGCCAGGGCCACAAACTGTGGAGCGCGCCATTAGAAAAGCCCTTAACTTGGCAGCTGTCTTAATGAGCAGAGATGCCCCACGGGAGCCTCCTTCTGCCTGAGCAGCAGCGCCATGGATCTGGCTCCGGGCTCCAGACACGCCATTGATTCCTCATATTCAGAACGCAGGAATTATGCGACCCGGGGCTAATTTGAATTCCTTCATTAGGCCGGGTTTGATTCCATCATCTCGGCGGCATAAAAAGAAACAAAATACTGCGGCTCGGGGCCTCCGCCTGCATGCTGTTCTACAAGACGCACGAGGCCGGTTGGTATTAGCTCCTTTCCCCGGCTGATCCCCCCGACAAAGCCCGGGATCTGTGTCCGACAGGTTTTAGTGCAGGTTAAACATAGCCACAAAGTCCCTTCCTGAATGGGGGCCTGGGGCTGGGTGAAGGGGACCCGAGGCCGTTTAATGGGAAGCTGATCCCAAAGAACCCAGCTTGGGGGGACCCCCTGCGGCCGGTCCCTGCCTTTCACAGGCCCCGGACTCCTCAGGAAGAACAGGGCCGAAACAAAGCGCACAAAGCCCGCGCTGGCACCCCCCTCAGGGGTCATGAGTGGGCTGCCATGGGGAAGAGACATCAAAAGGGGCCGCAACAAGGAGGGATTGAGCGAGGTCTCTCCCGCTGCACTGTCCCGGCTCTGCCAAGAGCGCGAGGGAGGCCTAGGGAGGGATTCACAGTCTGGGGCATGGGAAGCGAAGGTAGTAGTTATGTTATCATTCTCGCTCGTGAGCATTATTCGAGGCTAGATGAGCAAAATCATTTTATTAGGACAAACAATCGGCCATATAAACAAATCCGGCCAGGAAAACCAATATCAAAGTGAAAAAGAACATGACAAAATTGAAAAATTTTGAGTTTCATGATATATTCTTTGGAACGTATCTCCCGAGAAACAAAAAGTTTCAGGGTATAGAGCTTTGTGCAGAACATATGCATTTGTGAGACGAGTACACTTATATCAGTGTGCAAGTAAGGCTTGCTGTCCAGTCTGCGACCACAGGTAAACTTTTAAAAGTAAATTCCAGGCATCTCAGTTATACAGCCACTGTGGGGTTCAGCGATTTATGGAATTCGATGCACCACACTTTTCTACCAATACCACGGTTTTGAGAGATGAGGTAGTTTCTATATCTGGTTAATCCTAGCAAAAAGCTGGCCATAGCCAAGTGTGTATGTGTGGCTGGGTCTGGCGGCTTAGTGGACTAATGTGTCCACTGTAAGAGCCTCTGTTCGACTTCAAGGTCACAGGCTCAAATCTTGGATCCACTCAGCCTTTCATCCATCTGAGGTTGATAAAATTAGAACCATTGAGTTGGGTAACAATAAACATTTGTAATTCATGGCCAAGATACCCATGGGTGAATACTTGCTACAAATACATATTATGTTGTGTTATTATCCCCCCCTTCTTTTGCACCTAAAGCTCAGTCCCAGAGTAATAATTACTGGTAGTTTGACGACCCCTGGGTTTTATCTCAGGATTGAGAACCGAACTGCACGAATTCCTTAGCGAAGAACTGATACTTCATTCATTTTGCTATCTCACTTCTATTTCTGAGCTACTGCTTCGGATCACTCCATTTCCAATGTATTAGATAGTAAATACCATACCATTGCCAGATTAAAAGTTGAACACCCAAGGACCTATTTAAGCACATGTTAGCCTAAACTTTACATAGTATACTGATCAAATTGCAATAAATATATTCAATCTTCTCGGTTCTCGGTTTATACAGTGCACCTTTCATCCCCAGTCTATTGTACCATAATATTGTCAGACACAAATATCATGTCCTAAATAGTATTGACAAAAATTTCACCCATTGGAGTTCATAATGGAAAATATGTAACATATGGGGCAACACATTGTAAACGAATTTTAGAACGCAATATTTAGGTTTGACAATATTTCTGAAAAAATATTTTTTGACATATAGTGTAGACAGCTGCTTTGCACCACAGTTTCTTGGCATTTTATTACTGATTGCTATGAGGTAGGAGCAGTGCCAGGATCCAAGGTATTACTCACTGGTACCCCTCATCTGACACCACATCATATGTCACTTTTAGCTGCAGTTTTAAGTTTAAGTTTTAAATATTTTTAAGCTATAGTCAATAGTTTAATTGTCTACTAATGAACGCTGCTAAAAAATTCACATTCCGCTCCACCATGCAGTAATTTATCCTAAATATGTGGTGTTTACAAATATGTTTCAAAGCCGATCACCATAAAGCACCAGCACAAATTAAGCACTGGGTAGGAGTGCTGGTTTGTTGTAGGTAGGGCTGGAATGGGAAACAAAATCAGTTCTGTCACAAATGTTCGAACCAAAACCTCAATTCGCTCTAAGAATGAGTGCAGCAAGTGAGCCTGACCCTCTTCAGTGAGTTTGCAGGATGAGAAACTTCTCTTCAAAGAACTTTTATTTTTTAGGAAAATGGGTCCAGACAGTGAATGAATTTTACAGCACAATTTTTCAAATACATTACCTAAACATATTGAGGGATAGATCATGGCAGGCCAATTAGTCTGAAAAGAAACTGCTTGGTGTGCAGCCTGTCTGCGAATGTCATAATACAGGTATGGCCAGTCAGCCAGGACTGCAGGGTCTGCTTCTCCTATTCTCCTGCTGAACCTGCTGTTCGGTGTCCAAAGGGTCCTTCGGGAGTCTGAGCCAGTGCCTTTGGTGTTGCCTGCTTGGCAGTGGGCCCTTATAGAACACTCATCGCTCCTGTTAGGGCTTTAAGTGGGCAACGCTCTGAAGGGTCTCACACCCGGCAGTAATAAAACCAGACATTTATTCATGCCCTTAACTTAACATTCAGAAACACTGATTGATTTCTCAACAAGGACTGTAAACATCCTTAAGGTAATCCATGTGAGCAATGCAGTTCCTGTTTATATTTCATATGTTTTACTTAATCTTGCATTCCAAAGGACTATTTGCTTTTTTCAGAAGTTGTGTTTCTCTAGTTTTTTTTTTTTAAGCAACATTTGACTTGTGCAGTGCATACTGTCAAATGAGTCACCTACAGGTGTCTGGGTCAGCTCAGGTTGTGGGTGAGTTGTTATGATGAGGCACGAGTGAGACCTTGAAGCTGAGGCCGAAGGCAGTGCAAATTTCTCACAGTGCCTGTCAGTGGGTCTTAAATGTAGGCAGACTAAATGCATCTCCAGTCCTTTGGTTCTCTGAAGAGTCTTACAGCCTGATTCATCACAGTGCCATTTTGCGAGTTTGAAATAGCGAATCATAAGGAATCGCTATTCCAGACTCGCAAAACGGCATTCATGTAGGAATCGCAAAAACAAAAGCGATTCCTACATATTCCTTATTTGCGATTAGCAAATTGCTAATCGCAAATAAGGAATAACTCCCCATTCATTCCTATGGGCCAAAAGGCCCATAGGAATGAACGGGGAGTATTCCTTATTTGCGATTAGCAATTTGCTAATCGCAAATAAGATAGCGATTTTAAGGGTGCCAGGGGTGTCCAAAGGACACCCTGTAGCACCCCTTAAAAGTAAATACGAACAGTTGTTGCGCACATACATGTCCAAAGGACATGTGTGTTTGCAACATGCAATTTAGAAAAATGCTTTTAAAAGCATTTTTCTAAGTTTTCGCTATTTACCACGAGGTTTGACCTCGCGGTAAATAGCGGGCCGAAATTGCGAATTCGCAATTTAAAAATGGATGGTGAATTGCATTTAAGGAATCTCAAATAGAGATTCCTTAAATGTAATTCCTCGCAAATTTGCGAATTCGCTATTACCGATTTTTGCATTTGGGATGATGAATCCCAAATGCAAAAATCGCACTCGCAAAGGGCCAGATTCTCAGAATCTGGCCCTTTGCGAGCGCAAATCAGCTTGATGAATCAGGCTGTTAGAGCATTGAACCATAGAGCCTTTTGGGGGGACGATCCTTCGACTACACCGCAGCCAAGACCTGGAATGAACTCCCTCCCAGCATCAGACGATCCCCCACAATGTAAACATTCAGGAAGAGCCTCAAGACCTGGGTCTTCGGATGAGACGTAGCTGCGTCAAACCACCCTGGCCCCTCCCAGCGCCTTGAGACCCTCACGGGTGAGTAGTGCGCTTCACAAATCCCTGATTGATGATCACGTATTTGCCAATTCAAATTGTGGGAAAGTGTGTGAAGGAGGGCCACAGCTGTCAAAATATGAATAGCACCAAAGGAAAATAAAATGCAGTGTTTACAGGTGAGTGGGTGGTGTGTCAGGGATGGTGAAGTGGAGGAGATGAAAGGGATTGTGTGCAGAAGAAGAAAGGAAACAGACGTGCCGGCAAGGAAGGAAGGAGATGTGGTGTCAGATATGCAAATAAATGATTTTTGAAATATGTGAAGAGTAAAAAGGCGTATTTAACAGAGTTAGAGATTTCAGAGGAATGCGGGACAAGGTGGAGCTCAGGAGTGAATGAGACCCTTGAAGATCACTAACCCTTCCACAGATCTTAGTATTATTTAATTTACAGCCTCATCTTTTCAGAATTGAAACATTTTAAATTCTAATTATTCACAACAAAATTATTTTTACTTATTTATTTGATTCTGCCGACAAGCGCCAGCTTGTTTTAGGAACATGTTCTTTGTAGCATGATATGTCTGGAGGCACCCACATACAGTGCAGGTGGCACACTGTATGAAGCATAGGATTTTAGTTTACATGTTCTAAAAGACACACCTACATAAATAGGTTACTACTTCTTGGAGAGGATTTCTAGTTATGCTTCTTTGGCCGCACCTGTTCTAGAGACCCTCCTCACCATTTTTTTTGCCCCACTTAAAGTCCTGGTTCTTGTGACATTCCTACAATGGCAAAAAATATTAGCACCATAACACATAGGAGTTAGGTGACACCAACTCCCTATATAAGGAACAGTCACATGTCATGTTTTGTATTACAACATTTATATAGTACTTACTACCCCTATGTGGGGCGCTGAATCACTTCCCTACATGGGTAGCACGCTACATGTGTAGAGTTTGTGGTTGGAAGTGGGTTGTCTTTGTTTTGATCCTATGTGGGAAGTGTTTCCATGTTGTGCGTGATGACCACCAAGATGCGGTTATCATGTTATGGGACGCAGAGTTTAGCAAAGTGACGAATAAAGAGGGATGAGGTGCATGCATGCAGTTTAGGATTTTCAGTAAGCCGGCAGCTTTTAACAGCTTTGCAGGCCCCTTTATGATATTTCTTGGGATCGTAGTCCACTTAGATGGTTACTTTGTGTGATAGGACTCGTGGAAGAAATGGAGAATACAGTAGCCTTTATTATGTACTAGGGAGACAAAGTGATTTGCCTGGAATCACAGGATGTTGAGCTGATGCCGAGATTCGAAGTAGCTCCCCAGCTCTAAAGTTCGCAATTCTAGAACTTGTGGCGGGAGGTGTGTCTAAAAGTGTATGTTAGTGCTGGCCATCAATGAGAGATACCTGTGCATTTTTCAAATGGGTGGTAAAAAAATATGAGTATGTTGCTGGAGATGTGGGCCGCCGTGCCACCAATGTACTTACCGGGGGAGGGTAAACACCCATTATTCCGCAACTTTCTTTCCGCATACCATCACTCCGCATACTTTCATTAGGAAAGTACCATGACTCTGCAATGCCATTATAACGCATGGCATTACATTTTATATGCTTTTACCACGCATACATGTACAACGAAATTCGTTGTAAATGCATGAATGGTAAAAGCATGTTTTTTTTTAATGTTTGGATATGGTAAGTATGGGCATAGGGGTATATGTTTTGGGGTACTGAGGTATATGTTTTGGAGTGTTTGGGTATTTTAAGGTTTCAGATATAGTTTTGGGTTATGGGGTACAGGGGTATTTTTAGGGTTTAGGGATAGGTATGGGTTTTGGGGTACAGGGGTATTTTAGGGTTCAGGGCTAGGTTTAGGTTTTGGGGCATAGGGGTATTTTTAGGGTTCAGGGGTAGGTTTGGGTTTTGGGGTACAGGGGTATTTTAAGGGTTTAGGGCTAGGTTTGGGTTTTGGGGTACAGGGGTATTTTTAGGGTTCAGGGCTAGGTTTAGGTTTTGGGGTATAGGGGTATTTTTAGGGTTCAGGGGTAGGTTTGGGTTTTGGGGTACAGGGGTATTTTAGGGTACAGGGGTAGGTTTGCGTTTTGAGGTACAGGGGTATTTATAGGGTTCAGGGCTAGGTTTGGGTTTTGGGGTACAGGGGTATTTTTGGGGTTTAGGGATAGGTTTGGGTTTTGGGGTACAGGGTATATTCATAGGGTTAAGATGGGTTAGTGTTTAAGGGTGTTGTGGTATTTTAAGGAGTAAGGGTGGGTTATGATTATGGGGTACAGGGGTATTTAAAGGGAGCAGGGTGGGATTAGTTTTTAGGGTGTAAAAGGTAATAAAATAAAATAATAAATACAAATAATATAAATAATACAATTTAAAAGAATAAATGTTTTAATGAAATTAAAAAAATGTGTATATATATTTGAAAGTAAACTTCTTCCCAAAGAACAAATATATATGCATGTGAACAAGGGCTGCATAGCCCGAAACGCGTCATGTTTGGTTGCTAAGAGAAAAGATGGCCAGCAAGGGGTTTTATTTATCTAGGTTATTTACAGCACTGTTAGGACTAAACAAGACTTAATCATAGTACCTAAACATGAGTTGAATCAGTGGCTGTTTAGATTCAAATAAAAGTCATATGATGTTACCACACTAACATCCAAATTTAGCAAAAATGCTCAATGAAACACGAAACCAGGGAATATTGTCAAAAAGTTATTATTAAGCTTCGAGACAAAATATATTAATATCTGTACAAAAACAGTGAGCAATCATAAAAATAGGGTGCATACATAGATACAATGTGGATATTAAGGTCTTGGTTACTTTTCCTTGGACATATCCAGATTTGAGTCCAAACTGTTACGTCACAGTAGTTGGTTTTAGCTCAAAGTCAGATGGAAATCAAAAGATGACTTGAGACGAACTAGGCAGAATTGGACTAAACAGGTCGACGTTTCGGTCTTATTATGGTTACTCCTAAGACCATCATCAGGACTATACAAGTGGTATATACAGTTGATGACCCTCTGTAAAAGAACAACAGTGAATTATAATATGTACAGTGTGAATTAAATACCTGGTCAATGACATACATTTGTTATGACAACATTGGAAATATTTACATTTTTGTATTTTAACTAAATTTGTTAATACCATTTATCTCGCATGTCAAATTTCATGGAAGATAGGAAAAAGTAGTCGGTGTGGCGACTAAAATGTTTCGATTATGACTAAAAGGTTGTATTTATATAGAGGTGTAGCCAAGTAGGACAGGTCTACTTAGAAAGTCGGTATTGGGCATTGAGTTATGGCTAACACTTACTTTTTGTAGGTAGAGACGGTGTCAATGAAAGAATCTTGGTGGCACCGGTACTCACGAATAGTGGCAATGAGGTCGGGCGTAAAAATGAATCAATAGCCCCAAGTGTACACTAGAAGGAACAAGATATCACTATAATTCCCAGTTAGTTTTGTGGCAAACTCTACTTGTGTTTGGAGTTTACATAAAATTAATTAATTACCTTGCAACGAGTTAAGCGAAGCAGTGAATTAGATCTGACAGTCAGTCCACTTATATTTGAAGATCAGCTGTACCAGATTTGAAGCTGAATGGAGAAAAAATTGTATATAAGGTATAACTTATTGTGATATGAGTTCAAGAGGAGTTGTAAATACATTGCCAGTGATGTAATTCTCTCTTCTAATGGACTGCATTTCTATTATTTATGTAAAATTTATAGCGTTTAAGCAGTCACTTATGTGGTAATAATTCCATGACAATTGTCAGGGTAATTTAGCACAGGGTAGAGTTTGTCTAAAAATATGGCATATTGGCAAGTTGCACATTGATAACAGCAGTGAATTGGTCACTCGCTATGGTGAATAATGTGGGATTTACGCTTATTTAGACAAAGTTTTGAAAAAAGTTTTGAAATGTCCAAAGCCATATGCCATGTCAGAGATTGAAGGGCAAAGTTTCAGCACAAGCGTTAAAGCCGATGTGCGCGCATGCGCAAAGATCCGACTAGCAGTGAACTTACTTGGAAAAGAGTCTGCAATCGAACGTCCGTATGGTACGATACAACGCGATGTAATAATGTTGCAGTTACAATCGCTTTAAATACCCTGAACTGACTGGTTTATCCTCGCGTACTCTCGCGGGAATACGTGTCAGTGTAGATTGCTTATAGTGAGTGGATAAACACGGCGGCCATCTTAGAGTATTAGCCGACCTGTTTTAGGAATAGCTGTTTGGGGTTAAAGAACATGATTAACATGTGTTGGCCACAAAGGACCGATATCCGAAGGATTGAAGGAGAGTGTTATGAATTCTGATGATATTTGAGAAAGTGAATAATTTTTCGAAATAGTGTTAAAAATTACAGATAGTTAAGTGGACATTCAAGGGTATTGGGTGCAATATTTTTCGAGATAGTGTTGAAAGAAATGTCAGCACATAAGGATAAATTTAGGAAGCTTTACATGTAAGAAGTGGAGTTGACTATTCTCAAGTTGTTTTGATGTAGTTCAATTTGACTAGTGTAAATCAAAGATGGTATGTGTTAGATATACAAAAGCTGGTTGGCTAAGGCAGTGGCATATTACATAATGATTATTAGTATTCAGGTCTGTCACTTAGTATGTGCTCACATGCTAGGGTGTTTACATTTCACACAGTTGGAAACATTATTATTTGCGTGCTCATATGCGAATGTCTTCATAGATATTCATAAATAAAAAAGTCAGACAGAGTTATGTTACATATTGAGAAACCAGCACTCAGGACTGTCACAGTATATGCGCTCACATTCTAGAGTTACAGTATATTAACATACAGCAAGTGTGCATATATTTGTTGCTTAAGTGCTAATTCAGTTTGTACAAATATAGTTAAGACCATTTTATGTCTGGATGGTTAGGTTAGGCAAGCTAACGTGTGCCATTCAGTGCATGAATTGAGCCCGTTTTTGACACTGTTGGCCATTTCAATCCAACGGTTTTCATGGATGATCAGACTCTTTTTTTTTTTTAACAGATCTTTATTGACAGTAAAGCCTTTGACAACACCAGCACTATTACTTAAGCATAAGTACACACCACGATCAACATCATATACACAGATTCAAGTAGGCATCAACAGTACACAGCCTTAGTGCCAGCATCCCTGAGGCCTGGCGGCAAAGTAGAATGGAGGTGGTGCAATGGTGCCAATCAATGACTCTCAGGGCAAGTGGTGTACTGCAGTGGTGTGCCAACTGGCAATCCAATTGTCCATGTGCTAGTCTGCGATCCAACGACCTGGTTACGCTAAGAGATTAAACAACCCCAACCAATCCCCCCCCCCGCCCGCGTGTGTGTGACAGTGCGCCTACCCAACCCATCCCGACTATAGCACCTCCCGAGTGTTCCTACCCCGTGTCCCCCTCTCGTCCCCCCCATGAACCTACACTTGTACCACTACCCACCAGCAGCTCGTCAACTGGCACTCATAGCTACCCTTAGTCAACCAGGGGCCTCCCCCTTCCCACCTCCCCTATGTCTCCGATTCCAGAGTGGGCCTCGATTTCCACCACTCCGTCTAGCAGTTCCGTCTCCTCTGCGGAGTCAGAGTCTTCCTCTTCGCCTCTTTGCCTGTAAGCTTTGTAGAGGTCCCAAAAGTTCTTGGGCCTACTTCGGGGCGGAAGAAGGTCGCTATACAGTTCCGTCTGGGTACAACAGAACTGCAGGTCTCTTAGCCATGCAGTTTTGGTGGGGAGGGGCCCCCTCATCCAGCACGCCGCCACCACTCGTCTGGCAAGGAGCAGCGCCAGGTCCACCAGACGACGCAGTCCCGGGGCCAGCGGTTTCGAGTAACCTAGTAGCGCCAAGGCAGGGGCTCGAGACAACGGCTCCCCTAGCATTTGATCGAGTTCCGCAAAGACCTCAGCCCAGAACGCCTGCACTCCAGGGCAAAGCCATGCCAGATGGAAAAAATCGGCCGTCTGAGTCCGGCAGCGCTCGCACTCGGCCGAAGCGCGAAGGCCATAGCGATGTAGGCGAGCAGGAGTGTAATACACTCGTTGTAAATATTTGAAATGCACCAGACGGTGCCGACCATTAAGAGAAATCTTGCGCGTGCTTTTGCAGCAGTAGCGCCACATTCCATCGTCTATGGGGAATTGCAGGTCTACCTGCCAGGCCTCTCTGGCCTTTGACGGTTGCAGACGTTGCTGTGCCACACCAAGCTTGTTAAGTTGCGTGACAAGTTTCGCCGCGGAGGTGGACTTCAAGATATAGGTCAGTTCCGGGACCTCCTCAGGTTCCTTCAACTCTGGTCCCACTAGGTCACGAAAGGCCAAGCGGAGCCTATGGTATTGGAACTTTTGTAAGAGAGTGTATCCCGTCTCGGCCACTGGCAGCTGGTCCCATGTCTTGAGTACGCCGCCCTCAAACAGGTCTTCCATCTTGGTGACGCCAAGTGAACTCAGCGCCTTGATCACTCCCTTCTCGCCTAGCGGGTCAAGCCAAAGGGCCCACTCCACCGGCAACAGTGGGGAGTAAAGTAGTGTGCAGCTCTGTGCGTGCTTCAGGCAATTCCAGGCGTGGTTGGTCGCTTTCAACGAGACCATCCGACCCGTTGCGCGGTCCGTGGGCAGGCAGACAGTGGCCGGTAGAGGGAGCGGGGCAGCAAACAGCCGTTCCAGTATAAGGTGCGGGGTCCGCGAGTCACCGTGTATCCAGGAGTATAAGTGTGACGCCTGGGCAACTCTGTAATACCGTTCTAGGTCCGGTGCTCCCAGTCCCCCCATGTCGCAGGGCAGAGTCAAAGTCTTCCAGCTAACCCGCGGTTGTTTCCCCCCCCACGCCAGTTTCACCAGCACCGAGGTGAGTTGTCGAAAGAAAGTTTTAGATAAAACCACCGGCAAATTCAGGAAGAGGAACAGGAATCGGGGGGGCACCACCATTTTCATCAGTGCAATCCTACCCGAGAGGGAAAGTGGGAGACGGGTCCACTTATCTACATCGTCCACTAGTTTATTATAGGCCACTCCGTAATTATCTCGAACAAGGATTTCCGGGTCCGAGTGAAGTTGGATGCCCAGGTAGCGAACTGAGTCGGTGGACCATTGCAGTGGATAGTCCATGTCGAATTGTCGCGTCACCGGAGTGAGCGGGAATGCAATCGACTTGTCCCAATTCACTTTCAGGCCCGATAGCGAGCCAAAACGGACCACTTCACGGAGGACCGCAGGCAAATTGACTTCCGGTTCTCTAACGTACAGCAGCGTGTCGTCTGCGTAGGTTGATATCCCAATCTTATATGTGGGGAAGCTAACCCCCTCTAGGCTGTGGTACTCCCGCATGGCACACGCCAGGGGTTCCGCCACCAGAGCGTAGAGCAGCGGCGACAAAGGGCAGCCTTGTCGGGTGCCTCTGCTTATGTCTATCGGGTCCGTTACCCTGTCTCCCAGACGGAGCCTAGCGAAGGGACGGTGATACAGAGCGCCAACCTGCTGAAGGAACTGTTCGCCCAGACCTAACTTGCGCAACACTCGCACCATGAAGGGCCATTCAACCGAGTCGAACGCCTTCTCCATGTCCAAAAATATTGCCAAGGCACTGCTATTCTGCTTAATATGCTGCATCACGCCTAACACTGTTCTGATATTGTAGGTCAAGTTCCTGCTCGGGACAAACCCCGACTGCTCCGGGGCGACCAGCTCAGGTATTAAGAGGGCCAGACGAGTAGCCAGGACCTTCGCGTAGATTTTGGCGTCTACATTTAGCAGACTAAGGGGTCTGTACGATCCGCATAGATCGGGGGGTTTACCGGGCTTGGGGATGGTGATGAGCAGCGCCTCGCGCATGGTGGTCGGCAGTTCCCCGTTCTCGCAGATGGTGTCAAACAGTGTGATGAAGTGTGGCAGCAGTTGGTCTTTAAACGCCTTATAAAACTCAACCGTTAGGCCGTCTGAACCCGGCGCGCTACTCGAGCGCATGCTCGCCAGCGCCTCTAATATCTCGTCTTGGTGAAAAGGGGCCATTAAGAATTCCCTGTCCGAGTTCTTGAGGAATGGCATGGCTAAATGGTCCAGGTAGTCTTCCATCTCCCCCTCCACTCCCTGTGTTTTCGTACGGTATAGCTCCGCGTAGTAGCTCTTGAATGTCTGGAGGATCTGCTCCTCATCAGTCACAGTGTCCCCCTCCGGGGTCTTCAGCCCCTCTACGACTAGTGGACGTCTGGTGTTACGAGCCATACGTGCAAGGAGCGCTCCAGGCCTCTCACTCTCCCCATATTGTCTCGCCGTGGCGTATTTGCCCATGTAAAGGACCTCCCTATCCGCCAATGCTTGAAACTCGGACAGGAGTTGGGGCAGGGCTCCGTCTCCTGCCCTGCCACCCTGCCGCAGCTGTTCTGCCTCCAAAGCAGCCATCTTCGTCTCTAGAGTGGTGAGGTCCCTGCGTATGGATCGCAGCACGCCAGAATGTTTCGATATCGCTACCCCCCTGATGTACACTTTGAATGCCTCCCATACCGTGAAGAAGTCATCTACTGTGCCTATATTTTCAGTAAAGAACTGGTCTATAGCCTCCGCCAGTTCCCCCCTGAAGGCCTCGTCTAGCAGTGCAAAGGGCGGGAACCTCCATGTGAAGGCCGGAACCCCCTTCCTGGGTGTTGCGAGGTGGAGGAGAATAGGGGCGTGATCTGAGAGCGTGCGTGGGAGGACTGTGCATGTGCGAATATTATTAAGTACCAGGGGAGTTGCCAGCCAGTAGTCTATCCTGGTGTGTATGTCGTGGAACGCTGAGTAGTGCGTAAACCCGCCCGCCCCCGGGTGTTTTTCCCTCCAGACATCTAGCAAGTCAGATTTGATCATCTCAGCCGCCATATACGAGGCCGAGGCAACAGGTCTGCGGGCAGGGCCCGCTGAGCGGTCTAGGGTTGGATCGAACACAAAGTTAAAGTCCCCGCCCCACAGTACCCAAGGCTGTGCGTGTGTCCTTGCAATAGCTGCCAGGGTCTTGTAGAATTCAGGGTGGTCATAGTTCGGGCCGTAGACATTCACTATCAGCACGTCCAACCCCTTACCCACACATCTCGCCAGTACATATCTACCGTCTGGATCCGAGTGTACCAGTGTAAGCTGCAGTTGTGACTTCGGGTTGGCCCAAATTAACACCCCACGGGCATGTGTAGTGAAGCCCGCCGCCACTGTGTTCCCCGACAACCCCCTGGATCTAAACATTCTGCTGGAGAGTGGAAGGTGTGTCTCCTGTAGAAGAGCTATATCAATGTGGTGCCTGTTAAGATAGTGGAGAACCTTCCGCACTTTGCGGAAGTCATTCAGACCCCGCACATTCCATGTCATTAAATTCAGCCCACTGCGGGCATGTGTACGCAAAGTCGATGTTGTATCAGCCATTGTCAGGCGGAGACAGAGTGCGGACCAGTAAATGGGGTAAAGCAGGACACAGTAGGACACCCCCACCCCTGAACTCCCTCGGGCGCTCGCAAACAAGGACAGCGAGGCATATCAATGCACACACATCGCAGGCAGCCCCCGTCAACAACCCCAACCAAACATTTCCCTTCCCTTCCCCGAGATCGTCACCCACCCCCAGCACATCAACCCACCCACAGCCGACCTCCCCCAACCTGGCCAGGCAGACCCCACACTCCCCCCCCATGAACCCCAACTCGGTGTGGTGTCAAATAGTCCGACACCCACCCCTCGGTGATCAAAAAACAACCAAAAGCTCGAGGGCAGAGCGCACCAATGCAAGTCGCCTCTAACTGTTTCAAAAGTCTGCGAGTTCTGCCCTCCCTCAGCTCCATTCAAATGTCAGTGCTCAAGGCAGGGTGAAAAGTGTCTCTCAGCACCCCTTTGTCCAGCTCCCTCGGCCCAGTGTTACTGCAACAATGCGCACCCCTTCTTACCAGCACCATAGGGAACCAGGTTGTCTATCTCTGAGGCTTGGAGCAGGCGCTGTCTCTAGGCCGGGGCACCACCAATGTCCGAGACCGCGTTCTGATTCATGTTTTTAGGGGCAGCCCCAACCTCGGTCGCCATTCAGTCCTGTTCTTCCAGGGATACTTCCTCCTCGTCCTCTCGGCCACTCCGGTTCTCCTTCCTTTCCCGCATCCAGGTCTTAAGGGACTTGTGCAGCTCCTTCGGATCCGTGAAAAAGTACGACTTCCCTCCAGTATTGATCCGAAGTTTGGCCGGATACAACATGGCGTAGTCCAGGCCCAGCGTCCTGAGCTGCTTCTTGTATGGCGCGAACTGCCGCCGTTCCTCCTGCACTTTGGCTGTGAAGTCCGGGTAGAGGGAGATATTCATGCCCTCATGCTGGAGGTTGCCCTTCTCTCGCGCCACTCTCAGGGCAGTGTCCCGGTCTCGGTAGTTGAGCAGTTTTGCAATTATGGGGCGAGGTGGCAAGCCAGGCTGGGGCTGCGGGCCTAGCGTGCGGTGGGCGCGTTCCACTATGAACATGGGGGAAAAAACTTCCTCTCCCAGGAGCGCTTTCAGGAGTTTCTCCACATACAGTTCCATTCTCCCCGTTTGCGTGGATTCCGCCACTCCCGTGGATGATCAGACTCTTATCACAGTTTTTTTGTCTGATTGTGGGTTTGACCACATCTATGACCCACCATGTCATATCTTTTTCTGAATGTTTGGCCAGGGAGTAGTGGTCAACTAATGGAGCGTTTTCAGTCTTGCAGCGAATCCGAGATTGATGTTGCAAGATTCGCTGCTTGATCATTTGGGTAGTCTTCCCTATGTATACTTGGCCACAAGGGCATTGTATACAATAGATGACATTGGTGGTTCTGCAGTTAGAGAAGTGTTTGATGGTGAATACACGTTCGTTAATCTCAAACGTTTTGATATTTTTGGTTGTTGTACAGGCCCTGCAATTGTTGCATTTGAAGTGGCCGAGTAGTGGAGATAGCTGCCTCATATTGTCCACAGTGTTTGTGTCCTGTTTGTCATAAGCGTGGACTAGATGATCTCTGAGGTTTCGTCCACGTTTGAATGAGAACATAGGTTTTGCTCTAAGTTCTGGTAGTTCGTGCAAGAGGGGCCAGTTTTTTGTGACGATCTTTTTTAGTTGCTGGCTGTGTGTTCCAAATGTGGTAACACATACTAGTGGTGTCTCGTTGCTTTTGGTCTTGGTTTGCATCAGAGCTTCACGGTCATTATACCATGCCCGTTTCATGGAATTCTTCAATAACTTGTTTGGATAACCTCTTTCCAATAGTTTAAACCTCAAAATTTTGGCTTCGTGGAAGTAATCACAACGTTTGTAACAGTTTCTGCGTAATCGCAAAAACTGTCCGAACGGTAGGCCATCTCGAAGTGATTTAGGATGGTGGCTATTATATTTTAGTAGGGTGTTACGGGTGGTAGGTTTGGTATACAAGGTTGTGTATATTGTGTTTTCCTCACTGACTTTTATTGTAAGATCGAGAAAGTTCATTTCATGAGAGTGGTAGTCAAGGGTGAATTGTAAATGCGGATTTCTCTGGTTAACCCATCCATGAAATTCTTTCAGAAGATCTTGTGAACCTTTCCATATTAGGAAGACGTCATCTATATATCTTAGCCAACAAGATATGTTGGCTAAGAATGGATTAAGGTTGTTATAGATGAACTCATTCTCGAAATGGTTGACATAGATATTTGCTATGTTGGGGGCATAAACAGCCCCCATTGCCACACCTTTCAACTGTTGGTAAAACCTTTTTTCGAAAAGAAAGAAATTTTGGCACATGGAGATCCTAATGCATTCTACTATAAATTCACTGGGGACAGAATGTGGTCTATCACGGCTGTCAAGAAGGTCAGTGATTAGTTTCAGCACTTCATTTTGTGGGATGTTAGTGTATAGACTATTTATGTCCATAGTCACAAGGTATTCATTTTCAGGATCATATATGTGATTTTCCAGTTTAGTAATGACAGCGGTCGTGTCCCTAATGTATGTGTCAGAGTCGGTGACAAAGGGTCTGATAAAGAAATCTGCATATTGGGCTAGTGGTTTGAGGATGGAGTTGCAACCAGCCACAATGGGTCTCCCTGGCGGTTTGGTAGCGTTCTTGTGAATTTTCGGGAGGATGTAAATCGCTGGCACAGTAGGTGACTCATTAATAAGAAAACTAGCTTCTTTCTGGCTCAGCCATCCTCCTTTAAATCCCTGTTCACTGAGTTGTTTGATTTCTTTTTCTAAGCTGGGAGTTGGATCAGATTTTAGTGGTCTGTAGTTGTCAGTGACAGAAAGTTGGTCCAACATCTCTTGCCTATAGGCTTCTCGGTCCCATAATACCAGGCCTCCGCCTTTGTCAGCAGGTTTAATTACTGTGTCGTGAAGGGATTCAAGGTTTTTTAACGCTAGGTGTTCCTCCTTGCTAAGATTGTTTTTACAGAAAATTTTTTGGGTAAATAGTGACTCAGTTTCAATTAGAACTGCATTTTCGAATGTTAAGATGTTTTTAGAAACCAGATTGTTAGGTGGGAAAAAGGTTGAGGGCGGCTTCAGACCAGTGATGTTTTTTTCTGGTATGCTGTCTTTTAAGGCAAAGAAGTTTTTGAGACGAATTGTTCTGAAGAATTTGTAAAGTTCGCACTTGGTTACAAATTGATTATTCCTATAAGTTGGGACGAAGGATAAACCTGACGCAAGGACAGATGTCTCAGCCTCGGACAAGATGTGTTTCGACAGATTAAATATTGGGATGGTGGAGGACTTGTCTACCATTGGTAGAACTGATTGCGCGTTTGTCTCTGGCCGGGAGTGTATTGGTTCCTGTACCATCCTCGTTTCGCACCCCTGGGTTTTGGAGGTTGACCTCGTCCTCTCCTGTTGTCCTGACCTAAAAAAGGACGAGAGGTCGATGGCTGTTGGTCAAAGGGGGTTCTGTAGTGTCCGGGTGGTATCTGATCACCGTCGGATTCCGAACCGGTCTCAGAAAAGGTTGTTCTTTTCTGTTGTTGTTGGTTGGAATTGGGGCCTCTAGGGTTGTTTTGGGCCTGGTAAAAATCTTTTTGTAAATAAGGATATGTTATTTCTTTGTTGTATTTGTATGTTGGCTAAGAATGGATTAAGGTTGTTATAGATGAACTCATTCTCGAAATGGTTGACATAGATATTTGCTATGTTGGGGGCATAAACAGCCCCCATTGCCACACCTTTCAACTGTTGGTAAAACCTTTTTTCGAAAAGAAAGAAATTTTGGCACATGGAGATCCTAATGCATTCTACTATAAATTCACTGGGGACAGAATGTGGTCTATCACGGCTGTCAAGAAGGTCAGTGATTAGTTTCAGCACTTCATTTTGTGGGATGTTAGTGTATAGACTATTTATGTCCATAGTCACAAGGTATTCATTTTCAGGATCATATATGTGATTTTCCAGTTTAGTAATGACAGCGGTCGTGTCCCTAATGTATGTGTCAGAGTCGGTGACAAAGGGTCTGATAAAGAAATCTGCATATTGGGCTAGTGGTTTGAGGATGGAGTTGCAACCAGCCACAATGGGTCTCCCTGGCGGTTTGGTAGCGTTCTTGTGAATTTTCGGGAGGATGTAAATCGCTGGCACAGTAGGTGACTCATTAATAAGAAAACTAGCTTCTTTCTGATGACTACATTCAGAAAATCGCCTCTGGACCCTCTTTATTAGGCAATAGAACTACACCAGTAAATTCTCCTTTAGAATCTGACCTTAATCAACTGGAACGCCTAAAAAAGAAATTAGTGAGGACTGAGCTTCACGCAAAGTTCCTGACAGATTGCCTTAGTGCCAATATAATCCCCACTGGCCTACAGATTCGTAACATTCCGATCATCTTCACTGAGGACGGAGAATTTAAAACTGGGTTTAGCCACGCAGCGAATAAGTGCTCACGCACCTGGATGGTGCTCAGCATTGAAACCGCAGCTAAACAGATCAAAATCCTTTTAAAAGAAATTGAGACACTTGAAAACAAAATCAATAGTGACTCCAACATCACCAACGCGAAAGTTCTTCTAGACAAAGTAGTTCAAACAATAAAAGAATTTGAAGAATTCAACTCTATGAAAAAAACTGACAAGCTCCAAAAGGATATCCGCAAATACAACAAAGAAATAACATATCCTTATTTACAAAAAGATTTTTACCAGGCCCAAAACAACCCTAGAGGCCCCAATTCCAACCAACAACAACAGAAAAGAACAACCTTTTCTGAGACCGGTTCGGAATCCGACGGTGATCAGATACCACCCGGACACTACAGAACCCCCTTTGACCAACAGCCATCGACCTCTCGTCCTTTTTTAGGTCAGGACAACAGGAGAGGACGAGGTCAACCTCCAAAACCCAGGGGTGCGAAACGAGGATGGTACAGGAACCAATACACTCCCGGCCAGAGACAAACGCGCAATCAGTTCTACCAATGGTAGACAAGTCCTCCACCATCCCAATATTTAATCTGTCGAAACACATCTTGTCCGAGGCTGAGACATCTGTCCTTGCGTCAGGTTTATCCTTCGTCCCAACTTATAGGAATAATCAATTTGTAACCAAGTGCGAACTTTACAAATTCTTCAGAACAATTCGTCTCAAAAACTTCTTTGCCTTAAAAGACAGCATACCAGAAAAAAACATCACTGGTCTGAAGCCGCCCTCAACCTTTTTCCCACCTAACAATCTGGTTTCTAAAAACATCTTAACATTCGAAAATGCAGTTCTAATTGAAACTGAGTCACTATTTACCCAAAAAATTTTCTGTAAAAACAATCTTAGCAAGGAGGAACACCTAGCGTTAAAAAATCTTGAATCCCTTCACGACACAGTAATTAAACCTGCTGACAAAGGCGGAGGCCTGGTATTATGGGACCGAGAAGCCTATAGGCAAGAGATGTTGGACCAACTTTCTGTCACTGACAACTACAGACCACTAAAATCTGATCCAACTCCCAGCTTAGAAAAAGAAATCAAACAACTCAGTGAACAGGGATTTAAAGGAGGATGGCTGAGCCAGAAAGAAGCTAGTTTTCTTATTAATGAGTCACCTACTGTGCCAGCGATTTACATCCTCCCGAAAATTCACAAGAACGCTACCAAACCGCCAGGGAGACCCATTGTGGCTGGTTGCAACTCCATCCTCAAACCACTAGCCCAATATGCAGATTTCTTTATCAGACCCTTTGTCACCGACTCTGACACATACATTAGGGACACGACCGCTGTCATTACTAAACTGGAAAATCACATATATGATCCTGAAAATGAATACCTTGTGACTATGGACATAAATAGTCTATACACTAACATCCCACAAAATGAAGTGCTGAAACTAATCACTGACCTTCTTGACAGCCGTGATAGACCACATTCTGTCCCCAGTGAATTTATAGTAGAATGCATTAGGATCTCCATGTGCCAAAATTTCTTTCTTTTCGAAAAAAGGTTTTACCAACAGTTGAAAGGTGTGGCAATGGGGGCTGTTTATGCCCCCAACATAGCAAATATCTATGTCAACCATTTCGAGAATGAGTTCATCTATAACAACCTTAATCCATTCTTAGCCAACATATCTTGTTGGCTAAGATATATAGATGACGTCTTCCTAATATGGAAAGGTTCACAAGATCTTCTGAAAGAATTTCATGGATGGGTTAACCAGAGAAATCCGCATTTACAATTCACCCTTGACTACCACTCTCATGAAATGAACTTTCTCGATCTTACAATAAAAGTCAGTGAGGAAAACACAATATACACAACCTTGTATACCAAACCTACCACCCGTAACACCCTACTAAAATATAATAGCCACCATCCTAAATCACTTCGAGATGGCCTACCGTTCGGACAGTTTTTGCGATTACGCAGAAACTGTTACAAACGTTGTGATTACTTCCACGAAGCCAAAATTTTGAGGTTTAAACTATTGGAAAGAGGTTATCCAAACAAGTTATTGAAGAATTCCATGAAACGGGCATGGTATAATGACCGTGAAGCTCTGATGCAAACCAAGACCAAAAGCAACGAGACACCACTAGTATGTGTTACCACATTTGGAACACACAGCCAGCAACTAAAAAAGATCGTCACAAAAAACTGGCCCCTCTTGCACGAACTACCAGAACTTAGAGCAAAACCTATGTTCTCATTCAAACGTGGACGAAACCTCAGAGATCATCTAGTCCACGCTTATGACAAACAGGACACAAACACTGTGGACAATATGAGGCAGCTATCTCCACTACTCGGCCACTTCAAATGCAACAATTGCAGGGCCTGTACAACAACCAAAAATATCAAAACGTTTGAGATTAACGAACGTGTATTCACCATCAAACACTTCTCTAACTGCAGAACCACCAATGTCATCTATTGTATACAATGCCCTTGTGGCCAAGTATACATAGGGAAGACTACCCAAATGATCAAGCAGCGAATCTTGCAACATCAATCTCGGATTCGCTGCAAGACTGAAAACGCTCCATTAGTTGACCACTACTCCCTGGCCAAACATTCAGAAAAAGATATGACATGGTGGGTCATAGATGTGGTCAAACCCACAATCAGACAAAAAAACTGTGATAAGAGTCTGATCATCCATGAAAACCGTTGGATTGAAATGGCCAACAGTGTCAAAAACGGGCTCAATTCATGCACTGAATGGCACACGTTAGCTTGCCTAACCTAACCATCCAGACATAAAATGGTCTTAACTATATTTGTACAAACTGAATTAGCACTTAAGCAACAAATATATGCACACTTGCTGTATGTTAATATACTGTAACTCTAGAATGTGAGCGCATATACTGTGACAGTCCTGAGTGCTGGTTTCTCAATATGTAACATAACTCTGTCTGACTTTTTTATTTATGAATATCTATGAAGACATTCGCATATGAGCACGCAAATAATAATGTTTCCAACTGTGTGAAATGTAAACACCCTAGCATGTGAGCACATACTAAGTGACAGACCTGAATACTAATAATCATTATGTAATATGCCACTGCCTTAGCCAACCAGCTTTTGTATATCTAACACATACCATCTTTGATTTACACTAGTCAAATTGAACTACATCAAAACAACTTGAGAATAGTCAACTCCACTTCTTACATGTAAAGCTTCCTAAATTTATCCTTATGTGCTGACATTTCTTTCAACACTATCTCGAAAAATATTGCACCCAATACCCTTGAATGTCCACTTAACTATCTGTAATTTTTAACACTATTTCGAAAAATTATTCACTTTCTCAAATATTAGTTTTTTCCGTCATCAGAATTCATAACACTCTCCTTCAATCCTTCGGATATCGGTCCTTTGTGGCCAACACATGTTAATCATGTTCTTTAACCCCAAACAGCTATTCCTAAAACAGGTCGGCTAATACTCTAAGATGGCCGCCGTGTTTATCCACTCACTATAAGCAATCTACACTGACACGTATTCCCGCGAGAGTACGCGAGGATAAACCAGTCAGTTCAGGGTATTTAAAGCGATTGTAACTGCAACATTATTACATCGCGTTGTATCGTACCATACGGACGTTCGATTGCAGACTCTTTTCCAAGTAAGTTCACTGCTAGTCGGATCTTTGCGCATGCGCGCACATCGGCTTTAACGCTTGTGCTGAAACTTTGCCCTTCAATCTCTGACATGGCATATGGCTTTGGACATTTCAAAACTTTTTTCAAAACTTTGTCTAAATAAGCGTAAATCCCACATTATTCACCATAGCGAGTGACCAATTCACTGCTGTTATCAATGTGCAACTTGCCAATATGCCATATTTTTAGACAAACTCTACCCTGTGCTAAATTACCCTGACAATTGTCATGGAATTATTACCACATAAGTGACTGCTTAAACGCTATAAATTTTACATAAATAATAGAAATGCAGTCCATTAGAAGAGAGAATTACATCACTGGCAATGTATTTACAACTCCTCTTGAACTCATATCACAATAAGTTATACCTTATATACAATTTTTTCTCCATTCAGCTTCAAATCTGGTACAGCTGATCTTCAAATATAAGTGGACTGACTGTCAGATCTAATTCACTGCTTCGTTTAACTCGTTGCAAGGTAATTAATTAATTTTATGTAAACTCCAAACACAAGTAGAGTTTGCCACAAAACTAACTGGGAATTATAGTGATATCTTGTTCCTTCTAGTGTACACTTGGGGCTATTGATTCATTTTTACGCCCGACCTCATTGCCACTATTCGTGAGTACCGGTGCCACCAAGATTCTTTCATTGACACCGTCTCTACCTACAAAAAGTAAGTGTTAGCCATAACTCAATGCCCAATACCGACTTTCTAAGTAGACCTGTCCTACTTGGCTACACCTCTATATAAATACAACCTTTTAGTCATAATCGAAACATTTTAGTCGCCACACCGACTACTTTTTCCTATCTTCCATGAAATTTGACATGCGAGATAAATGGTATTAACAAATTTAGTTAAAATACAAAAATGTAAATATTTCCAATGTTGTCATAACAAATGTATGTCATTGACCAGGTATTTAATTCACACTGTACATATTATAATTCACTGTTGTTCTTTTACAGAGGGTCATCAACTGTATATACCACTTGTATAGTCCTGATGATGGTCTTAGGAGTAACCATAATAAGACCGAAACGTCGACCTGTTTAGTCCAATTCTGCCTAGTTTGTCTCAAGTCATCTTTTGATTTCCATCTGACTTTGAGCTAAAACCAACTACTGTGACGTAACAGTTTGGACTCAAATCTGGATATGTCCAAGGAAAAGTAACCAAGACCTTAATATCCACATTGTATCTATGTATGCACCCTATTTTTATGATTGCTCACTGTTTTTGTACAGATATTAATATATTTTGTCTCGAAGCTTAATAATAACTTTTTGACAATATTCCCTGGTTTCGTGTTTCATTGAGCATTTTTGCTAAATTTGGATGTTAGTGTGGTAACATCATATGACTTTTATTTGAATCTAAACAGCCACTGATTCAACTCATGTTTAGGTACTATGATTAAGTCTTGTTTAGTCCTAACAGTGCTGTAAATAACCTAGATAAATAAAACCCCTTGCTGGCCATCTTTTCTCTTACAAACCTTGCCCAAGCCCGCAAGGGTATATTGGGTTGCTCACCTTTTTGTAAAAATGTTTGGTTGCTAGCGGGAAAAAAATGGAAAATAAAAATACTCACCCGAATGCTGTGGTCTGTCTCCTGCTTCGCCGGTCCTGTCGGATTGGAGGTGGTTCTTTGGAGTGACTGTTGATATATATATATATATATATATATATATATATATATATATATATATATATATATATGTACATTGAGAAAGAAAACTACGGTTTTCGAAACGCGTCTGACATAGCATTGAAAAATAAAAGACCTACATTCCACGTTCTTCAGGTGTCTGTGGTTCATCCTTTGGCAGGGCGCCGGCTGGGTCGTGCAGAGAGGATTGAAGGCATCCATATATATATACATATATATATGAAAAGAAAGGCTCCTCCTCAGCTTGCTCTGCGCTCGCAGACACCGCCTCCACGCCAGCAAAAACGAGGAACGGACCAACAGAGTCAGCAAAATGATGTTTTATTTCAACAAAACCAGCGACGCGTTTCGGGCGAAAAGCCCTTGTTCACGCTACAACATGTTTGGAATGCTTATGCTTTTTTATATACTTGCAAGTGATAATGACACCGCCCCCTGGTGGTGTCCACCATGATCACGTGATTTACAATAAACAGTGAGGAAACACTATCGCTGGTATCTTATTGCATTTGCCGGTGAGAAGTGGCATATATATACATGTATATATAAATACACATATATACAAACATATATTTGATGTTTTAATAATGTACTTTTACAATGTATATGACTTTACCACACATGCATTTGCGTTATAATGGCATGCGTGATAAAGTCATATGCGTTTTAAAAGTTTTAGCAATGATGTCTTTGCGGAGTAATAGTCCTGCGTTATAAAAATTGCAGAGTGCGGGATGTTGGTTTGCGGAATATCATCACATATTCCCGGGGGAAGGATAGTCCCTTTCTTGCTATTTCTGTGGAGGCGGGCCTTGTGTCCGGATGTGCGTGGCGCGAGGCCTGTGCGCAACAGAAGTGGAAAATCTCCAGTGTGCGCTTCAGGCGTCACCTGAAGTTAAGGCGAGATTACATTTCCTGCACAATGGCCCCTGTTTGCGCTCTTTCGGGCGGTAACGGCGGCCAAACAAGGGGGACTCGAGGGGGCATTGGAGTGTACATCTGCCTCACCTCCCAACAGACTTTCAAGGGCTGCGCCTGTCACAAAACCTGCTCGGATTGCATCACCCCGTAGCACTCTGCATTCCCTCGAGGCGCAACATTGGTGCCTTGTGGGAAGTGTAGTTCCACCACACGGGACTACACAGGACTGATTGGCTACCAACATCGTAGGGGCGGAGCATGGACACTGTTCATAACAGCGTGACAGGCGGACCACTCGCAGCACAAGGAGCAGCTGGAGAGGGGCGCTGAAGAAGGTCATTAGCACCGAAATGCATCTGCCTGAGACGCTGCTACATTTAAATGCTTCCTTGTATCTCCCTTGCGGAATAGCGCCATGCCTGACCTCCATACAGTAAAGCAGGTGCACACCACTGGGAGCGCGGGGCAAGCATACCTGGAGCTTGAATGTACAGAACATGGGAAGAAAAAACAATGAAATATTGGGCACAACTCTCGCTTTTTTTATGTAATCCCGCGCCCCGCACACACCCACGCCCCCAGCACACGCCCACAGCACACAATATGAGACATGACATGAAGGGCGGAACGTACTACACGCCCCAGCGTTAGTCACGCCCCAGCACACGCCCACAGCACAACGCAGACACGCCCACAAGGGACTACAGTGCTGGCACGGTTCTTTTACCTTTTAAATGTATATGGTGGGCGTTCGCATAGCCTATATCCTTCTGCTGCAACTGCCCTTTCCAACGCTGTATTGGGTGTTGTGATTGGTGCTGTGGTTCCTGAAATTACCCGCCTCAAAGGTTTGGGCTCTCTCTTTATTATATTAGTATAGATTCCCTGGAATTTGGCATCTTGGCCTTGATTACAAGTAAGCCAGAATAGGTTGAGATATTTACAGCACCAAGTCAATACTAATTCCCCAAGGTGTAGTATTGCAGGTGTGGTACACACCTTTGATTGTGATTTTTCCACCGGAAAATTACATTTTATTTACTAAATGAGTGCTTTGCACACTAAATTCTCATTGTCTTAATATTTCTAAGCATTTTTCCCAGAAAATTTCTGCAAGTTTGACCTCTGTAAACATACGTGGGGAAATTGTAGGGGCGTGGTGATTAACACACAACTCATAATTTAGATCCCTCGCCAAACAGGGGTCTGTGCATGAATCAAAATTTCACAGACCAGTTGCAATACAAACTATAAGTATCCTGTACTTTTAAAGCACTACCCCAATATTTCAGGGTCAGAGGAGTTCCAAACTCCCATCTGTGAAGAAAGAGGAAGTGAGCATACTTTGTACAGTGCACAATTTGTAGTATTCACAGTTTCTAAACTTTACCCGCAAATGTCATTTTCTACGCAAAATTTAAATAAAAGTTTTTGCTAGAGAATTGTCTTGCAGAATCAAATTAGCAAAACAATTCTGCCGTAAAATAATGTCTTGCAGTGTTTTTGTTTTCCAAACCTACTTTTAGCAAATAATTTCTCTCTACTGTATTTGTTTTTTTTTAAATTTGCAAAGGTTCATAAAGATTTTGAAGTTTTTTTTTCAATTAAATATAAAAATCGTCAAAACGCACATTTTTTATCCTACTCAACTAAACTAACAACTTACTCAGCTGGCCATGTGTTAGGAGTGTTCAGAAGGCGACCTGTTAGCGATACATAAAACTTCAGTATTAAGTAAAAACATTGATAAATGTAAAGTGCTGGGTGGGGTATTGCGGGAACATTTTAAGCTCCGTAAGGAAAAATGTGGTTCCGGATGTTGCCCAAGTTATTCTCAAGCACCAGATACGGGTTCTATGGCATTATTGCCCTCTAAAGTGGGAATAACGGCCTTGTTGGTCATCATGGGTGTGAGAAGTTGACCTGGCATATGATGTCCACTATTCTAGTGGGCACCTTGCACAAGTCCAAACGACCCTTATTGGTGGTAGGTTTAGACAACCTTTATAGAAAGCTATCCTAGTGGTAGATGTGGAGAGCAGCCTTCAGGCTAAGTCTTGAAGGAATGTAAAGCAGCTTGTTTTACCAGTCTATAATCTCTTGAATGATCAAATGAAAGTACACCACACAAGGTATATGTATATAAAATATGTGCATTTATTCTAACCCCACTAGTCTCTTTATGAGGCTAGAGGTCAAAGTACAATACAAGGACTTAATGTAGCACACAGTAAATTGCACAGTATACGTTTTGCCCTAGGGGCCTCACAAACCATATACTAAGAAAGTGGCATAAGAACCACGTAGAGCATAGAGACCAGGCCTAGAGCTTGTAAAACCGCTGGGGCAACAAGGAACCACTCAAGGTAGGGACGCAGGAGACCCACGGGGGACGCGTGCAGTGTCTAAACACAGCCGCGAATCACCATTGACTTCTATGGAGGAAATTCAAGTTACAATTTTAAAGATTAAGGACACTTAGGGGTGAACTACGATGGAGCCCTTTTAGACTTAGGCACTTCGAGAGTCAAGACCCACGGGAGCACCCGAGTACTTGTCTTACCTCACCCAGGGAAGCCGGGTGCATAGGTATCTTTTCGTGTCGGGTTTCTTCGTCGATTCCAATGGAGAGCTACGAAGAAGTGCTGCAAGCGAATAGAGGAACAGTGTCTGGGTGAATCCAAGGGTGGATCGGAGATCTGAAGAACCTGAAAGCAAAGGGGACAGAGTCTGGTACACCAGCCAGTGACCAGTTTGGCGACAAGAAGATGCCAGCCGATGTCGGGTGCTTTCAAGTGAAGGAGGTGAAGCTTGACTCTTCAGCCACGAGGTACAGGAGGCATCGACGACAACCAGAAGCTGGATTTGAGCTGTCCCACAAAGGATGTCGAGTGCTGCAGCATTGGTATCCAGATTGGACCCAACAAGCCTTGGCAACAGCAACCCAAGCAAGATGGCAAGATTGGCTTCGGTGTAGACCAGCAAGGTCTGAGGGACTCACCCTTTGGAGGGGAGTCAGGGAATGTCTCGAGCAACCAGGAAAACCCAAGAAACAAAGGATTGTTTTTTGTGGGGACCCACTAGGCAACAGACTAGAGATCGCGAAAGGGCCTCGAGCGGAAATGCAAGAAGCGGGCCAACGGAACACTCGTGGAGTGTAGGCTTCTGTGCAAAAGGTGCTCGAGTAGGGGCTTAAAATACCCCAATGCACAACTTCAAGAAACTTCGGGAAGTAGGTGCACTTGCAAAATTGCAGGATGTCCAGGAGTTCCAGTCCCACGTCTCTCTGATAGCTACAGGTCTCAGCTTCTCTGGGGACTCGTATCAGCATCGGAGATGCCTGGAAGTCTGTGTCCTGTGTCACAGATTCTTCAGGATCCGGCGGGAGCATCAAAAATGCAGACCAGCAAGATGCTTCTTTGGTTCCTGTTTGAAAAGGGAAGTTATTCCTTGACCCCAAGGGAGATTGCTTCCCTCTTCCAGTCGAAATGGAATGTCGAAGGTCCAAGATTTCTGTATCAGAGTTTCATCCAGGGTAATCAAAAGTCCTAGTGACTGGGTTCCTATACTTATACTAAGTTTAGGGGTTGGACTAACTCTAGGGTCCCACCTATGGGAGGACCTGGGGAGGGGGTGGTTACACCCCTTACCCTTTGTCCAGTTTCGCACCAGAGCTGGAGCTGAGCGCCCCAGCAACCGGTTTGAACTGGGAAATGCATGGAGCACCTTGTGTGCCCCAGGCAGTGTCTGAAAAGCATTCACTGAATGCAACCCACCCTGCCCCAATACACTAAAGCCTGTCTGGGGAGGTGCTGGCACAGGAAACCTATTGTCCAGGCCTCCCCTGTTGGAGTTTCGTCCAGCAGCAGGAGGTCAGACTTGTGTCTGTGGCAGCAGCATCGATTTTGTGATGCTGAGGCTCGTTTAAACATTTACCGGGTATACCAGTGTGTACATGTCTTCTCCCTCTAGAAGGGTGGAATTCTACCCCCGCCACCAGAACTGGCAGGGGGGTAGGATTCCAAAGTGTTTGACACCTAACTATGTTGTTTTTATGCAGCCAAGGTTATAATGCACTTAAGAGTATATGGTATGGCTGTATCATGGAAAAGCTATAAGGAAGGGGTTCCAAAAACTGCAGAGGGGCTGAGCTCATGCTAGGGCACCATCTCACACAAAACCAAGCACTCTACCTTCAGGATTGTTAAGGCCTGCCATAGGAGTGACTTATAGGTTTATATATGTCTATATATATATATATAGGTAGATATAGATATACTATATCTAAGTAAGGGGTGCTTACACCACTTTACCCAGGCTGCAAGTGCAGACCTGTGGTGCCATTTTGGGAGGCTTCCCAGGGGTGGCATAATACATGCTGCAACCTCTGGTAGGCCTCTGGGGTTCCTATGCCCTTGGTACCTAAGGTACCATATACTAGCGACTCCCAAGGGTAACCCAGTAGCCAATCTGGTGTGTACCTAAAGTACATGCAAAACATTTTGAGAGAGAACAGCTAGGCTGTGGTCCTGATTAGCAGGGCAACAGCCAGACTAAAGTCGAAAAAACAGTGAAACGCAGCATAAAATGGGGTAGCCATAGGAAGCAGATCCTACTCTCCTACAATTGGTGATCTGAAACCAGTCCCACTTCGGCTAGAAGCTAAAAGCTAAGGTGAGGTCTCCTCTGATTAGAGCAGTGCTTTAAATGGAACTAAAGAAACACTGTACTTGCTATTTACAGTACTCATTTGCTCCCTGGAAGTGCTGGTACTCAGCTATTAAAGGTATAGCAGTAGTATACTCTCTCTTAAGTGCCGGTATTCAGTAGCGGACAGTACTTGCCCATATATAGCACCAGATTAGTGTCCTTAATAACTGTAAAGTACCCCTTTGCAGGATTCATGGCTGTGCAAGCTGAGAGTCAAACCCCAAGAGCTTCCGGGCAGCTCCTGACCTTGAGGGACACTGAGTGAGTGGACTTTGAAGGTCCCCTGAAATCACCTTGACAGAGTAGACAGATTCGCAAGAACCCCACCACTCCAGGGAAGTGGTCTTGAGTGCTTTGACCCTGAGGCCCCCTTCTCCTGAGATTCATTCACATCCTGAGAGTTCTTGGAGATTACTGTTCATGTCTATTGGGGAACCAACCTAGAGGGACGAATAGCCCCTGGCTCTCAAGCCATCTGGCTTTCAGTGTAACTGACTCTCCTGACCTTCATGAAGTTCATGAAGATTTTTGCTACAGATTATCCATCTTTGTGGTCCAGCGCCGGGAAGCCCTATTGTTGGGGCAGCTATGCACTTTATCAAACCCCTTAACATAACAATGTCGCATGGCCCTTGGAGCCATCAATTTTGGGGCTGCTGACCCTAATAGCCGTCAAACACAGAAGCCGCCTGTCTACGAGCTTTATTGAACCTTTATAGACGAGAGGCCTGAGTGATTTTATAGTTACTCACTGACCCTGAGAGGTTCTTGCACACTGATTCCTTAGTGTCCATGACAGCATCCTTCAGTGAATGGACCTTCAGAGCTCTGAGGGCCTCATTTATGAAAAGTGACGCAATGCTGCATGAAAACAGCGATGCGTCACTTTTCATTGCGGCATGATGGATGCATCATATTTACTGTATGACACATCATGTCGCAAGGAATGCCATGTACATCAGTTTTACTGACGTATCTGTCGGAGCAAAAATGACGCATTGCTGGAGCTGTGTCAGTAGTGTGGTGCAACCCCAGCAATGCAGGGGGGAGAGCTAAGGATATAGCACTTCGTCATCCTTATGCCTGCCATGAGGCAGGCGTAAGGTTTTGCTGCAGTTGCGTCTTAGTACTGGGGCAGTGAACGCCCCCCCCTGCATACATTATACGTGACAAAGGTATAATGTAGCGCAGTGGTTTACTATGTGACGCATCTGGTTAGATGCTTCACTTTGTAAATAGGGTGCAACAGGGAGCATATTTTGCACCGCCGATGCGTCAAAAAAAGTGACAACAACAGCAGCGCAAAACTGTCGCTAGGCCTCATAAATAAGGCCCTGAGTGTGTTAATCATGGCTTTATGGCCCTGAGAGATCTGGGTGAATTGATCCACAGTGCCCATGACATTGGGAGCTCAGGGTGAATTGACCCTCACGCCCCGGGCGAAATGGATATTCGGCCCCCATGAGTCCCTGACCCCTTAACCCTGAGACCCATGAGCGGAATAGATCCCCATTAAGTGTATAGGCCGGAGTAAATATGCCCCGAGTGAGCCTATGGAAGATTGTGAAGAGGCTTCCAGGGACAGAGCCTCTTGTTTGCCTAGACCCTTCCCGCCCCTCCTCTCCCTCAGAACCGCACGTTCCTGCTCCCTGGCTCCGCCGGCCACTCACGGGCCTGTGGTCACAGAGGCCCCTTTGCCCCCTGCATTCCTCACATTTTGTGGCGGGACTCTGTTTTCCTCCCATCTCCCAGGATCGCTGCTGTAGATTTATGGCTTGGGGGCGAGGAAAGCTGTCCAGCCCGGGGATTTATCCCCGATTCATTTAGACTATTCAGTAGTTTACGAGTAACCCAGGAGGAGCCGGCTCAGGCGCCCCGTAAATTATTTATTATCCTCGCATGAAATTTAGCAAAGCCAAATCCAGGAAATGATGTCTCCCTGGGGTGTTCGGGGCCCCGCCCCCTCACAGGACCGGCACCAGGCTCTGCTGCATTTTAATCTTTCTGATTTATTCGCCGCAACATCAAAATTTAAGAGCCGGGTCTCAGCTCTCGGCATCAATCACCAGGGAAGGAAGCTGCCTCGGCGCACAGCGAGAGAAGCGCGTGTGCCATCCTCCAGTTCAGAGATCTGACCGTGCTCTCATCTTTGTTTGCACAGTGCCTGGGCTGCTGCAGGGCTGACCTCACCCTGTACACTGCTATTCACGAGTAACATTTATACAGGCTTACTTCCCTCAAGTGGAGTGCTGAAGCGCTTGCCTGCGTGGACCACACAGCACAGTTGGGTGTTTGCTGGGAAAGGTCCTGTCTATATTTTCATCATTTTTGGGAACTGTTTCCATGTTGTGTGTGATGACCACCAAGGTGTAGGCATGGTGTTATTGCAGTGCTTAGCTGGGGGTTGAATGAGCAAGTGAAGGATGTATGGGCAATGCGAAGGGGGCATCCTGTGGGCCCAGAGAGCTGGGGAGGCGAACCCAGAACTAACAAACTACACTCAAGGGGAAAAATAATAGACCCCTGACAGGATATTTGAGGGCGGATTGTTTGTTTTTCACAATACGCCAGGAAAATGTCAAGAATTAAACTAATTAATACCCTTTATCATACAATTGATTGTAGACATAAGTATGTCATATGGTTCATATATGTGTATACATTTATTTATACAAAACAGTGCATGAAAAAAATTCATATGTGTATATGGTTGATGGAGGAATAGAATGTCGTTCAAAAAGTAAATGTTCTTTGTAAGAGCTTTGTTCCCTTTCTCGCCTGGTAATTCATTTTAATAATTTTTTATTTGAAATAGAATTTGGGGTTTTATATAACATAAGAATGGGTAGCTGTCTGATGTTTATGCACTTATTATGATAGTGTTAGTAATCTCATCCCTTATGCCGCAAACATTTAACTCCATTTATAGCCAAATTGTTTTGTGGTAAATTTTATGATAGCATGTGGAGTGAGTCTTGTTATGTTTTTGTTATCTATAATATTATGCATGTGATCTTATGTGGACCTCCTTGGAGTTCCAAATCTTGAATACAAATATTGAATTGAATTGTTAGAGCTGATTTGATGTACAGGAGTCCATAATTCCATGGGATGGAGTGATTTATCCTAAAGGCAATCCCACCATAGTACAAGTGTTTAATTTAAAGGCATGTTCCTATGGAGAGGAGGCCTCGTTCGTGTGCTGACACGTTTTGGCCAGAAAAAGCAACTAAAAGGCCTCATCAGGACAATCTCAAGAACCTATATATAAAAACAGACACATACACTTGGATAGTTGTAAGGATAAAAAGGTATAAAGTTGCACACCTGTTGTTGAGGATAAATTGCCATCATTGTAGGGTATATTTAGAACTAGCATACAAAAAACAGCAGGAGGGTGAGGGTGGGGAAGCCAATAATATAGGTGTTACTGACAACAAGGGATTACGCACCTCAAGAGGAACTGCTGCAGTGGCGAGGAGTCCAAAGACAGGTGAAGAAAACCGTGGTTGTACCTGGGAATCTGGTCACTAAGGGCCAGATGTAGGTAAAATAGATTTACCAATTCTCAATTACCGAAAATTACCGAATTTTACCGATTCGGTAATTGAGAATCGGTAAAACTGAGGGGTGGATATGTAGGTATTCCAGATGTGCTGGAATAACGAATCGGAAAAATCCGGTATTTACCGATTCGGTAAATACCGAATCGGTAATGCCCATTCATTCCTATGGGCTTTGAAGCCCATAGGAATGAATGGGCATTACCGATTCGGTATTTACCGAATCAGTAAATACCGATTTTCACAAGGGTGCAGGGGGTGTCACTTTGACACCCTCTGGCACCCCCAAAACAGGCTCGGGTGCCATGTGGCAGACATACATGCCCTAAGGGCAGGTCTGCCTGTCACATGGCATAGGTGTGCATGCACACATGTGCATGCACACCGGAATCGGTATTTAACCATCAAATTGGATTTGATGGTAAAATACCGATTCGGTAAGGCCTCTGGGACTCAGAAGAGTCCCACCTACATCTGGGTGCCTCAGATTCGGTAAATTTACTAAATTTTTATTTTACCGATTCGGTAAAATTACTGAATGGGTAATTTTACCGATTCGGTAAAAAAATGCCCCCAACATACCTGTCACCTATTTACCGATCGGTAACGGCCAAAATCGGCCAGTACCGGTCAGTAAATGGCCTGAAACGGCCACCTACATCTGGCCCTAAGTTACTACCCAATTGGCCATGGAGCACAAAGGAAACCTTCACAAGCAGAACGTTAAATCCTCGATAGTGGTGCATTTTACCTCAACATCACTCAGCTTAAATTTCAGATATTGGAGATAGTTGATTATGAGGCAGGAGTGGACATAATAAGAAACTGTTTACCGAGGTAAACAACTTGATTGAGATTAATGAATACTGTTCAACCAAAAGATATAAATGACAAAGTGGAAATGTCATGGCTTCTATGAACGGACAACGCAAATTATTTTGTGTGACTATTTGTAAACCTTTTAACTGTTAACATTGAAGCATTTGTTTTTGATTTTTATCTTCTCCATTTTCCCACTTTTTTTCCAAACTAATTGTATTTCTAAATCTTTTATTAAACCGATTTTGAAACTTTTAGGATTTAGGAAATGCAGAGATGCATAATTTTATCTCAAACATTTAGGTACCCATGATGTTTGTTACTGGGTTTGTGCATTACTAAAATCAACGGTGAGATCAAAGAGGACGATGGAGGGTTGGATATTATCCTTGGTGGTATAGGCAAGTGGATTGATGCAATAGGTCATGGAGGGAGGTATGATCTACGGCAGCATTTGTGAGGGGGTTATGTCTTTTTCCAAATGTATTAAAAGTTTCTATGTTCTTTTATGGCTATTTTTGTGCCGAATAAAGCAAAATAGGTGATCATGATGATGAATTCAGACTAAGATTTTTTGTATAGTAATATGTTTATAACCTCTCATTTTGTCAACACCACTAGTGTGCAAATAAGCATTGGCATACCACATATATGAAAATCACGTTTTTTTGTCAGTTTTTTGAGAGTATGGGCATTTTCCAGGTCACACAGTCATATTAGTTAAGGATCTAGTCAGCAACAATATGGTATGCATTATGTTAAGGGACAGTGTCGTCTTGTGTTTCTCTCCACATACAAGATGGCTGGCAAATTGGCTGGTATTCAAATTTTATAAGTACTCCTGTCAGAGTTTTCCCAATTTTTTATTACATTCATACTAATTACATAATAACTAGTTTCAATCATTTCACTATCGCAGCACAACTCTACACATTAAGATGGCGGGCCAAAGAAAGAAAACAGTTTCCCAACCACCCTCCGTCATCAAGACAGTGCCCTAACCTATTACTTAAAGCAAGTATAGGATTCTCCACTCCTTGATCTCTCACTGCGGTGAGTACAGTTATCAAAGACAAGGTAGCGAAAACTGCAATTCGCGTAGCTGGTGGTGACATTAGTTCAATCACACACAAGAGGGCCAAGGGTGATTTACTGACCAGCAGGTATTCGCTCCCAAACCATAAAAAACACATCAAAATACCTGGGTCTAAAGAAATAAAGGATTATAGGAAACCTAAGATGAATAGAGACATTCCCTTAGTAGGACGAAAACCCTCGCCCACCGAAGGTGACATGCTGCATCATAGGGTTTCTCCTCACACCGCAACAACAAGTCATGGTGTGGGCTACAACTCCCACACTAGCTGGGAGGAGCTCTTTGGATATTTTAGTATTACCCTATGAAATAAATCATATAGTGAGTAATGCAGAATGTAACAAGTGCTAAAGTGTAGCAAAGTATGCAAAAAGGGAGGTTTAAACTAACTCCTAAACAGACGTTAAACTTTATTGTTGTCTGTCTGGGTCACAATTAACCCCTTCGCTGCTAGGACTTCCCCCCGCCCCCTGTGTTAAGCCTTTTTTTGGCTATTTGGGGTAGTTTGTGCTAAGGCCCCTGTAACTTAAGGTATCTCGTCAAATTTGTGACCTTTTCTTCTAACAGCATGGGTATTTTAAAGGTACCCAGGCTTTGCTGATTCCCCTGGGTACCTTTAAAAATGGGAAAAAGTGTCGCAGAAGAAAGCGTCTGCTTTTTTCCCTGCAAATCGTATCAACAAAGGTTTTGTGGTGCTGAAATCGCCATCTTCCCAGCTTTCAGGGACTGACAGACTTTTGTCAGAAAACCACATTTTGTACACCGTTTTGGCATTTTACTGAGACATAGCCTTTTTTTGCTATTTTTGTGCTTCCAACCACCTTCCAGTTAATTGTAGAAATGGGTATGACAGTAATAATGGATCCTGGAAAACTATTCATTTCAGAAAAGTAGACAAAATTCAGAATTCAGCAAAGGGGTCATTTGTGTAGATCCTTTAAGTTTTTTTGTAGAAACTAACAGTTGAATATAAGAAAAATTGAAAATGAGCTGAAAAAACCCAGCAATTTGCGCCAACGTTTTCATTTGTAACTTCTTCTAAGTATGACAGATTTTTTAAAGCAATATACCGGTACATCCACTGAACCTTTCTGATTGTGGGGATATATAGGACTTGTAGGTTCACCTGGAACCCGAGGAACCCAGAGCCAATAACTGAGCAGTGTCTTGCAATGGTTTTTTATTGTGTACTGGGTATATAGCAAACTATTTGGTAAAATATAAAGAGTGAAAAATAGGTATGAAAGACATCTAAGTATTTCTGAAATGGAAATGGAAAAAAAACATAGAGTTTAGAAACAGTAGCTATTTGCACATCTCTGACATTGTGGGTACTCAAACTAGCATGTGAATTATAGGACATTTTTCAGAGTAACTTCTTTTTTACACATTGTCTTACATTTGGAAGGCTGAAATGCATCGAAAGTCCGTACGTAATAACAGTTGCTCTACAATTCTGATTTCTCATAAGTCTCCCAATAAATATGGTACCTCACTTGTGTGGATAGCCCTAGTGCTCGCGACAGGAAACGGCCCAAAAAGCAAAGTGGACACATCACATCTTTACAATGAAAATAGACCCTTTTTAGGTCTCGCCTGTCGATGCGCATGCGCATCGAGCAAGCAAAACTATGGGGGCTTATCCACTCTTTATCCAACTTGCAAGGAATCGTGGCGATTCCTTGCAGTGCCTGTGACTTTTAAGCTCAATGCGCATGCGCATTGAGCTTAAAAGCGCGTGCACATCAGTTCCCTCAGCCGCACTAGGCCCCCGCTCCGCCCCCTCCCCTGCCCGCCGTGTCGCATTTCTCCTCCCCCCTCCCCTTATCTGCCTTCCCTCCGTCTGTTCCCTCTCCCCGCTCTGCCCCCTCCCCTGCCCGCCGTGTCGCATTTCTCCTCCCCCTCCCCTTATCAGCCTTCGCTCCATCTGTTCCCTCTCCCCGCTCCGCCCCTCCCCTGCCCTAAGGTACCATGTTTGCCACCTGCCTAACATCAACATTTACGATCTTGTTGCAGTCAGTCACTCTTTCCGAATCACAGACCTGAATCAGTGCCTCTTTCCTCCCTGCCACATTAAGTATACATGTGCCCTGTATTGCTCTCTCTGCCGTGACTTCTCTACAACGCCTCCCCAACCTCTGCTGCAACTCTGCCTCCTGTTCCAAATTGGCACACTTTTCTATCCGACGTATGTCTTCGGTATTTCTAAATCCCTAGCTCTCCTGTACCTCACTTACCCTCCGTTTACTCAATCGGTTAGCGATAACATCCTACGCATTAACTTTCCGGATCCAGGCGGAATGTTCCTGCATGTAAGCCTTACCTGAAAAATTCCAAATGAAGATCACAAACATCCGGGCGTCTCTACTTTAAGTCCATTTCTATTAAACTTCAATTTCCAAAACAAGAGAAGATTATCGGAAAACTGGTGTTAAACAGATTGACAGGATGATAGGCGGAGCTTGGAGAGTCTTTGTGGCTGTATTTTCCAGTTTACCCTGCCATTGGTTAGAAAACACATAACCCGCCCCAAAAAAGGTGGGCCAGCCAACCTTTCTGCAGCGGAAGAGGTCTCTCTCTAGCTGCCCCGGAACTGACCCTTGATTATCAGGAAAGAACGACCCAGCCGCACAGGGCCGGCGCACGCTGAGGTCTGCGCTGCCACGCACCACTTCCTGACGAATGGCCCTGTGGACTCTGGCATGCGGGAGGGCATTGGGCGTTCTTGTATAGAGGTCGATTATCTCACCGCAGCGAGGCCTCCTGTAGTGCACTGGGAGCTGCTGGCTTCCCGGTGCTTCTCTCGTTCCCTCGCTGACATGGTAGCTGGGGCAATAATCCCGTAAGCTCCCAAAGCGTCAGTGATAGAGTGTCTGACTTGGGACTAAGAGCAGTGTTTAATTTATTTTAAAAACAAAGTGTCTATGCCCGAAGCTCTGCTCAGAAGCCCACGGTTGTACGAGTAAATCTCGTCTCGCCTGATATCGAGGCGGATGGTCTTAAATACAGGTCATGACTCATTAATCCACTGCCAGACACCTTACATTCCAACCCTCCCGGTTCAGATCGAAGACTACTGATTTCAAAGCTACCCCCCAAAAACCGATTTGAACCCTCACTCACCCTCACTCACCCTCACTCACCCTCAACCCCTCACCCTCACTCACCCTCACTCACCCTCAACTCCTCACTCACCCTCAACCCCTCACCCTCACTCACCCTCAACCCCTCACCCTCAACCCCTCACTCACCCTCACTCTCACTCCTCACTCACCCTCACTCCTCACCCCCTCACCCTCACTCACCCTCAACCCCTCACCCTCACTCACCCTCAACCCCTCACCCTCACTCACCCTCAACCCCTCACCCTCACTCACCCTCACTCACCCTCAACCCCTCACCCTCAACCCCTCACCCTCACTCACCCTCACCCTCTCACCCTCACTCACCCTCAACCCCTCACCCTCACTCACCCTCACCCACCCTCACTCACCCTCAACCCCTCACCCTCACCATCACTCACCCTCACTCACCCTCACTCACCCTCACCCTCACTCACCCTCACTCACCCTCAACCCCTCACTCACCCTCACTCATCCTCACTCACCCTCAACCCCTCACCCTCACCCTCACTCACCCTCAACCCCTCACCCTAACTCACCCTCAACTCCTCACCCTAACTCACCCTCACCCTCACTCACCCTCAACCCCTCACTCACCCTCACTCACCCTCAACCCCTCACCCTCAACATCAACCACTCACCCTCACCCTCACTCACCCTCACCCTCACTCACCCTCACCCTCACTCACCCTCACTCACCCTCACTCTCACTCACCCTCAACCCCTCACCCTCACTCACCCTCAACCCCTCACTCACCCTCACTCACCCTCACTCACCCTCACCCACCCTCACCCTCACTCACCCTCAACCCCTCACCCTCACACAGTGCAATAGGTCTCGGAGCATTTGAGTTAGAGCTTTTAGAAATGTTTATGGCTTTTTTTATTTGTAATTTTTTAGCATTGGCTACAGGAAACAAAAATGCTAAAGATTTACAAAAAAAACCCATAAACAATTCTAAAAGCACTAACTCTAATGCTGCGAGATCTATTGCATTTCCAATGCTTGTTTTGCAAAGTGCCTAGCTGTGGATTTTGAACCCTAGCTCAGCTGGCACCTAGGGAAACCTAGTAAACATATACATTTTTGAAAACTAGACACACAGAGAAATGCAGAAGGGGGTGACTTGTCTGGATGTAATCAGGTTCTGTTTTTTTTTTTTAATATATTTTTATTTTCCAAATCATACACACTTTTAGTTTATACATTTCCACATGAATATTTCATATATTAGTTCAACAATTCATGACCTTTATCTGTATACAATAATATATTAAACTTTTATCATTCTTATACCAAGAACACCAGTGTTTTCCCATAAGTTCAAATATTACCCAATCTTTCTTTCCACTTATTTACTGGGTCCCAGATTCTTAAACCCAAGGTCCTCTTCCTCCTGCCCTTCCAGGGATAGATATTCTTTTCCAAATTATATACATATAATAGATTAGCCAGCCAGGTTTGAATTCCCGGAGGGTTTTTATCGAGCCACGCCCTAGCTATGGTTAATCTGTAAACTGCCATTGCTACAAACAAAAATTCCTGTGGTGCTGCTTCCTCATCTGCACCAACCCTGAAGAGAATCCAAGGAGGAGTGAGCAAAATTTGAAATCCCAGTGTCCTATTCAAAAAGGCCTCTATGTCCCTGACTAGTGTATGCAATTGAGGGCAGGTGGCAAATATGTGGACACTATCTGCTTCTTGGGAATTGCATCTGGGACACGTAATACCCGTAGTACCGCCACATTTTGCAATCCTGGCTGGCGTATAGTACAATGAGAATAAAGTTTTATAATGTTAGGATTGTAGAGGAGATGAACACAGAAGTGTTCAACCTAATTCTAGGGATTCCTGAAACCAAACCTGTTCCCCACCCAGTTTCTCCACCCATTTATTACTATGTTTTTCAAAGTCATCCTTCTTCTCTTTTACCAAACTTGCATAAAAAGATCATATCGTACAATCCCCAGATAACTTTTTTTTCTGAAGAATCTCATTCCTGCTAAACCCAGCGGTCCCACCCTGCTTGTTGCCTAAAAAGCTCCTGATCTGAAGATATTTAAAAAAACCTCTATTATCCAAACCATACTTGTTCCTGATATCACTGAACGGCATCATCCCATCCACATTGATAATATCACCAATTTGTATGATCCCCCTTTCCGCCCAGTCTGCCATTGTTGTGTCCGAGAATACAGTAGGAGGGAATTACCTATTTTTATACATCCTAACATATCTATTGTATCTCCCGAATCTTGACTTTTTCAGAAAAGCTTTCCAAATGTTTACCACGGCAGCTATTGTTTTAAAGCTAGTTCTTTTGAAGTATCCAAAATCGATACTATTTAACAAGCAATTTCCCGCCTCTGCCCCGAGGACTGTTGAATACACCTCTGTAGAGAAACTGGCAACTCTTTGGTCAAGGTTCGCGCCTCCAATTAGCCCCTGCATGTATTGTAAGGAGGCAGCCATGTAATACAACCTAAAATCTGGTGCTCCCCACCCACCTTTCTCTCTCGGAAGGGAAATGAACCTATAGGCCCTCCGTGACCTACCCTGCACCCATATAAATCTATTCATAACCACCTCTAGTGCATTAAACCATCTTGTTTCAAATAATAACAGAATGGATCTAAAAAGGAAGAGAAACTTAGGCAGTATCAGCATCTTGATTACATTAGTACAACCCATAATTGACAAATGTAGGTTATTCAGCCTATCCAGGTCTGCTTTTACTAGTGTCATTAAGGGAGTCATATTATTTCCTACCACGTCCTCTAGATTTGCTGAGATTGTGATATACTGCTGAACCGGCCACCCTGTCATCATTGCAACCTACATACCTATTTTTTACAATCTGTGTTTTCGAGCTATTCGAGCTATAACCAGATACCAGACCGAATTTTTGGGCTTCCAGTTCCATCTCCCTAATAGCCCCGGCCGGATTGGGTGTAAAAGTGGCCACATCATCAGCGTACGCCAAAGTTTTTATCGAGCAGCCATTCATCAGCATTGCTGGTATCTCTGGATTTTGTTCTAGTCGGCGGAGGAAAGGATCTAAATAAAGCGCAAATAACAAGGGAGATGAGGGACAGCCCTGCCTAGTCCCCCTATTAATCTTAACCCATGCAGAGTGCCCCCTGTTAACCCTGATCTTAATTTTTGGGTCTTTATATAGGGTTTGTGTAGCCTTTATAAATCCCTCCCCAATACCAATCCACCTCATGACAGCCCAAAGATACCCCAGGAGACCCTATCAAATGCTTTCTCTGCATCTAAAAACAGTGCTGCCATAGGGTCCCCCAGGGTACCTGCTGCGTCGAACATTGTAATTACTTGCCTGACATGATGCGTTGTGCCTTTTCCTGGGATGAACCCATGCTGGGAGGGACTAACCAGGCTCTCAATTACTCTTGATAGTCTATTAGCCAGTATTTTAGAGTAAATGTTTATGTCGGCATTCATTAAAGTGATAGGTCGGTACGAGCCTGGAGCCATTGGTGGTTTACCTTTTTTTGCTATCACTATGATGTCAGCAGCTCCCCAGGAGTCTGGTATCGAATCCCCCTTCTGAGCCATTAACATAATATTAAACATATCTGCTGCTAATATCGTTTGAAATACTTAAAAAAATTCCACAGGAATCTGGTCTGGACCCGCTGCCTTCCCCGGGGGTAAGCTACCAAGGGCCAAAACAAATTCTTCCTTTTGGAATGTAGCTTATAGTTCCTCCTTGTCTTCCATCTCAATCTCAGGAGGGAGGACATCCCTTAGATACCCCGTTACCTCCTCCATTCCCCCAGCAATATCAGTGGAATAAAGATCTATATAAAACTGTCTAAATACTTCCCTCACCTGACCAGCCTCTGTAAAAGAGTTACCCTGTGCGTCTACAATCTCCTTGACATCAGATTTTGCTGCCTTCTGCCTACTCCGAACCGCTAAGATATGTCCTACCCTCTCACTAAATTTGTATGCCTTCTCCCTTTGAGTCAAATATTTCTCCGCTACTTTTTTGGCTATCCCTTCAAGGGCTTCTGCTCTAGTTGCAGTGATCCTAAGCAATAGCTGGTCGAGCGGGGAGTTCTGATTTATAGCTACTGCTAAATCTGCTTCCAATTTTAAAAGATTTTGTCGTATTTCTTCTGATCTTAATTTCTCCTTCTTTTGATTGGAGAACACAAAGCTCAGTGTCTCCCCCCTCACCACCGCTTTGAATGAATCCCATACTACCCCCGGTGGTGCTGTTCCTCTATTTATATCCCAAAAATCCTTTATCCATCCGACCATATAATCCCGATATGCCTGATCTTGCAATAGGGCACGTTCAAAAGTCCAGGAGAAATCCCTCCTTAAAACCTGGCCCAGATTAAGTGTCACTACTAGCGGACTGTGGTCTGAAATCACTTGTGGATGTCTTTCGATTTTTGAGCCAGTAATCACATTTTTTGAGATTAAAAAAATAGTCCAATCGAACCAATACCTTATGCAGAGCTGAATAAAATGTACTACCATCTAAGTGCGGGTGTAGCTTCATCCAGGGGTCTTCCAGGGAATTATGTAATGCCATATCTGAAAGTGCCCTATACACCTTTTTTTTCCTCCCTGTATAGTGTCCCCCAGGTTGAACAAATGAGCTACTGAGATCATGCAAATTGAGATCCCCGCAGCAGACGACTGGTTCGGGCCACTGTGCTAGCTCAACATCCAGGTACTGAAAAACATCTGGGTCATCCTCTGTTGAGCCATATATCGTAACCAGCGTGATAGTATCCCCCTTAAAAACCAATTCCAATATTACCCACCTCCCCCACTGATCTTCCTTCTTTCTTTTCACTATTACATCCCCGCTCCTCCATAATACTGCCACCCCTCTGGTCTTGGTCCCTTGCTTGGAGTTCGCTAGTAGTGAGAAACCCAATTGCTCCAAGAGAAAACCTTTACCACCCTCTATGTGGGTCTCCTGCAGGCATACTAGATCAAGACGCAATGATTTAGGAAATGCAGCTACTCTGAGTCTCTTATTTACTTCGTTGAGTCCACAGACATTTATCGAGGCGATTCTACACGCCATACCGAGACACCCCTTGTCCTACCAATGAACCTACTGAATCACTAGGAAAAATCTGCATTTGCTGATTCCATACACTCCCTTTCATGTACTGTAAACATTCAGATACATTGCAATTTTCATATTGTATACATTTTAATACAATCTTTTCATAAGTGTGATGTGCCAAAAAAGAAACAAAACTTTGTGCCCCTTTTTCACCCTCCTTCCACCCTATGCCTCCCACCACACCCCCCTGCTCCCCCCTCCCCCTTACAGGCAAATAGGTCAAGGGACCTATGTGTGCCCGCCTTGAATTGTGCCAATCGCATCCCTCCCCCACTTCTCCTTTTGATGTACTGTGCTACCCCATTTTCTGGTATCTGATCTCAGTAGAGTACATTATGTACAAACACCTGGGCCCTTCCCTTTTAACCACCTTTTTGCTTCCTTGTTTCTTCCAAAAATTGCTGGGCTTTGATCTCTGAAGTGAACATCCAGGTTTTTCCCCTTACAACTACCTTGAGCCTAGCAGGGAAGAGGAGATATGCTTCCATGCCCAAAGCCTGAAATGGAGCAATCATCTGTCTAAGCTTCCATCTCCTCTCTACGGTGACGTGACAGAAGTCAGGCCTAGCGAAGAAAGTGATGCCTTCAAATGACCTCCTGCTTTCTGGCCTTGCCTTGCCAATAATCTCCTCTCTCAACAAGAAATTCCCAATATTAACCAGGAGATTCCCCGGTCCCTCACCTCCTACTCCCACTGTGCCTCGGGCTTTCCTCATCTTAAAAGGGAATCTATGTGCCCTCTGTACCTCCCTTTCCCACTGCCATTGGGACTCTGGAAAGGCTCCCTTTAACAAATTAACAACGAACTGTCTGACGTCTTGCCCTTCTTCCCCTTCTGCCACACCCAAGAGTGTAACATTGTTCCGTCTCTGCCTATTTTCAAAGTCCTCGATTTTTCAGTTTATGTCCTCTGCCAGTTTTTCATGCTCTGTCTTGAATGCCTGCCAGTTTCCCACGTCGTCCTCCAATTTGCCTGTACGCTCTTCTACTTCTGTTACTCTCACTTCCACTTCCTTATACAATTTGCTTATTTTCCTCAGCGAGCCCTGAATCTTCTTTGAGGCCTGCCTTGCTCTACGACTTTCTGTTCTTGCCTCTGCTTGCACTTCCTTCAGAGTGCCAAATAGTACTTCGAAAGAGTTTTGCTGGGGTAAGGTGTCAAAAATAGGCCCCCCACTACTACCATTATCCTGATAGACCTGGGACGTGGCCGAGTAGTCCCATAATAATCGTCTATCATAATGGGGGGAGACCCTGAAGTGCGCCTCCTTGATTTTGAAGACCTCCAGAACTTGTTGGTGGAGGCAAGATGGCCGCTGAACAGTTGAGCTGAGCAGTCGCATCACTTTCCTCTCCTGCTGAACATGGACTAAACAGGATAGGATGCTGTGCTCCCCCCGATGGCCTACGAGGTATGGTGGCAAGGTGGAGTGAAAGAGTACAGCCGAATTAAGAAACAGTTTCGAGTGAACAGCTCGACCTGGGACTAGATAAGATCGAGTGTCTTCAGGCTGCTGAGAGTGATAAGGGGAGAAGGAAATCTAGTGATCAAGATGCCCCCCCGACCGCCGCCGCGGCAGGACAAGCCGAGAGAGGTGGCGGACTCACTGACAAAAGGAACGGCGACTGGGGAGGCAGGTGTGGGGAAAACCCCTGGAGCAATCCACTATGTGCCTACTATACCGGCGAAGAGGAAGACCGAGGTACGCGGAAAGCTGCTGTGCCCCCAAAGAATGCGCTTGACAGCCGTACAACTTCAGGGAAATCCAGTACGGCAGATCCAACACCGAAAGAAGGGGACGTGAGTAAGAGTAAAGATACAGGGATGCGGCAGCCTACCTTGACGGAGGTTTTTTCCACGAGGGGCCCCGGACAGCCCAAGGAATCACTGGAGACGCTGGAGTCAGGAAAGAACATCCGGGTGGACGCTGCGGGAGGAGCTGACGCTGTAGAGATCCATGTTGCTAGGCAACCAAGTCGGAACGCAGAGACGGCAGGGATGACAGGGGCGAGTGCAGACGCTATCGCGGCGGCGAAGGAAGGAGTACCGCCGGAAGTGAATCAGAGTACAGAAGCAGCAGAAGCAGTAGAGTCAACAATGACCCGCGCAGCAGAGTCAGCAGGCGCAGCGCTAATGCCGGTGAAAACAACTGTAGGCAGAGACATGGAGAGCCGCTCGGGTACTCCCCTTGGGAATGCTGATATGCTGGGGGCTTTGATGTTAGTAGAGGCTGAAATGAATGAAGTAAAAAGTGCTCAAAGCCGAATAATAAATTCTTGGGGCAGCATGGAAAGCCTGGCGGACAAGGGCACCCAGGGGAGGAGCAATAAGAACAAGCACTCTACAGAAAAGCTAGACGGGGGCTCAATCGAAGGGGAGTGCTTCTTTTCAGTGAATGAGGACTCAGAGTCAATTATATCATCTGAAGGTAGTCTGGAAGAAGGTATAGATGAGGAGGATACAGACTCAGGGTCTAGCACCTCGGGCAAAGAGTCCACGCAAAAGAAAGGTTCTGTTACTGAGAATCCCTTGCAAACGTCAAACTTTGTAAAAAAAAAAACACATTTTCCTCACATTTCTGTGATGGAAAGTTCTGGAATCTGTGTGGATCCACACAATTTCACCCACCCCGCATTCCCCAAAGCCTTCTGGTAAAAATTGTAACTCTCTTGTGTGGGTAGGTCTAGTGCCTGCGACAGGAAATGGCCCAAAGCGCATCGTGGAAACACCACATTTCTAAAGTGAAAACTGACCCTTTCTTTGCAAAGTGCCTAGCTGTGGATTTTGAACTCTAGCTCTGCCGGGACCTAGGGAAACGTAGTAACCCTGTAAATTTTTAAAAACTAGACATCCAGGGGTATCCAGGATGGAGTGACTTGTGTGGCTTTGACCAGGTTATGTTACCCAGAATCCCTTGCAAACCTCAAACTTGTCCCAAAAACAATTTCCTCACATTTCTGTGACGGAAAGTTCTGGAATCTGCGTGGAGCCACGAAATTCCACCCACCCCACATTCCCAAAGTCTTCCAATAAAAATTGCACCTCACTTGTGTTGGTAGGAATAGTGTCCGTGAAAGGAAACGGCCCACAATGCAGCGTGGACACACCACATTTTTACAGTGAAAACTGATCCTTTTTTTGCAAAGTGCCTAGCTGTGGATTCTGAACCCTAGCTCTGACGGCACCTAGGGAAACCAAGCAAAACTATACATTTTTTAAAACTAGACACCCTGGGGAATCCAGGATGTGATGACATGTGTGGTTCTCACCAAGTTCTAATACCCAGAATCCCTTGCACACTTTTAGCTGTGTCAAAAAAACACATTTTACTTACATTTCTATGATGGAAAGGTCTGGAATTCGCGTGGATCCACAAAATTCCACCCTCTCCACACTCCCCGAAGTCTTACAATAAAAATGGTACCTCACTTGTGTGGGTAGGCCTAGTGCCCATGCCAGGAAACGACCCAAAATGCAACATGGACATACCACATTTTTACAGTGAAAACTGACCCTTTTTTTGCAAAGTGCCTAGTTGTGGATTTTGAACCATAGCTCTGCAGGCGCCTTGTGAAACCTAGCAAACCTATACATTTTTGTAAACTAGACACCCTTGAAAATCCATAATAGGGTGACTTGTGTGGCTTGTACCAGGTTCTGTTACCCAGAATCCCTTGCAAACCTCAAACTTTGTCACAATAAAACACATTTCCCTCACATTTCTGTGATGTAAAGTTCTGGAATCTGAGTGGATTCACAAAGTTCCACCTACCCTGCATTCCCCAAAGTCTTCCGATAAACATGGTACCTCACTTGTATGGGTAGGCCTAGTGCCCACGACAGGAAATGGTCCAAAACGCATCATGGACGCACCACATTTTTAGAGTGAAAACTGACACTTTTTTTGCAAAGTGCCTAATTGTGGATTTTGAACCCTAGCTCTCCCGGAACCTAGGTAAACCTAGCAAACCTATACATTTTTAAAACTAGACACCCTGGGGAATGCAGAATAAGGTGACTTGTGTGACTCCCACCAAGTTATACTACCCAGAATCCCTTGCAAACCTCAAACTTGTCAAAAAACAAATTTTCCTCACATTTCTGTGCTAGAAAGTTCTGGAATCTGCGTGGATCCACAAAATTCCACCCACCCCGCATTCCCAAAGTCTTCCAATAAAAATGGCACCTCACTTGTGTGGGAAGGTTTAGTGCCCGCTACAGGAAACGGCCCACAACCAGTGTGGACACACCACATTTTATAGTGAAAACTGATCCTGTTTTTGCAAAGGGCCTAGCTGTGGATTCGGGACCCTAGCTCTGCCGGCACTTAGGGAAACCTAGCAAACCTATACATTTTTAAAACCTAGACACACAGGGGAATGCATAAGGGGGTAACTTGTCTGACTCTCACCAGGTTCTGTTACCCAGAATCCCTTGCAAACTCCAAACTTTGTATAAAAAAACAATTTTCCTCAAATTTCTGTGATGGAAAGTTCAGGAATCCGTGTGGGTACACACAATTTCAACCCCCCGCATTCCCCAAAGGCTTCTGATAAAAATTGTACCTCACTTGCGTATGTAGGCCTAGTGCCTGTGACGGGAAACGGCCCAAAACGCAACATGGACACACCACATTTTTAAGGTAAAAACTGACCCTTTTTTTGCAAACTTCCTAGCTGTGGACTTTGAACCTTAGCTCTGCCCGCACCTAGAGAAAATTAGCAAACCTATTCATTTTTGAAAACTAGACGCACAGGGGAATCCAGGATGGGTCTACTTGTGTGGCTCTCACCAGGTTATGTTACCCAGAATCCCTTGCAAACCTCAAACTTGTCAAAAAGACACATTTCCCTTACATTTCTGTGATGAAAGTTCTGGAATCAGCGTGGATGCACAAAATTCCACCCACCCACCATTCCCCAACATCTTCCAATAGAAATGGCACCTCACATATGTGGGTAGGCCCAGTGCCTGTGACAGGAAACAGCCTAAACCGCAATGTGGAAACACCACATTTTTACAGTGAAAACTGATGCTTTTTTTGCAAAGTGCCTAGTTGTGGATTTTGAATCCTAGCCCTGCTGGCTCCTAGGTAAACCTAGCAAACCTATACGTTTTTTAAAACTAGACACCCTGGTGAATCCAGAATAGGGTGACTTGTGAGGCTCGCACCAGGGTCTGTTACCCAGAATCCCTTGTAAACCTCCAACTTTGTAAACAAAAACACAATTTCCACACATTTCTGTAATGGAAAGTTCTAGAATCTGTGTGGATCCACAAAACTCCACCTACCCCGCATTCCCCAAAGTCTTCCAATAAAAATGGTACCTCACTTGGGTGGGTAGGCCTACTGCCCGTGACAGGAAATGGCCCAAAACGCAACGTGGACACTCCACATTATCACAGTGAAAACTGACCCTTTTTTTGCAACGTGCCTAATTGTGGATTTTGAACCCTATCTCTGTCCGCACCTAGGGAAACTTAGCAAACCTATAAATTTTTTAAAAGTAGACACACTGCGGAATCCATAATAGGGTGACTTGTGTGGCTAGCACCAAGTTCTGTTACCCAGAATCCCTTGCAAACCTCAAACTTTGTAAAATAGAACCACATTTTCATCACATTTCTGTGATGGATAGTGCTGGAATCTGCGTGGATCCACACAATTCCACCTAACCAGCATTCCCCAAAGTCTTCTGATAAAAATGGCACCTCACTTGTGTGGGTAGGCCTAGCGCCCGTGACAGGAAACGGCCCAAAGCGCTACGCGTACACACTACAATTTTACAGTGAAAACAGACCCTTTGTTTGCAAAGTGCCTAGCTGTGGATTTTGAACCCTAACTCTGTTGGCACCTAGGGAAATCTAGCAAGCCTATATATTTTTGAAAACTAGACACCCAGAGGAATCCAGGATGGGGTGACTTGTGTGGCTGTCACCAGGTTCTGTTACCCAGAATCCCTTGCAAACCTCAAACTTTGAAAAAAACACCTATTCCCCACATTTCTGTGATGAAAAGTTCTGGCATCTGTGTGTGGTCCATAAACTTCCACCCACCCCCCATTCTCCAAAGTCTCCTGATAAACATGGTACCTCACTCGTGTGGGTAGGTCAAGTACCTGCGACAGGCAAGGGTCCAAAACTTATTGTGGAGACATCAAAATTACCTATCACCAAAGGAACTGGTTTTGAGGTGGGGGGGGGCACCTGGTTTTTCGCCCCAGGCTCAGTGGCCTTCTAGGGAAACCTACCAAACCCACACATTTCTGAAAGCTAGACACACTGGGGAGTCCAGGGAGGTATGGCTTGCGTGGATCCCCCAATGTTTTCCTACCCAGAATCCCCTGCATTTTCAGAAATGTGTGGGTTTGGTAGGTTTCCCCAGATGGCCGTGAGCCCGAGGCCAAAAACCCAAGTGCCCCCCTGCAAAACCAGGTCATTTTATGATAGATTATTTTGAAGTCTAGACAGTACAATTTGGGCAAATTCTTGTTGTGGCCACTATGCCTACCCACAAAAGTGAGGTACCATTTTTATTGGGAGACCTGGGAGAACACTGGATGGTAGGACATTTATGGTGGCCCGGTGATCCCACAATTTTCCCACACAGAAAAGTGAGGAAAATGTGATTTTTGTGCTTGCTAAATTTAAGGTTTGCGGGGGATTCTGAGTAGGAAAATGTTGGGAGATCAACGCAAACCACACCTTTCTCGACTCCCCTGGGTGATTAGTTTTCTGAAATGTGTGGGTTTGGTAGGTTTCACGAGGTGGCCACTGAGCCCAGTGCCAAAAACGCAGGTGACCGCCTTGAAAAACCAGGATGTTTTGTGATAGTTCATTTTGATGTCTCCACAATACATTTTGTGCCCTTGCCTGCCACGGGTACTTGACCCACTCACACGAGTTCTGGAAATTTTAGGATCACTGTGAAAGTTCAATTGAATCTTGTGGACCTTGATCTCTAATTTGATCTTACCATTGAACTCCCTTTGTTGACAAGACAAAGGGCCTGATTTTATCTCAGCTGATGGGTTAAACCATCACAACGGTGAGGGATATTCCATCATCTGAAATACAAATCCCATTAGATCCTACGGAATTTATATTTTGGCAGACAGGATATCCGTCACCATTGTGATGGAGTAACCCCTTCACTGAGATCTATATTAGGCCCCAAGTGATTTGAGATCTTATTTTAGATGTGACAGAATTTCTATTTTTGTATGCAAAAGGGTTTCCTGTGCTAGTTGATGACCTGAAACATTTCATACTGGGACTAATAGTGAGTGAACTAGAACCGCTTATCATGAAAGATGTTTCATAGACTTTATATGGAAGTAAAAAGAACACTGAGGCCTAAGGGAACTAAAGGAGCATAAGGTTTTTCTTTTAGAAGAATATAGAGGAGGGCTAAGGAAGATTCACGAAGATTTCTGTATATACTTTATTGCATATCATTTGAAAATTAGTTTTGCTGTTTGCACAGGTGCAACAGAGAAGTTTCTACAGCTGCTACGTTCCACCAAGGTTTAGATTCCAACAAAGTAATAGAAGCCAATCTTAATACTAGTTCGCCTAGATACATCATAGTAGGCAAACTATTGGCTTCAGTTTTAGTATTACTTATAGTGGTAATAGGGTTATTTGTACTCAGTTACATGCTTCTGCTTCAGAGGGAAATACATAACACCATCTCTCGCTGACATATGGGATTTCTTGTAGACTCTTATTAAGCACATTTTATGGAGAAGACAGTTTTAAATATTTTTTTTTAATCATGATGTAGTTCTCCCACAAGTTTCCCTTATCAAGCATTTAAATAAGAATCCTTATTTTAAAGGTGCAGAGATTGCAGACAAATATTTTGTATTCTTTAAGTCACTAAATACTGCATAAGCACATACACATAATTTGACTTGTTTGATGTCTGATGTGGAAAAGAAACGTTTTAATTTCGCGGAGGATAGACAGAGAGACTTAAAGTCTCAAACTGAAACTGATAAGGATCTTAAAAATCATAAGTGGTGTTGTAAATAAATTCAATATCAAGAAAAAGGAAATTTACCTGCCTTAGTCCTAGATTGGAAACACAAAGAAAGTTGTGTATCCATGCAGATCAGAGTTATATAGATCCGTTGCTTCTATGGGAGAGTGAATATGAATACACTCATGGAGCGGAAGGGAAAAATTATCGTTTCCTCCAGGGATAGGAGCCTGTGATTACTGGAGTCTGTTTTATTTGTGGAAATAATGCATATTTTAAATTGCCATATTGATGGCATGGTACCTGTTATCTTGTCTAGTTTTCTTGAAGATTTATCCTGTGGAACATTTTAATGATCCTGTATGGGAAGAGAAATGCAGAACTAAACCATGTGTTAGTACAGTAGAGGTAGTAGGAGATATTTTTGGTGCCATAATCACATCTGCGGGTGTAATTCTAAATAATTTGAAAATTAGAAAGCTGTTTACAATCGTGGACACATTAGCTACTAGTACTACAAATTCCTTACTACTTGTAAATACTAAGATGATTGCGATAAGGTCTATTGTTTTAGGAAACCGAATTACGCTGGACCTTTTGCTCACGAAGGTGGGCGGAGTCTGTCCAATTTTAAAAGTTCAGCATTGCTGTAATTATATCTCAGACGAAAGTAAGGATCTGGAGAAATTCATTAAGAATATATCTGGGTTGACAAAGGATTTGAAAGAGTTGGACGTGACAGGTGCTTGGAAAACCTTTGGAAATGGATTTGCTTCAATAGGCCGATGTTTTGGAAGCTTTGTAAGTGGAATTATAGATGCCATTTTGAAATCTCTTTTGATGATCGCCTTTTGTGCGATATTCTTATTCCTGATGTTTGAGGGATATCAATATGCATAAGTTAGACAGGGAGTACAGTGAGTGAAGAAGATGAGCGCAAATGTGGAGTTAGCAGAAGGTCAGAGAAAATATTATGATGATATGATGCATCTAGAAGAGTCTAGACGAAAGATGCTCAAAACCACTAGGTTTTCATTGGCTTAATCTAACAATGATCTGATAGTAATCTGTGATGGCTTGATCATCATCTGAGGGGGGATTAGAGTAGCATCATTTTGGCTCCATTCTTTTACTTTTGGTTAGGCCTTACATATATTTACATTTGGCCTTATGTACTTGTGTGATGCAATAATACCAATGAGATACAGTTCACTAAAGGTATAGAAAATGCATTTATTCGGTGTTTTTGATATATATGTGTGTGCATATTAACAATGTTAGTTTTCAGAAATATCTGGTTTGCTAATATTAATCTTCTGTAGGTTTAGATTGTAAGGTGGTGTGCTAATAAGCATTCAATTCAGTGTATTCACCAGGGATTAGTGAGAATGAGTCATATGTTCGTTCAAGGATTACTTTCTAAATTGTGACCAGTTGTCGTTTTTACAAATTCATGTATTAGTTTATTATGCCACATATGAGTACAGTATGATATAGCTTGATTCTTTTATTAAAGATTTCATTTATTGGATTATATGTATGTTGTAGAACTAATATGCATTTAAAGAAACTGTTAAGTTAGAGTGAATGTGGGTCTTAAGCTTAAAGAAGAGACATTTGTTATCAACATGGAAGTCATTTTCTGCATGTTTTGTCCTCTGGAGGTGCAGACCGAAAGCATTCATTTATTAGTGAAAAGCACATTGTTTTTGGAGATAGAGATTCTAGGAAGAACTGGCAAGGTCAAATAATTTTAATGTAGAACAAAGGGAGTGTTACCAGTTGGTACTATCAGATGAAGGGAGGAATCAAAGGATGCTTTGGAAGAGGAGACTGGAATATAGGAGTCGTGTTGAAGGCACCAAGTTAATTTATGGGAACTGAAAAAGTACTGTGATGTGTATGAGGTCATATTTCTCACATGTGCATTTTAATTAGTGAACCCACCTTGGGGTTTGTCACATTCCCTTTGGACTTGGAGAGGTACCAACCTCTTTTGACATTTCTTATTGTGTGACTTTATGTCACATTTAAGTGATCGATAAGAACAAGTGTCTCCCAATTGTCTAAGGCATTATAGGATTACTATTGCACCCCTCTTTGTCAGCAGGTTTGATGGTAATCGTACTGTGAGTATTCAAGCATGTGGCAACCTCCTTTTCCTGTTTGGAAAAGTTAAAGAAAAATGTCAGGGGACCTGAGTTGCACCTCTTGAAATCTTTCAGAACTTCTTGCCCAAATGTTAGCACTTCTAGTGATAAGAGGTGGGTGGATTTATTTCTCAGACCCGTTTTCGACTGTGACTAATTGTCTTCCATGTCCATTTTATCTTTAAACAAGCATTTGCAACGCAATAGGTCTCACATTATTAAAGTTTGAGATATTGGCATTGCTAAATAATGCAACACCAATAGCTCAAACTTTAATAATTTGAGACCTATTGCATTGCAAATGCTTGTTTTTATATTAATCTTGACAGAAGTGCAGGATTGCATTGCCCTGGACACGCACGCACACACACACACACACACACATTCTTTCACATACACAGGCAAACATACACAAGCATGCACACACAGATACACACACACACGCCCAGGCACGCACACACACACAGATGCGCATACATGCCCAGGCATGCACATACAGGCCAAGGTACGCACGCACACACACACACAGATGCACACACATATACAGGCACACAGACATAGGGACACACACTTCCCCAGACACAGATGCTTTCACATACACAGGCAAACACACACACAGATATACACACACACAGATGCTTTCACATACACAGGCAAACACACACAGATACGTACACACACCCAGGCACGCACACACACACTGATGCGCATACACACACTGATTCACACACACACAGCTGTGCACACATACACAGGCGCACACACATAGGCATGCACACATACACAGATGTGCACACACACGCACACACACACACAGATGCATTCAAATACACAGGCAAAAACACACAGGCATGCACACATACACAGATGTGCACACATGCCCAGGCACGCACACACCAAACACACACACATACATTCATGTTTCCATCTGCAGGGCTGCGAGAAACAGTAAATTCCAAACTCAACAAATAGAAACCCTTAGTGCACAATTTGCACCACAGCTGGGATTCCGTCTAGGATGCAAATTTCTTTTGCAGCACATCGGGATGTACATGGCCCTTGGGATACAGAAACAGTGTCCATCAGAAAACACAGATTAGGAGGCAAGGTCAGCTTTCAGACTGCAGAGCTATCCCTGGGTTACGTAGCCAATGTACACTCCTTAATCACACAGCAAACAGATTACAGAGATCCAGACCTACGAGTTTATACATTTTTGTTCATCGCCTAAAGAGGGGCAGTGCCGGAACTGAGGCACTTTAAATTCACCGCATCCAACACCAAACAAGATGGGACCCTCTCCATTGTTGTCTGGTCACCTGTGAGTAACTCTGTTGATTCGCAGAGCAATTGGTGTCTAGGAGTCAGTATGCGAAGAGATTGCGGGACCATTGTCTACCAATCCACACTTGTATTTCGCATTGTATGGACTACTGCCCACTAAACAGATTTGCCAATCAGGCAGCGTTCGACCAGCCAGAATCAACAAGTACTTGATGTTTACCTGGAGTGGACACCACCTCCACAACAAGGGACCTTTCACTAGTCTAGCAGCAATCTACACCCTCTTTGTGATGAGTCCATGATCACATGTAACGTGCCGATCCAAAATATGAGACAGGCAAAAATTAAAGTGCCACAACAGCGTAAAATGGTTTCTAGCGTGTTCGAGGAAACGTATGGCGGAAACTAAGTAAAGAAGTGACGAGATGCAAAGACATTATTAGTTCATTGCCTCCGTTAAGGGCCCCGCACGTGCTTTCACCATGGAGCGTGCTGATGAACGTGTTATTAAAACAGATAAAATGCATTATCATTTACAATGCCAATAGCTTAAACTGGCTCAAATTTGAGAGGAACTCACTCTGGCTGCAAAATGTCAGGGGTCATCGGAGGAGCTGATGTACATAAGCGAGATAGCTGAGTGGGTTATGGGCGTGCAGTAGAGATGGGCGTAAAACTCACTGTCTGAACCCCACTGCTGCTGTTGATTGCCACCCAACCCTCAGTTGGGCAGTTAAAACAACAGTTAGTACCATGCTTTGATTCCGAACGTGTAAGCGCTATGCAGACAACTGAGGTTCTGTTATTCTTGAGTCTGACTCCATTTTGTTCTGTGCCACCATTTTGTGTTGCCCTCACGTAGGCCTGTGAAGGTAGCCTGGCGAATAAAGTGGCCTGGCCTTCATAGTTCAGGTATACATTAAATAAGGTTTCTTTTTGACTCTGAAATGAACTGTAAGAAACTGACCTCTTCACCTGAAACTGACCTCGCAAAGCCAATTTCCCTGATCGATCTTTGTCTGAGATTGCCAATCAATGTTCAGGACATCGTAAACTTTTAGTTTCCTTGCACAGGCCTTATCTTGTTCATCATCTGTTACTGTTTCTTTTTATGTTTCTTCATTACATGGGTTATGCTTTCAATTATAGGTTTGTCCGGCTTTTGCAGGTTGAATTTGGGACATTCTTAATGATTAACTTTTGGGTTGGGATACTGTACATGTAATCATGCCATGCCCTGCAGTGCCATCTAAATCAGATTAACCTTTGTGAACTATGTAATTATAATGTTTTGCCCATATCCTGCTAAAACCCCAAAGGCTACTCACTTGCTGACCCTCCAGATTTTCCATTTGTTTAGGAATGCAATTGGTACAACTCCCTTACATGCCGGGGGCAGGATAAAGAGTATATAAGACGTGAAGTAAGACCATTCTAGCAGACTGCCTCATTCAGTTGCTAAGGCTTCTGTGTGACGTAGTCTCACTCATTTGAGGTTAATAAAAATTGACTTTTATATTCCAGCTTCTGTGTCAAGTTCTTCTTTGTGAGTTTAAAAGGACTAAGCATCAGTGGAACCCCTGAGAAGTGGATTTTTGATTTCTACAAATGGCGCGGCCAACGCGGGCCTCATCAGAGAAGTGGCTATCTGAGGGAGTGATCTTGTCAGAAGACAGAAATCTACTGAGGAGGACAGGGTAGGACTCTAATAAGGAGGTACTCTGTGCACGGAGGTTCTGGGGATTCTTTGTCTCTGCAGCCAAGTATATTTCTGATCTTCCTGATTTTGATCCTCCACATGACGTCACTCCTGACTGAGAACCTTTTTGGCGTGAGTATTTTAAAAAAAGACCGTTAGGTCATTTAGAACTTGGCAGTTAGAATTTGGACAACCATTTGTTTGATATAGCTTTGGAATGTTGGAATTTGTGTTGGCCAACTTTGGATTTGTATAGGTTTGTATATGCGAATTGCAATTTGTGTAGGCAGGTAATGAGATTTTTCTCTATCTGGTTTTATTGAACGGTGCAACGTACGAAGAGTACCTTAATCACTACTTTGATTATAATATTACATATTCTGCAGCATTTTTGGCATGCCTGTTTTCAAAGCTCACATTGAAGAATGTGTTGCTTTTTCTTGGAGGTACCATAGTGTGATGTGAAGTAAATTAGCCGGCTCCCCTAGAGGGAATACCTAAATAGGTTTAGGTATAAAAACATATTTCTTCCTTGGTGATTCTGTATCCCTAGGGAATTAAAATGTGGACATAATACATACAAGGATCCTCTGTTCTGTGCAATTTTATGAATGGAGATATGCAGAGCGATTTTTGGTGTTCGGCCAGCCAAAGCTAGTGAATTGAGTGTATCTTGGCTTCTTGGAAATAAAGGTCTGTGGGGCTGTTTTTGCAGTCTTTTGGAACACTATTGAGAAGCGTTTCTTGTAAATATGACTTACAACTAGTATTTACAAATGGTTTGGTTTCAGTACAGTCTGTGGGCTGTCCTTTGTTTCAGACCAAAGTGTTGATCTGTGGGTTAAATGTGTGTTTAAATGTTTATGTGGTTTTCCCATTAGTACAACTTCTGTAAGTGAATAGCGATGGCGCTATTAATGAAATGAATGGCTAAAGCGCGCCGTATTGTGTGTCCTGAGTGTTTGACCCCTTTCTGTTTATGTCTGAAATGAGCTCAATATGTGTTTGTGGTCTTTCTTGTTGCCTTCAGTCTGTTATGCAAAATGTTAGTTAATTAATATTAATTAGAAATTAAATAAAAATTCTGAAATGAACCATGTGACATGCTAAAATAGCTATATGTTGCTATATAATTTATAGAGTAAGCAATTACACACATGTACAAACTGTTAAATGCTTAAAGAAAATAACATTAAAATTCACATTCACTTGGAATAAAAAAGCCCTCAAAAACGAAATTGTGTGTTTTGCAAAAAATAAACTTACAGCATTTTCTTTAGATACATTGTATTAGATATTAACAGGCAAACACATCATCTGAATACATTGGATTTTGCTGTATTGCACACGCATTTGGAAACTTGAAATGTCTTAGTTTTAGTTTCAAATAGACAGCCACAGTGCCCACGTTTTCAACACTAAGAAACAGCTGTTGCTGCCGCTAAGCAAGCAACACGAAGCAATCACGAATAGACAGGAATGTTTACTCAGGCAGGACTTCGCCCTCAGTTAAACACGGGTGAATCTTTGCATTTCAGAATGTTGTTTTAAAAAGGTTCCAAAACTAAGGTTCATTATTTTGTATTGCAGGAAGACATTTCAATTAAGGGTTTCCTCTCTTTAAGCATTTTTATAAGCATATTCTTGGTTCTAATGTTAAAATAATTGTCCTTCTTAAAAAAAAAGAAAGAAAAAAAAGGGCCGCAAAAATGTGTCATGTTTCAAGTTAGGCTTATGTGCTTAGGCTTGTGAATGAATGCGTCTAAAATGATAGGCAAGGGTTGCAGCTTGCTTTTATATGTGGAATTATCAAAAATGATTGGGTTTATTAAAAATAATTATTAATTATGAAAACTAACTATTAAAAATAAATGCTTCTAAATTCGTATTTTACTATTTATAAAGCTTAATACTCACACTGTGACCTCCTAGCATTATAATTTAATTTAAGCTGTGTTGTACTGCATAATGAGGACATTTGCATATGGAATTTCACTTGGCGCAGGCGTAAAAAACCTCATTTTTCTAAGGATTTACATGAGATATGTCTAATGTCCAATCTCTGCATTCTGTAAAGAACATTCTGAGGCTGATTAATACGTAGCACAATTATAGGATATTTATTTTAAGTGCCCCAGGTGGCAAAGTCGAAATTGGGTGAGGACACTATTTAGGCAGCATTTTTTTTCATTTACAGTAGCTTTTAAAGTGCCTTAGGCTTCAGTAAATGCATACATTTAGGTATAATACAAATTTGCAGGTTGTTTTCATTTGGGGTTGCTTTTAATGGCTCAGTGAGCCAATGTGCCCGGTGCAGAGGTTTGAGTTTAATAACAGGGTTGAAGGTTTTAAGTCTAGCTGGGCCTGCTGAGACGTTCATCCATTTAAGGTTGATGAAATGAGTACCATTGCATAGGGTGGTAACAAGCATTTGTTCTAAAGCTGGTATGTTGTGTTGTTGTGTTCTGTGAATTATTCACAGTAGATGTTTTTGAGTCTGGGAATAAGAGTGGATTGTGTCCCCTAAAGGGAGTAATATATATGGTATGTGGTTTTGGATAGGGTTAGTTATTGCAAGTTAGAAAGAGTTAGGAAGGCTTTTTGTCTTTGACAGCTTCAGGTTGAAGAGAGGGAGGGCTGAGGAGAGGCAGATTTTGACCTTGAGGTCAGTAAGGTGGGGGTTAGCAGTATGTTGAAACAAGATGAGTTTTTGTATAACTTCTTTGAAGAAAAAATGTTTGTGTGTTTTTCATGTTTTTGCATTTTGTCTGTCTATGAATTGTTCCTGCTGGTCCTGTGTGTCAGAAGCGACACAGTAAGTTGTATTTGACAGCTGATCACCACTAACTGGTGACCAGTTGTCAAAAGGAGGGCGAGGAAAGTAAAAGAAAGTGTACTTTTAATTTTAAACATGACAAATTAAGCAGGCCCGAATATTGGGTTTTGGGCTGCATGAAGTGCGTGCGTCACTGCTCATTTACATGTGCTATTGTAATTTGTCTATGCTTTTTGTGCTTGGTATACAGCACGTATATCTGATGGCTTGACATGTGTGTTTTTTATTTTATGTATGTTTTTGTTTTATGTTATTGCTTCTGATACTATTACAAGTTTTCCTGTGTTGTGAGGGGATGTCATGACGATGTACATCTTTGAGCAACAGTTGGTTGAACTTGCTCTGATGCTAAATTTCACAGATATGATATTTTCATACTGTGAACAAGACAGACAACACTTCACCAGTGCATCATGTCTATTTGGCTATAATGGTATTAAAGAAAAATAAAAGAGATATACAGGATCAGTGTGTCACCTGCAGTTAGTCACGTTACTGCCCCTTCCCTCAAGGAACAGGCAGCCCTAGATTTATGTTTCCTTGATTGGACCCAAGGATGAAATTATAGATCTGTGACTCTTGTACAAGGTGACTTAATTTCTATATTGCATTAGTTAATCATGTTCTGCTTCCTAAGTACCAGGTTTCATTTTCCCTGGGGAAGGAACTGGAACAGTAGCCGAGATTACCGTATATGGTGTCGCGGCCAGCGGTAGAGTTAAAATTTGTGTAACTTTGGCCTTTTATGTATCACCCATACTCTTGGTGTTGTGTCACATGCCTGACTATCACCCAAGTAATTTCTTGTCCTTCCTATAGATTTTTCTTTTGCCGCTTCTCGTTATTGGGGATTTTAGTTGTGTCCTAGTCCCATTTCCCTTCTCCGTATTCCTTTCACCAGTCAGCCCATTTATTATTGTTGGTGTATTGTTCAGGTTCACACTTCCAGACTGCATTGATGTTCCAGGGACCCCCATATTATGTATAATTCCATTTTGTATGACCAGATGGGTTTTTCAAGAATTTTACTTCATGCCCACTTGGATGTTTTTTTTTTATATAGTCTGACTGTCAGGGTAGTGATGGAATGCACAGTTATTAAAGGGAGGTATCTACATGTCCCTGATAATCTGTATCATATGCTTTCTCTTTTGAGGGGTTCTAGATAAGGAATTTAGGAACACCTAGACTTAATCATTAAGGAAAATATGTTTTCCCCCATTAGACAATGCCACTACGTGTGAGGACATCCATTCAGATAGAATTCCCATGTAACTACCTACCCCTAGATGGTAGAGGATATGCTCTCACATTGAAGCCACTCCTTTGAAGATTGCAGGCCACCTGCTTGCAATCCCCTTGTTAAATACAATGAACTGTTTTTGTACTGAATTTGAAGGAAACAACTGTGTCACATTTCCTACGTCACTAGGTTCTGCGGTATCAAGTCATAATAACCTGCAGAACGCTGATTTAAGCCTAATTCCCATCAGTGACAGCTACAGATGAGGGCCGGAGGTCTTGGCCCTACAGCCCCAGCACCCAGAAAAGTAGCAAGGCTGGACAGTGATTGCCAGCGCGCCATCAATGGTATCTCCAAAGCATCGTGCTTGCTTCATCAGAAGGTGTTGAACATCAGAAAAGAAGGAGGAGCTCTTGATGGCAGGGTTGATTTGAGCCTTGAGGTTTCTACCTGTCATGTGCTGGTAACCTCTGACAGTGTGCAGTCCCTTGAACCCCTTGGCCTGAGTTTTGCCCCCCCCCCCCTTTTTCTTTGCTCCAATGGAAGGGCAGTGCACCGGAGGATCCAAGATTGACAAAAGGCACTACATTATGGTGCCCATGAAAGAGCAGCCTGAGCGTCCTCTGACACTGAATAATAAGTGTTTGAGCCTGAGAATGTAGACCCGGGTCTGCATGAGATGATCTGTGCCCATGACCAATGAAGAGCACATTATTTGTAGTGTCTGCCGCAGAGGAAAGACACTGGTGCACTGCCTTGAGACATTGAGACTTTCAAGTGAGCTGTGAGTGTTTGCCAGGAGGGCACTCCAACTAAGCAGTACTATTTTCATGAAGAGGCCTGAATCGAGAGGCCCAATGCGGAAGAAGACAATGGAAGCAGATTTGATGGACGATAGAAGCCTGCCAGAGAGGCTTTGAACGGACTTTGGGCACAGTTGCAAAAGCGATTCCAGTGCAATTGTATAAAGTAAATGTTAATTAAGTTCTCATTTGACTGAATTGCCATGGAAGAGGAAGTGGCTCCGCCTCTAGCACCCAAAAATGGTCCACCAGAAGTGAGTCTTTGTGCTACTATGTGTGTTCGGAGACCTGTCCCGAGAGAAGTAGAGAATAATAAGATGATGTTACAGCAACACCTTGACGACCTAATGAATATCGATATAGACCTAGATTCAGATTAACATGAGTCTAAGGTTATTGCCTACGTAATGGCAAAAGGAGGGTCTGAGGTTTTGTAATTCTTGAGTCTGACTCCATTTTGTTCTGTGCCACCATTTTGTGTTGCCCTCACGTAGGCCTGTGAAGGTAGCCTGGCGAGTAAAGGGGCCTGGCCTTCTTAGTTCATGTCTACATTTACTAAGGTTTCTTTTTGACTCTGAAATGAACTGTAAGAAACTGACCTCTTCACCTGAAACTGACATCGCAAAGCCAATTTCCCTGATCGATCTTTGTCTGAGATTGCCAATCAATGTTCAGGACATCGTTAACTTTTAGTTTCCTTGCACGTGCCTTATCTTGTTCATCATCTGTTACTGTTTCTTTTTATGTTTCTTCATTACATGGGTTATGCTTTCAATTATAGGTTTGTCTGGCTTTTGCAGGTTGAATTTGGGACATTCTTAATGATTAACCTTTGGGTTGGGATACTGTACATGTAATCATGCCATCCCCTGCAGTACCATCTAAATCAGATTAACCTTGTGAACTATGTATTTATAATATTTTGCCCATATCCTGCTAAAACCCCAAAGGCTACTCACCTGCTGACCCTCCAGATTTTCCATTTGTTTAGGAATGTAATTGGTACAACTCCCTTACATGCCTGGGGCAGGATAAAGAGTATATAAGACGTGAAGTAAGGCAATTCTAGCAGACTGCCTCATTCAGTTGCTAAGGCTTCTGTGTGACGTAGTCTCACTCATTTGAGGTTAACAAAAATGTACTTTTATATTCCAGCTTCTGTGTCAAGTTCTTCTTTGTGAGTTTAAAAGGACTAAGTATCAGTGGAACCCCTGAGAAGTGGATTTTTGATTTCTACACAACATTATGTTTTGATATCTTGCCTAGCTTATAATGGCCCAATCAGAGGAGACGGACCTCTGGCTTGCTACAGTCACACTGACTTTCTCTACCCAGAAATTGCCCAATAAGCGGCACGCACACATTGAATCCAGCATTCAGCCTCCGTGCACAAATAGGGAATTTCACCTGTCCGGCAAAATATTCACCATTTGTATTTTTGGTGTGTAATTGTGGGCAGCAGTGGTGGTTGGTCGGTATAACAGTTCAACTTGGAAATGCTAATACCTTTCTGCCTTCAGATTGGAGAAGTTAAGTGCAACTTTATGTAAAAAAGAAAAAACCACACCTGCGAGTGGTGTGCACCACTTGTGCTTTCAATTATCGTGCCCATGTCTGGGCACGATAATTGAAACCCCATGAGCTTTGGCTCGCGTAACAGACACCAATAGACCATGGGCGGAGCAATATGCCCACCTTTGGCCTATTGCGTGCTCTGTTGAAACCAAACACGCACTCAAAGCCCAAATACAGAACACAAAACAAAAAACACACTCACGAGCGTGTACAATTCCAGGGTCCATTTCTGAACCCCGGACCAAAGGACTCTTGCTGCGCAAGCACTGCTGCGCAGTGCAACGCAGGGCGCGAGCCCTAAAAAGGGAAAGAGACATATGCTTTGAAATAAAATGGACTAGATCTTTATGTGTCTGAAAGTCATCACCCATAAAGGTTGATATAGAACCCAAACCTTTAGTCAACAAATTAATCTCTTGTACCATGAGGGCGCAGCTAATAAGGTTAACTATTAACACGTCATGTTGCTAGTACCTGATTGTGGGCCCCCAGTGTGTCTCTGTGATACTGGGGGCTCCAGTGCTCATGGGTATTGTTATGTCTCTTTCTGCACCATTGACCCCCCCCCCGCCTTGTCCTAAAAAAAGGGTTTTGAACAGAAAAATTTGGGGGTGGAAGCGGGAAGAGTTGCATGGAATCACACCACCATGGGTTAGGGGGCCCAAAGACATGGCCAGATCTCCCAACTGGTCCTCTTCTATCTGTGTTTGAATGATAGAACCTGCTGGATCCCCAATAAGAACAACTAGTACTCCATTCATCCAAATCAGAGAAAAAACTGTTTTGATCATTCTTTTGTCCCTTAGGGCCTCTTTCTTTCTGATTCTGTAGTTGATGTGTATAACTCTCACTTGTAAAGGGGTAAACCTTCTTGAGGGCAAAATGAGCTAAATTATGTTTGAATTTATTGATCTTTGTATTCAATAGGGAGTTTTTACATTCGTTAGCCATTTTGTCACAATTGTCTTCAGATGTGTCTCTAGGATTTGCATCTCAACTAACAGTGCAGCAGCAACTCGCTTTGTGGTGTTTATAATAAGGAGAAGCCAGTACCTGGTGCAATACCATGCCCTCAGAGACCAGTCCTTCCGGAAGGCCTTGTCCTCAAGAAACAATCTGGGAGCATTTGTCACAATGAGACTAATTGGTGCACATTTCCCTGTAAATATTCTGTCATCACGGCCCCATGCACTGTGGTCAGTAATTTCTTCAGATTCATCAACGTTGTCCAATAATCTGATTGGGCAAGTGTCTGCATGACTAGTGTGTCAAGGATACTCATTGTGGTGAGGAGGTATTGATCGATAGGGTTATCAAAGCCCAGCCCTGTAAGGTCAGCCATGTCAGATCCAAGTCAGATCCAAAGCCAAAATAGTAGAGCTACACAGAGGGTCTCTCTACAAATATAGTTCAGATCCAGGTCCATAGCCGCAGCTGTACACAGTTGAATCACACACAACAGGCCCAAGGGAGATTTTCACACCAGCGAGTATCCGCTCCCAAACCATAAATCATAAACCCAACAAAATACGTGGGTCTAAAGAAATAAATGATTATTTAAAATCTAAGATGAAAAGGGATGTTCCATATTAGGATTAAAACCCTCACCCATTGAATGAGGCATGCTTTATCATAGGGGTTCTCCTCACACCGCAACAACGAGTCATGATGTGGACACAACGCCCTCACTAGTTGGGAGAAGCTCTTTGGATGTTGTAGTAAGTCCCTTTGAAGTTCGTTGTGTAGTGAGTAATGCAGAGTATATCAAGTGCTAAAGTGTAGCAAAAGACATCAAAGGTGAGGTTAAAACTAACTTCAAAACAAAGGTTAGGCGCTATTGTCTGTCTGGGTCAGGATTAAAAATAGGCATGAGCGAATATGCATGGAGGAATTTATCTATCCCTGATGATGTTCAATATATTGGTCTTTTTATTTCTGCCCTTGCAATACGCTTATCCAAGATGTAGAGGCATTCATCAGGACCTATTAAAATTCACTTCTGCTAATCTCCAAAGTGATGCCGCATTGTGCACAAAAAATAACGATAACAGCATTATTAAAGTGGTCATCAAAAACTCAACAGGAATTCCACTTCTTTGGGACTTGCAGGAGAATAGAATATAGTAAAAAAATCAAGGTTTCCCAAAAACCATTTGCTGTTAGCATAACAATTGTCAGTGCCACCCTCAATCAGTGTGGGGGAAAATTGTTTCCTCCTGTGAGGTGTCAGCATGCTGTCCAGTGATCACCATAAAGCACAACACCTAGGGTTACCCGCAAAAGTCGGATCTCACGTCTCTAATGGAGGTGTCCTTGGCAAGTGGGTCAGGGTGTACAGAGCATTGGAATAGAGACAGGATTTAGATAATATCATCTAAAGAAAGCTTAGCAAACTCTCTGTAACACTCATTGACAAAGAATCATAGAGTGAGTTCAGACTCTGAGAAAATAGAAAAGAAATATTTGTGAACAATATGAGACAGACCATTGAAATCACAATAACGAGTATGCAAATATGGCTGAGGGCTTCAAGTTTATATTAACAACACAGGAAAGAATCATGGTGGTAAATAATAGTTCACAATTCATAACCAGGCAATTGCATTGGCAAGCGATAAAACCGAGAGAGGACTTCTCGTCACTGCATGCTGTTTACCCGTGTTGTGGAACCTATAAAGTCTGCGACTTGCTGGGTTCAAGAACACTGATCATAAGCAGCATCCATTGTTTCGAGGGGCAGGGAGGTGCTAGGGTGACCAACTGGCATGGGTGCAAATTCAGGATGGTGAGTGTAAAAATTCAGGACAAAGAATCAAAATTCAGGACAGAAATTCAGGACACGAGGACAAAATTCAGGACAAAACTTCAGGACAAAGGGTAAGTTATACAGACACATCAGAGGAGGTCGCACAATAGTATATAAGTAAGCCCATCCATAGCCAAACATGTTCCACCATTTGCTTACCTATCCATTATGTATCCTTCCATCCATCATTTCACTCATCCATCCCTCCAGCCACCCTTTCACTCATCCATCCATCCATCCTTTCACCCTATCCATCTGTACACTCATCCATCCACTCTTCCACCCATCCATCAATTCACTCATCCATCCGGCTACCCTCCCTTTCACTCACCCATCCTTACATCCACCCTTTCACTCATCTGTCAATCCATTCACCCTTTCACTTATCAATATATCAATCAATCCATCATTTCTCTCATCCATCCACCCATTCACTCGCCCATCAACCATCCTTTCACTCATCCATCCATCCTCTCACTCATCCATCCTTCCTTTTACCCATCCATCTACCCTTCCACCCATACAGCCATCTATTTATCTTTTCTCTCATCCATACTTCCACTCACTCATCCATCCATCGTTTCCCTCATCATCCATCCATTCACCCTTTCACTAATCCTTCCAGCCATCCATCCATCCCTTCAATTGCTCACTCGACCACATTTTCCTATTAATTATGAGCTGAGCCTTTGTCTGCAGAGTTGTAGACAGAAGAGGCCCATCAAGAATTTCAACCTTGATGTAGTTCCTAAAGCAAAGGGTGGGGTGGGGGTAGGTTTCACTATGCCCCTGCACATAGGCAATCTGAAAAAGTGGAATCTATGAGTCATGCATGATGCACAGTACCAGGCCATGAGGTGACTGTGACATGGCGTTGTTTCCAGGGCTTTTAGTGGGATGAACAAACTGGAGGATCTCTCAAAAGGGGGTGTTCGACGTAATTAAGTGCGTGGCCTAAAACACCCAAGCTAAAAATCTGTGATTAGTATAGTGTACCTCCCAACTGGTATTTTGCCTCTTCTGTCATTGTGTCATTGTGTACACAACAAGTAACGTTAGACATATATAACAAGCCAGAACTATTGGCTTTATCAATGGTCGTTAGTTGCATAAAATACTAAAGCAGCAACCATTTCTTAGTTGAATATAATATTGAAAATGCATCAGTTCTTAAAGGATGAGACTGTGAAAGAACTCTAGTCCCTTCTTTTTAACTCCTTTCACCAGCTTCTTTTATTGAACTGGATTCTCACCTAGCAGATTTGGCATTTTTGCACATTTCTTCCATCTGACAGAACGCCCTGCCCTTGGCGGAGAATGGTGGAGGCCCACCACATGCTTTGCAGCCCAGACTGGCCCATTGTCATTCTGTATGTGGCAATCAGTCGGAATACAGAATGACAAAGGACAGGGTGGGATTGCTCTTGTGCTCCGAAGAGGAGCGCAAGGCGGCACCATCATGGAATTGAGGCTGCATGCAGGAGAACAGTGCTGTTCCCTGCAATGCCCAAAATTACGGATAAAAGCCACCCGTAAAAGGGATCATCACGGACAACGGACGTGAGATCTGAATTACGGATGGTCCGTAAAATTTACAGACGGTTGGTCACCCTAGGAGGCGCGCTCAACGTTACTAAAACATGACAACAAACGGGATAATGGGAGAGGTGATCCGGAAAACCGCTACAGGGTATACAGCAACTTCCCCTTATTAGCGCAAACAATGTTGATCTCTTAAGATGTGTAAAAAAATTGACATGTCATGATGTCAATATAAAACACATGATGCTGTTGTAAATAGTATCCAGAGATTAGAGGTGTTGTAACTCGACAAACACTATGTAGAGTTAAGCGTACAACATCCTCATATATACATAGGTCCGTATCCAATGTGGTGCACAGTCTCTCTCATTAATAATAAGGGGGTCAACAGCCTCACAGAAGGATAAAGAGTGAACAACCATGGTGTAATAAGAGTCATTATGAGCTCATCCAGGGTTGTACTGAAAAATATTAGTGCTAAAGGAGTCAAAGACTTGTACTTTTACTCCTGTTAGGTAAATGTCCCTATTCCTCCAACCCTGTAGAAAACTACTACTTCCTCTATGGTAATGTTGCCCATGGAATATCATCGTTCAAAACCCTTTCATGCCTCTGTAGCCTAAATAACCAGCACTGTTCCTTGACAAAAAAGAACTGTGATATATCTCGAACAGGCATCAATATTGTTGGGTTGGCATTCCCGTCCAGTGGAGAACATTGCCTGTATGCCCGTTCTCCAAAAAGGGTTTAGTCACCTCAGTCGATGCTTTTTGCATCTAATTGTACTGCAGTGTTCCATGATGCATACCTTGATTTTTTGGGTCGTTATCCCCACATACTGGAGACCACAATGACTGTTAATGATAAATGACTGCTGCAATTAGTGTGTTGCCAGAGTTTCCACCAGGTGTGTAATTCTATATTTATTTCTACATGTGTTGTATGTTTGGTGTAAGCACAAACCTCATATGTGATGGATCGTCCCGTATGCACCAGCTGGTCCTTGAGATACTGGCGACATGTGTGTAAAAAAGAGATAACTGCATGGTGTGATTGCCTGGGTTCAGAATGCACCGTTTTTTACACACCACCTTCCTGATGGTGGTGGAGAGCCTGCTGAAGATGCTTACACACACCAGTCTTTCAGCACTTATCACTTTAGGTCTTGCTTCTGGTATATTAGAGACCCTCCCCCTTACACAGGATGCTTAGCCAAGAAACAACATAGGATTTATCATCTGTCAAGGGTCATTTTCACTGAGGGTCATGTGGGGTTTGTGCTTACGCCAAACATGCAACATATGTATATATCTAAATATACCAAACCACAAAGTTTGCCTGCTGAGGAAGAAGCCACAACACCAGGTAAGTTTTTGCCACTCTTTTAATGGAATTTGAAGGAAGCGATGCGGGAGAACAGCCAAGTCCGCACAAAATCACCCATTCTGCCCAACGCGTTTCGTGATCTCCTCACTTCATCTGGGGCTGCCAGTTGTGAACACAGATTGAACGGCAATGTTCTTTGCACCACATTTGAATCTGACAGCTTCCACCCCCGTGGCCTATGGCACATGTAGTGTTTTGGTATCCTCAAGTGAGCTGCCGTATAATCCAGTTCGTATTGCAAAATTATATCCAAGTGGATTGCGGTACTTCGCTGTTACATGCCGCACCACTTGCTCATTCCTTCAATCCTGGCTCCCAATGTTCCAAATATGGCTACGCAATGTTACGTCTCCTTGGGACTGCTCGAACAGCAGCCGGGCATCTTCCGCGACTCAGGCCAGCCGCTTTCAATCAAACCACAAAGTTTGCCTGCTGAGGAAGAAGCCACAAATCCAGGTACGTTTTCGCCACTCTTTTAATGGAAATTGAAGGAAGCGATGCGGGAGAACAGCCAAGTCCGCACAAAATTACCCATTCTGCCCAACGCATTTCGTGATCTCCTCACTTCATCTGGGGTTGCCGGTTGTGAACACAGATTGAACGGCAATGTTCTTTGCACCACATTTGAATATGATAGCTTCCGCCCCCATGGGCATGGCCACCCCAGTGGCCTATGGTACATGTAGTGTTTCGGTATCCTCAAGTGAGCTGCCGTATAATCCAGTTCGTATTGCAAAATTATATCCAAGTGGATTGCGGTACTTCGCTGTTACATGCCGCACCACTTGCTCATTCCTTCAATCCTGGCTCCCAATGTTCCAAATACGGCTACACAATGTTACGTCTCCTTGGGACTGCTCGAACAGCAGCCGGGCATCTTCCGCGACTCAGGCCAGCCGCTTTCAATCAAACCACAAAGTTTGCCTGCTGAGGAAGAAGCCAGGATAGGTTAGGATAGTGCCTATCCTAACTTGTGATGGATAATAAACCTCTGCTGTAAACACTCGAAGAGCCGTGTGGTGGTCCGTGTTTTTCTGTGGTCATAACCATTGTAGCAGAGATTGTCCCATATATATATATGCGCTGCTCCACACTTAGGGCTCGGCAAGATTCCGGGCTCTGTGGCCCCCTGTCTTCATGGGGTAGTGCAATCCTTCGCGGCTGGGCTGCCGCGTTTACATTCAAGCTCCAAGTACCCACAGGTAAGGACGTACACGGCAGCAGGTGGCCAAAAGGCATTTATTCGGGTAAAGACAGCTCCACAGTCCCGCTTGATTACAGTTCTCATGTTGGTAGTAATAGCCTGACGCGTTTCTGAGGTTCCGCTCTCTTCAGAGGCACGACAACGAGTTTGTGCTACTTTGGCCACTCCCACATAATTGGTGACTTAAACTCCCTCCAATGGGCTTCTCAGATTCGTTAAGTACAATGTACGTTGGGTCTTGTAGTCTGTGTCCTAAGTACTAACTTCCATGCACATGAATTATACTGTGTCATACCAAGCCCTCTGATGGGCCCCGGGCTGTGCGCCATTCATAGATCCCTCACGTGCTGCTCCACACTTAGGGCTCGGCAAGATTCCGGGCTCTGTGGCCCCCTGTCTTCATGGGGTAGTGCAATCCTTCGCGGCTGGGCTGCCGCGTTTACATTCAAGCTCCAAGTACCCACAGGTAAGGACGCACACGGCAGCAGGTGGCCAAAAGGCATTTATTTGGGTAAAGACAGCTCCACAGTCCCGCTTGATTACAGTTCTCATGTCGGTAGTAATAGCCTGACGCGTTTCTGAGCTTCCGCTCTCTTCAGAGGCACGACAACGAGTTTGTGCTACTTTGGACACTCCCACATAATTGGTGAATTAAACTCCCTCCAATGGGCTTCTCAGATTCGTTAAACACAATGTGTGTTGGGTCTTATAGTCTGTGTCTTAAGTACTAACTTCCATGCAAATGAATTATACTGTGGCATACGAAGCCCTCTGATGGGCCCCGGGCTGTGTGCCATCCATAGATCCCTCACGTGCTGCTCCACACTTAGGGCTCGGCAAGATTCCGGGCTCTGTGGCCCCCTGTCTTCATGGGGTAGTGCAATCCTTCGCGGCTGGGCTGCCGCGTTTACACTCAAGCTCCAAGTACCCACAGGTAAGGACGCACACGGCAGCAGGTGGCCAAAAGGCATTTATTCGGGTAAAGACAGCTCTACAGTCCCGCTTGATTACAGTTCTCATGTCGGTAGTAATAGCCTGACGTGTTTCTGAGCTTCCGCTCTCTTCAGAGGCACAACAAAAAGTTTGTGCTACTTTGGACACACCCACATAATTGGTGAATTAAACGCCCTCCAATGGGCTCCTCAGATTCGTTAAACACAATGTATGTTGGGTCTTATAGTCTGTGTCTTAAGTACTAACTTCCATGCACATGAATTATACTGTGGCATACGAAGCCCTCTGATGTCCCAGAATTCCATCTGGGCTCAACTGAGCCGCTCATTGGATGCAGAACATTCAAATGGATGGGCATGTGAAATGTGATGACCACGCCTCTGATGAAGCGCGAAAGCACTGAAACGTTTCAGGCGTTAAGAACTGAGCAGACAGTAAGACTCTAATGCCGCTGCAACCTGCCGCATGCTGCCTCTGTTTTTACCCGTGATTAGTGGGAGTTGGCGTGCGTTTTCAAGTTTGGGAAAAACTCATAGAGTTGATAAATTGCGGTGGTCCTGCCGCAGAAAAAGCACCACCCTGCTAATGTGGGGGCCATGGGACTCCTGATATAACAGAGCCTCAATATGGGAACTGCCACAAGGTATAGTTAACAGAACAACATGCCGCAACAGAAACCACATGTCCCAGAATTCCATCTGGGCTCAACCGAGCCGCTCATTGGATGCAGAACATTCAAATGGATGGGCATGTGAAATGTGATGACCACGCCTCTGATGAAGTGCGTAAGCACTGAAACGCGTCAGGCGTTAAGAACTGATCAGACAGGAAGACTCTAATGCCGCTGCAACCTGCCGCATGCTGCCTCTGTTTTTACCCGTGATTAGTGGGAGTTGGCGTGCGTTTTCAAGTTTGGGGCAAACTCGGAGCGTTGATATATATATATATATATATATATATATACTAATATAATAAAGAGAGAGCCCAAACCTTTGAGGCGGGTAATCTCAGGTACCAAGGCACCAATCACAACACCCAATACAGCGTTGGAAAGGGCAGTTGCAGCAGAAGGACATAGGCTATGCAGACGCCCACCATATACATTTAAAAGGTAAAAGAACTGTGCCAGCAAAGTAGTCCCTTGTGGGCGTGTATGCGTTGTGCTGTGGGTGTGTGCTGGGGCGTGACAAACGCTGGGGGCGAGTGGTACGTTCCGCCCTTCATGCCATGTCTCATGTCGTGTGCTAATCCCACCCTGCTCTCTTTAAATACCCCTGCACCCCATAATCATAACCCACCCTTGCTCCTTAAAATACCCCAACACCCTTAAACACTAACCCATCTTAACCCTATAAATATACCCTGTACCCCAAAACCCAAACCTATCCTTAAACCCTAAAAATACCCCTGTACCCCAAAACCCAAATCTAGCCCTGAACCCTAAAAAAACCCTGTACCTCAAAACCCAAACCTACCCCTGAACCCTAAAAATACCCCTGTACCCCAACACCCAAACCTAGCCCTGAACCCTAAAAATACCCCTGTACCCCAAAACCCAAACCTAGCCCTGAACCCTAAAAATACCCCTGTACCCCAAAACCCAAACCTAGCCCTGAACCCTTAAAATACCCCTGTACCCCAAAACCCAAACCTACCCCTGAACCCTAAAAATAACCCTATTCCCCAAAACCCAAACCTAGCCCTGAACCCTAAAAATACCCCTGTACCCCATAACCCCAAACTATATCTGAACCCTCAAAATACCCAAACACCCCAAAACATATACCTCAGTACCCCAAAATATATACCCCTATACCCATACTTCCCTTATCCAACCATTAGAAAAAAACATGCTTTTACCATTCATGCATTTACAACAAATTTCGTTGTAAATGTATGAGTGGTAAAAGCATATAAAATGTAATGCCATGCGTTATAATGGCATTGCGGAGTCATGGTACTTTCCTAATGAAAGTATGCGGAGTGATGGTATGCGGAAAGAAAGTTGTGGAATAATGGGTGTTTACCCTCCCCCGGTAAGTACATTGGTGGCACTGCGGCCCACATCTCCAGCAACATACTCATATTTTTTCACCACCCATTTGAAAAATGCACAGGTCTCTCTCATTGATGGCCAGCACCGACATACACTTTTAGACACACCTCCCGCCACAAGTTCTAGAATTGCGAACTTTAGAGCTGGGGAGCTACGTTCGAATCTCGGCATCAGCTTAACATCCTGTGATTCCAGGCAAATCGCTTTGTCTCCCCGTGCCTACCACAAATGAATGTGTTCTTCTGTAATGTAAATTGTGCTTGTGCCATGTTGTCGAGTTCGCGCTATATAATATTGCAAGGAAAATTAAAGTAGCAAAACTTGAGTTCACACACTGCTGAACGCGCACTGCAGTGCACTGTGAATCGGAGAGTTTCACAGGCCTGTCACAGAGAAGAAATGCTATCAAAACGAAATCCTACAAAACAATATACTACTGGCCGGCAGCATTTCATACCCGGACAACGTCGGGATGGGCTGCTAGTATATATATATATATATATATATATATATATATATATATCATTCTGCACATGTGGAAACTCCGGCAACCCGCTAATTGCAACAGTGAAAAACTCATTATCTGTCCATGTGGTCTCTGGTATGTGGGGATTGTAGTGTCTTGCCAGTTAACAATGATGGAACCTTTTTGGTTCCTGAGGAATTCTGTAGAACAATGATCTAATTGATAGAATGTATTGCAGTGAAGGTTGCTTTACAATGTTGAGTTTGCAGTTACACACAGACGAATAAAGACATGTGATACCATGCTCCGTGTGTGGCATAGTCATTTATGGGTACCACGGCTGGGAAGATGCTACAAATGTAGAACAGATAGAGAAGGGACAAGTAACCTGAAGATTGACTGTGGTGTCTCAGAGAGTTTGCCGTGGTCCAGGCAAAGCGCTCGTGCATGTCACATGTGCCGTTGACGAAGTACAGAATTGACGTTTAATGCACATGGAGTCGAACCATAGTTCCAGTCGCTGTGAAACAGTTGAAAACTAAAACATTTACACAGAATCTGCACTTCATTGGTGAAGAGCCTGTTGGTCAGACCATACAGAAAGGTACGATGCCACTATGCCACATAGAGCCATACACAGTACGGAGTGATTAACACTGCGATTACAAGTGCTGTTAGGTAGAGATCACTCATGTGTAAAGAAAAGTGCAAAGCACCAGTCAAGTGCATGAGAACACTGTGGTTGGAAGCAGACAATCACATACTGACAATGTACTTACCAAGTCCTTGAAAAAGTAAAGCTCTATGACCTCAGTGGTGGGCAAAGAGACCCAAGAAGAAGCACAGAGGTTGTGCTTACTGAGCAGTCCTATATCTGTAGTGGCGCAAAATCAAAGCTGTGGGGTGGCTCCTCAGGAGAATGCCAAAGGTCTCCTAGAAAGTGAAGGGCTCCAATGGAGACCAAGAGACAGAGGTCACCATTCCACAGAATGTCAATGTTGGCCCAGAGGCCAGCACATCACAGGGCCTCAAAGATAGTACGGATGACCAGGCCCTAACAGACGGCAGACAGTGTGAGAGAGAACTCCACCCTCAGTGTCACACACTCCCACAAATGGTTATAATGCTGCCACTTTATTGAAAGCACCATCATCATTCGATACTGCCAAAAAGGAAAATATTGGTGACTGATTGACTACATGGATAAAGACATTTGAAGATTTCATTGATGCATTTGAAGAGATTGATAACAAAAAGATGATTGAATACATAAAAAATCCTGCAGTGATGCCGTAAAGGAAGTCATAAAGAAAATGCCACAAACTGATGAAGAAATCACATATCATCAAATTAAAGAAACCTTGAATCCCAAGTTCAGTACAGTGCCTAATGCTGACTTTGAAAGATGTACATATAGTCAAGAATGACAGAAAGTAGGCAAAAACATTGATGAATTTATAGAAAGACTTAACACACTCATCTAGCCCTGTAAGTTCAATAAATTTAATGAGCAAGAGCCATACGTCTCACGGCCGTTGTTGCATGCTTGTCTGATTCATTCAGACGGCAAATGTTGACAGAAGCTCTGAGTCTTGAATGAGTGTTAATGGCTGCTAGAGCTGAAGAGTGCGCTGATCAAAAAGCTGCTGACATAGAGGACGGAGGTGCCCAGAATCAATCAGTCATGAGTGTTAAAAGTACATCAAAGCAAAAGACTGAAGGAAACAAGTCGATGTCTACACATACAAAGAAGTTATGTTTTAGATGTGGATTTTTTTTTCTGCACAAAGACAAATATCCCGCCATTAAAAAGATATGTAAGGGCTGTGGGAAAGAGAACTATTCTGTGACAGTGTGCAAAGTAAAGGGAAAAACAAGTGCGTCATGGCATGAAGAAGCAACATTCGACACGCACCCACAAGACCCAGCGGAGACGTCAAGTATTACAAATCAGCACTTAATGAAATCAATTGTCATATAAATCATTGTTAAACAGTTCATCCATATCAGTATCAAGTGAAAGTGAAGAAGATGTTTACTTCAAAAAAGTGTGCACTTGTTGGACTGGCAGCATGTGAAGAAAAATGTCAGTTAAAGAAAAGTCAAGATGCCAAAGCACCAAAGTCATTCAAACATTGTCCAAAATTACACTGACAGTAAATGGTTGTTTGATACCGTTCATCATGATCAATTGTGCATCAATAAACATTATGCCTGAGGAGAAATATAATGAATTGCATCCATTACAACAACTTATGCCATCAAAAGTCAAAGTGTATACATGGGCTGCATTGACACCCTTAAAAAGGTACGGTTAATTTTAGCAATGATGAAACGCAAAAAAACGAAGGTGCAAGCACCCATCCATGTTCTTCAAGGAACAGCATTAAGTTCCAGTCTACTCAGCTTCAGCACAGTTGCTGATGTGGGACTGATTTTCATGAAGTACAATATGAATGTTCACCATGTAGTAGTAAGTCGGATCCCTTCGTTGTTTCATGGTTTGAGAAAGCTTAAGACTATGAAGGAAAAGTTGCATATTAATAAGGACGTCCGTCCTGTTGTTCAAAGACATAGTTGAATTGCTTTTCACTTACAAGATACCATTGAAAAAAAACGTAGCCTGGGTTGAGTTTGCATTCTCCAACTCCTTACAAGCCTCTGCCCCCAATCGGGTCCTGAGAGGTCTCTAGTGAAACCCGCCAGTCCCCCTGAATCTCCAACAAGTCTTGACTGGTATACATGCCTCAGATGATCTGTGAAGGACTGTGCAACGCCCTGTGCCTCATTCCGCACTCCACGGGCTGAGAACTCCTGGACCAGGCCCAAGCATGGTTGCCCCCACCATCTTGAAGCTTTGGCAATGCCAATCTTTGTTCCAACTAACCAATGGAATTCAAACTCATCTGCCTCACCTCGAGACACCACTGGTCTACGATGGCCATTGAGGCTAGTACCTGTCTTGGGGGTCAATGAGAACCACATCGGGGGGCCGTGTGGTGCCACAACTCTGTGCTCACACTGATTCCTCCATTTGTGTTCTGGAGAAATTAATTTTTAAAGATGTAAATGAAAATACCACCACAAGGGACATAGCGCCAATGGGAGTCAATGGTAATGGTAGAGGTGAATTATGGCCAAACATGAAGTTGCCCTGGTCAGATACATCAAGTCAATTGGTCCAAATGAAAGTCTGAAAGTCAAATATTTTGAAAAAGTTACAGTCTTAATCCAAAAAGGGATTTTGTTGTTTTTGTTTTTTAAGAAAATCAAAAATCCCTGCGGAGCATATCTAAAATTGTAGGCGCAGCAGTGGAACTGTCGGACGAATACCTGGTACAGGTTGGTCCCGCTTAAGCCCTGGCTCACTTGAGCTTTTTTTCTTGAAAAAGTTTCTAAGTGCCAAAAGAGAAAGGGACTTTTTCATTTTTCAGAGATGATAGAACTTTTCACTGGGAAAAATAATAAATTCAATTTCGTGCAGTGGCAAAGCCGGTCGTGTACTTTTCACTGTAGGTGCCCTTGGTTCTGGGACCCTGGAGCAAACATTTCGAAAAGTTGACAACTTTTTCCTTGTGGCCAAACAACCACAGGAATACAATTCTAAGCCCCATTGGCCCTCAGGGGGCCACATTGGGACTCCTGGGGTTCCAAACGGCAGCCTACAGAAAAGTCCAGTACACGTTCCACTTGTCACTACTCAGCTGAATACTTCTAGGAAATAGTCTCTTGCAGCTTGGTGTGTCTCTGTTGCCACACAAGAGGTCAGCCAAATGACCCTTGGGGTCTATGTGTTTGTCCTGGGTGCAAGGGGGGCTGGCGCTTTCAAGGTTCATCTCAAATCACGTCCAGTCCAGTCCTCTGCTTTCACAGGTCCAGAAAGGGTTCCATCAAGGTGCCTTGGGGTGCCATAATTATTGTGTGGTACCAGTAGTGGGTAGAGGTGACTCCTGGGTACTCCCTAACCAATGGAGTGAAATTTCCCAGGAGCAACTCTACCCATACTTCCAGTAGTTCCTGTTTGTCTTCATGCAAACAGTCACAAAATGCCAAGTGTAAGGACATTTTCAAGATGGCGAAAGTCTTCAACCGCAATAAACTTGTACTCAGAGGTTTGTGGTTGTATGGGGGAGTGAACGATGGGAATCACTACTGTCCACCCACATCTAAAACCATAAGCATGTTTGATGCAGGCACTCTACACACAAAAAAACCAAAGACGTAATTCTGGTAATACAGAAGTAGGGCCCTTCAACAACCAGACAGCGGATACAAAGGAATTGTCTGGGCATCATGTTCTCTCCCTTTCAAGTGCCCCAAAGTGTTACATGTGGCTCAACAGACCTGTCAGGCAGGATATGACTCTGTAATGTCATGAGAATGCCCACAGCCCTCATCCACCACATTCTATTGAGATGAGAGAAGTCATCGCTAACCATTCAGGTCAGCCTGCTGTGTATTCCTGGTAAAAATTTCACACCTACTTTGCATCTCTTGTTAGGCTCAGCACAGGCTGGAAGTTGCTGGAGAGTTAATGTGAATCAGACTTCAGGAACATCAGGCACAAAAATGTTAATTTTTTGAAGGGTGTTTTTTTCCTTCATATTTATTAAAAAAAAGAATGCGCCATTGAATGGGATTTTCAATAGTGTTAAAATCGTTGTTTGATTATTTTTATAGCTGGTCCTATTCACGAGATACAGTGTTAATATTTTAATATGTACTCTGATTTTCTATATATGACAGCTACGCCTGCCACATGAAAATTGCTTTATCACTGTAGGGACATGATAATATTCATTTTCCACCAATCCCACTTCAAATCCCATGTAGTCTGCTTGTTGGCCACAAGGCCTACCTAACAGCGAGTGAATAATATTTAAAATGCAGATCTTTACTTGTTAAAAAAGATTTTTTTCACAGGCTACCCTGCAGGTTTTGTACGGCAGCAGTCAGGTTACACAAGGTAGGCCTGAATCCATGTTTGCACAGTTACTATATTGGATGGCGCAATAGGTGCTACAAGTAATCAATGACATTTAACTTCCAGGTTGTGGGTGCATTTTCTATACCATACACTAGGCACTGAGATGAAAGTTAAATGTGCCAATCAGGATTAAGCCAATTAAACCATGTTGAAAGATCGAGCACAGACACTTTACTACTGGTTACCGAGGGTAAAGTGTACAGAGTTCTAAAACCAGCAAAAATAGGCTCCAGCAAAAGCTAAAAATTATGGGTTGACCATGCAGAAAGGACACATTTCTTGCACGTTTCCTTACACTGTAGCCCTTAACCAAGGCCATTAATCTAACCTTTATTCTAACCAAATGCCTTACCCCATCCCTTGCTCTTACCTCAATCTTTACCCTAACCTTTACCCATATCACAATCCTAACCTATACACGGGGCCTGCAGAAAATGTAAATTACTCTGGCGAAATTCACACAATTCTCAAATCTTTCATTTAATGAAATTTATGAATTTGTTTAACCAATTTCGCATTATGCAATTTCACAAAATTTTCTCCTGTGGGAGATTAGGTCTTGCAAAAAATGTATCGCTGAGAGACATTTCATGCTTGAATAAGCTGATTGTCAGTATTTGATGTCACCTTTTTCACAAAGTATGCTCTTAGGTGAAAAAAGTCAGGTAAGGTACTGGCAAATAGCATTTCCCACTAAAAGTCTAATTTTGTGTATATTTGTAAAATGTCCATGAAAAGTAGAAAACAAATTTGCAATTTTACACATCTGAGCCTACATCATCCCTCACAACCTAGTATAAGCTAACCATAGAGTAACCTCAACACCTAACTGAAATCTTACTGTAAATCTTTCCCTAAGTGCATTCTTACCCAACACAGACCCCCCATGCATTTTTCATGACTTTTTAATACTTGTATATTCTGAATGAGAAATCCCATGAGCCCAACATCAACCTTTCTTGAAGCAGAAGCAGTTCCAGTGGATTCTGAACTTGAAAGCTATCTTGACCTTCAATGCCAACTTCCTCAGTTTCGTTACAGCTTTGCTTAACTCAGTAATCATTACCACCTGCTGGAAATGCAAAAGGGAGGATCCTAAGCCTTATTGCCCCATTAAATTACTCATATCAGAGGCAAAGGTATTTATGAAAATCATCTTGGCTGCTAATGACAAGGGTAACTCGTCATGGACTTTCCATTGATTTCAATGGAAATTATATGAGAAGAATATTAATGCCTTAGCACTAAAGGGGCTAAAGAACCCTCACGGCTGAAAGAAAGACACAAAAGAGGGTAACCAGAGTTTAATTTGTATTGCTTCTATTTTTTCAAAGCTGCTTAATTTGAGACGGTAGTTGCCAGTGGGGTCCACAGACACTTATTTTTGGAGCCAGTGGGGGGCCACCAGCACTTATTTTTCCTTATCACACATTCATAGAGAGCAACCGACAGGAAAACACACAAATGGGAAAGAAGAGAAGATGGAAAAACCATCAACAAGGGAGAAAGCAGGAGCCTGCAATAGGGCAGGGAGCATTGGGCAGTGGATTAAATTGGCCTGAGGTGGATTCAAGACTACACAACTTTGGTATTCGGCATGGAGACATTTAATAGCACCAGCACTGTTTTTGAGCAGTGCATTGGGCACCGGCACTCATGTTGCAAATTAAGCGCTGGCTGACAACCATTGGTGCTGCTGAATACCGGGGCAATTGAATACCAAGAATGCCTATTCTTGATTCCATCACAAACTTATTTCGTCTGCCGTCCTACTCTTCCTATTTATTAGGGGTGCACATAGCTCATGTAATTTGCTGTTATGTATTTATGCAAAATTACAGCAAAATTAAGCAAGATTACATGGAATTACGCAAGGAGCGCAACCCAGCATTTAGCGCCATTTACTAAGCACAAAATGCTTTCATGCTTCCAAAATGGACCAGAGGATGAATTTTGTGCTAAGAAACTAGTGCTAAATGCTACAGAACACAAACAGCAGCAGCCGCTTGCTCTCTCTAAATTGTTGCATTGTGCTCCTAATAACATGCTGTTGACACAATTCATCCTTTTGTCGTAGGATCTTCTTAGAGGAGGTCTTCTTCAGGACAATGTCCTACAACTTTCAAAAAGTGTGATAAGCCTGGTTCACGTTACGGCACAATTTAACAGGTAGGACTTCCTTATTTGACCTCTTATTTTAGTGTTGCACTTCAGGTTTCAAATAGATGAAGATGGCCTCGTTTCGTTTTTCTTCAGGTGAAAGCCGTGGTTCCAACTTCCAAAGTACCGAACTGACATAGTTTGTTCCAGGATGTTCTCTAGTGACTAAATCCCTGTCTGAGTGTATGTGTCTTGCAGTACTCACTCTTGGTTTCGCTAGCTGACATCTTCCTGTTTGGCTGGCTTGCGCGATTCACGCTTAGTCTCAGACTTACTTGAGTGTCTTGACATGATTTGTTCTAGAACTCGTGCCATGCTTGAAACAACTGCTATAAGTAAAAGCAAGACCAGATATAGTTGTGATTTGACCTCATTTCTTTCATGTGGATTGTTTTAATACACCTTAAGTATTGCACAAGCAAAAATTTAATCCATTGTTCTCTGTAGAGCAATATTCAACCCAAGAGTGTGGAAAACAATTTCGGATAGAGCTGTTACACATTAACCGTACCTTTTTCAACATTTATCGAAGTTGATTGGACAATTATATTAAGTGAGTTTTTAAAGTCCATTCCTACCATATGTTTTCCATATTGTCTATAATTTGAAGGGTCAGGGACTTCTACTTGAAAGCAAACAGGTATGAGCACCTTAGGTGCACCTTAGGTGCTCAGAGAAAAGCCTTTTTATTTACTATACATCTGATGAAAAAAGAACCTTCATTGCCCAAGAATCAATTAAATTGGACTTCTCCTGGGGACAGTTTTTGTCCTCTATAATGGCCTGTCAATGTAGCCTGGCAGATTTGAAAAAAACATATAGGGCCTTATTTATGAGGACTTGCGACAGTTTTGCACTTCCGTTGCGTCACTTTTGTGACGCACTCCAGCAATTCGTCCCTTTCGCGTCATACAGTTACGTCAGAAATACTGACATATCTGTAACTCCTTGCGACATGACGCGTCAGTCAGTAAATATGACGTATCAATCATGTCGCAGGGAGGGCGCACTGAGAAGTGACGCATCACTGCTTTCACACAGCGATGCATCAGTTCTCATAAATGAGGCCTATAGAGTCTGTGCATTCCATTTCACCCTGGCAAGGAATCGTTGACAGACAAGAGATAAGCCAAGCATATCTAATGTCCTGAGCTTATGCTCAGTACGGTTGTTTGCATTGGCAAAAGTTAATGACCTTCTCACACTGAACAATCATGCCAAGAAACAGATGACTCCTTAGTTACCCGAGTTCTAATCCTTTGGGAAAAAGTAAAACATCTGCTGCCTTCTTTTGGTTTGCCCCACATACAAGCATGTGATAAATGACAATAAGAAGATGGCCTGAAATACTTGTGATCAGAAAATAGAGAACAACATGGCATGCTCTTGAGTGGAGAGGCAACACTAACAACCAATTCTTTTTGAAGGGCGAGGAATATCATGACACCTGCCTGGGAATTGTGCATTGTTACATACATAGGGGTCCCAGTTGGAACAAAATTTGGTACACAAAGAAAAATACTTTTGAAAAAATCAAGAAATTCGGTATTGTCTTTACAGAGAGATGTTTTTAATTCACATCCTCGATTGTAGATTGGTTACAAATACATTACTCAAAATAGTGCAGGTGTCCTCGATGCCCAAAGGGGGGCAAGGTGAAAGAGGGACAGGGGGGAAGGTAGTGCAGGTAGTGCGGGTATAGACAAGTTGCAAAAGGAATCGTGAGTGGTCATTTATACATTTTGAAAATGATACCACAGAGGCATATTCATATTGCCAAACAAATAATTACTCACAGCATTCATATTCCTATACCAACAAATTAACACAACCAAAAAATGAGCTGTTGTTATTGGCTAGGCGACAGTAGGATTATGTCGACGTTTCGACCCCAAGGTTGTAGGCTGATTCTTGCCCTACTGCGGGGTCTTCATCAGGACCAGTGGGGACAGGGTGGTGAGGGATTTGGGCGGGTACCTAAAAGCCACTTGAACAGACGTGGCCCCTTCTACGAACGTGTGGAGGGCCCGAAGGCTCCAGAGAACAAGGAGAGCGTCAACCCGAGGGGACGACCCTGGATGTCCTCTTTAAATTCTTAGATATATTCAACCGTTGTGTAGACCCATTCTAGGAGCTGTTGGAAATATGGCCGGTATCCGAGCACAAATCACAGAATTACTGGGCAGTGAATGACACTCTGAGCTGGCGTTAGTCCAGCACCACCCACGACCACTCACAAGTACCGCAACACCCTCTCATAGAAAATAATTAAGTACTTAAAATAAAATATACAATAACTAATGTAAAAATGAATTACATTAGTAAGTGTTTAAAAATGTAATTACATTTTATTATCTCAAAATACCAACTAAATATTAATTTATTTTAAAATTGTCCATTAAATCATTTTTGATGTAAAAATAATGCAACATTAATATTTATTTTAAACTAATTAAATGTATTGTTAAATAATTCTGTACATCACTTTTAATCATTTTAAATTCATAATACTGTTTCTCTTACTTTGGGAGAATCTTTTTACTTAAACTTGGGAATAATCATTTTATTTTAAATGTATTAAATTCAACATAAGGATTTGTTTAATAGAAGTTTAACATGCCGATTTAGTGTTTGACAGATAGGGTTTTACTCCGTCAGGGTGAAGGAGTAAAATACTCCATCACCCTGACAGAGTCCATACCTGCCAAATTCTGATATGTCTGCCAGCTCAGTGGACAGCTGTAGCAATGAAGCACACGCAGTGATTGTGGTTTCTGTCAGTGCATTTTAAGTTTGACATAAAGGAGCTGCACGGCAATCTTACAATGATTTCCATTTTCCAAAACAAGAACCAAAAGTTGGATTTTATTTTGGAAAATAAAAATAACAGTCACTCCTCACCAACTGAGTTTCATCTACCCCTTACCACCAGGTTTTACCTGGCAATGATAGACTGTGAAAACTGGCCTTGTGTTCTCCTACTGTAAATCAGATAGGCAGATACATGGCCGAATCTCTGATGGCCAGACGAGGTAAGGTTTATGTTGGCAGCGGAGATGAAGAAGTCTCTGCCGTTGACACTATTATGGCCCGTCTGTCTCTAAAAGAAGTTGGGTGGACCTTCAGTCTGACTGTTACGAACTACGATGGAGTACTCTCTCTGTCAAAGTCGAAATCAGCCTCTAAGTTAGTAATGCTGAAAATGTTTATTATATTATTCTAAGTGGCTGAAAGAAATGTGAGGGGGGCCCTCACTGCAAAGTACATGAGGGGGCCCCTCCAGAGTAAAGCAGTGCATTGCAGGGGTGTAAGTCCTAGTTAGCTCAGGTAACTATTACTGAAGAATCTCTCTGATTTTGTATGAGTGAAATGAGAGCCTAACTATAACGTCCTTGTAACCCTTGTTTTTTTCAGTGAAGTTCTAAGATTTTTAAAATTCTGTTTCATAACTATAATGTCCCTGTAACCTTTGTTTTTGTCAGTGAATGTATATGTGTTTTTTAATTTTATTTTCTAATTGTGACCTGTAACCTTTGAGAGTGAATGTGTGAGTGGTTGCATAGATAGGTTAGTGGGTGCATAAGTTTATGATTGTATCTGTGTGTGGGTGCATGAGTCTCTGAGTGGGTCTGTGAATAGTAACTAGGGGCGGGTGGTAAACTACCCTCTGCTGGCAGAGTTTTCAGAGCTTTGCCACTTCACTTTCTGCTTGGAACGCAGACTTCACCAAAAACTCTGCCAACCTGCTGACGTACTCAACCCTAGTCTCAGCAGTCCCGATGTGGGGAACTTACTACTGGCAAGAAAAGGGGTACTTGGCTCCCAGTGATCTTCAGCAGCCAATGGGACTTCAACACCCAACCAGTAGTTTCTGGTCTTTATTCTGCCTCTTTCTGCTCATTGCTGAACTTTAGTTTGCCTCTTTCTGCTCGTTTCTCACCATTATTTTGCCTCTTTCTGGTCGCTTCTCACCTTTATTTTGCTTTATTCTTCCTTTTTCTGCAAATTTTTATGTCTCGCCTGAGCCAGCGCATGAGCTGCCCTGCAGAGACATTTAGGGGTCGATTCCGATTCGGGAAAAACCACTCCGAATAGCCGTTCGGAATGTTTTTCCCGTATGAATCGTACCCTGCAACATCCCCCATACGTACGACGAAGTACGATTCGTACCAGGAGCTGGACTCCGTACGAATCGTACAGAGACCGTACGAATCAAATCCCCGTACGAATCTCACTCGGAACCCACTGTACGCGACATCTGTATGGTTCGCGGCTGGTTTTTCCGACCCAGCAAGTACGATTCGTGTCGGGTACGCACCGTATGACCCTTTTTCTACGGGAGCTGAAAACAGCCTTAAAAGCAGAGTTCACCCCGAAACAGGTACGGAACGCCCCCCCCCCCGGGTATGGTGCGTACACCCCATGATCGCAGGGCTACGGCGTGTACCCTGCGATCATGAGGTGTACGCACCATACCCCATGTTCAGTGGGTGTACGGTACGTACACCCTGTGATCACAACTGTACAGTCCGTACACCCCATGATCGCAGGGGTACACACCGTACCCCGCGATAATGGGGTGTATGGACCCTACGGTGTGTATGTGATTGTGTGCTTTTCCGTACAATTTGCCTTACCTGACGTGGACCGTATGAATCGCGTCCTCATACCCCGGTCCGGATCGTACTCGTCGGGTCGTACAGCATGTTTACGAATCGTACAGTTCACTGTGAAGGGTCCTTGTCATACGGTTTCACTCTGCAATTTGGACGGTTCACGACGATTTGGGCGGATTGACGAGATACGGATCGTACTACGCGATTCGGAGGGACGTGTACGATTCGTATGGAGAGGGCTCCGGATACGATTCGGACGGACGCTTTTTTCCCGAATCGGAATTGATCCCTTAGTGTGTGGGCTTTTAAAAGTGCTAGCACACGCTTTTGGCTGGCATAGAGCGTGTGGTTACGCGCACAATGACGAGCAGAGGCACCATCTGGCTTTCCTCTCTCGTCATGGTGCGTGCACACCACTCACCAGCCTGCGTGTTTTCTTTTTATTTCCTTTTTGAGAGCGCGCGCACGCGTTCAAAACAACCGGTCACGGCCGCACGTCTTCCTCGCGATCACTTTCACTTTCGCATGCACTGTTTGCTTGTTACGCGGTCAATGCTTATTTTTTGAGGGAAGACGTGTGACATCCTTTGTGCCGGAAAGAGTGCTGCATGCATGGACGTGGGTTCCGTTGAAAAATTAGCTGCCTTTATTAATTGACATGCTTGGATTTATTTCTACCGAACACTGCACTGCATTGCACACTAAAAAGATTTGATATTTTAACCCTTGGTGCTGACCCATCCCTTCTACGCAACCTCTGGGGGTTAACCAATGCCCCATTAAGCCTCATGCACCCACCCCGTCTTCCGGTTCTGACGGGCCTCTCTTGGGCACTGTGGCGTTTCCAGGTGTAAACAAACACTGCCACTGAAAGCCAGACAGTTACTCTTGTGCACTCACAATGGTGGAACACAAAAGATGATCAATAAATGTAGTTTTCAACACATGGATGGGCGCTCCATGCCATGATTGAGGTTTGTTGAAATGTATCTATGCGTTCTGAACCTTGGACCACACAGCTGGCGATTGGTGGGGTCTAAAGTTGCTCAGCTCTGTGCACGTTGACATGTCAGTGATGTGGGGCAGTGTCCTGCCTAGGCTCCTAAAGTAGGAATCCCGTTAAGATATTCTCTACCTTTCAACCCACAGTTATCATTTTTGGCACCAAAATGTGAATTTGTGGAAGGTATGGGTTTCAACTGACAGGTTTTTTTTTAAAGCGCGAGCTCGACCCGAAAGTATTGGGACGCTTTACATGAGATCCATTTATATTATACAATGACACTGTAATTTTTTTGGGGGCACGGGACGCATACGTGATTTGCCCAAAATCACAGGATGTTGAGTAGATGCAGAGACTCATACTTAATTCTTGCTGAGGTCTCTTTCTGCTCCCCTGCCTTCTGCCCCTTCGTTTCTCTTTCTGGGTAAATACACGCATGTGCTATTTTATACTTGCAATAAGATGTCCAACATTGCCTTTTCACGTTGAACCTGATTTTCTTTATAGAGATGTTGGATTTTATTGTACGAAAATGCTTTCAGTTTAAATTAATTTTTCTTGTCTGAATGTTAACGCGTGCTTCTTAAATTATGTTTTTCTGTTTCTGTAACATGTCATTGGTCTGTGGTAAGCTAAGTAAACAATGGTTCTGTCGGGTTTAAACTGATTGCTTCAAAAGAATATGGTAAAGCAATTGGTACAAGACTTCAGTATTCGTCAATTGAGTGAATCAAGACAGAAAAACAAAAACAAAAATACAAATCCAAACCTTCTCGGGTATATCAAAATGTTTTTTATGAGTCACTTGTTTTCATAAAATACCCCATTTTAAATGTTTCACAAGTTTAGGTGCATTAGAAAAACGGCTCCTTCAACTGTGAAGTGAGTGATATTTTGTGCTCAGTGGTGCATTGTGCAAAGGTGACATACAAAATGGTGACTTTATGTACAGTGGGGGAGGGGGGAAGGGGAGAAAAATGGCCAGTAGGACAGTGTTATGCAGTTGATTCTGTGGGCCAGATAGGTCTCGCTTTTGGGACCTTATAATTATTTAGTTATGCAGCAGAATATCCTTGGTGCAACAACACCAATTGCTGCATGGCTAAACACTTATAATGTCCCAAATGCGAGACCTATTGGCAATGCCAATGCTTGTTTATCTTTATTTTGCCTCTGTCTGCTAGTTTTTTACCTTTATTCTGCCTCTTTCAGCACATTTTTATCTTTATTTTGCCTCTTCCTGCTAGTTTCTCATCTTTATTTTGCCTTTCTGCCTCTAGTCTGACTCTTTCTGCTAGTTTCTGAGGTCTATTCTGCCTATTTCTGCTCAGTGCTGACCTTTATTTTGCCTCTTGCTGCTCGTTTGTCACCTTAATTTTGCCTCTTTCTGCTCGTTCTTGACCTTTATTTTGCCTCTTCCTGCTCGTTTCTCATGCTGATTTTGACCTCTATTTTGACTCTTTCTGGTCATTTTTTACCTTTATTCTGCTTTTTTCGGCTTCCTTCTAACCTTTATTCTGCCTCTTTCTGCTTGCTTTTGATCTTTATTTTGCCTTTTACTGCTCGTTTCTGACTTTTATCTTCCTTTTTCTGCTCATTTTTTAATCTTTATTTTGCCTCTGTCTACACGTTTCTAATCTTTATTTTCCATCTTTCTACCTCTAGTCTGCCTCTTTCTGCTAGTTTCTGATCTCTATTCTGCCTATTTCTGCTCATTGCTGTCCTTTATTTTGCCTCTTTCTGTTAGTTTCTGACCTCTATGCTGTCTCTTGCTGCTAGTTTCTCACTTTATTTAGCCGATTTCTACTCCTTGTTGACCTTTATTCTGTCTCTTTCTGCTCATTTCTCACCTTTATTCTGCTTCTTTCTGCTTGTTTCTCGCCTTTATTCTGCCTCTTGCTGCTCATTTCTGACCTTTATTCTTCCTTTTTCTGCTCATTTCTCACCTTTATCTTGCATCTTCCTCACTTTTTTTGCCTCTTTCTGGTAGTTTAAGACCTTAATTTTGCCTCTTTCTGCTTTTCTCTGGGACCGCGGGGTAAGCCTCAAGGCCCTCGAGATCCTAGCTGACTGCTCACCTCCTGTGGGAGCCTATATAACTGCTCTCTTTCCATGCCCGCATGTCTGTGGGCAGGGAAAGAGATGAAACCTCTGCTTCCAGCCGGCAGGGGGAGCACTTTGACTGCTCCTGCCTTCTGGAACCGGAGTGCTTGCTAATGCTTGGTGGGATCTGTCAAAGCTCCTGCCAAGCATACACAACCAGCTATGTTCCGGGGGTGGGAGTCCCAGGACATAGCAAGAGCCGGCCCTAGGGGTTCGCGGTCCCCAGGGCAATTTATGGCTCCAAGAAGGAGGTCTCGTGCCCACCTCCTTTCTTGTGCATGGGCCATCCTGGGGAGGTAGTGGTCCTCGAGAACAGCCCAGGAGGGGAGGAGTGTGGCCCCTCTCCCATTCTTGGCAGAATGTATTTGGTCCTGGAAGGTGGTGGTCCCTGTGGCTCAGGTGGTCCACGTGGCCCCCCAACAATCTGTTATTCCCCAAGGGAGTTGGTCGTTTCCTGAAGCTCCATGAACCTTATGAAGGTGCCCCATGTGCCCCCAAAATTACTCAGGGGCCTGGCCCACCTGGGGACCATTTTGAAAAGAAAAGCTGAAGCCTGAGCTTGGGTCTTTAAAAATAATTGCTGCAAATTCATGAATGTCGTAAACTTGCAGCAATTATTTTTTTTAAAGACCCGCTTGGTGTATATACTTCATCCAATGTTTGTGTGTTTTGGATTAGCATAGCATACTGACTGCCATCAATGTAAGCTCTTTCCCCAATGTTGGGGGTTATGGAGTTGGAAATATTGGATCTGACCCCTCAAAAAGTGCGCTTTCCTCAATGTTGTTGGAATTAGAGTTACAATTGTAAATCTAACTTCTAAAAATATAAGCACTGTCTCTAATAAGTGTTCGATAAGAGTTGAAATAGTATATTGATTGCCTCCCAAATGTTTACACTTTACCCAGTGTTTATGAGACTGTAATTAAAATATCAAATTGGATAACTTTCTCTCCAAAATAAATACACTTTACCCAAAATCAGTAAACCTGGAGTCCGAATGGCAAATCACGCCCCTCCATACTAGCATTTTCCTCAGCGCTTGGGGCACTGGAGTTACAAATATGACCCTAGAACCTGCATGCACATTCTCGCATGTTGGTGGCATTTGAGATAGAATTGTAAATTTGACCCCCTGGTTATTTTTAATTTACCAATTTTATGTGGGAGGGGAGATAGAACAAGAAATCATACCTTCACCAATATATACTTTCTATAACTATTGTAGAACTTGAGATATAACATTAAATGCGACTCATTCCTAACGTATGCACATACTACATTGTTTGTGGAAAACAAATTAAAACGTAATGCAGGAAAGACAGAAGATCTGTTTTTCGGTAAAGGCCCAGTGCCAGCCCCAGATCTGTGGTGACCATCAGAAATGGGTCCACCACCGTCTCCTGCCACTAACATCAGAAATTTGGGTCTGAGATGGGAGGCTGATTTCTCCTTCTCGGCCCAAATCCAGCAGGTCACCGCTACCTGTTTTAGTAAACTAAGAAATCTCCGGAAATGTTTACATTTTTTACCGAAAGATTGCTGCAAATCCATAGTCCATGCCACAGTAACATCTAGGCTTGACTACGCATATGGCTTATATCTTGGCCTCCCTAAAAACTCTATCTGTCGCCTCCATATGGTACAGAATGCGGCTGCGAGACTGGTTAGACGCATACCGTTTCAACACCATGTCTCTCCGCATCTACAGGACCTTCACTGGCTTCCAGTTGCCAAAAGAATTATTTTCAAGGCCATGACTTTGGCCTACCGGGCTCTCTATTGAAAATGCCACAGCTATCTCAAATAAAGACTTTGTTGCTAGAAGCAAAACTGAGCTCTGAGGTCGAACTCCCAAACTTGCTGTGTACTCCCCGTTTTGTGAGAGCACGTCTGGGTGGTAGAGCTCTCGCAGTTAGAATGGCCACAATGTGGAATGCCCTACCGGGGAACCTCCGTCAGGCAAAATCAGAGACTTGCTTCAGAAAAGCCCTGAAGACATGGCTCTTTAGGGCAGATTAGGACAGGCCTTTGGTAGTGCCGTAACCCCTCTGTGCAAAATGCCTGCTACTGCAGCACCGGGACACCTCGGTTTGCGGTAGATGTCGCGCTATACAAGCTCCAGCATTATTATTATTATTAAAAATAGTTATAATAGTACGTTAGTGTTAAACTTGGCATCTTTTGGCGTGTTTCCCCTGAGTTTTTGCTTTCTGACCTCCCGGTTTTTGACTCTGTGTTTGCTGGCGTAGTGTTTCTGCACACTTTTTTCACTGCTAATCATTGGTAAAGTGAAATTGCACCTGTGGTAAATTGTGTTATGGATTGGTGTTTCCATGATTGGATATTTGATTTACTTGTTTCTCTCTAGTAAAGTGCACTGAGTGTGCCAGGGCCTATGAATCAAATTCTACTAGTGGGCCTGCAGCACTGATTGTGCCACCCACGTGAGTAGCCCTAAAACGGTAACTCAGACCCACCATTGTGGAGTCTGCGCGCAGTTTGTAACTGCCATGTCGACTTGGCCAGTGCACACACTTGCCAGTCCCTCACCTTCCCTTTTCTTACATGTCAGCCATCCCTATGGTAGGCCAAAGGTACCCCTGTGGGCCGGGTGCAGTGTATGTGAAAGGTAGGACATGCCCTGGTGTGTGTGGCATGTCCTGAAAGTGAATTACGGCCAATTTTGATTTTCCCTATTGCAAGGCTATATGTTCCCCATAGGACAGAATGGGGAGTTTGTTTATAACATCTTATAATAAACATAACTGGCCTGGGGAATTAGGTCGGAAAATAAAGTTTAGTATGCCTGAACTCAGAATCTAAAAATGCATCTTTTAGTGAAGGTGATTTTTACATGCTGTGTTTGAAAATACTGCTTTTAGAAAGCAGGTATTTTCCTGCTCAGTCATCCTGTGTGCCTCTCTTGGAATGTGGGTTGCCTGTCTGGGTTTTGGATGATAGAAGGCTGGGGAGCAGGAGCGACTCCAGATAGTCAAGGTGGGTTAGGAAAGGGCTGAATAGACCTGGACTGCAATTGGGAAAGCAGGAGGAGATTCCCTTGCCCTTCTGACCATGCTGTCTCCACATCCTGCCAGGAAGTCACACCAGCGAAGGCAAAATTGGTTCTGGCTTGGCACAGCCACTCTCGGCCTAAGAGATCAAAGGATTTGGGGATATAAATATTGGGGCACAGACCCCTGAACTTTTGAACTCTTTTGGACCACGAGGACTACCAAGAAGAAGAGCCGGAGAAGCAGTGAGGAGGAACTACCACTTTGCTGTGTGCTTTGCTGTGTTGGCCTGCAGTGGCTGCTCCTGTCTTGGGCAGTGAAAGGATTGGACTGAACTTTCTGCAATCTACTTTGTGAGTTTCTCCAAGGGCTTGAGGTAGAGCTTGCCCCCTGTTCAAGAAGTCTCAGGAACAGCAAAGAATTCAAGCTCTTCTGCCCCCAGCCCTGGGGACTGTGTGTTTTGTGCTGCAACAGAAGAAAAGAAACCCGACGACGACTACGATGCCGCTGCCAACTCTGTGTCCTGAAGACACCGCAAATGGCACCACCACAATGCCGCACCACGACCCTGGTCTCACCTATGATGCTTGGTCATGATGCCACCGAGCCGCTGCTCACACCGCGACCTGTGGGCACTGCACTCCGCACCGCCTCGCTTCAGGATCTTTCTGATTTATTCGCCGCAACATCAAAATTTAAGAGCCGGGTCTCAGCTCTCGGCATCAATCACCAGGGAAGGAAGCTGCCTCGGCGCACAGCGAGAGAAGCGCGTGTGCCATCCTCCAGTTCAGAGATCTGACCGTGCTCTCATCTTTGTTTGCACAGTGCCTGGGCTGCTGCGGGGCTGACCTCACCCTGTACACTGCTCTTCATTAGTAACATTTATACAGGCTTACTTCCCTCACGTGGAGTGCTGAAGCGCTTGCCTGCGTGGACCACACAGCACAGTTGGGTGTTTGCTGGGAAAGGTCCTGTCTATATTTTCATCATTTTTGGGAACTGTTTCCATGTTGTGTTTGATGACCACCAAGGTGTAGGTATGGTGTTATTGCAGTGCTTAGCTGGGGGTTGAATGAGCAAGTGAAGGATGTATGGGCAATGCGAAGGGGGCATCCTGTGGGCCCAGAGAGCTGGGGAGGCGAACCCAGAACTAACAAACTACACTCAAGGGGAAAAATAAAAGACCCCTGACAGGATATTTGAGGGCGGATTGTTTGTTTTTCACAACACGCCAGGAAAATGTCAAGAATGAAACTAATTAATACCCTTTATCTTGGAATATTTTATTGTATCAATTAACAAAAATTGTTACAAAAAGTGTCCTATAAAATTTCCACAAAACTTGCTTGCTACAGTAATCATTGTTAACTGCTACACATTTGGATGCACTAGATCATGTAAAGCAAATCCTAAAAATACAGCTCATAGATAAAAAAAAACATTAAAACCCATGTATCAATTATGAATTCAAGGCAATCAAAGGCCTATTTTGGAGTAGAGATTCCAACAAAGTTCAAAATAAATACAGCTTGTTGCAGCGTGCAAATCAGAGTCTGGGCCCTTTATCATACAATTGATTGTAGACATAAGTATTACATATGGTTCATATATGTGTATACATTTATTTATACAAAACAGTGCATGAAAAAAAAATCATATGTGTCTATGGTTGATGAAGGAATAGAATGTCTTTCAAAAAGTCCTTGTTCTTTGTTAGAGCTTTGTTCCCTTTCTCGCCTGGTATTTCATTTTAATCATTTTTTATTTGAAATATAATTTGGGGTTTTATATAACATTAGATTGGGTAGCTATCTTATGTTTATGCACTTATTATGATATTGTTAGTAATCTCATCCCTTATGCCGCAATCTTTTAACTCCGTTCATAGCCAAATTGTTTTGTGGTAAATTTTATGATAGCATGTGGAGTGAGTCTTGTTATGTTTTTGTTATCTATAATATTATGCATGTGATCATATGTGGACCTCCTTGGAGTTCCAAATCTTGAATACAAATATTGAATTGAATTGTTAGAGCTGATTTGATGTGCAGAAGTCCATAATTCCGTGGGATGGAGTGATTTATCCTAAAGGCAATCCCACCATAGTACAAGTGTTTAATTCTAAGGCATGTTCTTATGGAGAGGAGGCCTTCTTCGTGTGCTGACATGTTTTGGCCAGAAAAAGAAATTAAAGGCCTCATCAGGACAATCTCCAGGACCTATATATAAAAACAGACACATATACTTGGATAGTTGTAAGGATAAAAAGGCATAAAGATGCCCACCTGTTGTTTAGGATAAATTGCCATCATTGTAGGGTATATTTAGGACTACCATACACAAAACGGCAGGAGGGTGAGGGTGGGGAAGCCAATAATTAAGATGTTACTGACAACAAGGGATTACGCACCTCAAGAGGAACTGCTGCAGTGGCGAGGAGTCCATAGACAGGTGAAGAAAACCGTGGTTGTACCTGGGAATCTGGGCACTAAGTTACTACACAATTGGTCATGGAGCACAAAGGAAACCTTCACAAGCAGACCGTTAAATCCTCGATAGTGGTGCATTTTACCTCAACATCACTCAGCTTAAATTTCAGATATTGGAGATAATTGATCATGAGGCAGGAATGGACATAATAAGAAACTGTTTACCGGGGTAAACAACTTGATTGAGATAAATGGATACTGTTCAACCAAAAGATATAAATGACAAAGTGGAAATGTCATGGCTTCTATGAACGGACAACGCAAATTATCTTGTGTGACTATTTGTAAACGTTTTAACGGTTAACATTGAAGCATTTGTTTTTGATTTTTATCTTCTCCCTATCCCCACTTTTTTTCCAAACTATTTGTATTTCTAAATCTTTTATTAAACCGATTTTGAAACTTTTAGGATTTAGGAAATGCAGAGATGCACTATTTTATCTCAAACCTTTAGGTACCCATGATGTTTGTTACTGGGTTTGTGCATTTCTAAAATCAACGGTGAGATCAAAGAGAACGATGGAGGGTTAGATATTATCCTTGGTGGTACAGGCAAATGGATTGATGCAATAGGTCATGGAGGGAGATATGATCTACGGCATCATTTGTGAGGGGGTTATGTCTTTTTCCGAATGTTTTAAAAGTTTCTATGTTCTTTTATGGCTATTTTTGTGCCGAATAAAGCAAAATAGGTGATCATGATGATGAATTCAGACTTACATTTTTTGTATAGTAATATGTTTATAACCTCTCATTTTGTCAACACCACTAATGTGTCAATAAGCATTGGCATACCACATATATGAAAATCACGTTGTTTGTCAGTTTTTTGAGAGTATGGGCATTTTCCAGGTCACACAGTCATATTAGTTAAGGATCTAGTCAGCAACAATATGGTATGCATTATGTTAAGGGACAGTGTCGTCTTGTGTTTCTCTCCACATACAAGATGGCTGGCAAATTGGCTGGTATTCAAATTTTATAAGTACTCCTGTCAGAGTTTTCCCAATTTTTTATTACATTCATACTAATTACATAATAACTAGTTTCAATCATTTCACTATCGCAGCACAACTCTACACATTAAGATGGCGGGCCAAAGAAAGAAAACAGTTTCCCAACCACCCTCCGTCATCAAGACAGTGCCCTAACCTATTACTTAAAGCAAGTATAGGATTCTCGACTCCTTGATCTCTCACTGCGGTGAGTACAGTTATCAAAGACAAGGTAGCGAAAACTGCAATTCGCGTAGCTGGTGGTGACATTAGTTCAATCACACACAAGAGGGCCAAGGGTGATTTACTGACCAGCAGGTATTCGCTCCCAAACCATAAAAAACACATCAAAATACCTGGGTCTAAAGAAATAAAGGATTATAGGAAACCTAAGATGAATAGAGACATTCCCTTAGTAGGACGAAAACCCTCGCCCACCGAAGGTGACATGCTGCATCTTAGGGTTTCTCCTCACACCGCAACAACAAGTCATGGTGTGGGCTACAACTCCCACACTAGCTGGGAGGAGCTCTTTGGATATTTTAGTATTACCCTATGAAATAAATCATATAGTGAGTAATGCAGAATGTAACAAGTGCTAAAGTGTAGCAAAGTATGCAAAAAGGGAGGTTTAAACTAACTCCTAAACAGACGTTAAACTTTATTGTTGTCTGTCTGGGTCACAATTAACCCCTTCGCTGCTAGGACTTCCCCCCGCCCCCTGTGTTAAGCCTTTTTTTGGCTATTTGGGGTAGTTTGTGCTAAGGCCCCTGTAACTTAAGGTATCTCGTCAAATTTGTGACCTTTTCTTCTAACAGCATGGGTATTTTAAAGGTACCCAGGCTTTGCTGATTCCCCTGGGTACCTTTAAAAATGGGAAAAAGTGTCGCAGAAGAAAGCGTCTGCTTTTTTCCCTGCAAATCGTATCAACAAAGGTTTTGTGGTGCTGAAATCGCCATCTTCCCAGCTTTCAGGGACTGACAGACTTTTGTCAGAAAACCACATTTTGTACACCGTTTTGGCATTTTACTGAGACATAGCCTTTTTTTGCTATTTTTGTGCTTTCAACCACCTTCCAGTTAATTGTAGAAATGGGTATGACAGTAATAATGGATCCTGGAAAACTATTCATTTCAGAAAAGTAGACAAAATTCAGAATTCAGCAAAGGGGTCATTTGTGTAGATCCTTTAAGTTTTTTTGTAGAAACTAACAGTTGAATATAAGAAAAATTGAAAATGAGCTGAAAAAACCCAGCAATTTGCGCCAACGTTTTCATTTGTAACTTCTTCTAAGTATGACAGATTTTTTAAAGCAATATACCGGTACATCCACTGAACCTTTCTGATTGTGGGGATATATAGGACTTGTAGGTTCACATGGAACCCGAGGAACCCAGAGCCAATAACTGAGCAGTGTCTTGCAATGGTTTTTTATTGTGTACTGGGTATATAGCAAACTATTTGGTAAAATATAAAGAGTGAAAAATAGGTATGAAAGACATCTAAGTATTTCTGAAATGGAAATGGAAAAAAAACATAGAGTTTAGAAACAGTAGCTATTTGCACATCTCTGACATTGTGGGTACTCAAACTAGCATGTGAATTATAGGACATTTTTCAGAGTAACTTCTTTTTTACACATTGTCTTACATTTGGAAGGCTGAAATGCATCGAAAGTCCGTACGTAATAACAGTTGCTCTACAATTCTGATTTCTCATAAGTCTCCCAATAAATATGGTACCTCACTTGTGTGGATAGCCCTAGTGCTCGCGACAGGAAACGGCCCAAAAAGCAAAGTGGACACATCACATCTTTACAATGAAAATAGACCCTTTTTAGGTCTCGCCTGTCGATGCGCATGCGCATCGAGCAAGCAAAACTATGGGGGCTTATCCACTCTTTATCCAACTTGCAAGGAATCGTGGCGATTCCTTGCAGTGCCTGTGACTTTTAAGCTCAATGCGCATGCGCATTGAGCTTAAAAGCGCGTGCACATCAGTTCCCTCAGCCGCACTAGGCCCCCGCTCCGCCCCCTCCCCTGCCCGCCGTGTCGCATTTCTCCTCCCCCCTCCCCTTATCTGCCTTCCCTCCGTCTGTTCCCTCTCCCCGCTCTGCCCCCTCCCCTGCCCGCCGTGTCGCATTTCTCCTCCCCCTCCCCTTATCAGCCTTCGCTCCATCTGTTCCCTCTCCCCGCTCCGCCCCCTCCCCTGCCCTAAGCTACCATGTTTGCCACCTGCCTAACATCAACATTTACGATCTTGTTGCAGTCAGTCACTCTTTCCGAATCACAGACCTGAATCAGTGCCTCTTTCCTCCCTGCCACATTAAGTATACATGTGCCCTGTATTGCTCTCTCTGCCGTGACTTCTCTACAACGCCTCCCCAACCTCTGCTGCAACTCTGCCTCCTGTTCCAAATTGGCACACTTTTCTATCCGACGTATGTCTTCGGTATTTCTAAATCCCTAGCTCTCCTGTACCTCACTTACCCTTCGTTTACTCAATCGGTTAGCGATAACATCCTACGCATTAACTTTCCGGATCCAGGCGGAATGTTCCTGCATGTAAGCCTTACCTGAAAAATTCCAAATGAAGATCACAAACATCCGGGCGTCTCTACTTTAAGTCCATTTCTATTAAACTTCAATTTCCAAAACAAGAGAAGATTATCGGAAAACTGGTGTTAAACAGATTGACAGGATGATAGGCGGAGCTTGGAGAGTCTTTGTGGCTGTATTTTCCAGTTTACCCTGCCATTGGTTAGAAAACACATAACCCGCCCCAAAAAAGGTGGGCCAGCCAACCTTTCTGCAGCGGAAGAGGTCTCTCTCTAGCTGCCCCGGAACTGACCCTTGATTATCAGGAAAGAACGACCCAGCCGCACAGGGCCGGCGCACGCTGAGGTCTGCGCTGCCACGCACCACTTCCTGACGAATGGCCCTGTGGACTCTGGCATGCGGGAGGGCATTGGGCGTTCTTGTATAGAGGTCGATTATCTCACCGCAGCGAGGCCTCCTGTAGTGCACTGGGAGCTGCTGGCTTCCCGGTGCTTCTCTCGTTCCCTCGCTGACATGGTAGCTGGGGCAATAATCCCGTAAGCTCCCAAAGCGTCAGTGATAGAGTGTCTGACTTGGGACTAAGAGCAGTGTTTAATTTATTTTAAAAACAAAGTGTCTATGCCCGAAGCTCTGCTCAGAAGCCCACGGTTGTACGAGTAAATCTCGTCTCGCCTGATATCGAGGCGGATGGTCTTAAATACAGGTCATGACTCATTAATCCACTGCCAGACACCTTACATTCCAACCCTCCCGGTTCAGATCAAAGACTACTGATTTCAAAGCTACCCCCCAAAAACCGATTTGAACCCTCACTCACCCTCACTCACCCTCACTCACCCTCAACCCCTCACCCTCACCCTCACTCACCCTCACTCACCCTCAACTCCTCACTCACCCTCAACCCCTCACCCTCACCCTCACTCACCCTCAACCCCTCACCCTCAACCCCTCACTCACCCTCACTCTCACTCCTCACTCACCCTCACCCTCACCCCCTCACCCTCACTCACCCTCAACCCCTCACCCTCACTCACCCTCAACCCCTCACCCTCACTCACCCTCAACCCCTCACCCTCACTCACCCTCACTCACCCTCAACCCCTCACCCTCAACCCCTCACCCTCACTCACCCTCACCCTCTCACCCTCACTCACCCTCAACCCCTCACCCTCACTCACCCTCACTCACCCTCACCCACCCTCACTCACCCTCAACCCCTCACCCTCACCATCACTCACCCTCACTCACCCTCACTCACCCTCACCCTCACTCACCCTCACTCACCCTCAACCCCTCACCCTCAACCCCTCACTCACCCTCACCCTCACTCACCCTCAACCCCTCACTCACCCTCACTCACCCTCAACCCCTCACCCTCAACATCAACCACTCACCCTCACCCTCACTCACCCTCACCCTCACTCACCCTCACCCTCACTCACCCTCACTCACCCTCACTCTCACTCACCCTCAACCCCTCACCCTCACTCACCCTCAACCCCTCACTCACCCTCACTCACCCTCACTCACCCTCACCCACCCTCACCCTCACTCACCCTCAACCCCTCACCCTCACACAGTGCAATAGGTCTCGGAGCATTTGAGTTAGAGCTTTTAGAAATGTTTATGGCTTTTTTTATTTGTAATTTTTTAGCATTGGCTACAGGAAACAAAAATGCTAAAGATTTACAAAAAAAACCCATAAACAATTCTAAAAGCACTAACTCTAATGCTGCGAGACCTATTGCATTTCCAATGCTTGTTTTGCAAAGTGCCTAGCTGTGGATTTTGAACCCTAGCTCAGCTGGCACCTAGGGAAACCTAGTAAACATATACATTTTTGAAAACTAGACAAACAGAGAAATGCAGAAGGGGGTGACTTGTCTGGATGTAATCAGGTTCTGTTTTTTTTTTTTTTAATATATTTTTATTTTCCAAATCATACACACTTTTAGTTTATACATTTCCACATGAATATTTCATATATTAGTTCAACAATTCATGACCTTTATCTGTATACAATAATATATTAAACTTTTATCATTCTTATACCAAGAACACCAGTGTTTTCCCATAAGTTCAAATATTACCCAATCTTTCTTTCCACGTATTTACTGGGTCCCAGATTCTTAAACCCAAGGTCCTCTTCCTCCTGCCCTTCCGGGCATAGATATTCTTTTCCAAATTATATACATATAATAGATTAGCCAGCCAGGTTTGAATTCCCGGAGGGTTTTTATCGAGCCACGCCCTAGCTATGGTTAATCTGTAAACTGCCATTGCTACAAACAAAAATTCCTGTGGTGCTGCTTCCTCATCTGCACCAACCCTGAAGAGAATCCAAGGAGGAGTGAGCAAAATTTGAAATCCCAGTGTCCTATTCAAAAAGGCCTCTATGTCCCTGACTAGTGTATGCAATTGAGGGCAGGTGGCAAATATGTGGACACTATCTGCTTCTTGGGAATTGCATCTGGGACACGTAATACCCGTAGTACCGCCACATTTTGCAATCCTGGCTGGCGTATAGTACAATGAGAATAAAGTTTTACAATGTTAGGATTGTAGAGGAGATGAACACAGAAGTGTTCAACCTAATTCTAGGGATTCCTGAAACCAAACCTGTTCCCCACCCAGTTTCTCCACCCATTTATTACTATGTTTTTCAAAGTCATCCTTCTTCTCTTTTACCAAACTTGCATAAAAAGATCGTATCGTACAATCCCCAGATAACTTTTTTTTCTGAAGAATCTCATTCCTGCTAAACCCAGCGGTCCCACCCTGCTTGTTGCCTAAAAAGCTCCTGATCTGAAGATATTTAAAAAAACCTCTATTATCCAAACCATACTTGTTCCTCATATCACTGAACGGCATCATCCCATCCACATTGATAATATCACCAATTTGTATGATCCCCCTTTCCGCCCAGTCTGCCATTGTTGTGTCCGAGAATACAGTAGGAGGGAATTACCTATTTTTATACATCCTAACATATCTATTGTATCTCCCGAATCTTGACTTTTTCAGAAAAGCTTTCCAAATGTTTACCACGGCAGCTATTGTTTTAAAGCTAGTTCTTTTGAAGTATCCAAAATCGATACTATTTAACAAGCAATTTCCCGCCTCTGCCCCGAGGACTGTTGAATACACCTCCGTAGAGAAACTGGCAACTCTTTGGTCAAGGTTCGCGCCTCCAATTAGCCCCTGCATGTATTGTAAGGAGGCAGCCATGTAATACAACCTAAAATCTGGTGCTCCCCACCCACCTTTCTCTCTCGGAAGGGAAATGAACCTATAGGCCCTCCGTGACCTACCCTGCACCCATATAAATCTATTCATAATCACCTCTAGTGCATTAAACCATCTTGTTTCAAATAATAACAGAATGGATCTAAAAAGGAAGAGAAACTTAGGCAGTATCAGCATCTTGATTACATTAGTACAACCCATAATTGACAAATGTAGGTTATTCAGCCTATCCAGGTCTGCTTTTACTAGTGTCATTAAGGGAGTCATATTATTTCCTACCACGTCCTCTAGATTTGCTGAGATTGTGATATACTGCTGAACCGGCCACCCTGTCATCATTGCAACCTACATACCTATTTTTTACAATCTGTGTTTTCGAGCTATTCGAGCTATAACCAGATACCAGACCGAATTTTTGGGCTTCCAGTTCCATCTCCCTAATAGCCCCGGCCGGATTGGGTGTAAAAGTGGCCACATCATCAGCGTACGCCAAAGTTTTTATCGAGCAGCCATTCATCAGCATTGCTGGTATCTCTGGATTTTGTTCTAGTCGGCGGAGGAAAGGATCTAAATAAAGCGCAAATAACAAGGGAGATGAGGGACAGCCCTGCCTAGTCCCCCTATTAATCTTAACCCATGCAGAGTGCCCCCTGTTAACCCTGATCTTAATTTTTGGGTCTTTATATAGGGTTTGTGTAGCCTTTATAAATACCTCCCCAATACCAATCCACCTCATGACAGCCCAAAGATACCCCCAGGAGACCCTATCAAATGCTTTCTCTGCATCTAAAAACAGTGCTGCCATAGGGTCTCCCAGGGTACCTGCTGCGTCGAACATTGTAATTACTTGCCTGACATGATGCGTTGTGCCTTTTCCTGGGATGAACCCATGCTGGGAGGGACTAACCAGGCTCTCAATTACTCTTGATAGTCTATTAGCCAGTATTTTAGAGTAAATGTTTATGTCGGCATTCATTAAAGTGATAGGTCGGTACGAGCCTGGAGCCATTGGTGGTTTACCTTTTTTTGCTATCACTATGATGTCAGCAGCTCCCCAGGAGTCTGGTATCGAATCCCCCTTCTGAGCCATTAACATAATATTAAACATATCTGCTGCTAATATCGTTTGAAATACTTAAAAAAATTCCACAGGAATCTGGTCTGGACCCGCTGCCTTCCCCGGGGGTAAGCTACCAAGGGCCAAAACAAATTCTTCCTTTTGGAATGTAGCTTATAGTTCCTCCTTGTCTTCCATCTCAATCTCAGGAGGGAGGACATCCCTTAGATACCCCGTTACCTCCTCCATTCCCCCAGCAATATCAGTGGAATAAAGATCTATATAAAACTGTCTAAATACTTCCCTCACCTGACCAGCCTCTGTAAAAGAGTTACCCTGTGCGTCTACAATCTCCTTGACATCAGATTTTGCTGCCTTCTGCCTACTCCGAACCGCTAAGATATGTCCCACCCTCTCACTAAATTTGTATGCCTTCTCCCTTTGAGTCAAATATTTCTCCGCTACTATTTTGGCTATCCCTTCAAGGGCTTCTGCTCTAGTTGCAGTGATCCTAAGCAATAGCTAGTCGAGCGGGGAGTTCTGATTTATAGCTACTGCTAAATCTGCTTCCAATTTTAAAAGATTTTGTCGTATTTCTTCTGATCTTAATTTCTCCTTCTTTTGATTGGAGAACACAAAGCTCAGTGTCTCCCCCCTCACCACCGCTTTGAATGAATCCCATACTACCCCCGGTGGTGCTGTTCCTCTATTTATATCCCAAAAATCCTTTATCCATCCGACCATATAATCCCGATATGCCTGATCTTGCAATAGGGCACGTTCAAAAGTCCAGGAGAAATCCCTCCTTAAAACCTGGCCCAGATTAAGTGTCACTACTAGCGGACTGTGGTCTGAAATCACTTGTGGATGTCTTTCGATTTTTGAGCCAGTAATCACATTTTTTGAGATTAAAAAATAGTCCAATCGAACCAATACCTTATGCGGAGCTGAATAAAATGTACTACCATCTAAGTGCGGGTGTAGCTTCATCCAGGGGTCTTCCAGGGAATTATGTAATGCCATATCTGAAAGTGCCCTATACACCTTTTTTTTCCTCCCTGTATAGTGTCCCCCAGGTTGAACAAATGAGCTACTGAGATCATGCAAATTGAGATCCCCGCAGCAGACGACTGGTTCGGGCCACTGTGCTAGCTCAACATCCAGGTACTGAAAAACATCTGGGTCATCCTCTGTTGAGCCATATATCGTAACCAGCGTGATAGTATCCCCCTTAAAAACCAATTCCAATATTACCCACCTCCCCCACTGATCTTCCTTCTTTCTTTTCACTATTACATCCCCGCTCCTCCATAATACTGCCACCCCTCTGGTCTTGGTCCCTTGCTTGGAGTTCGCTAGTAGTGAGAAACCCAATTGCTCCAAGAGAAAACCTTTACCACCCTCTATGTGGGTCTCCTGCAGGCATACTAGATCAAGACGCAATGATTTAGGAAATGCAGCTACTCTGAGTCTCTTATTTACTTCGTTGAGTCCACAGACATTTATCGAGGCGATTCTACACGCCATACCGAGACACCCCTTGTCCTACCAATGAACCTACTGAATCACTAGGAAAAATCTGCGTTTGCTGATTCCATACACTCCCTTTCATGTACTGTAAACATTCAGATACATTGCAATTTTCATATTGTATACATTTTAATACAATCTTTTCATAAGTGTGATGTGCGAAAAAAGAAACAAAACTTTGTGCCCCTTTTTCACCCTCCTTCCACCCTATGCCTCCCACCACACCCCCCTGCTCCCCCCTCCCCCTTACAGGCAAATAGGTCAAGGGACCTATGTGTGCCCGCCTTGAATTGTGCCAATCGCATCCCTCCCCCACTTCTCCTTTTGATGTACTGTGCTACCCCATTTTCTGGTATCTGATCTCAGTAGAGTACATTATGTACAAACACCTGGGCCCTTCCCTTTTAACCACCTTTTTGCTTCCTTGTTTCTTCCAAAAATTGCTGGGCTTTGATCTCTGAAGTGAACATCCAGGTTTTTCCCCTTACAACTACCTTGAGCCTAGCAGGGAAGAGGAGATATGCTTCCATGCCCAAAGCCTGAAATGGAGCAATCATCTGTCTAAGCTTCCATCTCCTCTCTACGGTGACGTGACAGAAGTCAGGCCTAGCGAAGAAAGTGATGCCTTCAAATGACCTCCTGCTTTCTGGCCTTGCCTTGCCAATAATCTCCTCTCTCAACAAGAAATTCCCAATATTAACCAGGAGATTCCCCGGTCCCTCACCTCCTACTCCCACTGTGCCTCGGGCTTTCCTCATCTTAAAAGGGAATCTATGTGCCCTCTGTACCTCCCTTTCCCACTGCCATTGGGACTCTGGAAAGGCTCCCTTTAACAAATTAACAACGAACTGTCTGACGTCTTGCCCTTCTTCCCCTTCTGCCACACCCAAGAGTGTAACATTGTTCCGTCTCTGCCTATTTTCAAAGTCCTCGATTTTTCAGTTTATGTCCTCTGCCAGTTTTTCATGCTCTGTCTTGAATGCCTGCCAGTTTCCCACGTCGTCCTCCAATTTGCCTGTACGCTCTTCTACTTCTGTTACTCTCACTTCCACTTCCTTATACAATTTGCTTATTTTCCTCAGCGAGCCCTGAATCTTCTTTGAGGCCTGCCTTGCTCTACGACTTTCTGTTCTTGCCTCTGCTTGCACTTCCTTCAGAGTGCCAAATAGTACTTCGAAAGAGTTTTGCTGGGGTAAGGTGTCAAAAATAGGCCCCCCACTACTACCATTATCCTGATAGACCTGGGACGTGGCCGAGTAGTCCCATAATAATCGTCTATCATAATGGGGGGAGACCCTGAAGTGCGCCTCCTTGATTTTGAAGACCTCCAGAACTTGTTGGTGGAGGCAAGATGGCCGCTGAACAGTTGAGCTGAGCAGTCGCATCACTTTCCTCTCCTGCTGAACATGGACTAAACAGGATAGGATGCTGTGCTCCCCCCGATGGCCTACGAGGTATGGTGGCAAGGTGGAATGAAAGAGTACAGCCGAATTAAGAAACAGTTTCGAGTGAACAGCTCGACCTGGGACTAGATAAGATCGAGTGTCTTCAGGCTGCTGAGAGTGATAAGGGGAGAAGGAAATCTAGTGATCAAGATGCCCCCCCGACCGCCGCCGCGGCAGGACAAGCCGAGAGAGGTGGCGGACTCACTGACAAAAGGAACGGCGACTGGGGAGGCAGGTGTGGGGAAAACCCCTGGAGCAATCCACTATGTGCCTACTATACCGGCGAAGAGGAAGACCGAGGTACGCGGAAAGCTGCTGTGCCCCCAAAGAATGCGCTTGACAGCCGTACAACTTCAGGGAAATCCAGTACGGCAGATCCAACACCGAAAGAAGGGGACGTGAGTAAGAGTAAAGATACAGGGATGCGGCAGCCTACCTTGACGGAGGTTTTTTCCACGAGGGGCCCCGGACAGCCCAAGGAATCATTGGAGACGCTGGAGTCAGGAAAGAGCATCCGGGTGGACGCTGCGGGAGGAGCTGACGCTGTAGAGATCCATGTTGCTAGGCAACCAAGTCGGAACGCAGAGACGGCAGGGATGACAGGGGCGAGTGCAGACGCTATCGCGGCGGCGAAGGAAGGAGTACCGCCGGAAGTGAATCAGAGTACAGAAGCAGCAGAAGCAGTAGAGTCAACAATGACCCGCGCAGCAGAGTCAGCAGGCGCAGCGCTAATGCCGGTGAAAACAACTGTAGGCAGAGACATGGAGAGCCGCTCGGGTACTCCCCTTGGGAATGCTGATATGCTGGGGGCTTTGATGTTAGTAGAGGCTGAAATGAATGAAGTAAAAAGTGCTCAAAGCCGAATAATAAATTCTTGGGGCAGCATGGAAAGCCTGGCGGACAAGGGCACCCAGGGGAGGAGCAATAAGAACAAGCACTCTACAGAAAAGCTAGACGGGGGCTCAATCGAAGGGGAGTGCTTCTTTTCAGTGAATGAGGACTCAGAGTCAATTATATCATCTGAAGGTAGTCTGGAAGAAGGTATAGATGAGGAGGATACAGACTCAGGGTCTAGCACCTCGGGCAAAGAGTCCACGCAAAAGAAAGGTTCTGTTACTGAGAATCCCTTGCAAACGTCAAACTTTGTAAAAAAAAAACCACATTTTCCTCACATTTCTGTGATGGAAAGTTCTGGAATCTGTGTGGATCCACACAATTTCACCCACCCCGCATTCCCCAAAGCCTTCTGGTAAAAATTGTAACTCTCTTGTGTGGGTAGGTCTAGTGCCTGCGACAGGAAATGGCCCAAAGCGCATCGTGGAAACACCACATTTCTAAAGTGAAAACTGACCCTTTCTTTGCAAAGTGCCTAGCTGTGGATTTTGAACTCTAGCTCTGCCGGGACCTAGGGAAACGTAGTAACCCTGTAAATTTTTAAAAACTAGACATCCAGGGGTATCCAGGATGGAGTGACTTGTGTGGCTTTGACCAGGTTATGTTACCCAGAATCCCTTGCAAACCTCAAACTTGTCCCAAAAACAATTTCCTCACATTTCTGTGACGGAAAGTTCTGGAATCTGCGTGGAGCCACGAAATTCCACCCACCCCACATTCCCAAAGTCTTCCAATAAAAATTGCACCTCACTTGTGTTGGTAGGAATAGTGTCCGTGAAAGGAAACGGCCCACAATGCAGCGTGGACACACCACATTTTTACAGTGAAAACTGATCCTTTTTTTGCAAAGTGCCTAGCTGTGGATTCTGAACCCTAGCTCTGACGGCACCTAGGGAAACCAAGCAAAACTATACATTTTTTAAAACTAGACACCCTGGGGAATCCAGGATGTGATGACATGTGTGGTTCTCACCAAGTTCTAATACCCAGAATCCCTTGCACACTTTTAGCTGTGTCAAAAAAACACATTTTCCTTACATTTCTATGATGGAAAGGTCTGGAATTCGCGTGGATCCACAAAATTCCACCCTCTCCACACTCCCCGAAGTCTTACAATAAAAATGGTACCTCACTTGTGTGGGTAGGCCTAGTGCCCATGCCAGGAAACGACCCAAAATGCAACATGGACATACCACATTTTTACAGTGAAAACTGACCCTTTTTTTGCAAAGTGCCTAGTTGTGGATTTTGAACCATAGCTCTGCAGGCGCCTTGTGAAACCTAGCAAACCTATACATTTTTTTAAACTAGACACCCTTGAAAATCCATAATAGGGTGACTTGTGTGGCTTGTACCAGGTTCTGTTACCCAGAATCCCTTGCAAACCTCAAACTTTGTCACAATAAAACACATTTCCCTCACATTTCTGTGATGTAAAGTTCTGGAATCTGAGTGGATTCACAAAGTTCCACCTACCCTGCATTCCCCAAAGTCTTCCGATAAACATGGTACCTCACTTGTATGGGTAGGCCTAGTGCCCACGACAGGAAATGGTCCAAAACGCATCATGGACGCACCACATTTTTAGAGTGAAAACTGACACTTTTTTTGCAAAGTGCCTAATTGTGGATTTTGAACCCTAGCTCTCCCGGAACCTAGGTAAACCTAGCAAACCTATACATTTTTAAAACTAGACACCCTGGGGAATGCAGAATAAGGTGACTTGTGTGACTCCCACCAAGTTATACTACCCAGAATCCCTTGCAAACCTCAAACTTGTCAAAAAACAAATTTTCCTCACATTTCTGTGCTAGAAAGTTCTGGAATCTACGTGGATCCACAAAATTCCACCCACCCCGCATTCCCAAAGTCTTCCAATAAAAATGGCACCTCACTTGTGTGGGAAGGTTTAGTGCCCGCTACAGGAAACGGCCCACAACCAGTGTGGACACACCACATTTTATAGTGAAAACTGATCCTGTTTTTGCAAAGGGCCTAGCTGTGGATTCGGGACCCTAGCTCTGCCGGCACTTAGGGAAACCTAGCAAACCTATACATTTTTAAAACCTAGACACACAGGGGAATGCATAAGGGGGTAACTTGTCTGACTCTCACCAGGTTCTGTTACCCAGAATCCCTTGCAAACTCCAAACTTTGTATAAAAAAACAATTTTCCTCAAATTTCTGTGATGGAAAGTTCAGGAATCCGTGTGGGTACACACAATTTCAACCCCCCGCATTCCCCAAAGGCTTCTGATAAAAATTGTACCTCACTTGCGTATGTAGGCCTAGTGCCTGTGACGGGAAACGGGCGAAAACGCAACATGGACACACCACATTTTTAAGGTAAAAACTGACCCTTTTTTTGCAAACTTCCTAGCTGTGGACTTTGAACCTTAGCTCTGCCCGCACCTAGAGAAAATTAGCAAACCTATTCATTTTTGAAAACTAGACGCACAGGGGAATCCAGGATGGGTCTACTTGTGTGGCTCTCACCAGGTTATGTTACCCAGAATCCCTTGCAAACCTCAAACTTGTCAAAAAGACACATTTCCCTTACATTTCTGTGATGAAAGTTCTGGAATCAGCGTGGATGCACAAAATTCCACCCACCCACCATTCCCCAACATCTTCCAATAGAAATGGCACCTCACTTATGTGGGTAGGCCCAGTGCCTGTGACAGGAAACAGCCTAAACCGCAATGTGGAAACACCACATTTTTACAGTGAAAACTGATGCTTTTTTTGCAAAGTGCCTAGTTGTGGATTTTGAATCCTAGCCCTGCTGGCTCCTAGGTAAACCTAGCAAACCTATACGTTTTTTAAAACTAGACACCCTGGTGAATCCAGAATAGGGTGACTTGTGAGGCTCGCACCAGGGTCTGTTACCCAGAATCCCTTGTAAACCTCCAACTTTGTAAACAAAAACACAATTTCCACACATTTCTGTAATGGAAAGTTCTAGAATCTGTGTGGATCCACAAAACTCCACCTACCCCGCATTCCCCAAAGTCTTCCAATAAAAATGGTACCTCACTTGGGTGGGTAGGCCTACTGCCCGTGACAGGAAATGGCCCAAAACGCAACGTGGACACTCCACATTATCACAGTGAAAACTGACCCTTTTTTTGCAACGTGCCTAATTGTGGATTTTGAACCCTATCTCTGTCCGCACCTAGGGAAACTTAGCAAACCTATACATTTTTTAAAAGTAGACACACTGCGGAATCCATAATAGGGTGACTTGTGTGGCTAGCACCAAGTTCTGTTACCCAGAATCCCTTGCAAACCTCAAACTTTGTAAAATAGAACCACATTTTCATCACATTTCTGTGATGGATAGTGCTGGAATCTGCGTGGATCCACACAATTCCACCTAACCAGCATTCCCCAAAGTCTTCTGATAAAAATGGCACCTCACTTGTGTGGGTAGGCCTAGCGCCCGTGACAGGAAACGGCCCAAAGCGCTACGCGTACACACTACAATTTTACAGTGAAAACAGACCCTTTGTTTGCAAAGTGCCTAGCTGTGGATTTTGAACCCTAACTCTGTTGGCACCTAGGGAAATCTAGCAAGCCTATATATTTTTGAAAACTAGACACCCAGAGGAATCCAGGATGGGGTGACTTGTGTGGCTGTCACCAGGTTCTGTTACCCAGAATCCCTTGCAAACCTCAAACTTTGAAAAAAACACCTATTCCCCACATTTCTGCGATGAAAAGTTCTGGCATCTGTGTGTGGTCCATAAACTTCCACCCACCCCCCATTCTCCAAAGTCTCCTGATAAACATGGTACCTCACTCGTGTGGGTGGGTCAAGTACCTGCGACAGGCAAGGGTCCAAAACTTATTGTGGAGACATCAAAATTACCTATCACCAAAGGAACTGGTTTTGAGGTGGGGGGGGGCACCTGGTTTTTCGCCCCAGGCTCAGTGGCCTTCTAGGGAAACCTACCAAACCCACACATTTCTGAAAGCTAGACACACTGGGGAGTCCAGGGAGGTATGGCTTGCGTGGATCCCCCAATGTTTTCCTACCCAGAATCCCCTGCATTTTCAGAAATGTGTGGGTTTGGTAGGTTTCCCCAGATGGCCGTGAGCCCGAGGCCAAAAACCCAAGTGCCCCCCTGCAAAACCAGGTCATTTTATGATAGATTATTTTGAAGTCTAGACAGTACAATTTGGGCAAATTCTTGTTGTGGCCACTATGCCTACCCACAAAAGTGAGGTACCATTTTTATTGGGAGACCTGGGAGAACACTGGATGGTAGGACATTTATGGTGGCCCGGTGATCCCACAATTTTCCCACACAGAAAAGTGAGGAAAATGTGATTTTTGTGCTTGCTAAATTTAAGGTTTGCGGGGGATTCTGAGTAGGAAAATGTTGGGAGATCAACGCAAACCACACCTTTCTCGACTCCCCTGGGTGATTAGTTTTCTGAAATGTGTGGGTTTGGTAGGTTTCACGAGGTGGCCACTGAGCCCAGTGCCAAAAACGCAGGTGACCGCCTTGAAAAACCAGGATGTTTTGTGATAGTTCATTTTGATGTCTCCACAATACATTTTGTGCCCTTGCCTGCCACGGGTACTTGACCCACTCACACGAGTTCTGGAAATTTTAGGATCACTGTGAAAGTTCAATTGAATCTTGTGGACCTTGATCTCTAATTTGATCTTACCATTGAACTCCCTTTGTTGACAAGACAAAGGGCCTGATTTTATCTCAGCTGATGGGTTAAACCATCACAACGGTGAGGGATATTCCATCATCTGAAATACAAATCCCATTAGATCCTACGGAATTTATATTTTGGCAGACAGGATATCTGTCACCATTGTGATGGAGTAACCCCTTCACTGAGATCTATATTAGGCCCCAAGTGATTTGAGATCTTATTTTAGATGTGACAGAATTTCTATTTTTGTATGCAAAAGGGTTTCCTGTGCTAGTTGATGACCTGAAACATTTCATACTGGGACTAATAGTGAGTGAACTAGAACCGCTTATCATGAAAGATGTTTCATAGACTTTATATGGAAGTAAAAAGAACACTGAGGCCTAAGGGAACTAAAGGAGCATAAGGTTTTTCTTTTAGAAGAATATAGAGGAGGGCTAAGGAAGATTCACGAAGATTTCTGTATATACTTTATTGCATATCATTTGAAAATTAGTTTTGCTGTTTGCACAGGTGCAACAGAGAAGTTTCTACAGCTGCTACGTTCCACCAAGGTTTAGATTCCAACAAAGTAATAGAAGCCAATCTTAATACTAGTTCGCCTAGATACATCATAGTAGGCAAACTATTGGCTTCAGTTTTAGTATTACTTATAGTGGTAATAGGGTTATTTGCAGCCTCAGATAGTTCAATGGAATGTAATCCTACTGTTGCCCCTACCATGCCACATTCTTCTGATAGTGACGTGCAGTTGTGGAGGGTTAAGAACTTACACACAGTTTTTATCAAGAGAGGATTATACCTTGAATGTTTATTTTAGACTGGTTTATGAGTACATAGCCATGATGAATTGTATAAGTTAGGTCTGTACTCAGTTACATGCTTCTGCTTCAGAGGGAAATACATAACACCATCTCTCGCTGACATATGGGATTTCTTGTAGACTCTTATTAAGCACATTTTATGGAGAAGACAGTTTTAAATATTTTTTTTTAATCATGATGTAGTTCTCCCACAAGTTTCCCTTATCAAGCATTTAAATAAGAATCCTTATTTTAAAGGTGCAGAGATTGCAGACAAATATTTTGTATTCTTTAAGTCACTAAATACTGCATAAGCACATACACATAATTTGACTTGTTTGATGTCTGATGTGGAAAAGAAACGTTTTAATTTCGCGGAGGATAGACAGAGAGACTTAAAGTCTCAAACTGAAACTGATAAGGATCTTAAAAATCATAAGTGGTGTTGTAAATAAATTCAATATCAAGAAAAAGGAAATTTACCTGCCTTAGTCCTAGATTGGAAACACAAAGAAAGTTGTGTATCCATGCAGATCAGAGTTATATAGATCCGTTGCTTCTATGGAAGAGTGAATATGAATACACTCATGGAGCGGAAGGGAAAAATTATCGTTTCCTCCAGGGATAGGAGCCTGTGATTACTGGAGTCTGTTTTATTTGTGGAAATAATGCATATTTTAAATTGCCATATTGATGGCATGGTACCTGTTATCTTGTCTAGTTTTCTTGAAGATTTATCCTGTGGAACATTTTAATGATCCTGTATGGGAAGAGAAATGCAGAACTAAACCATGTGTTAGTACAGTAGAGGTAGTAGGAGATATTTTTGGTGCCATAATCACATCTGCGGGTGTAATTCTAAATAATTTGAAAATTAGAAAGCTGTTTACAATCGTGGACACATTAGCTACTAGTACTACAAATTCCTTACTACTTGTAAATACTAAGATGATTGCGATAAGGTCTATTGTTTTAGGAAACCGAATTACGCTGGACCTTTTGCTCACGAAGGTGGGCGGAGTCTGTCCAATTTTAAAAGTTCAGCATTGCTGTAATTATATCTCAGACGAAAGTAAGGATCTGGAGAAATTCATTAAGAATATATCTGGGTTGACAAAGGATTTGAAAGAGTTGGACGTGACAGGTGCTTGGAAAACCTTTGGAAATGGATTTGCTTCAATAGGCCGATGTTTTGGAAGCTTTGTAAGTGGAATTATAGATGCCATTTTGAAATCTCTTTTGATGATCGCCTTTTGTGCGATATTCTTATTCCTGATGTTTGAGGGATATCAATATGCATAAGTTAGACAGGGAGTACAGTGAGTGAAGAAGATGAGCGCAAATGTGGAGTTAGCAGAAGGTCAGAGAAAATATTATGATGATATGATGCATCTAGAAGAGTCTAGACGAAAGATGCTCAAAACCACTAGGTTTTCATTGGCTTAATCTAACAATGATCTGATAGTAATCTGTGATGGCTTGATCATCATCTGAGGGGGGATTAGAGTAGCATCATTTTGGCTCCATTCTTTTACTTTTGGTTAGGCCTTACATATATTTACATTTGGCCTTATGTACTTGTGTGATGCAATAATACCAATGAGATACGGTTCACTAAAGGTATAGAAAATGCATTTATTTGGTGTTTTTGATATATATGTGTGTGCATATTAACAATGTTAGTTTTCAGAAATATCTGGTTTGCTAATATTAATCTTCTGTAGGTTTAGATTGTAAGGTGGTGTGCTAATAAGCATTCAATTCAGTGTATTCACCAGGGATTAGTGAGAATGAGTCATATGTTCGTTCAAGGATTACTTTCTAAATTGTGACCAGTTGTCGTTTTTACAAATTCACGTATTAGTTTATTATGCCACATATGAGTACAGTATGATATAGCTTGATTCTTTTATTAAAGATTTCATTTATTGGATTATATGTATGTTGTAGAACTAATATGCATTTAAAGAAACTGTTAAGTTAGAGTGAATGTGGGTCTTAAGCTTAAAGAAGAGACATTTGTTATCAACATGGAAGTCATTTTCTGCATGTTTTGTCCTCTGGAGGTGCAGACCGAAAGCATTCATTTATTAGTGAAAAGCACATTGTTTTTGGAGATAGAGATTCTAGGAAGAACTGGCAAGGTCAAATAATTTTAATGTAGAACAAAGGGAGTGTTACCAGTTGGTACTATCAGATGAAGGGAGGAATCAAAGGATGCTTTGGAAGAGGAGACTGGAATATAGGAGTCGTGTTGAAGGCACCAAGTTAATTTATGGGAACTGAAAAAGTACTGTGATGTGTATGAGGTCATATTTCTCACATGTGCATTTTAATTAGTGAACCCACCTTGGGGTTTGTCACATTCCCTTTGGACTTGGAGAGGTACCAACCTCTTTTGACATTTCTTATTGTGTGACTTTATGTCACATTTAAGTGATCGATAAGAACAAGTGTCTCCCAATTGTCTAAGGCATTATAGGATTACTATTGCACCCCTCTTTGTCAGCAGGTTTGATGGTAATCGTACTGTGAGTATTCAAGCATGTGGCAACCTCCTTTTCCTGTTTGGAAAAGTTAAAGAAAAATGTCAGGGGACCTGAGTTGCACCTCTTGAAATCTTTCAGAACTTCTTGCCCAAATGTTAGCACTTCTAGTGATAAGAGGTGGGTGGATTTATTTCTCAGACCCGTTTTCGACTGTGACTAATTGTCTTCCATGTCCATTTTATCTTTAAACAAGCATTTGCAACGCAATAGGTCTCACATTATTAAAGTTTGAGATATTGGCATTGCTAAATAATGCAACACCAATAGCTCAAACTTTAATAATTTGAGACCTATTGCATTGCAAATGCTTGTTTTTATATTAATCTTGACAGAAGTGCAGGATTGCATTGCCCTGGACACGCACGCACACACACACACACACACACATTCTTTCACATACACAGGCAAACATACACAAGCATGCACACACAGATACACACACACACGCCCAGGCACGCACACACACACAGATGCGCATACATGCCCAGGCATGCACATACAGGCCAAGGTACGCACGCACACACACACACAGATGCACACACATATACAGGCACACAGACATAGGGACGCACACTTCCCCAGAAACAGATGCTTTCACATACACAGGCAAACACACACACAGATATACACACACACAGATGCTTTCACATACACAGGCAAACACACACAGATACGTACACACACCCAGGCACGCACACACACACTGATGCGCATACACACACTGATTCACACACACACAGCTGTGCACACATACACAGGCGCACACACATAGGCATGCACACATACACAGATGTGCACACACATGCACACACACACACAGATGCATTCAAATACACAGGCAAAAACACACAGGCATGCACACATACACAGATGTGCACACATGCCCAGGCACGCACACACCAAACACACACACATACATTCATGTTTCCATCTGCAGGGCTGCGAGAAACAGTAAATTCCAAACTCAACAAATAGAAACCCTTAGTGCACAATTTGCACCACAGCTGGGATTCCGTCTAGGATGCAAATTTCTTTTGCAGCACATCGGGATGTACATGGCCCTTGGGATACAGAAACAGTGTCCATCAGAAAACACAGATTAGGAGGCAAGGTCAGCTTTCAGACTGCAGAGCTATCCCTGGGTTACGTAGCCAATGTACACTCCTTAATCACACAGCAAACAGATTACAGAGATCCAGACCTACGAGTTTATACATTTTTGTTCATCGCCTAAAGAGGGGCAGTGCCGGAACTGAGGCACTTTAAATTCACCGCATCCAACACCAAACAAGATGGGACCCTCTCCATTGTTGTCTGGTCACCTGTGAGTAACTCTGTTGATTCGCAGAGCAATTGGTGTCTAGGAGTCAGTATGCGAAGAGATTGCGGGACCATTGTCTACCAATCCACACTTGTATTTCGCATTGTATGGACTACTGCCCACTAAACAGATTTGCCAATCAGGCAGCGTTCGACCAGCCAGAATCAACAAGTACTTGATGTTTACCTGGAGTGGACACCACCTCCACAACAAGGGACCTTTCACTAGTCTAGCAGCAATCTACACCCTCTTTGTGATGAGTCCATGATCACATGTAACGTGCCGATCCAAAATATGAGACAGGCGAAAATTAAAGTGCCACAACAGCGTAAAATGGTTTCTAGCGTGTTCGAGGAAACGTATGGCGGAAACTAAGTAAAGAAGTGACGAGATGCAAAGACATTATTAGTTCATTGCCTCCGTTAAGGGCCCCGCACGTGCTTTCACCATGGAGCGTGCTGATGAACGTGTTATTAAAACAGATAAAATGCATTATCATTTACAATGCCAATAGCTTAAACTGGCTCAAATTTGAGAGGAACTCACTCTGGCTGCAAAATGTCAGGGGTCATCGGAGGAGCTGATGTACATAAGCGAGATAGCTGAGTGGGTTATGGGCGTGCAGTAGAGATGGGCGTAAAACTCACTGTCTGAACCCCACTGCTGCTGTTGATTGCCACCCAACCCTCAGTTGGGCAGTTAAAACAACAGTTAGTACCATGCTTTGATTCCGAACGTGTAAGCGCTATGCAGACAACTGAGGTTCTGTTATTCTTGAGTCTGACTCCATTTTGTTCTGTGCCACCATTTTGTGTTGCCCTCACGTAGGCCTGTGAAGGTAGCCTGGCGAATAAAGTGGCCTGGCCTTCATAGTTCAGGTATACATTAAATAAGGTTTCTTTTTGACTCTGAAATGAACTGTAAGAAACTGACCTCTTCACCTGAAACTGACCTCGCAAAGCCAATTTCCCTGATCGATCTTTGTCTGAGATTGCCAATCAATGTTCAGGACATCGTTAACTTTTAGTTTCCTTGCACAGGCCTTATCTTGTTCATCATCTGTTACTGTTTCTTTTTATGTTTCTTCATTACATGGGTTATGCTTTCAATTATAGGTTTGTCCGGCTTTTGCAGGTTGAATTTGGGACATTCTTAATGATTAACTTTTGGGTTGGGATACTGTACATGTAATCATGCCATGCCCTGCAGTGCCATCTAAATCAGATTAACCTTTGTGAACTATGTAATTATAATGTTTTGCCCATATCCTGCTAAAACCCCAAAGGCTACTCACTTGCTGACCCTCCAGATTTTCCATTTGTTTAGGAATGCAATTGGTACAACTCCCTTACATGCCGGGGGCAGGATAAAGAGTATATAAGACGTGAAGTAAGACCATTCTAGCAGACTGCCTCATTCAGTTGCTAAGGCTTCTGTGTGACGTAGTCTCACTCATTTGAGGTTAATAAAAATTGACTTTTATATTCCAGCTTCTGTGTCAAGTTCTTCTTTGTGAGTTTAAAAGGACTAAGCATCAGTGGAACCCCTGAGAAGTGGATTTTTGATTTCTACATATGGCGCGGCCAACGCGGGCCTCATCAGAGAAGTGGCTATCTGAGGGAGTGATCTTGTCAGAAGACAGAAATCTACTGAGGAGGACAGGGTAGGACTCTAATAAGGAGGTACTCTGTGCACGGAGGTTCTGGGGATTCTTTGTCTCTGCAGCCAAGTATATTTCTGATCTTCCTGATTTTGATCCTCCACATGACGTCACTCCTGACTGAGAACCTTTTTGGCGTGAGTATTTTAAAAAAAGACCGTTAGGTCATTTAGAACTTGGCAGTTAGAATTTGGACAACCATTTGTTTGATATAGCTTTGGAATGTTGGAATTTGTGTTGGCCAACTTTGGATTTGTATAGGTTTGTATATGCGAATTGCAATTTGTGTAGGCAGGTAATGAGATTTTTCTCTATCTGGTTTTATTGAACGGTGCAACGTACGAAGAGTACCTTAATCACTACTTTGATTATAATATTACATATTCTGCAGCATTTTTGGCATGCCTGTTTTCAAAGCTCACATTGAAGAATGTGTTGCTTTTTCTTGGAGGTACCATAGTGTGATGTGAAGTAAATTAGCCGGCTCCCCTAGAGGGAATACCTAAATAGGTTTAGGTATAAAAACTAAGCATGGGCGGAAAATCCGTTCCGCTCGCGGATTTTGCGGATTTTCGGGAAATCCGCAATCCGCGAGATTTGCGAATTTCCCGCAAAATCCGCAAATCCGCGAGCAGCGGATTTTGCTCGCACTGCTCGCACTGTTCGCGTGAGTTCGCGCCCCGCGAATAAGTGCAAAATTGCAGAAAGACGATCTTAGCAAAACTGAAAGTAACTACTTACCAGGTTCAAAAGTTCAGGCTCATCATTAGTAGCCATTTCCTGTAGTGCTTCCTGAGGGGCCCCTCCAGAGTTCAGTTGCCAGTTGAAACTATTATGTGACCCTGCTCTGAACCTCAGAATAGTTACACATATGCCACAAAGGTCCTGAATTACAGCTAAGGGAGACAAGCAGGAGCCAGGCTGGAAGTTAAAATCCATTAATCAGCCCCTAATTCATTATTGTCAGTTGGGGCAGGGCAGGTGTTGTAACTAATTTTGCAACAATGAAAGCACTTAGCAAGTGCAAAAGATCACTAATCAGGGCGCACTAAGGAAGCAGGTGCCAGCTAAAAAAATATTCTGTGACACATTAATCAGCCCCAAATTAATTCAGGTCACTTGAGGCAGGGATGGTGTGCTTTGCTTTGCCGAAAATAATGTACACTGGACAACCAGAGGGTGTGGTGATGAAACAGAGGGTGGCATGGGTGGGCCAGAGGGTGGCATGAGTAGTCAGAGAGTGGCAGTGGTGACAGAGAGTGGCAGTGATGAAGAAGAGTGTCCCAAACAGGCTGGACACGTAGAAACAACAAGTTCGCGAAACTTGCGACCCGACAGGTAAGTTCGCAATTTGCGAAAGTGTACAAAACCCTCGCGAACTGGCAGAAACACGGGCGAACACAAAAAAAAAAAAATCCGCAAATTCGCGGGAATTCGCGGATTTTGCGGATTGCGAATCCGCAAATCCGCAAAATTCGCGAACGCGAGATCCGCAAAATTCGCTCATGCTTAATAAAAACATATTTCTTCCTTGGTGATTCTGTATCCCTAGGGAATTAAAATGTGGACATAATACATACAAGGATCCTCTGTTCTGTGCAATTTTATGAATGGAGATATGCAGAGCGATTTTTGGTGTTCGGCCAGCCAAAGCTAGTGAATTGAGTGTATCTTGGCTTCTTGGAAATAAAGGTCTGTGGGGCTGTTTTTGCAGTCTTTTGGAACACTATTGAGAAGCGTTTCTTGTAAATATGACTTACAACTAGTATTTACAAATGGTTTGGTTTCAGTACAGTCTGTGGGCTGTCCTTTGTTTCAGACCAAAGTGTTGATCTGTGGGTTAAATGTGTGTTTAAATGTTTATGTGGTTTTCCCATTAGTACAACTTCTGTAAGTGAATAGCGATGGCGCTATTAATGAAATGAATGGCTAAAGCGCGCCGTATTGTGTGTCCTGAGTGTTTGACCCCTTTCTGTTTATGTCTGAAATGAGCTCAATATGTGTTTGTGGTCTTTCTTGTTGCCTTCAGTCTGTTATGCAAAATGTTAGTTAATTAATATTAATTAGAAATTAAATAAAAATTCTGAAATGAACCATGTGACATGCTAAAATAGCTATATGTTGCTATATAATTTATAGAGTAAGCAATTACACACATGTACAAACTGTTAAATGCTTAAAGAAAATAACATTAAAATTCACATTCACTTGGAATAAAAAAGCCCTCAAAAACGAAATTGTGTGTTTTGCAAAAAATAAACTTACAGCATTTTCTTTAGATACATTGTATTAGATATTAACAGGCAAACACATCATCTGAATACATTGGATTTTGCTGTATTGCACACGCATTTGGAAACTTGAAATGTCTTAGTTTTAGTTTCAAATAGACAGCCACAGTGCCCACGTTTTCAACACTAAGAAACAGCTGTTGCTGCTGCTAAGCAAGCAACACGAAGCAATCACGAATAGACAGGAATGTTTACTCAGGCAGGACTTCGCCCTCAGTTAAACACGGGTGAATCTTTGCATTTCAGAATGTTGTTTTAAAAAGGTTCCAAAACTAAGGTTCATTATTTTGTATTGCAGGAAGACATTTCAATTAAGGGTTTCCTCTCTTTAAGCATTTTTATAAGCATATTCTTGGTTCTAATGTTAAAATAATTGTCCTTCTTAAAAAAAAAGAAAGAAAAAAAAGGGCCGCAAAAATGTGTCATGTTTCAAGTTAGGCTTATGTGCTTAGGCTTGTGAATGAATGCGTCTAAAATGATAGGCAAGGGTTGCAGCTTGCTTTTATATGTGGAATTATCAAAAATGATTGGGTTTATTAAAAATAATTATTAATTATGAAAACTAACTATTAAAAATAAATGCTTCTAAATTCGTATTTTACTATTTATAAAGCTTAATACTCACACTGTGACCTCCTAGCATTATAATTTAATTTAAGCTGTGTTGTACTGCATAATGAGGACATTTGCATATGGAATTTCACTTGGCGCAGGCGTAAAAAACCTCATTTTTCTAAGGATTTACATGAGATATGTCTAATGTCCAATCTCTGCATTCTGTAAAGAACATTCTGAGGCTGATTAATACGTAGCACAATTATAGGATATTTATTTTAAGTGCCCCAGGTGGCAAAGTCGAAATTGGGTGAGGACACTATTTAGGCAGCATTTTTTTTCATTTACAGTAGCTTTTAAAGTGCCTTAGGCTTCAGTAAATGCATACATTTAGGTATAATACAAATTTGCAGGTTGTTTTCATTTGGGGTTGCTTTTAATGGCTCAGTGAGCCAATGTGCCCGGTGCAGAGGTTTGAGTTTAATAACAGGGTTGAAGGTTTTAAGTCTAGCTGGGCCTGCTGAGACGTTCATTCATTTAAGGTTGATGAAATGAGTACCATTGCATAGGGTGGTAACAAGCATTTGTTCTAAAGCTGGTATGTTGTGTTGTTGTGTTCTGTGAATTATTCACAGTAGATGTTTTTGAGTCTGGGAATAAGAGTGGATTGTGTCCCCTAAAGGGAGTAATATATATGGTATGTGGTTTTGGATAGGGTTAGTTATTGCAAGTTAGAAAGAGTTAGGAAGGCTTTTTGTCTTTGACAGCTTCAGGTTGAAGAGAGGGAGGGCTGAGGAGAGGCAGATTTTGACCTTGAGGTCAGTAAGGTGGGGGTTAGCAGTATGTTGAAACAAGATGAGTTTTTGTATAACTTCTTTGAAGAAAAAATGTTTGTGTGTTTTTCATGTTTTTGCATTTTGTCTGTCTATGAATTGTTCCTGCTGGTCCTGTGTGTCAGAAGCGACACAGTAAGTTGTATTTGACAGCTGATCACCACTAACTGGTGACCAGTTGTCAAAAGGAGGGTGAGGAAAGTAAAAGAAAGTGTACTTTTAATTTTAAACATGACAAATTAAGCAGGCCCGAATATTGGGTTTTGGGCTGCATGAAGTGCGTGCGTCACTGCTCATTTACATGTGCTATTGTAATTTGTCTATGCTTTTTGTGCTTGGTATACAGCACGTATATCTGATGGCTTGACATGTGTGTTTTTTATTTTATGTATGTTTTTGTTTTATGTTATTGCTTCTGATACTATTACAAGTTTTCCTGTGTTGTGAGGGGATGTCATGACGATGTACATCTTTGAGCAACAGTTGGTTGAACTTGCTCTGATGCTAAATTTCACAGATATGATATTTTCATACTGTGAACAAGACAGACAACACTTCACCAGTGCATCATGTCTATTTGGCTATAATGGTATTAAAGAAAAATAAAAGAGATATACAGGATCAGTGTGTCACCTGCAGTTAGTCACGTTACTGCCCCTTCCCTCAAGGAACAGGCAGCCCTAGATTTATGTTTCCTTGATTGGACCCAAGGATGAAATTATAGATCTGTGACTCTTGTACAAGGTGACTTAATTTCTATATTGCATTAGTTAATCATGTTCTGCTTCCTAAGTACCAGGTTTCATTTTCCCTGGGGAAGGAACTGGAACAGTAGCCGAGATTACCGTATATGGTGTCGCGGCCAGCGGTAGAGTTAAAATTTGTGTAACTTTGGCCTTTTATGTATCACCCATACTCTTGGTGTTGTGTCACATGCCTGACTATCACCCAAGTAATTTCTTGTCCTTCCTATAGATTTTTCTTTTGCCGCTTCTCGTTATTGGGGATTTTAGTTGTGTCCTAGTCCCATTTCCCTTCTCCGTATTCCTTTCACCAGTCAGCCCATTTATTATTGTTGGTGTATTGTTCAGGTTCACACTTCCAGACTGCATTGATGTTCCAGGGACCCCCATATTATGTATAATTCCATTTTGTATGACCAGATGGGTTTTTCAAGAATTTTACTTCATGCCCACTTGGATGGTTTTTTTTTATATAGTCTGACTGTCAGGGTAGTGATGGAATGCACAGTTATTAAAGGGAGGTATCTACATGTCCCTGATAATCTGTATCATATGCTTTCTCTTTTGAGGGGTTCTAGATAAGGAATTTAGGAACACCTAGACTTAATCATTAAGGAAAATATGTTTTCCCCCATTAGACAATGCCACTACGTGTGAGGACATCCATTCAGATAGAATTCCCATGTAACTACCTACCCCTAGATGGTAGAGGATATGCTCTCACATTGAAGCCACTCCTTTGAAGATTGCAGGCCACCTGCTTGCAATCCCCTTGTTAAATACAATGAACTGTTTTTGTACTGAATTTGAAGGAAACTAACAACTGTGTCACATTTCCTACGTCACTAGGTTCTGCGGTATCAAGTCATAATAACCTGCAGAACGCTGATTTAAGCCTAATTCCCATCAGTGACAGCTACAGATGAGGGCCGGAGGTCTTGGCCCTACAGCCCCAGCACCCAGAAAAGTAGCAAGGCTGGACAGTGATCGCCAGCGCGCCATCAATGGTATCTCCAAAGCATCGTGCTTGCTTCATCAGAAGGTGTTGAACATCAGAAAAGAAGGAGGAGCTCTTGATGGCAGGGTTGATTTGAGCCTTGAGGTTTCTACCTGTCATGTGCTGGTAACCTCTGACAGTGTGCAGTCCCTTGAACCCCTTGGCCTGAGTTTTGCCCCCCCCCCTTTTTCTTTGCTCCAATGGAAGGGCAGTGCACCGGAGGATCCAAGATTGACAAAAGGCACTACATTATGGTGCCCATGAAAGAGCAGCCTGAGCGTCCTCTGACACTGAATAATAAGTGTTTGAGCCTGAGAATGTAGACCCGGGTCTGCATGAGATGATCTGTGCCCATGACCAATGAAGAGCACATTATTTGTAGTGTCTGCCGCAGAGGAAAGACACTGGTGCACTGCCTTGAGACATTGAGACTTTCAAGTGAGCTGTGAGTGTTTGCCAGGAGGGCACTCCAACTAAGCAGTACTATTTTCATGAAGAGGCCTGAATCGAGAGGCCCAATGCGGAAGAAGACAATGGAAGCAGATTTGATGGACGATAGAAGCCTGCCAGAGAGGCTTTGAACGGACTTTGGGCACAGTTGCAAAAGCGATTCCAGTGCAATTGTATAAAGTAAATGTTAATTAAGTTCTCATTTGACTGAATTGCCATGGAAGAGGAAGTGGCTCCGCCTCTAGCACCCAAAAATGGTCCACCAGAAGTGAGTCTTTGTGCTACTATGTGTGTTCGGAGACCTGTCCCGAGAGAAGTAGAGAATAATAAGATGATGTTACAGCAACACCTTGACGACCTAATGAATATCGATATAGACCTAGATTCAGATTAACATGAGTCTAAGGTTAGTGCCTACGTAATGGCAAAAGGAGGTTCTGAGGTTTTGTAATTCTTGAGTCTGACTCCATTTTGTTCTGTGCCACCATTTTGTGTTGCCCTCACGTAGGCCTGTGAAGGTAGCCTGGCGAGTAAAGGGGCCTGGCCTTCTTAGTTCATGTCTACATTTACTAAGGTTTCTTTTTGACTCTGAAATGAACTGTAAGAAACTGACCTCTTCACCTGAAACTGACATCGCAAAGCCAATTTCCCTGATCGATCTTTGTCTGAGATTGCCAATCAATGTTCAGGACATCGTTAACTTTTAGTTTCCTTGCACGTGCCTTATCTTGTTCATCATCTGTTACTGTTTCTTTTTATGTTTCTTCATTACATGGGTTATGCTTTCAATTATAGGTTTGTCTGGCTTTTGCAGGTTGAATTTGGGACATTCTTAATGATTAACCTTTGGGTTGGGATACTGTACATGTAATCATGCCATCCCCTGCAGTACCATCTAAATCAGATTAACCTTGTGAACTATGTATTTATAATATTTTGCCCATATCCTGCTAAAACCCCAAAGGCTACTCACCTGCTGACCCTCCAGATTTTCCATTTGTTTAGGAATGTAATTAGTACAACTCCCTTACATGCCTGGGGCAGGATAAAGAGTATATAAGACGTGAAGTAAGGCAATTCTAGCAGACTGCCTCATTCAGTTGCTAAGGCTTCTGTGTGACGTAGTCTCACTCATTTGAGGTTAACAAAAATGTACTTTTATATTCCAGCTTCTGTGTCAAGTTCTTCTTTGTGAGTTTAAAAGGACTAAGTATCAGTGGAACCCCTGAGAAGTGGATTTTTGATTTCTACACAACATTATGTTTTGATATCTTGCCTAGCTTATAATGGCCCAATCAGAGGAGACGGACCTCTGGCTTGCTACAGTCACACTGACTTTCTCTACCCAGAAATTGCCCAATAAGCGGCACGCACACATTGAATCCAGCATTCAGCCTCCGTGCACAAATAGGGAATTTCACCTGTCCGGCAAAATATTCACCATTTGTATTTTTGGTGTGTAATTGTGGGCAGCAGTGGTGGTTGGTCGGTATAACAGTTCAACTTGGAAATGCTAATACCTTTCTGCCTTCAGATTGGAGAAGTTAAGTGCAACTTTATGTAAAAAAAGAAAAAACCACACCTGCGAGTGGTGTGCACCACTTGTGCTTTCAATTATCGTGCCCATGTCTGGGCACGATAATTGAAACCACATGAGCTTTGGTTCGCGTAACAGACACCAATAGACCATGGGCGGAGCAATATGCCCACCTTTGGCCTATTGCGTGCTCTGTTGAAACCAAACACGCACTCAAAGCCCAAATACAGAACACAAAACAAAAAACACACTCACGAGCGTGTACAATTCCAGGGTCCATTTCTGAACCCCGGACCAAAGGACTCTTGCTGCGCAAGCACTGCTGCGCAGTGCAACGCAGGGCGCAAGCCCTAAAAAGGGAAAGAGACATATGCTTTGAAATAAAATGGACTAGATCTTTATGTGTCTGAAAGTCATCACCCATAAAGGTTGATATAGAACCCAAACCTTTAGTCAACAAATTAATCTCTTGTACCATGAGGGCGCAGCTAATAAGGTTAACTATTAACACGTCATGTTGCTAGTACCTGATTGTGGGCCCCCAGTGTGTCTCTGTGATACTGGGGGCTCCAGTGCTCATGGGTATTGTTATGTCTCTTTCTGCACCATTGACCCCCCCCGCCTTGTCCTAAAAAAAGGGTTTTGAACAGAAAAATTTGGGGGTGGAAGCGGGAAGAGTTGCATGGAATCACACCACCATGGGTTAGGGGGCCCAAAGACATGGCCAGATCTCCCAACTGGTCCTCTTCTATCTGTGTTTGAATGATAGAACCTGCTGGATCCCCAATAAGAACAACTAGTACTCCATTCATCCAAATCAGAGAAAAAACTGTTTTGATCATTCTTTTGTCCCTTAGGGCCTCTTTCTTTCTGATTCTGTAGTTGATGTGTATAACTCTCACTTGTAAAGGGGTAAACCTTCTTGAGGGCAAAATGAGCTAAATTATGTTTGAATTTATTGATCTTTGTATTCAATAGGGAGTTTTTACATTCGTTAGCCATTTTGTCACAATTGTCTTCAGATGTGTCTCTAGGATTTGCATCTCAACTAACAGTGCAGCAGCAACTCGCTTTGTGGTGTTTATAATAAGGAGAAGCCAGTACCTGGTGCAATACCATGCCCTCAGAGACCAGTCCTTCCGGAAGGCCTTGTCCTCAAGAAACAATCTGGGGGCATTTGTCACAATGAGACTAATTGGTGCACATTTCCCTGTAAATATTCTGTCATCACGGCCCCATGCACTGTGGTCAGTAATTTCTTCAGATTCATCAACGTTGTCCAATAATCTGATTGGGCAAGTGTCTGCATGACTAGTGTGTCAAGGATACTCATTGTGGTGAGGAGGTATTGATCGATAGGGTTATCAAAGCCCAGCCCTGTAAGGTCAGCCATGTCAGATCCAAGTCAGATCCAAAGCCAAAATAGTAGAGCTACACAGAGGGTCTCTCTACAAATATAGTTCAGATCCAGGTCCATAGCCGCAGCTGTACACAGTTGAATCACACACAACAGGCCCAAGGGAGATTTTCACACCAGCGAGTATCCGCTCCCAAACCATAAATCATAAACCCAACAAAATACGTGGGTCTAAAGAAATAAATGATTATTTAAAATCTAAGATGAAAAGGGATGTTCCATATTAGGATTAAAACCCTCACCCATTGAATGAGGCATGCTTTATCATAGGGGTTCTCCTCACACCGCAACAACGAGTCATGATGTGGACACAACGCCCTCACTAGTTGGGAGAAGCTCTTTGGATGTTGTAGTAAGTCCCTTTGAAGTTCGTTGTGTATTGAGTAATGCAGAGTATATCAAGTGCTAAAGTGTAGCAAAAGACATCAAAGGTGAGGTTAAAACTAACTTCAAAACAAAGGTTAGGCGCTATTGTCTGTCTGGGTCAGGATTAAAAATAGGCATGAGCGAATATGCATGGAGGAATTTATCTATCCCTGATGATGTTCAATATATTGGTCTTTTTATTTCTGCGCTTGCAATACGCTTATCCAAGATGTAGAGGCATTCATCAGGACCTATTAAAATTCACTTCTGCTAATCTCCAAAGTGATGCCGCATTGTGCACAAAAAATAACGATAACAGCATTATTAAAGTGGTCATCAAAAACTCAACAGGAATTCCACTTCTTTGGGACTTGCAGGAGAATAGAATATAGTAAAAAAATCAAGGTTTCCCAAAAACCATTTGCTGTTAGCATAACAATTGTCAGTGCCACCCTCAATCAGTGTGGGGGAAAATTGTTTCCTCCTGTGAGGTGTCAGCATGCTGTCCAGTGATCACCATAAAGCGCAACACCTAGGGTTACCCGCAAAAGTCGGATCTCACGTCTCTAATGGAGGTGTCCTTGGCAAGTGGGTCAGGGTGTACAGAGCATTGGAATAGAGACAGGATTTAGATAATATCATCTAAAGAAAGCTTAGCAAACTCTCTGTAACACTCATTGACAAAGAATCATAGAGTGAGTTCAGACTCTGAGAAAATAGAAAAGAAATATTTGTGAACAATATGAGACAGACCATTGAAATCACAATAACGAGTATGCAAATATGGCTGAGGGCTTCAAGTTTATATTAACAACACAGGAAAGAATCATGGTGGTAAATAATAGTTCACAATTCATAACCAGGCAATTGCATTGGCAAGCGATAAAACCGAGAGATGACTTCTCGTCACTGCATGCTGTTTACCCGTGTTGTGGAACCTATAAAGTCTGCGACTTGCTGGGTTCAAGAACACTGATCATAAGCAGCATCCATTGTTTCGAGGGGCAGGGAGGTGCTAGGGTGACCAACTGGCATGGGTGCAAATTCAGGATGGTGAGTGTAAAAATTCAGGACAAAGAATCAAAATTCAGGACAGAAATTCAGGACACGAGGACAAAATTCAGGACAAAACTTCAGGACAAAGGGTAAGTTATACAGACACATCAGAGGAGGTCGCACAATAGTATATAAGTAAGCCCATCCATAGCCAAACATGTTCCACCATTTGCTTACCTATCCATTATGTATCCTTCCATCCATCATTTCACTCATCCATCCCTCCAGCCACCCTTTCACTCATCCATCCATCCATCCTTTCACCCTATCCATCTGTACAGTCATCCATCCACTCTTCCACCCATCCATCAATTCACTCATCCATCCGGCTACCCTCCCTTTCACTCACCCATCCTTACATCCACCCTTTCACTCATCTGTCAATCCATTCACCCTTTCACTTATCAATATATCAATCAATCCATCATTTCTCTCATCCATCCACCCATTCACTCGCCCATCAACCATCCTTTCACTCATCCATCCATCCTCTCACTCATCCATCCTTCCTTTTACCCATCCATCTACCCTTCCACCCATACAGCCATCTATTTATCTTTTCTCTCATCCATACTTCCACTCACTCATCCATCCATCGTTTCCCTCATCATCCATCCATTCACCCTTTCACTAATCCTTCCAGCCATCCATCCATCCCTTCAATTGCTCACTCGACCACATTTTCCTATTAATTATGAGCTGAGCCTTTGTCTGCAGAGTTGTAGACAGAAGAGGCCCATCAAGAATTTCAACCTTGATGTAGTTCCTAAAGCAAAGGGTGGGGTGGGGGTAGGTTTCACTATGCCCCTGCACATAGGCAATCTGAAAAAGTGGAATCTATGAGTCATGCATGATGCACAGTACCAGGCCATGAGGTGACTGTGACATGGCGTTGTTTCCAGGGCTTTTAGTGGGATGAACAAACTGGAGGATCTCTCAAAAGGGGGTGTTCGACGTAATTAAGTGCGTGGCCTAAAACACCCAAGCTAAAAATCTGTGATTAGTATAGTGTACCTCCCAACTGGTATTTTGCCTCTTCTGTCATTGTGTCATTGTGTACACAACAAGTAACGTTAGACATATATAACAAGCCAGAACTATTGGCTTTATCAATGGTCGTTAGTTGCATAAAATACTAAAGCAGCAACCATTTCTTAGTTGAATATAATATTGAAAATGCATCAGTTCTTAAATGATGAGACTGTGAAAGAACTCTAGTCCCTTCTTTTTAACTCCTTTCACCAGCTTCTTTTATTGAACTGGATTCTCACCTAGCAGATTTGGCATTTTTGCACATTTCTTCCATCTGACAGAACGCCCTGCCCTTGGCGGAGAATGGTGGAGGCCCACCACATGCTTTGCAGCCCAGACTGGCCCATTGTCATTCTGTATGTGGCAATCAGTCGGAATACAGAATGACAAAGGACAGGGTGGGATTGCTCTTGTGCTCCGAAGAGGAGCGCAAGGCGGCACCATCATGGAATTGAGGCTGCATGCAGGAGAACAGTGCTGTTCCCTGCAATGCCCAAAATTACGGATAAAAGGCACCCGTAAAAGGGATCATCACGGACAACGGACGTGAGATCTGAATTACGGATGGTCCGTAAAATTTACAGACGGTTGGTCACCCTAGGAGGCGCGCTCAACGTTACTAAAACATGACAACAAACGGGATAATGGGAGAGGTGATCCGGAAAACCGCTACAGGGTATACAGCAACTTCCCCTTATTAGCGCAAACAATGTTGATCTCTTAAGATGTGTAAAAAAATTGACATGTCATGATGTCAATATAAAACACATGATGCTGTTGTAAATAGTATCCAGAGATTAGAGGTGTTGTAACTCGACAAACACTATGTAGAGTTAAGCGTACAACATCCTCATATATACATAGGTCCGTATCCAATGTGGTGCACAGTCTCTCTCATTAATAATAAGGGGGTCAACAGCCTCACAGAAGGATAAAGAGTGAACAACCATGGTGTAATAAGAGTCATTATGAGCTCATCCAGGGTTGTACTGAAAAATATTAGTGCTAAAGGAGTCAAAGACTTGTACTTTTACTCCTGTTAGGTAAATGTCCCTATTCCTCCAACCCTGTAGAAAACTACTACTTCCTCTATGGTAATGTTGCCCATGGAATATCATCGTTCAAAACCCTTTCATGCCTCTGTAGCCTAAATAACCAGCACTGTTCCTTGACAAAAAAGAACTGTGATATATCTCGAACAGGCATCAATATTGTTGGGTTGGCATTCCAGTCCAGTGGAGAACATTGCCTGTATGCCCGTTCTCCAAAAAGGGTTTAGTCACCTCAGTCGATGCTTTTTGCATCTAATTGTACTGCAGTGTTCCATGATGCATACCTTGATTTTTTGGGTCGTTATCCCCACATACTGGAGACCACAATGACTGTTAATGATAAATGACTGCTGCAATTAGTGTGTTGCCAGAGTTTCCACCAGGTGTGTAATTCTATATTTATTTCTACATGTGTTGTATGTTTGGTGTAAGCACAAACCTCATATGTGATGGATCGTCCCGTATGCACCAGCTGGTCCTTGAGATACTGGCGACATGTGTGTAAAAAAGAGATAACTGCATGGTGTGATTGCCTGGGTTCAGAATGCACCGTTTTTTACACACCACCTTCCTGATGGTGGTGGAGAGCCTGCTGAAGATGCTTACACACACCAGTCTTTCAGCACTTATCACTTTAGGTCTTGCTTCTGGTATATTCGAGACCCTCCCCCTTACACAGGATGCTTAGCCAAGAAACAACATAGGATTTATCATCTGTCAAGGGTCATTTTCACTGAGGGTCATGTGGGGTTTGTGCTTACGCCAAACATGCAACATATGTATATATCTAAATATATCAAACCACAAAGTTTGCCTGCTGAGGAAGAAGCCACAACACCAGGTAAGTTTTTGCCACTCTTTTAATGGAATTTGAAGGAAGCGATGCGGGAGAACAGCCAAGTCCGCACAAAATCACCCATTCTGCCCAACGCGTTTCGTGATCTCCTCACTTCATCTGGGGCTGCCAGTTGTGAACACAGATTGAACGGCAATGTTCTTTGCACCACATTTGAATCTGACAGCTTCCACCCCCGTGGCCTATGGCACATGTAGTGTTTTGGTATCCTCAAGTGAGCTGCCGTATAATCCAGTTCGTATTGCAAAATTATATCCAAGTGGATTGCGGTACTTCGCTGTTACATGCCGCACCACTTGCTCATTCCTTCAATCCTGGCTCCCAATGTTCCAAATATGGCTACGCAATGTTACGTTTCCTTGGGACTGCTCGAACAGCAGCCGGGCATCTTCCGCGACTCAGGCCAGCCGCTTTCAATCAAACCACAAAGTTTGCCTGCTGAGGAAGAAGCCACAACACCAGGTACGTTTTCGCCACTCTTTTAATGGAAATTGAAGGAAGCGATGCGGGAGAACAGCCAAGTCCGCACAAAATTACCCATTCTGCCCAACGCATTTCGTGATCTCCTCACTTCATCTGGGGTTGCCGGTTGTGAACACAGATTGAACGGCAATGTTCTTTGCACCACATTTGAATATGATAGCTTCCGCCCCCATGGGCATGGCCACCCCAGTGGCCTATGGTACATGTAGTGTTTCGGTATCCTCAAGTGAGCTGCCGTATAATCCAGTTCGTATTGCAAAATTATATCCAAGTGGATTGCGGTACTTCGCTGTTACATGCCGCACCACTTGCTCATTCCTTCAATCCTGGCTCCCAATGTTCCAAATACGGCTACACAATGTTACGTCTCCTTGGGACTGCTCGAACAGCAGCCGGGCATCTTCCGCGACTCAGGCCAGCCGCTTTCAATCAAACCACAAAGTTTGCCTGCTGAGGAAGAAGCCAGGATAGGTTAGGATAGTGCCTATCCTAACTTGTGATGGATAATAAACCTCTGCTGTAAACACTCGAAGAGCCGTGTGGTGGTCCGTGTTTTTCTGTGGTCATAACCATTGTAGCAGAGATTGTCCCATATATATATATGCGCTGCTCCACACTTAGGGCTCGGCAAGATTCCGGGCTCTGTGGCCCCCTGTCTTCATGGGGTAGTGCAATCCTTCGCGGCTGGGCTGCCGCGTTTACATTCAAGCTCCAAGTACCCACAGGTAAGGACGCACACGGCAGCAGGTGGCCAAAAGGCATTTATTCGGGTAAAGACAGCTCCACAGTCCCGCTTGATTACAGTTCTCATGTTGGTAGTAATAGCCTGACGCGTTTCTGAGGTTCCGCTCTCTTCAGAGGCACGACAACGAGTTTGTGCTACTTTGGCCACTCCCACATAATTGGTGACTTAAACGCCCTCCAATGGGCTTCTCAGATTCGTTAAGTACAATGTACGTTGGGTCTTGTAGTCTGTGTCCTAAGTACTAACTTCCATGCACATGAATTATACTGTGTCATACCAAGCCCTCTGATGGGCCCCGGGCTGTGCGCCATTCATAGATCCCTCACGTGCTGCTCCACACTTAGGGCTCGGCAAGATTCCGGGCTCTGTGGCCCCCTGTCTTCATGGGGTAGTGCAATCCTTCGCGGCTGGGCTGCCGCGTTTACATTCAAGCTCCAAGTACCCACAGGTAAGGACGCACACGGCAGCAGGTGGCCAAAAGGCATTTATTTGGGTAAAGACAGCTCCACAGTCCCGCTTGATTACAGTTCTCATGTCGGTAGTAATAGCCTGACGCGTTTCTGAGCTTCCGCTCTCTTCAGAGGCACGACAACGAGTTTGTGCTACTTTGGACACTCCCACATAATTGGTGAATTAAACGCCCTCCAATGGGCTTCTCAGATTCGTTAAACACAATGTGTGTTGGGTCTTATAGTCTGTGTCTTAAGTACTAACTTCCATGCAAATGAATTATACTGTGGCATACGAAGCCCTCTGATGGGCCCCGGGCTGTGTGCCATCCATAGATCCCTCACGTGCTGCTCCACACTTAATGCTCGGCAAGATTCCGGGCTCTGTGGCCCCCTGTCTTCATAGGGTAGTGCAATCCTTCGCGGCTGGGCTGCCGCGTTTACACTCAAGCTCCAAGTACCCACAGGTAAGGACGCACACGGCAGCAGGTGGCCAAAAGGCATTTATTCGGGTAAAGACAGCTCTACAGTCCCGCTTGATTACAGTTCTCATGTCGGTAGTAATAGCCTGACGTGTTTCTGAGCTTCCGCTCTCTTCAGAGGCACAACAAAAAGTTTGTGCTACTTTGGACACACCCACATAATTGGTGAATTAAACGCCCTCCAATGGGCTCCTCAGATTCGTTAAACACAATGTATGTTGGGTCTTATAGTCTGTGTCTTAAGTACTAACTTCCATGCACATGAATTATACTGTGGCATACGAAGCCCTCTGATGTCCCAGAATTCCATCTGGGCTCAACTGAGCCGCTCATTGGATGCAGAACATTCAAATGGATGGGCATGTGAAATGTGATGACCACGCCTCTGATGAAGCGCGAAAGCACTGAAACGTTTCAGGCGTTAAGAACTGAGCAGACAGTAAGACTCTAATGCCGCTGCAACCTGCCGCATGCTGCCTCTGTTTTTACCCGTGATTAGTGGGAGTTGGCGTGCGTTTTCAAGTTTGGGAAAAACTCATAGAGTTGATAAATTGCGGTGGTCCTGCCGCAGAAAAAGCACCACCCTGCTAATGTGGGGGCCATGGGACTCCTGATATAACAGAGCCTCAATATGGGAACTGCCACAAGGTATAGTTAACAGAACAACATGCCGCAACAGAAACCACATGTCCCAGAATTCCATCTGGGCTCAACCGAGCCGCTCATTGGATGCAGAACATTCAAATGGATGGGCATGTGAAATGTGATGACCACGCCTCTGATGAAGTGCGTAAGCACTGAAACGCGTCAGGCGTTAAGAACTGAGCAGACAGGAAGACTCTAATGCCGCTGCAACCTGCCGCATGCTGCCTCTGTTTTTACCCGTGATTAGTGGGAGTTGGCGTGCGTTTTCAAGTTTGGGGCAAACTCGGAGCGTTGATATATATATATATATATATATATATATCGAACAACTTCCCTCCACAACAGAAGAAAAGGAGGCCAGAGGGGATCAACAGGTACAGTCGAGCTTTATTTGGCATGCATTCAGTGCTGGCGGCGAATGCATTTCGGCTCCTGGCCTTCCTCAGCGCCCTGCCATGCACAGTAAGTCCTCCACCTAATGTCCCAATCCTGCAGCCCTGTAATGAAAGGTCCGGAAGCTCCTCCCCCGGCTGATTTTTCTCACCTGTTGGTGTCCAAAATCGGTCAGTGGACTCCAACTCCCAGAATGCACCGTGGATGTGCAACTGGGTCGGCAGTGTGGGTAGTGCCTCGTGGTGCGTGAATGGCTCCGTCCGGATCGTGCAAGTGGGTGGTGGGGGTCCCCACAGAACGCCACCAAAGTCTGCAAGACCTCCCTGTGTCCCCTCGGTCCGCAGCTACCTCGGCGTCCAGGAAGGAAATATCAGCAGGGACAGCCGTCGGGCATAGTGTCCTAACGGAGGCAATTTCCTCCTTCTGCCTGGTACCTCCTGGTCAGTGAGGCGGACACCGGACGTCTCGGTCCCCCGAGTCCATGAAATCGCTGACTGAACAACGTTTTGCCAAACTTCGTCCGGGTCACTTGATGCTACGGGGCCTTCCTGACTGCCCCCTTGGCTGGAGCAGAAAATATCGAACAACTTCCCTCCACAACAGAAGAAAAGGAGGCCAGAGGGGATCAACAGGTACAGTCGAGCTTTATTTGGCATGCATTCAGTGCTGGCGGCGAATGCATTTTGGCTCCTGGCCTTCCTCAGCGCCCTGCCATGCACAGTAAGTCCTCCACCTAATGTCCCAATCCTGCAGCCCTGTAATGAAAGGTCCGGAAGCTCCTCCCCCGGCTGATTTTTCTCACCTGTTGGTGTCCAAAATCGGTCAGTGGACTCCAACTCCCAGAATGCACCGTGGATGTGCAACTGGGTCGGCAGTGTGGGTAGTGCCTCGTGGTGCGTGAATGGCTCCGTCCGGATCGTGCAAGTGGGTGGTGGGGGTCCCCACAGAACGCCACCAAAGTCTGCAAGACCTCCCTGTGTCCCCTCGGTCCGCAGCTACCTCGGCGTCCAGGAAGGAAATATCAGCAGGGACAGCCGTCGGGCATAGTGTCCTAACGGAGGCAATTTCCTCCTTCTGCCTGGTACCTCCTGGTCAGTGAGGCGGACACCGGACGTCTCGGTCCCCCGAGTCCATGAAATCGCTGACTGAACAACGTTTTGCCAAACTTCGTCCGGGTCACTTGATGCTACGGGGCCTTCCTGACTGCCCCCTTGGCTGGAGCAGAAAATATCGAACAACTTCCCTCCACAACAGAAGAAAAGGAGGCCAGAGGGGATCAACAGGTACAGTCGAGCTTTATTTGGCATGCATTCAGTGCTGGCGGCGAATGCATTTCGGCTCCTGGCCTTCCTCAGCGCCCTGCCATGCACAGTAAGTCCTCCACCTAATGTCCCAATCCTGCAGCCCTGTAATGAAAGGTCCGGAAGCTCCTCCCCCGGCTGATTTTTCTCACCTGTTGGTGTCCAAAATCGGTCAGTGGACTCCAACTCCCAGAATGCACCGTGGATGTGCAACTGGGTCGGCAGTGTGGGTAGTGCCTCGTGGTGCGTGAATGGCTCCGTCCGGATCGTGCAAGTGGGTGGTGGGGGTCCCCACAGAACGCCACCAAAGTCTGCAAGACCTCCCTGTGTCCCCTCGGTCCGCAGCTACCTCGGCGTCCAGGAAGGAAATATCAGCAGGGACAGCCGTCGGGCATAGTGTCCTAACGGAGGCAATTTCCTCCTTCTGCCTGGTACCTCCTGGTCAGTGAGGCGGACACCGGACGTCTCGGTCCCCCGAGTCCATGAAATCGCTGACTGAACAACGTTTTGCCAAACTTCGTCCGGGTCACTTGATGCTACGGGGCCTTCCTGACTGCCCCCTTGGCTGGAGCAGAAAATATCGAACAACTTCCCTCCACAACAGAAGAAAAGGAGGCCAGAGGGGATCAACAGGTACAGTCGAGCTTTATTTGGCATGCATTCAGTGCTGGCGGCGAATGCATTTCGGCTCCTGGCCTTCCTCAGCGCCCTGCCATGCACAGTAAGTCCTCCACCTAATGTCCCAATCCTGCAGCCCTGTAATGAAAGGTCCGGAAGCTCCTCCCCCGGCTGATTTTTCTCACCTGTTGGTGTCCAAAATCGGTCAGTGGACTCCAACTCCCAGAATGCACCGTGGATGTGCAACTGGGTCGGCAGTGTATTATACTAATATAATAAAGAGAGAGCCCAAACCTTTGAGGCGGGTAATCTCAGGTACCAAGGCACCAATCACAACACCCAATACAGCGTTGGAAAGGGCAGTTGCAGCAGAAGGACATAGGCTATGCAGACGCCCACCATATACATTTAAAAGGTAAAAGAACTGTGCCAGCAAAGTAGTCCCTTGTGGGCGTGTATGCGTTGTGCTGTGGGTGTGTGCTGGGGCGTGACAAACGCTGGGGGCGAGTGGTACGTTCCGCCCTTCATGCCATGTCTCATGTCGTGTGCTAATCCCACCCTGCTCTCTTTAAATACCCCTGCACCCCATAATCATAACCCACCCTTGCTCCTTAAAATACCCCAACACCCTTAAACACTAACCCATCTTAACCCTATAAATATACCCTGTACCCCAAAACCCAAACCTATCCTTAAACCCTAAAAATACCCCTGTACCCCAAAACCCAAATCTAGCCCTGAACCCTAAAAAAACCCTGTACCTCAAAACCCAAACCTACCCCTGAACCCTAAAAATACCCCTGTACCCCAACACCCAAACCTAGCCCTGAACCCTAAAAATACCCCTGTACCCCAAAACCCAAACCTAGCCCTGAACCCTAAAAATACCCCTGTACCCCAAAACCCAAACCTAGCCCTGAACCCTTAAAATACCCCTGTACCCCAAAACCCAAACCTACCCCTGAACCCTAAAAATAACCCTATTCCCCAAAACCCAAACCTAGCCCTGAACCCTAAAAATACCCCTGTACCCCATAACCCAAAACTATATCTGAACCCTCAAAATACCCAAACACCCCAAAACATATACCTCAGTACCCCAAAATATATACCCCTATACCCATACTTCCCTTATCCAACCATTAGAAAAAAACATGCTTTTACCATTCATGCATTTACAACAAATTTCGTTGTAAATGTATGAGTGGTAAAAGCATATAAAATGTAATGCCATGCGTTATAATGGCATTGCGGAGTCATGGTACTTTCCTAATGAAAGTATGCGGAGTGATGGTATGCGGAAAGAAAGTTGTGGAATAATGGGTGTTTACCCTCCCCCGGTAAGTACATTGGTGGCACTGCGGCCCACATCTCCAGCAACATACTCATATTTTTTCACCACCCATTTGAAAAATGCACAGGTCTCTCTCATTGATGGCCAGCACCGACATACACTTTTAGACACACCTCCCGCCACAAGTTCTAGAATTGCGAACTTTAGAGCTGGGGAGCTACGTTCGAATCTCGGCATCAGCTTAACATCCTGTGATTCCAGGCAAATCGCTTTGTCTCCCCGTGCCTACCACAAATGAATGTGTTCTTCTGTAATGTAAATTGTGCTTGTGCCATGTTGTCGAGTTCGCGCTATATAATATTGCAAGGAAAATTAAAGTAGCAAAACTTGAGTTCACACACTGCTGAACGCGCACTGCAGTGCACTGTGAATCGGAGAGTTTCACAGGCCTGTCACAGAGAAGAAATGCTATCAAAACGAAATCCTACAAAACAATATACTACTGGCCGGCAGCATTTCATACCCGGACAACGTCGGGATGGGCTGCTAGTATATATATATATATATATATATATATATATATATATATATATATATATATATCATTCTGCACATGTGGAAACTCCGGCAACCCGCTAATTGCAACAGTGAAAAACTCATTATCTGTCCATGTGGTCTCTGGTATGTGGGGATTGTAGTGTCTTGCCAGTTAACAATGATGGAACCTTTTTGGTTCCTGAGGAATTCTGTAGAACAATGATCTAATTGATAGAATGTATTGCAGTGAAGGTTGCTTTACAATGTTGAGTTTGCAGTTACACACAGACGAATAAAGACATGTGATACCATGCTCCGTGTGTGGCATAGTCATTTATGGGTACCACGGCTGGGAAGATGCTACAAATGTAGAACAGATAGAGAAGGGACAAGTAACCTGAAGATTGACTGTGGTGTCTCAGAGAGTTTGCCGTGGTCCAGGCAAAGCGCTCGTGCATGTCACATGTGCCGTTGACGAAGTACAGAATTGACGTTTAATGCACATGGAGTCGAACCATAGTTCCAGTCGCTGTGAAACAGTTGAAAACTAAAACATTTACACAGAATCTGCACTTCATTGGTGAAGAGCCTGTTGGTCAGACCATACAGAAAGGTACGATGCCACTATGCCACATAGAGCCATACACAGTACGGAGTGATTAACACTGCGATTACAAGTGCTGTTAGGTAGAGATCACTCATGTGTAAAGAAAAGTGCAAAGCACCAGTCAAGTGCATGAGAACACTGTGGTTGGAAGCAGACAATCACATACTGACAATGTACTTACCAAGTCCTTGAAAAAGTAAAGCTCTATGACCTCAGTGGTGGGCAAAGAGACCCAAGAAGAAGCACAGAGGTTGTGCTTACTGAGCAGTCCTATATCTGTAGTGGCGCAAAATCAAAGCTGTGGGGTGGCTCCTCAGGAGAATGCCAAAGGTCTCCTAGAAAGTGAAGGGCTCCAATGGAGACCAAGAGACAGAGGTCACCATTCCACAGAATGTCAATGTTGGCCCAGAGGCCAGCACATCACAGGGCCTCAAAGATAGTACGGATGACCAGGCCCTAACAGACGGCAGACAGTGTGAGAGAGAACTCCACCCTCAGTGTCACACACTCCCACAAATGGTTATAATGCTGCCACTTTATTGAAAGCACCATCATCATTCGATACTGCCAAAAAGGAAAATATTGGTGACTGATTGACTACATGGATAAAGACATTTGAAGATTTCATTGATGCATTTGAAGAGATTGATAACAAAAAGATGATTGAATACATAAAAAATCCTGCAGTGATGCCGTAAAGGAAGTCATAAAGAAAATGCCACAAACTGATGAAGAAATCACATATCATCAAATTAAAGAAACCTTGAATCCCAAGTTCAATACAGTGCCTAATGCTGACTTTGAAAAATGTACATATAGTCAAGAATGACAGAAAGTAGGCAAAAACATTGATGAATTTATAGAAAGACTTAACACACTCATCTAGCCCTGTAAGTTCAATAAATTTAATGAGCAAGAGCCATACGTCTCACGGCCGTTGTTGCATGCTTGTCTGATTCATTCAGACGGCAAATGTTGACAGAAGCTCTGAGTCTTGAATGAGTGTTAATGGCTGCTAGAGCTGAAGAGTGCGCTGATCAAAAAGCTGCTGACATAGAGGACGGAGGTGCCCAGAATCAATCAGTCATGAGTGTTAAAAGTACATCAAAGCAAAAGACTGAAGGAAACAAGTCGATGTCTACACATACAAAGAAGTTATGTTTTAGATGTGGATTTTTTTTTCTGCACAAAGACAAATATCCCGCCATTAAAAAGATATGTAAGGGCTGTGGGAAAGAGAACTATTCTGTGACAGTGTGCAAAGTAAAGGGAAAAACAAGTGCGTCATGGCATGAAGAAGCAACATTCGACACGCACCCACAAGACCCAGCGGAGACGTCAAGTATTACAAATCAGCACTTAATGAAATCAATTGTCATATAAATCATTGTTAAACAGTTCATCCATATCAGTATCAAGTGAAAGTGAAGAAGATGTTTACTTCAAAAAAGTGTGCACTTGTTGGACTGGCAGCATGTGAAGAAAAATGTCAGTTAAAGAAAAGTCAAGATGCCAAAGCACCAAAGTCATTCAAACATTGTCCAAAATTACACTGACAGTAAATGGTTGTTTGATACCGTTCATCATGATCAATTGTGCATCAATAAACATTATGCCTGAGGAGAAATATAATGAATTGCATCCATTACAACAACTTATGCCATCAAAAGTCAAAGTGTATACATGGGCTGCATTGACACCCTTAAAAAGGTACGGTTAATTTTAGCAATGATGAAACGCAAAAAAACGAAGGTGCAAGCACCCATCCATGTTCTTCAAGGAACAGCATTAAGTTCCAGTCTACTCAGCTTCAGCACAGTTGCTGATGTGGGACTGATTTTCATGAAGTACAATATGAATGTTCACCATGTAGTAGTAAGTCGGATCCCTTCGTTGTTTCATGGTTTGAGAAAGCTTAAGACTATGAAGGAAAAGTTGCATATTAATAAGGACGTCCGTCCTGTTGTTCAAAGACATAGTTGAATTGCTTTTCACTTACAAGATACCATTGAAAAAAAACGTAGCCTGGGTTGAGTTTGCATTCTCCAACTCCTTACAAGCCTCTGCCCCCAATCGGGTCCTGAGAGGTCTCTAGTGAAACCCGCCAGTCCCCCTGAATCTCCAACAAGTCTTGACTGGTATACATGCCTCAGATGATCTGTGAAGGACTGTGCAACGCCCTGTGCCTCATTCCGCACTCCACGGGCTGAGAACTCCTGGACCAGGCCCAAGCATGGTTGCCCCCACCATCTTGAAGCTTTGGCAATGCCAATCTTTGTTCCAACTAACCAATGGAATTCAAACTCATCTGCCTCACCTCGAGACACCACTGGTCTACGATGGCCATTGAGGCTAGTACCTGTCTTGGGGGTCAATGAGAACCACATCGGGGGGCCGTGTGGTGCCACAACTCTGTGCTCACACTGATTCCTCCATTTGTGTTCTGGAGAAATTAATTTTTAAAGATGTAAATGAAAATACCACCACAAGGGACATAGCGCCAATGGGAGTCAATGGTAATGGTAGAGGTGAATTATGGCCAAACATGAAGTTGCCCTGGTCAGATACATCAAGTCAATTGGTCCAAATGAAAGTCTGAAAGTCAAATATTTTGAAAAAGTTACAGTCTTAATCCAAAAAGGGATTTTGTTGTTTTTGTTTTTTAAGAAAATCAAAAATCCCTGCGGAGCATATCTAAAATTGTAGGCGCAGCAGTGGAACTGTCGGACGAATACCTGGTACAGGTTGGTCCCGCTTAAGCCCTGGCTCACTTGAGCTTTTTTTCTTGAAAAAGTTTCTAAGTGCCAAAAGAGAAAGGGACTTTTTCATTTTTCAGAGATGATAGAACTTTTCACTGGGAAAAATAATAAATTCAATTTCGTGCAGTGGCAAAGCCGGTCGTGTACTTTTCACTGTAGGTGCCCTTGGTTCTGGGACCCTGGAGCAAACATTTCGAAAAGTTGACAACTTTTTCCTTGTGGCCAAACAACCACAGGAATACAATTCTAAGCCCCATTGGCCCTCAGGGGGGCACATTGGGACTCCTGGGGTTCCAAACGGCAGCCTACAGAAAAGTCCAGTACACGTTCCACTTGTCACTACTCAGCTGAATACTTCTAGGAAATAGTCTCTTGCAGCTTGGTGTGTCTCTGTTGCCACACAAGAGGTCAGCCAAATGACCCTTGGGGTCTATGTGTTTGTCCTGGGTGCAAGGGGGGCTGGCGCTTTCAAGGTTCATCTCAAATCACGTCCAGTCCAGTCCTCTGCTTTCACAGGTCCAGAAAGGGTTCCATCAAGGTGCCTTGGGGTGCCATAATTATTGTGTGGTACCAGTAGTGGGTAGAGGTGACTCCTGGGTACTCCCTAACCAATGGAGTGAAATTTCCCAGGAGCAACTCTACCCATACTTCCAGTAGTTCCTGTTTGTCTTCATGCAAACAGTCACAAAATGCCAAGTGTAAGGACATTTTCAAGATGGCGAAAGTCTTCAACCGCAATAAACTTGTACTCAGAGGTTTGTGGTTGTATGGGGGAGTGAACGATGGGAATCACTACTGTCCACCCACATCTAAAACCATAAGCATGTTTGATGCAGGCACTCTACACACAAAAAACCCAAAGACGTAATTCTGGTAATACAGAAGTAGGGCCCTTCAACAACCAGACAGCGGATACAAAGGAATTGTCTGGGCATCATGTTCTCTCCCTTTCAAGTGCCCCAAAGTGTTACATGTGACTCAACAGACCTGTCAGGCAGGATATGACTCTGTAATGTCATGAGAATGCCCACAGCCCTCATCCACCACATTCTATTGAGATGAGAGAAGTCATCGCTAACCATTCAGGTCAGCCTGCTGTGTATTCCTGGTAAAAATTTCACACCTACTTTGCATCTCTTGTTAGGCTCAGCACAGGCTGGAAGTTGCTGGAGAGTTAATGTGAATCAGACTTCAGGAACATCAGGCACAAAAATGTTAATTTTTTGAAGGGTGTTTTTTTCCTTCATATTTATTAAAAAAAAGAATGCGCCATTGAATGGGATTTTCAATAGTGTTAAAATCGTTGTTTGATTATTTTTATAGCTGGTCCTATTCACGAGATACAGTGTTAATATTTTAATATGTACTCTGATTTTCTATATATGACAGCTACGCCTGCCACATGAAAATTGCTTTATCACTGTAGGGACATGATAATATTCATTTTCCACCAATCCCACTTCAAATCCCATGTAGTCTGCTTGTTGGCCACAAGGCCTACCTAACAGCGAGTGAATAATATTTAAAATGCAGATCTTTACTTGTTAAAAAAGATTTTTTTCACAGGCTACCCTGCAGGTTTTGTACGGCAGCAGTCAGGTTACACAAGGTAGGCCTGAATCCATGTTTGCACAGTTACTATATTGGATGGCGCAATAGGTGCTACAAGTAATCAATGACATTTAACTTCCAGGTTGTGGGTGCATTTTCTATACCATACACTAGGCACTGAGATGAAAGTTAAATGTGCCAATCAGGATTAAGCCAATTAAACCATGTTGAAAGATCGAGCACAGACACTTTACTACTGGTTACCGAGGGTAAAGTGTACAGAGTTCTAAAACCAGCAAAAATAGGCTCCAGCAAAAGCTAAAAATTATGGGTTGACCATGCAGAAAGGACACATTTCTTGCACGTTTCCTTACACTGTAGCCCTTAACCAAGGCCATTAATCTAACCTTTATTCTAACCAAATGCCTTACCCCATCCCTTGCTCTTACCTCAATCTTTACCCTAACCTTTACCCATATCACAATCCTAACCTATACACGGGGCCTGCAGAAAATGTAAATTACTCTGGCGAAATTCACACAATTCTCAAATCTTTCATTTAATGAAATTTATGAATTTGTTTAACCAATTTCGCATTATGCAATTTCACAAAATTTTCTCCTGTGGGAGATTAGGTCTTGCAAAAAATGTATCGCTGAGAGACATTTCATGCTTGAATAAGCTGATTGTCAGTATTTGATGTCACCTTTTTCACAAAGTATGCTCTTAGGTGAAAAAAGTCAGGTAAGGTACTGGCAAATAGCATTTCCCACTAAAAGTCTAATTTTGTGTATATTTGTAAAATGTCCATGAAAAGTAGAAAACAAATTTGCAATTTTACACATCTGAGCCTACATCATCCCTCACAACCTAGTATAAGCTAACCATAGAGTAACCTCAACACCTAACTGAAATCTTACTGTAAATCTTTCCCTAAGTGCATTCTTACCCAACACAGACCCCCCATGCATTTTTCATGACTTTTTAATACTTGTATATTCTGAATGAGAAATCCCATGAGCCCAACATCAACCTTTCTTGAAGCAGAAGCAGTTCCAGTGGATTCTGAACTTGAAAGCTATCTTGACCTTCAATGCCAACTTCCTCAGTTTCGTTACAGCTTTGCTTAACTCAGTAATCATTACCACCTGCTGGAAATGCAAAAGGGAGGATCCTAAGCCTTATTGCCCCATTAAATTACTCATATCAGAGGCAAAGGTATTTATGAAAATCATCTTGGCTGCTAATGACAAGGGTAACTCGTCATGGACTTTCCATTGATTTCAATGGAAATTATATGAGAAGAATATTAATGCCTTAGCACTAAAGGGGCTAAAGAACCCTCACGGCTGAAAGAAAGACACAAAAGAGGGTAACCAGAGTTTAATTTGTATTGCTTCTATTTTTTCAAAGCTGCTTAATTTGAGACGGTAGTTGCCAGTGGGGTCCACAGACACTTATTTTTGGAGCCAGTGGGGGGCCACCAGCACTTATTTTTCCTTATCACACATTCATAGAGAGCAACCGACAGGAAAACACACAAATGGGAAAGAAGAGAAGATGGAAAAACCATCAACAAGGGAGAAAGCAGGAGCCTGCAATAGGGCAGGGAGCATTGGGCAGTGGATTAAATTGGCCTGAGGTGGATTCAAGACTACACAACTTTGGTATTCGGCATGGAGACATTTAATAGCACCAGCACTGTTTTTGAGCAGTGCATTGGGCACCGGCACTCATGTTGCAAATTAAGCGCTGGCTGACAACCATTGGTGCTGCTGAATACCGGGGCAATTGAATACCAAGAATGCCTATTCTTGATTCCATCACAAACTTATTTCGTCTGCCGTCCTACTCTTCCTATTTATTAGGGGTGCACATAGCTCATGTAATTTGCTGTTATGTATTTATGCAAAATTACAGCAAAATTAAGCAAGATTACATGGAATTACGCAAGGAGCGCAACCCAGCATTTAGCGCCATTTACTAAGCACAAAATGCTTTCATGCTTCCAAAATGGACCAGAGGATGAATTTTGTGCTAAGAAACTAGTGCTAAATGCTACAGAACACAAACAGCAGCAGCCGCTTGCTCTCTCTAAATTGTTGCATTGTGCTCCTAATAACATGCTGTTGACACAATTCATCCTTTTGTCGTAGGATCTTCTTAGAGGAGGTCTTCTTCAGGACAATGTCCTACAACTTTCAAAAAGTGTGATAAGCCTGGTTCACGTTACGGCACAATTTAACAGGTAGGACTTCCTTATTTGACCTCTTATTTTAGTGTTGCACTTCAGGTTTCAAATAGATGAAGATGGCCTCGTTTCGTTTTTCTTCAGGTGAAAGCCGTGGTTCCAACTTCCAAAGTACCGAACTGACATAGTTTGTTCCAGGATGTTCTCTAGTGACTAAATCCCTGTCTGAGTGTATGTGTCTTGCAGTACTCACTCTTGGTTTCGCTAGCTGACATCTTCCTGTTTGGCTGGCTTGCGCGATTCACGCTTAGTCTCAGACTTACTTGAGTGTCTTGACATGATTTGTTCTAGAACTCGTGCCATGCTTGAAACAACTGCTATAAGTAAAAGCAAGACCAGATATAGTTGTGATTTGACCTCATTTCTTTCATGTGGATTGTTTTAATACACCTTAAGTATTGCACAAGCAAAAATTTAATCCATTGTTCTCTGTAGAGCAATATTCAACCCAAGAGTGTGGAAAACAATTTCGGATAGAGCTGTTACACATTAACCGTACCTTTTTCAACATTTATCGAAGTTGATTGGACAATTATATTAAGTGAGTTTTTAAAGTCCATTCCTACCATATGTTTTCCATATTGTCTATAATTTGAAGGGTCAGGGACTTCTACTTGAAAGCAAACAGGTATGAGCACCTTAGGTGCACCTTAGGTGCTCAGAGAAAAGCCTTTTTATTTACTATACATCTGATGAAAAAAGAACCTTCATTGCCCAAGAATCAATTAAATTGGACTTCTCCTGGGGACAGTTTTTGTCCTCTATAATGGCCTGTCAATGTAGCCTGGCAGATTTGAAAAAAACATATAGGGCCTTATTTATGAGGACTTGCGACAGTTTTGCACTTCCGTTGCGTCACTTTTGTGACGCACTCCAGCAATTCGTCCCTTTCGCGTCATACAGTTACGTCAGAAATACTGACATATCTGTAACTCCTTGCGACATGACGCGTCAGTCAGTAAATATGACGTATCAATCATGTCGCAGGGAGGGCGCACTGAGAAGTGACGCATCACTGCTTTCACACAGCGATGCATCAGTTCTCATAAATGAGGCCTATAGAGTCTGTGCATTCCATTTCACCCTGGCAAGGAATCGTTGACAGACAAGAGATAAGCCAAGCATATCTAATGTCCTGAGCTTATGCTCAGTACGGTTGTTTGCATTGGCAAAAGTTAATGACCTTCTCACACTGAACAGTCATGCCAAGAAACAGATGACTCCTTAGTTACCCGAGTTCTAATCCTTTGGGAAAAAGTAAAACATCTGCTGCCTTCTTTTGGTTTGCCCCACATACAAGCATGTGATAAATGACAATAAGAAGATGGCCTGAAATACTTGTGATCAGAAAATAGAGAACAACATGGCATGCTCTTGAGTGGAGAGGCAACACTAACAACCAATTCTTTTTGAAGGGCGAGGAATATCATGACACCTGCCTGGGAATTGTGCATTGTTACATACATAGGGGTCCCAGTTGGAACAAAATTTGGTACACAAAGAAAAATACTTTTGAAAAAATCAAGAAATTCGGTATTGTCTTTACAGAGAGATGTTTTTAATTCACATCCTCGATTGTAGATTGGTTACAAATACATTACTCAAAATAGTGCAGGTGTCCTCGATGCCCAAAGGGGGGCAAGGTGAAAGAGGGACAGGGGGGAAGGTAGTGCAGGTAGTGCGGGTATAGACAAGTTGCAAAAGGAATCGTGAGTGGTCATTTATACATTTTGAAAATGATACCACAGAGGCATATTCATATTGCCAAACAAATAATTACTCACAGCATTCATATTCCTATACCAACAAATTAACACAACCAAAAAATGAGCTGTTGTTATTGGCTAGGCGACAGTAGGATTATGTCGACGTTTCGACCCCAAGGTTGTAGGCTGATTCTTGCCCTACTGCGGGGTCTTCATCAGGACCAGTGGGGACAGGGTGGTGAGGGATTTGGGCGGGTACCTAAAAGCCACTTGAACAGACGTGGCCCCTTCTACGAACGTGTGGAGGGCCCGAAGGCTCCAGAGAACAAGGAGAGCGTCAACCCGAGGGGACGACCCTGGATGTCCTCTTTAAATTCTTAGATATATTCAACCGTTGTGTAGACCCATTCTAGGAGCTGTTGGAAATATGGCCGGTATCCGAGCACAAATCACAGAATTACTGGGCAGTGAATGACACTCTGAGCTGGCGTTAGTCCAGCACCACCCACGACCACTCACAAGTACCGCAACACCCTCTCATAGAAAATAATTAAGTACTTAAAATAAAATATACAATAACTAATGTAAAAATGAATTACATTAGTAAGTGTTTAAAAATGTAATTACATTTTATTATCTCAAAATACCAACTAAATATTAATTTATTTTAAAATGTTCTATTAAATCATTTTTGATGTAAAAATAATGCAACATTAATATTTATTTTAAACTAATTAAATGTATTGTTAAATAATTCTGTACATCACTTTTAATCATTTTAAATTCATAATACTGTTTCTCTTACTTTGGGAGAATCTTTTTACTTAAACTTGGGAATAATCATTTTATTTTAAATGTATTAAATTCAACATAAGGATTTGTTTAATAGAAGTTTAACATGCCGATTTAGTGTTTGACAGATAGGGTTTTACTCCGTCAGGGTGAAGGAGTAAAATACTCCATCACCCTGACAGAGTCCATACCTGCCAAATTCTGATATGTCTGCCAGCTCAGTGGACAGCTGTAGCAATGAAGCACACGCAGTGATTGTGGTTTCTGTCAGTGCATTTTAAGTTTGACATGAAGGAGCTGCACGGCAAACTTACAATGATTTCCATTTTCCAAAACAAGAACCAAAAGTTGGATTTTATTTTGGAAAATAAAAATAACAGTCACTCCTCACCAACTGAGTTTCATCTACCCCTTACCACCAGGTTTTACCTGGCAATGATAGACTGTGAAAACTGGCCTTGTGTTCTCCTACTGTAAATCAGATAGGCAGATACATGGCCGAATCTCTGATGGCCAGACGAGGTAAGGTTTATGTTGGCAGCGGAGATGAAGAAGTCTCTGCCGTTGACACTATTATGGCCCGTCTGTCTCTAAAAGAAGTTGGGTGGACCTTCAGTCTGACTGTTACGAACTACGATGGAGTACTCTCTCTGTCAAAGTCGAAATCAGCCTCTAAGTTAGTAATGCTGAAAATGTTTATTATATTATTCTAAGTGGCTGAAAGAAATGTGAGGGGGCCCTCACTGCAAAGTACATGAGGGGGCCCCTCCAGAGTAAAGCAGTGCATTGCAGGGGTGTAAGTCCTAGTTAGCTCAGGTAACTATTACTGAAGAATCTCTCTGATTTTGTATGAGTGAAATGAGAGCCTAACTATAACGTCCTTGTAACCCTTGTTTTTTTCAGTGAAGTTCTAAGATTTTTAAAATTCTGTTTCATAACTATAATGTCCCTGTAACCTTTGTTTTTGTCAGTGAATGTATATGTGTTTTTTAATTTTATTTTCTAATTGTGACCTGTAACCTTTGAGAGTGAATGTGTGAGTGGTTGCATAGATAGGTTAGTGGGTGCATAAGTTTATGATTGTATCTGTGTGTGGGTGCATGAGTCTCTGAGTGGGTCTGTGAATAGTAACTAGGGGCGGGTGGTAAACTACCCTCTGCTGGCAGAGTTTTCAGAGCTTTGCCACTTCACTTTCTGCTTGGAACGCAGACTTCACCAAAAACTCTGCCAACCTGCTGACGTACTCAACCCTAGTCTCAGCAGTCCCGATGTGGGGAACTTACTACTGGCAAGAAAAGGGGTACTTGGCTCCCAGTGATCTTCAGCAGCCAATGGGACTTCAACACCCAACCAGTAGTTTCTGGTCTTTATTCTGCCTCTTTCTGCTCATTGCTGAACTTTAGTTTGCCTCTTTCTGCTCGTTTCTCACCATTATTTTGCCTCTTTCTGGTCGCTTCTCACCTTTATTTTGCTTTATTCTTCCTTTTTCTGCAAATTTTTATGTCTCGCCTGAGCCAGCGCATGAGCTGCCCTGCAGAGACATTTAGGGGTCGATTCCGATTCGGGAAAAACCACTCCGAATAGCCGTTCGGAATGTTTTTCCCGTATGAATCGTACCCTGCAACATCCCCCATACGTACGACGAAGTACGATTCGTACCAGGAGCTGGACTCCGTACGAATCGTACAGAGACCGTACGAATCAAATCCCCGTACGAATCTCACTCGGAACCCACTGTACGCGACATCTGTATGGTTCGCGGCTGGTTTTTCCGACCCAGCAAGTACGATTCGTGTCGGGTACGCACCGTATGACCCTTTTTCTACGGGAGCTGAAAACAGCCTTAAAAGCAGAGTTCACCCCGAAACAGGTACGGAACGCCCCCCCCCCGGGTATGGTGCGTACACCCCATGATCGCAGGGCTACGGCGTGTACCCTGCGATCATGAGGTGTACGCACCATACCCCATGTTCAGTGGGTGTACGGTACGTACACCCTGTGATCACAACTGTACAGTCCGTACACCCCATGATCGCAGGGGTACACACCGTACCCCGCGATAATGGGGTGTATGGACCCTACGGTGTGTATGTGATTGTGTGCTTTTCCGTACAATTTGCCTTACCTGACGTGGACCGTATGAATCGCGTCCTCATACCCCGGTCCGGATCGTACTCGTCGGGTCGTACAGCATGTTTACGAATCGTACAGTTCACTGTGAAGGGTCCTTGTCATACGGTTTCACTCTGCAATTTGGACGGTTCACGACGATTTGGGCGGATTGACGAGATACGGATCGTACTACGCGATTCGGAGGGACGTGTACGATTCGTATGGAGAGGGCTCCGGATACGATTCGGACGGACGCTTTTTTCCCGAATCGGAATTGATCCCTTAGTGTGTGGGCTTTTAAAAGTGCTAGCACACGCTTTTGGCTGGCATAGAGCGTGTGGTTACGCGCACAATGACGAGCAGAGGCACCATCTGGCTTTCCTCTCTCGTCATGGTGCGTGCACACCACTCACCAGCCTGCGTGTTTTCTTTTTATTTCCTTTTTGAGAGCGCGCGCACGCGTTCAAAACAACCGGTCACGGCCGCACGTCTTCCTCGCGATCACTTTCACTTTCGCATGCACTGTTTGCTTGTTACGCGGTCAATGCTTATTTTTTGAGGGAAGACGTGTGACATCCTTTGTGCCGGAAAGAGTGCTGCATGCATGGACGTGGGTTCCGTTGAAAAATTAGCTGCCTTTATTAATTGACATGCTTGGATTTATTTCTACCGAACACTGCACTGCATTGCACACTAAAAAGATTTGATATTTTAACCCTTGGTGCTGACCCATCCCTTCTACGCAACCTCTGGGGGTTAACCAATGCCCCATTAAGCCTCATGCACCCACCCCGTCTTCCGGTTCTGACGGGCCTCTCTTGGGCACTGTGGCGTTTCCAGGTGTAAACAAACACTGCCACTGAAAGCCAGACAGTTACTCTTGTGCACTCACAATGGTGGAACACGAAAGATGATCAATAAATGTAGTTTTCAACACATGGATGGGCGCTCCATGCCATGATTGAGGTTTGTTGAAATGTATCTATGCGTTCTGAACCTAGGACCACACAGCTGGCGATTGGTGGGGTCTAAAGTTGCTCAGCTCTGTGCACGTTGACATGTCAGTGATGTGGGGCAGTGTCCTGCCTAGGCTCCTAAAGTAGGAATCCCGTTAAGATATTCTCTACCTTTCAACCCACAGTTATCATTTTTGGCACCAAAATGTGAATTTGTGGAAGGTATGGGTTTCAACTGACAGGTTTTTTTTTAAAGCGCGAGCTCGACCCGAAAGTATTGGGACGCTTTACATGAGATCCATTTATATTATACAATGACACTGTAATTTTTTTGGGGGCACGGGACGCATACGTGATTTGCCCAAAATCACAGGATGTTGAGTAGATGCAGAGACTCATACTTAATTCTTGCTGAGGTCTCTTTCTGCTCCCCTGCCTTCTGCCCCTTCGTTTCTCTTTCTGGGTAAATACACGCATGTGCTATTTTATACTTGCAATAAGATGTCCAACATTGCCTTTTCACGTTGAACCTGATTTTCTTTATAGAGATGTTGGATTTTATTGTACGAAAATGCTTTCAGTTTAAATTAATTTTTCTTGTCTGAATGTTAACGCGTGCTTCTTAAATTATGTTTTTCTGTTTCTGTAACATGTCATTGGTCTGTGGTAAGCTAAGTAAACAATGGTTCTGTCGGGTTTAAACTGATTGCTTCAAAAGAATATGGTAAAGCAATTGGTACAAGACTTCAGTATTCGTCAATTGAGTGAATCAAGACAGAAAAACAAAAACAAAAATACAAATCCAAACCTTCTCGGGTATATCAAAATGTTTTTTATGAGTCACTTGTTTTCATAAAATACCCCATTTTAAATGTTTCACAAGTTTAGGTGCATTAGAAAAACGGCTCCTTCAACTGTGAAGTGAGTGATATTTTGTGCTCAGTGGTGCATTGTGCAAAGGTGACATACAAAATGGTGACTTTATGTACAGTGGGGGAGGGGGGAAGGGGAGAAAAATGGCCAGTAGGACAGTGTTATGCAGTTGATTCTGTGGGCCAGATAGGTCTCGCTTTTGGGACCTTATAATTATTTAGTTATGCAGCAGAATATCCTTGGTGCAACAACACCAACTGCTGCATGGCTAAACACTTATAATGTCCCAAATGCGAGACCTATTGGCAATGCCAATGCTTGTTTATCTTTATTTTGCCTCTGTCTGCTAGTTTTTTACCTTTATTCTGCCTCTTTCAGCACATTTTTATCTTTATTTTGCCTCTTCCTGCTAGTTTCTCATCTTTATTTTGCCTTTCTGCCTCTAGTCTGACTCTTTCTGCTAGTTTCTGAGGTCTATTCTGCCTATTTCTGCTCAGTGCTGACCTTTATTTTGCCTCTTGCTGCTCGTTTGTCACCTTAATTTTGCCTCTTTCTGCTCGTTCTTGACCTTTATTTTGCCTCTTCCTGCTCGTTTCTCATGCTGATTTTGACCTCTATTTTGACTCTTTCTGGTCATTTTTTACCTTTATTCTGCTTTTTTCGGCTTCCTTCTAACCTTTATTCTGCCTCTTTCTGCTTGCTTTTGATCTTTATTTTGCCTTTTACTGCTCGTTTCTGACTTTTATCTTCCTTTTTCTGCTCATTTTTTAATCTTTATTTTGCCTCTGTCTACACGTTTCTAATCTTTATTTTCCATCTTTTTACCTCTAGTCTGCCTCTTTCTGCTAGTTTCTGATCTCTATTCTGCCTATTTCTGCTCATTGCTGTCCTTTATTTTGCCTCTTTCTGTTAGTTTCTGACCTCTATGCTGTCTCTTGCTGCTAGTTTCTCACTTTATTTAGCCGATTTCTACTCCTTGTTGACCTTTATTCTGTCTCTTTCTGCTCATTTCTCACCTTTATTCTGCTTCTTTCTGCTCGTTTCTCGCCTTTATTCTGCCTCTTGCTGCTCATTTCTGACCTTTATTCTTCCTTTTTCTGCTCATTTCTCACCTTTATCTTGCATCTTCCTCACTTTTTTTTGCCTCTTTCTGGTAGTTTAAGACCTTAATTTTGCCTCTTTCTGCTTTTCTCTGGGACCGCGGGGTAAGCCTCAAGGCCCTCGAGATCCTAGCTGACTGCTCACCTCCTGTGGGAGCCTATATAACTGCTCTCTTTCCATGCCCGCATGTCTGTGGGCAGGGAAAGAGATGAAACCTCTGCTTCCAGCCGGCAGGGGGAGCACTTTGACTGCTCCTGCCTTCTGGAACCGGAGTGCTTGCTAATGCTTGGTGGGATCTGTCAAAGCTCCTGCCAAGCATACACAACCAGCTATGTTCCGGGGGTGGGAGTCCCAGGACATAGCAAGAGCCGGCCCTAGGGGTTCGCGGTCCCCAGGGCAATTTATGGCTCCAAGAAGGAGGTCTCGTGCCCACCTCCTTTCTTGTGCATGGGCCATCCTGGGGAGGTAGTGGTCCTCGAGAACAGCCCAGGAGGGGAGGAGTGTGGCCCCTCTCCCATTCTTGGCAGAATGTATTTGGTCCTGGAAGGTGGTGGTCCCTGTGGCTCAGGTGGTCCACGTGGCCCCCCAACAATCTGTTATTCCCCAAGGGAGTTGGTCGTTTCCTGAAGCTCCATGAACCTTATGAAGGTGCCCCATGTGCCCCTAAAATTACTCAGGGGCCTGGCCCACCTGGGGACCATTTTGAAAAGAAAAGCTGAAGCCTGAGCTTGGGTCTTTAAAAATAATTGCTGCAAATTCATGAATGTCGTAAACTTGCAGCAATTATTTTTTTTAAAGACCCGCTTGGTGTATATACTTCATCCAATGTTTGTGTGTTTTGGATTAGCATAGCATACTGACTGCCATCAATGTAAGCTCTTTCCCCAATGTTGGGGGTTATGGAGTTGGAAATATTGGATCTGACCCCTCAAAAAGTGCGCTTTCCTCAATGTTGTTGGAATTAGAGTTACAATTGTAAATCTAACTTCTAAAAATATAAGCACTGTCTCTAATAAGTGTTCGATAAGAGTTGAAATAGTATATTGATTGCCTCCCAAATGTTTACACTTTACCCAGTGTTTATGAGACTGTAATTAAAATATCAAATTGGATAACTTTCTCTCCAAAATAAATACACTTTACCCAAAATCAGTAAACCTGGAGTCCGAATGGCAAATCACGCCCCTCCATACTAGCATTTTCCTCAGCGCTTGGGGCACTGGAGTTACAAATATGACCCTAGAACCTGCATGCACATTCTCGCATGTTGGTGGCATTTGAGATAGAATTGTAAATTTGACCCCCTGGTTATTTTTAATTTACCAATTTTATGTGGGAGGGGAGATAGAACAAGAAATCATACCTTCACCAATATATACTTTCTATAACTATTGTAGAACTTGAGATATAACATTAAATGCGACTCATTCCTAACGTATGCACATACTACATTGTTTGTGGAAAACAAATTAAAACGTAATGCAGGAAAAACAGAAGATCTGTTTTTCGGTAAAGGCCCAGTGCCAGCCCCAGATCTGTGGTGACCATCAGAAATGGGTCCACCACCGTCTCCTGCCACTAACATCAGAAATTTGGGTCTGAGATGGGAGGCTGATTTCTCCTTCTCGGCCCAAATCCAGCAGGTCACCGCTACCTGTTTTAGTAAACTAAGAAATCTCCGGAAATGTTTACATTTTTTACCGAAAGATTGCTGCAAATCCATAGTCCATGCCACAGTAACATCTAGGCTTGACTACGCATATGGCTTATATCTTGGCCTCCCTAAAAACTCTATCTGTCGCCTCCATATGGTACAGAATGCGGCTGCGAGACTGGTTAGACGCATACCGTTTCAACACCATGTCTCTCCGCATCTACAGGACCTTCACTGGCTTCCAGTTGCCAAAAGAATTATTTTCAAGGCCATGACTTTGGCCTACCGGGCTCTCTATTGAAAATGCCACAGCTATCTCAAATAAAGACTTTGTTGCTAGAAGCAAAACTGAGCTCTGAGGTCGAACTCCCAAACTTGCTGTGTACTCCCCGTTTTGTGAGAGCACGTCTGGGTGGTAGAGCTCTCGCAGTTAGAATGGCCACAATGTGGAATGCCCTACCGGGGAACCTCCGTCAGGCAAAATCAGAGACTTGCTTCAGAAAAGCCCTGAAGACATGGCTCTTTAGGGCAGATTAGGACAGGCCTTTGGTAGTGCCGTAACCCCTCTGTGCAAAATGCCTGCTACTGCAGCACCGGGACACCTCGGTTTGCGGTAGATGTCGCGCTATACAAGCTCCAGCATTATTATTATTATTAAAAATAGTTATAATAGTACGTTAGTGTTAAACTTGGCATCTTTTGGCGTGTTTCCCCTGAGTTTTTGCTTTCTGACCTCCCGGTTTTTGACTCTGTGTTTGCTGGCGTAGTGTTTCTGCACACTTTTTTCACTGCTAATCATTGGTAAAGTGAAATTGCACCTGTGGTAAATTGTGTTATGGATTGGTGTTTCCATGATTGGATATTTGATTTACTTGTTTCTCTCTAGTAAAGTGCACTGAGTGTGCCAGGGCCTATGAATCAAATTCTACTAGTGGGCCTGCAGCACTGATTGTGCCACCCACGTGAGTAGCCCTAAAACGGTAACTCAGACCCACCATTGTGGAGTCTGCGCGCAGTTTGTAACTGCCATGTCGACTTGGCCAGTGCACACACTTGCCAGTCCCTCACCTTCCCTTTTCTTACATGTCAGCCATCCCTATGGTAGGCCAAAGGTACCCCTGTGGGCCGGGTGCAGTGTATGTGAAAGGTAGGACATGCCCTGGTGTGTGTGGCATGTCCTGAAAGTGAATTACGGCCAATTTTGATTTTCCCTATTGCAAGGCTATATGTTCCCCATAGGACAGAATGGGGAGTTTGTTTATAACATCTTATAATAAACATAACTGGCCTGGGGAATTAGGTCGGAAAATAAAGTTTAGTATGCCTGAACTCAGAATCTAAAAATGCATCTTTTAGTGAGGGTGATTTTTACATGCTGTGTTTGAAAATACTGCTTTTAGAAAGCAGGTATTTTCCTGCTCAGTCATCCTGTGTGCCTCTCTTGGAATGTGGGTTGCCTGTCTGGGTTTTGGATGACAGAAGGCTGGGGAGCAGGAGCGACTCCAGATAGTCAAGGAGGGTTAGGAAAGGGCTGAATAGACCTGGACTGCAATTGGGAAAGCAGGAGGAGATTCCCTTGCCCTTCTGACCATGCTGTCTCCACATCCTGCCAGGAAGTCACACCAGAGAAGGCAAAATTGGTTCTGGCTTGGCACAGCCACTCTCGGCCTAAGAGATCAAAGGATTTGGGGATATAAATATTGGGGCACAGACCCCTGAACTTTTGAACTCTTTTGGACCACGAGGACTACCAAGAAGAAGAGCTGGAGAAGCAGTGAGGAGGAACTACCACTTTGCTGTGTGCTTTGCTGTGTTGGCCTGCAGTGGCTGCTCCTGTCTTGGGCAGTGAAAGGATTGGACTGAACTTTCTGCAATCTACTTTGTGAGTTTCTCCAAGGGCTTGAGGTAGAGCTTGCCCCCTGTTCAAGAAGTCTCAGGAACAGCAAAGAATTCAAGCTCTTCTGCCCCCAGCCCTGGGGACTGTGTGTTTTGTGCTGCAACAGAAGAAAAGAAACCCGACGACGACTACGATGCCGCTGCCAACTCTGTGTCCTGAAGACACCGCAAATGGCACCACCACAATGCCGCACCACGACCCTGGTCTCACCTATGATGCTTGGTCATGATGCCACCGAGCCGCTGCTCACACCGCGACCTGTGGGCACTGCACTCCGCACCGCCTCGCTTCAGGATGACGCCTTGGTATCCCCGACGATGCTGCTCCATGCCGAAATCGACGCAGCTGCTTGCACCATGGTTCGAGGACACCGCTCGTAAAGTTACACGACACACCGCTCTCATCCCACACTGCAACCTCGGCCTACTGACGCCGGCGCCATTGACTCCATTTCATCAGCCGATGACAGTGCTTCAGCAACGACGAAAATGCTGCTTACACCATGACCGGCCAGCACCATGAAGAGCACCGCCTTCACCTCGCACTACAACCCTGATCTCCCGCCATCTGATGCCACCACCAAGCCACTGCTTGCACCGCGACCTTAGGGCAGCGCTCGCTGCACCACTGCCCTTCGCACTGCAGCACCTGACTACTGCCGTCGCCAGCGCTCCTGACTCCAGCAGAGAGGAGAACGATCTGCAATGCGTGTGACTTTGAGGGCCCCGACGACTCCTGGACCATCCTCCGGAACTGACGCCAGTGGACGCTGTGCTTTCAGAAGCTCAACGAGAGGTCGCCGAAGCCCTGCTTTTTAAAAGGTACTGTTTGCGGGTCTTCCACACACTGTAGCTGGCCCTCGACACCGCGGTCAGCCAGAATTGTTTGGATATGTTTGCTCACTACGCCGTGATAGCCCCGGATGGAGCTATCAACATCAAGGTACTGTTTTACAAGCATATTTTGATAACCGAAGATTTTTTAGTACTGTATTGTGTTTTTTTTTTGCTTTTGGTCTTGTCTTGAGTATGTAAAAATATTGGATATTTTTCTAAACTGGTGTGGTGTTCTTTTGTAGTGTTTACATTGTATTACTGTTGGTTATGTGCAAATGCTTTACACACTGCCTCTAAGATAAGCCTGACTGCTCATACCAAGCTACAGCTACCAAGGGGGTAAGCAGGGGTCATTTTAGGAGTGTAACTCCCTTATCCTGACTAGAGTGGTGGTTTCTGCCTGGCTTTGGCACAGGCCCTAGCCAATCAAAAATCCCATCTCTTACAGTTAGACTCCCCAAAAATTAATATTTTGCTTAAGTTTGTGGGACTGGAGTACAAAAAGTAACCCAACACCCCATATACACTTTTGTTCAATGTTAAAATAGTACATAGTATCACATATTCTTTCCCCAATGCTTGTCAGATTTCAGATAGGATATTAAATTTGACCTACTCACATTTTACAAAGACTTCCAGGCCCGGACTGGCCGTAGCGGGCACCGGGCAATCCCCGGTGCACCGCATGGGTGGGGGCCGGTTTGGTCCACTGGGGGCTGTTTTTGTAACAGGGCCGTTTTTACAGCATCAGCCCTAGCAAAGAGCTCGGCGGTACCCCCAACCCCCCGTGGGGGGTGGGGGGAGGCGGCTGAGCACTTTGCCAGGGCCGGTTTTGGTTCTCAGTCTGGCCCTGATGACTTCACAGTTTACTGTGGGTCATATTACTGCAAATCGCCATTTACTTGTAACTCCTGAGGCAGAAGCCGGGAGGCTATGGTTTAGCTAACTTGCTCGAACTTGCTAATATTTTTACATTTTATTCACTCATTTTTTAAACTTTCACGTTACTCTCAGCCTACCTGTACAGACGATTAGGAGCTTATATGGGGATGCTGGGCAACACCAGAGACTGCCGCCGATAACCGCCGCCATCTTGGGGGTAACAGAGCGTGTAGTGGGCTAGCTGTTGTGCGCGCAGTGAGGGATAAAAGACGCCCTGCACTGCATTCGCACCCAATCGCCATTTACTTGTAACTCCTGAGGTGGAAGCCGGGAGTCTATGCTTTAGCTAACTTGCTTGAACTTGCTATCATTTTTAAATTTCACTCACTCATTTTTTAAACTTTCACGTTGCTCTCAGCCTACCTGTACAGACGATTAGGAGCTGATCAGGGGACGCTGAACAACACCAGATACTGCTGCCGATAACCGCCGCCATCTTGGGGGTAACGGAGCAGGCAGCGGGCTAGCTGTTGTGCACACAGTGAGGGATAAAATGGACGCCCCAGAGTGTACGCGCAGAGGGCGCGCCGCCTGTGCGCCGAGGGCGTGCCAAAGGCAAGCCCGTCTGTGCCCGTCCGCGCCTGACTCGGGCCTTAGGCCAGGACCCCTGGCTCTACGACTAAAAAAACAACCATATCATCAACGAAACAACAGATGAGTAAGATAGGGGATTACAACTATAATTCCGCTTTTCTGAAGGCCCTCAATACATCTCAAACGTCCAACTGCTCTAGAGCTCTCACTATCACAGAGTTCACAACCTGCACACACTGCGGATTTCATTTCACCCCTCATCAAGAATCGCTGGATATTAATACACTGCTTGCCGAAAAGCAAGTAATTCCCCAAATTAAATCATACACAATGACAAGTATAAACTGCTGCTTGTTTCCATAACACAAAGCAGATATTTTTTACCTACTTTTTAATGATCAACCGGATGCGGTTTTCCTCACAGAAACATGGCTCCATGAGAGCTCAGGCCCAGATATTGTAGTAGCCTTACCCTCCAATTATGCTATAGTAAGAATGGACGGAACAAAAAAAATGGGAGGTGGCATTGCGGTTATATTTAAAAAAATCGTCAGCTGCAATCTGGAACACCTGCCAATTCCCGCATGTGAAGCGGCACTATTCAAACTCACTCTTTCCCCCAAATTCACATACTCGGGCATGCTAGTATATCGACCCCCTGAACACCTTGCAAATTGGATTCCCACTTTTGTGGAAGCTATTGCTCCTCGTGTTACTAACACAGCAAATTTTACAGTACTAGGAGACATTAATCTACATCTGGAAGACTCTGCCTGCAAAAGCAGTGCCAGATTCATTTCTGATATGGCTTCCCTAAATCTCGAGCTACTTAATTCTGGTCCAACACATACAGCCGGATATTTTTTAGACCCTGTTTTCTCCAATCTAAATACTATCACCTGCACCCCAACTTTTCCAACCAGCTGGTCTGACCATTCCCAGATACATTTCACACTGACCACACCACCAGACAAGAGTACCTTAAGTAAATCTAAAGGGACAGGGGAAGCACAGAGAAACTGGAAAAAGTTAGACATTAACAAATTAAATGAATGTCTTGATGCCCATAAACCATCTTTAGAGCAGAAAGTTGGCCCCCTCGCCGCTACAGTACAAAGCTGGCTTTCAGAAGCCATTGACACCTGCCTCCCCACTATAAAGCAAAAAAAAGAAACACCCATCGTCCATCTGCGCCATGGTATAACAAATCTTTAAAAACAATAAAGACTAACTGCAAGATCCTTGAAAGAAAGTGGAGGAGGGACTATGCCCAATCCTCCAAACAGGCCTATAAAATGGCACTGAATAAATATCACAAACAATGTAAACAAGCTTGCGCCATGTTTGTGAATTCAACCATTTCAAAGGCGTCTAACTGTGCAAAAACACTGTTTAACACAGTAAAAGAACTTACAGGCTCAGAAACATCAGCCAAACCACCGACATTGACTCAAACCAAGTGTGAGGAATTAGCAGCCTTCTTTATTAACAAAGTTGAAGAAATATATAAAGAAATTGTCTCACAAGATAAAGTACATGATATCTCAATGGGCTCAAATACACCTATGTCAATGATGCCACATCCCCCCACTATGCAAGCAATCAGTCATAATGATGCAGACTGCATTCTAACTGACTGGCCCCACCTCACAACAGCAAATGTGGTTACACTTCTGAAGTCCATTAAGTCAGGATCACCGAAAGATTGGTTACCAGCCACTATTCTTAAACAACTAAATAACTCTGCACTATCAGTGATAGTGCATATTCTAAATACATCATTCAAAGAGTCAGCGATTCCCCCCACATGGAAACACGCCATGATTCAACCAGTACTAAAAAGCCTAATGCAGATCCTGCTGAACCTAAAAACTATCATCCCATATCATTGCTTCCTATTCTGTCAAAAATGTTAGAAAAACACATTCATATACACCTGACGCAGGATGTTACAACACACCATTTACTCCACTCTTCACAGTCAGGCTTCAGAGCTGGTTTCTCCACAGAAACCACTCTCTTAGGAGTCACAGAAGGAATCTGCCATCATCTAGACAGAGGAGAAACGGTGGCGGTCATTCTGTTAGATTTGAGCGCGTCATTTGACACCATATCACATACTGTGCTCATAAACACACTGAGCGAAATAGGAATAGGCGGAATAGCTCTAAACTGGATTAGGGCTTTCCTTTCAGATAGAACTTTCCAAGTTTTCTCTCAGAATGCTTGCTCTAAAACATACTCTTTTGCACATGGTGTACCGCAGGGATCCATTTTAAGCCCACTACTGTTCAATCTTTATGTAAAACCTTTAGCTGAGCTGGCTGAAAAATCCGTGTTGTCAATCTACTCCTATGCAGACGACTCACAAATCATGTTTTCACTGTCTACGCAAAACCCCAGTACCACCTCTGCACTTAAGACATGACTAATTATTATAGCAGCATAGATGCAATCAAACTTTCTAAAATTGAACGGAGAGAAAACAGAGGAACTGATACTGGGAAAGCAGAAAGATCTTTGGAGCCTACAACATTGGCCAAACAAAATGGGTACTCTCTCTAGGCCTTCATTACAAGTACGAAATCTAGGCGCACTTCTTGATGAGACTTTGAGTATGCATGCCCAATCTAAAAGTCGCAGCCACATGGTTTACCATCATTGAATGGCTGCGAAAAATCTGCTGGATGCTACCAGAAACAACAAGAAAAACCGTAGTCAATGCCTTAATCACTTCCCAGCTTGACTATGGAAATGTCCTTTACGTGGGTTCAAACAAACACATAATCCACAGACTATAGATGGCCCAAAACGCTGCAGTCAGACTTCTATGCAGAGTCCCTAAGACAGAATCAATCTCATCGCACCGACATAAACTACATTGGCTGAATATTGAAAACCGTGTGAAACTTAAGAACTCACTTACATGCATAAAATTAAATCTGGAATGGCCCCGAACTACCTTTGTACTTTGGCCAAATCCTATGCCCCATCCAGAAATTAAGATCAGCCTCCCAAGGTAGATTTGTCGTTCCGAAATTCAAACTAGCTCGCATGGGAGGAAAATCCTTCACATATTTAGGGCCGTCTTATTGGAATTCCCTCCCAGTCACGCTCTGAAATGAAGCAAGCTACTCCAATTTCCATAAGCTGCTTAAAACCTGGCTTTTCAACAAATAAGATGCCCAGGTGTCGCTTGTCATATCTTTTCTGTCTGCGCCGGGAAACTCTTTGTGGGTAGCTGTTGCGCAATATAAATTCAAATAATAAATAATAAATAAATAAATGGAAAGCATTAAAGAAACTGATTCACCTGTAAACTAGTAAGTAACATTTAATATAATTAAACAAAGAACTAGCATTTGATTTGTAACATTTATATTTAATATATTCAAAATTGATGAGGACATGTTTAGCTTGAAATAACATTTGGTTCTTTGTAAAAAAAACAATAATTCATTAACAATTGAAATAGATTATAAATGAACATAACTAAAAAATATATATTATATTTTCTGTAAAGTGTAATTATTTTATATATATTCATTAGTATTTAAACACGCATGTACAAATTCAGTAAAAACGTTGTGTTATTTAAATGTAATTAAAATAAAAAACATTAGTGATCAAGTATTTTAATGAAAGTTTAAATGTGTTCTTGACAGAAAACACAGTAGCTTTACAGGCAAGAAAACGTTTATTGTACTGTAAAAACATTCTATTAGACAAAGTTGTATTATAATAAGAAATTGGAAAATAAATAATGAATGTATATAATAACCAATCATGTTATTAACAAATTGTTTTTTTTTCAAATATACATGTTTGTACAATTTTCTGTATATTGAAAATTTTAAATAAAGTATAACAATAAAATGTTTACAATCACTTTTATAGACAAAAATCTGTTTTACATTGACTACAATGCATTTGTAGACTATTTTTTTTATTTATTGCCACCATTTTTTTCAACAGTAACTCCGTTGTAATGACTTTTTTCATTTCACTGCAGAGCAGCTATGGGGTACAGTGGCTGCAGGTTTCCGTTACACTAGATCAGTTGAGATAATTGATAAATTAAACCTGAAGGTAATTATTGTAGAATGGATTGGTTATGATTTTTATTACTAGACCAGTGTGTTTTTGTTGTCTTTGCGCAGTCCGTATGAGTCATTATTAATTGATTTATATATTGGTTTGTGTATGTCAGTTTGTATATGCATGTAGTTAGGATTTAAAATGGGCCACCCACACCTTGGTTGGGTAGCTCCAATTATAGCCTTTACCCCTCTATAAAGTTGTGTGTAATGGGTGCCTCCACTCCCCCAGTGAACTTTTATGTGATGGCAGCCTCGTCTCCTCATGTGAAGCTCCCCAGCAGTGGCACCTTAAACCCAGGGCATTAAGTGGGATGAAAAACGTTTTCTCAAATGGGCGTGGCCGATATGATTTAGGGCGTGGCTTCAAACACGTAAACTAAAATTCTGTGCTTAGCATGGTGTGCGGCCCACTAATATTTTTCTGCTTCTGTCATTGCATCCAGATATATAATACAACAAGTAACATTACACCTACTACAAGCCACAGCTATTGGCTTTGTCAGTGGTTATTAGTTGCATATACTAAAAAAGCAACGACTATGGCTTTGTTGTATATACTATTGAAGATGCTGCAGTTCTGTAACGATGAGACCGTGAGAGAACTAAACGAGTCTCTTTGAAGTTACATCAGGGTGTTTGAGCAGTGGCATTGCTGCTGAGTTGAGATTTTCTTCGCCATCCGGAGGGTAAGGACAGAAATGGAGAGCCCGATATGGACTCATCTCGGCACCTGCTTTTAAGAACTGCCGGTGCTCAGCACCAGTAGGACCCGGCCCACTTGAAGCCCTGCTTAAACCCCACATGAACTCCCTTGCAATGGTGTCTTCGCCTCCCAGTGTACTGCAGTGGTAACCTCCACCTCCAATGGTACTGTTCTTGTGCAGAGGTGTGTGTCCCCGTCTCCTTTCGTACTTCTCCCGTGCAGGGGTACCCTATCGTGCACGGGTTGCCTCCACACTCACGACTACTGCTCCCCTGCAGGGGTAGCCTCCACACTAGACCTAATGTTCCCGAAAAGTGGTAGCCCGGCGCCTTTTCCACTGCCCCTTTCCCCGTGCCGCTGGCGCACAGTGAAGAACTGGCCCGTGCCCCCCTCTTCGCCATGCAGTGTTCCGGTGCAGTGCCTCGCCCCCCGCAGCGTACACCGACATGGCCCCGTCCACCTATTATCAGACGCATTACATTAGCGCCCGAGCTTCCCTCTACCTCCCACCCACTGATCCGGTGCCAACGACGCTCCGCCCTCGCAGTCAGGGCGGGGTGGGGGTCTGCCCTGCATCAGAGGAGGTCTTCTACTCTCCCCGCAGGTCCCCGAGTTTCAGTCTCTTAACACACGGAGAAGAGCAACCCGTGAGGACCCGGCAAGTCCACAGACCAACATTGAGGCATTTGGACAAAGCCGAGCAGCACTCGGGAAGGACCGGTCACTCCGAAACCATCACTAGGAAGAACGGAGAAACTGTACAGGGTCAGGTGGGAAATCCAACACCAGAGGATCCGCAGAACCACGAGGACCAGAAGTGAGCCAAAGCACCCGGCAGGCAGCAGGAGGACCCGCGAGAAGCCCCCAACAACCCAGAAAGAGAGGAACACCCAAGAGGACCCTAGCTCCCCAAAGCCAAGGGCACCCCAGGGCGCAGAGGGGTCCAAGCACTCTGGAACTAGGAGCAGGGGAGAAAGACCAAGGAGAAGGGGAGACCCATAAACAGCACAGAATCCCAGGAGTACCCCACAGCCCCAGGGAACCGCATATACCGAGGACAGAGGGTACCAGGGAAAGCCCCACGCCCCAGAACCTGCAGAGCATCCCGGTGGCACTTCGAAACTCTAGCGCATAGAATCGAGCCACTGCACCACAGGAGCAACGAACCTATAATGCCAGATGCCAGTGCACCAGCCTGGATAAGCAGTAGGGGTACAGAAAAACCTCACAGGAACTAGGGCCACGTACATCACCACTGGAGACTTTTTAGCCTCACAACACCCCAAGACAATCGCAGAGTCACCACTAAACCACAGGGCCAGGGGAAGAAGTCCACAGATGGGGAGCCTGTTGCTGTCCGCCAAGACCCCAGCCAGAGACGCTCGTGCGGCTCCATAGGTCAAGATTCACCCAAGAGCATCCTGGGGTAACCGGAGCAGCAACCCCCCCAGCCCAGAGACCTGTGCACATTGGCTCTTGAGATTCGCTGCCCCTCACCCTGCAGCATTGCCAACAAGTGGTACAGCTGCTCGCTGGAGACGCACGGGGCATTGCCTCTGCGAAGGGCACCCGAAGAGCTGGAATACCTGACCTGGCAGGCTGCGTCCTCTGATTCCACCTGGCACCGCTGCCCCCTCCCCTGCCGGTCCCTCGTTCCATCCCGGGGGATTTAATTTCCCACGTGCGCACCCATGAGTCCCTCCAGTCCTCTCCTCCTGCTCGTGCTCCTCCTCGGGGGTGGATGCGCGCGAGCTTCAGGGGCCCTCCTCGATGTGGTCCCCGGGGGCACCGCTCCGGACACCGTCTCCCTCCACATGATGAAGCTCTACCAGAAGTACCAGCGCGAAGGAAACCGTCCGAGGGAGGGGAACACCGTGCGCAGCTTCCGCGCAGTGCCGGGTAAGAGAGGGGGCGAGGCGGGGCAGCGGATGAGACCCACAGAGTGGGGTGTCCCTGGAGAGGCGCGCCTTGTCATCCAATGGGCCTCTGGAGACGAGGGGCAGCATGGGGTGGGCTAGAAGGACATGGGTGCCTCACTGATACGCAGGAGGAGTGGGGTGACCCAGGGCATGATGAGGTAGCACCGACAGAGAGGTCTGGTACCTGGAAAGAGTTAACCATCCCGTCCAGTGGGCACTGACGGGGGTGGGGTGACCCCAGGCTATAAACATGACCTCTGGAGGAGATCAGAGTGGGACCATTGGGATGTGAGTCCAAGGAGAGGTGAACGCAGCAGCCTGTCCTCTGAATGAAGGGGCAGGGCGGGGACACTGGTCAAAAGATGGGATCCACAAGAGAGGAAGCCAACCTCGCTCATTGGCTACACATTTGGGGACCCGGTAGAGTGGTATGACCCAGTGTGGAATGCGGGACCTCTTGAAAGCGCAGCATCCCGTCCGTGCAAATGATGGGTCCGAGGAAGAGAGGTGGCGCTGCTAAAGGGATTCTTACAAGGGTGGGACGCTTAGATAGACCCTCTTCCCTTGCACACGATGTGGCCCCGGCAGGAGGGCAGCACTTGTGTACATTAGGGGAGCCACCCCGTGCAGAAGTAATCGGATCCCAGACATAGGATAGGACAGTCAGGCGAGGGGAGGGTGTGGATCAGGTACATAGGGGAGAGAGAGCGGGACTAGTCTCACTGCAGGAGATGACCCCTGCAGAGAATGACCCCAGGAAATTAGAACCCACCTACCAGAACAGACAGGAGGAAAGAAATGCAAGTACTGGGAGAGGGTGCGCGCTCTAACCAGACACGGGTGGCAGCAGAGAAGGCCACGGTGTGACAGGGCAAAGAGTATTTTTGTAATAATTTGTAATAACTGGAAACAATAAACCTTGCCTTGACTTGACTTGACAGGGCAAAGAGTACAAGTGGTTATGAGGACTACAAAGGCATCACAGGGGACTCTAGGCGCTTATCCTGCGGTAGAGGCAGAGTTCTGGGTTGTTAGAGAGCACGGGTCTCCAGGGCTGTCTGCAGAGGTTGTGCTCAGTGGACCATGAGCTGTGTGTATGGGTCTGAGCGCATGCGGCGTGGTGGGAGGGGGGCAGCGGGAGGGGGTCAGTGCACTGTAGTACTGAGTTCTGTGCTGTATATGGATATTCAGTGGTCTCTGCTGGGGTACGGGAGTCTAAGCTTTTGTGCTGTGGGGAAGAAGGGGGTGTCTGTGCTTGGGGTCCAAATTTTCTGTGGGTGTGCTGTGCTTTCTTATAGAGTTCGTGGCTCTGAGTTGTGTGCTATATGTCGTCTTTCTGAGCTTATTTTACACGTTTTATGGCGTTGAAAGGGTCTGTGAAAAAGTGTATTTTTTGTACAGCACACAGCGCGAGTGGAAGCACCTTTAGGCGCTAAGGTGAGTTTGAGGTTTGAATGTAGGTTTTTATTTCTCGGGGGGGGGGGGGGGCAAGATTAACAAGAATATAGTTCACCCTGCAGGACAATATAACACAAACACGCACAATTAAACGCAATATTCTACAAATTAAAAGAGTACCCTGCGGTGTAATCCACCCCATGCACCCAAGCACGATACAATGTAAGTAACTTCAGCATAATGACGCGCATTACAAACTCCTGTGATATAAAAACATTCGCTGCGATATAGAATCAAAAAAGACAGTCATTTTAAAACAAAAGCGTGCACCTTATACAAGCAGCAAAACGCACTGTACTATAAAAGAATGCAATCACACGTCTTTCGCTCTGTCCTCGGCTGACAGGTGTAACTTGCGCACTTTTCCATTAATTAAAATAAAAAAAAAACAACGTTTGAGACTAGACTGTGATTGTTGGCTATCTTCGAGAGAAGTTTATCTTTTCGTGCGACGTTGCGCTCCTTTGAGGTTTTGAAGTTATTTCGAGAATTATCGTAGGTGGGCGTTTCCTGGTTGCAGGCACGTCTCCGGCGCGTGCATTCATTCTGGGGTGATGTCATACAGTAAGGGGCGCGTGAAATAAGAAATGCCTCATTTCTGCTGAACGTGGCTCAGTTTAATCCGTTTTAGGATCCCATGACTATTTTACTGAAACTTTGTACTAGAGCAGAACGATATTTGCACCATTAAAAAATAGATATATTAGTACTTTTGAGTAGAGATTAGAGCAAACGGCGTTTGTTCCAGGACACCACACAAAAACAGAGACCACCTTATGTTTTCTCTCTTTGCATAACATATTTGAGAAATACACGATCTCCATTTTTCGAATGTGAATGATTGGGCTATGGTGCAAAAACAGTTACATTTTATTTCTATGACATAAGTAGGAGGAACAGTGCAATATGAGTTTTCTCTTTTTACCCCCCCGAGTTTCTTCGTCACTTTGTCTGATTAATGTAAACCGTTCTAAGCGCAAAAATGTGTTCACATATATTCAAAACGTCCCCAAGCGCATAGACTCGTTTTTTGCCAGGTCGCACAAACCTTTATGCAATCTGGACTGAAACATGCCGTCTGTTCTCCATTCCGCGTTACACAAAAAGCATGATAGTGCATAATGGCCCAACCTTGTTATTTCACCGGTGCAAAGTTTCTATAACAAGGCCTCCTGTTCGTCCCTGGGCACGGATAGCGCCTTCAACCGTGGTTTCCCTTTTGCAGAGCGCAGTGGTTGTTGGCCACTGATACTCCACTCAGGTCGGTTGTCATCAAGTGGCCGTTGAGGCTTTTTGTCCTCTTTCTTGAGGGAGGAACCGGAACCTGTATTTACATTTTGGGAGATAAGTCTCAGAAAGTGTCTGCCGTGCTGATGTTTGTGCCCATGCTCAGGGCACTGTGCACTCGAATTGTCTGTGTGCAGAAATGGGAGCGCCAGGGCAGAGAGGCAGTTACGGACTGTCTGCAGACTCTACAGCCGCGCTTCTTCCCACCCTTGCTGTGGGTCGCTGCTAAAACGGCCATTAAAAAAGCAGCAACAGCCAGGGCTTGCTATCGATGTGTGCGCAGGTGCCGCGGTGCCCACAACCCGGGGGTCTGAGAGGCACACTGCACCCTCAGGATTCTGCATTTTACTACCCAGCCGCAGGACATGGGGCTCTCATTAGCGTCCAGGGCACCCGTGTTACGCGGTGTAATTTACGCCTCCGGCAACGCCGCCATTTTCAGGCGTTACTGTCAGAACTTGCTTGTAGATGGAGTTGATGCAAAAAAGGACGCATTGTAAGTAGTAGTTACGCTGGGGGCTTAACAGGGCCGGATTGGCCGACCAAAGCAGCCCTGGCAATTTTGTCAGACCAGCCCTCCCCAGGAAAGAGGGGGAGGGGGGTGCAAGTGTGCACTGCCGCTTTTGTTACTGGGGGCTGATATTGCAGCACCACAGCAAAACCGGGTAACAAAACCAGCCCCCACTGCTGAAAAAACGCCCCACCCTTCCAGTCTCCTGGGGAATCGCCCGATGCCGGCTATGGCCAGTCCGGCCCTGGGGCTAAACACTGGCACGGAGACCCCTCCCGTTCAGGAGCCCCACATTCAGCTGGGGACCTATCAATCGCTGTGAGGTATGGAAGACTCGGGGCGCGCTGCCTTTGACATATCCTGCCAGAGGCCCCCAACATTTTGTGTTACGACACTGCGTTCCACCACAACTCCGAGTGGCTCACGCGTTCATCGGTCTGTGTCGTAGCACAAAATGACAAAGGCTTCTTCTGAGAAACGTTTAGCCTGACAACCTCACAGCCATGTAAAGGAGGCGTGGCCGGGAGGTAGGTACCTGAAAAGGCGGGGCCATCTGCTCCGCAGACGTGGTGGAACCAGGGGCCTAGCCTTCAAGGGGCGTGTTTGTCATGTTACACCCCCTCAAAAGTGTATTCTGTAGTAAGTAGTTGGGAACAAGGGCTTTCCATCAAGTCTTTATTTATAAAGTTTTATATAGCGCGAACATGATCCCGAAGGATATCAGAGCGCTTTACAATTTGAGGGAGAGGAAGGTAATCGTTCGGGTACAATCATCAGAAGGAATACCAACCCAAACAAATCACAAATGCATATAAAAAAAAAGGTTACAATGATGTAGTGTCTATCGGATTTCGCATAGAATTTTTAGATACCCACATTGAAAAAACACACACACTCACTCTCTATCTCTCTCTCTCTCTCTCTCGTCTCTGTTTGTTTTTCAAGGCCATAAAAACTGTGGATTAGTTGGAATATTGTTGTTTTTTTATGTGCCCCTAACATGAATCTGTCCTCCTCTCACTTTTCACTGTTCCCTAAGTCTCCCTCATGTCCTGCTTCTCATATAATGTGTTTTAAAAAGCTATCTGAGTGGGACTGTTGGGAAATCTGAAGTTCACCCTCCCCCCAATCCTATTGCCCTAGCCACGCCCCTGGGTGGCAGGTTAGGCTACGCTCTTTCCACAGGTGGCTCAACCACCCTTAGTCTCTCTGCACATCTATTGCACTGCTGGCCTCCTAGTGGAAGGGAAATTATACAACAATTATTGCCGCCATAATTTAGAAGAGGTAGAGGGTAAAATCGACCAGCACAAGCCTTAATACAGAAAATGTTTTGCCAATAGCATTTAGGCTATTCAATTAATAAAAACCCTGGGGCTTATTATGAGCCCACTGCGCCGCAGCTGGGTCACATTTTCTGACCATGTTCACAGGTCACGTAAAGTCACCTTGCATGACTTTTTATGGCCTTGTAAATATGGGCCCCTTACTCTCATTACTCTGCGTGAAAGGGGAGTTCTATTGGTGTTGCTATTGGTATTCCCACGCAAGATCCATGGAACCTGATACATTCCCTGATTTATACCCTTTGTAAAACTGGGAATGCGAGGCGTAGAATTAGCGTAACAAAGAGAAATATTTTGATTGTTCCTAGTTTTTCCTGCTTTCTATGCGTGCTGTTAGAAAGAGGAAAGTGCAATTAATGATTGTTTTTGTGCAGGAAGGTGTTCCTTCCTGCACAAAAACAATCATCACGCAGCGCAGGCACCCTTGCAAAATGACACAAGGGTGCCTGCTCTGGCACATGGCAGCCAATTGTGCGCCAGTGCAGCAGAAAGTAGAGGGATCCATCATATTGTTGTTAATAAAACACACCCTTGTGCTTTGAAAATGATGCAGCACAGCACAGCTAAATGGTTTGTGGTGCAGCACTGTGTCATTGTCTTGCAGATGAGGCCCCTTTGTTCAAAAAGCAGGACTGCGTTACTTATCAAGGTGGACCAAGCGGTTGTTCGTCACGAGCTTTGCATTGCATTTTCCCATTGGTTTTTGCCCTCCTTCTGAGACAGCTGTCCGTCACAGAGGTCCGCACATAGTCCTGCAGTGCCCATTGGTATCCTACTGGCACATGCAGGGCGATTAGCGCCATCTTGCTCTTCAATGGGCTCCAGAATGTGCGTCCTGGTCAGGAGATCCCCCTTTCCTCACTTAGCCGTGTCTCCCCGTTCTTTTTTGTAAGGTGGATAGTGATCTCTCACTCACTATGCTCATCAACATACCGCCATCTCAACATAGCTAAATCAACAGGTTCTCGCCAGGGCCTGTATTGGTACTCTACATGTACATATTATCTCCATGGTCTGAATCGCTCCCTCAAACTGGCAGGTTCTCTTCATGGCCTGCCAGGTAGTGCTCCTGTGTTTCTACAGGTTCTCTGCATGACCTATAATATTTCACTGCGTTTAGTTTTATTTTATTCATGACCTGTACTGCTGCAGTGCTCCACGCTACATGTAGGCTCTCTCACTGGTGATTGGTGGCCCTGTCCATACAGGTTCGCTCCATGGTCTGTATTGGTCCTCTCTATATACAGACCGACTTCATGGCCTTTAGAGGTCCTCTCTATAGATTTCTCTCCATGGTCTGTATTGGTCCTCCGTATCCATAGGTTCTCTCCATGACCTGTAGTGTTCCCTTATCTCTAGTTTCTATCCATGACCTATAATATTCATCTGCATCTATAGGGTTTCTTTTCTACATAATCTGTAGTATTGTAATAGGTCACTCTGCCAGTATGTTCTCTCCGAGGACTGTGGCAGTCCTGTCCATCTGCAGGTTCTCTCCATTGTGTAGATCGTTTGATGTATCTACAGGTTCTTTTTATATCCTCTAATGTTCCTCTGCAGTTACAGGGTCTCCACAGGTTTTCTTTTGTTCATGATCTGTAGTACTGTAATACCCTACTCTACCAGAAGGCCCTCTCAGAGTACTGTTGTGGTTCCGTCCATCTACAGGTTCTCTCCATTGCCTGGAGTGTTCAAAGTATCTACAGGTTCTCTTTATACCCTCTAATGCTCCTCTGCAGTTACAGGTTCTCTACAGGTTTTCTTTTCATCATGACCTGTAGGAATGTAATACCCCACTCTACCAGTAGGCTGTTGTGGTCCTGTCCATCTATATGTTGTCTCCATGGTCTGGAGTGCTTCTCTTCATATACAGACCAGCTTCCTGGCGTATGGATCCTCTTTAGCTGTAGGTTTTTCTCCACGGTCAGTATTTTCACATTGTTTGCGGCCTTTGGTGTGAGATATTGGTGATGCAGAGCCCACAGTATCTTCCCGCCTATTGTCCATCCTGCTGTGTGCTGCTGGGTGATTAGAAGGGCACATCCTGAAGATAGGAAACACAGCCACCTCTTTTTCGGTCTCCAAAAACACAAACTAGAACCTTTAATTTGTCTTCTTTCTTCTGTCTGGCTAAAATCTATCACATTGTCATGCCAGGACTTCTCAATATGGTGTTTGGAATAGTTCTGGTATTGTTGTAGGAATTAGACGATATTTTACATGGTGTCAGGAAATCTTTAGGAAAGAAATACACAATGCCGCTTTAAATAACCGACAAAATAGCCTATTTTTACAGCTCCTTATCCAGGGATAACCCATTTCAAAGCACCACAGGCAGCAAACCCACTACAGTCAGCACAGGAAATAAAACATGCATGAAAGCACCGCTAAATGCACACAAAGAACTCGATAACAATGAGGGCACCCTGAACAGACGGCCATGGGGAATGCAGTGGCCATAGAGGCATGGAAGGCACAGCATGGAGTCGCCAAGCACAGACACGGGGAAGCAAGAAATCAACATGAGGGAACTGTGCAGACACATATGAGATGAAACGAAACAGCCACAAATGCACCATCTACAGATGCATTCGGGGCCCCATTGCGAAAAATAAACATATATGCTCATATCTGCTCCTCCATTTTAACTTGTTTTACTTTTATTTTCGATTCACCATCGTTTCCGGTAATACCCCTGGTAAGTTCTGTCATGTGCAGAAGGCCTTGCAGGGGGAATGGACAACCTGGACAAATCCACATTTTTTCCTCTTGTAACAAAACCCTTTTCTGGTGGTGAAAGCTCTTCCCCTACACCTCACCATAGATGCTGGAAGTAGGGGGGCCGGAACTGCTGCAGGGTCCCTAAAATGAATATTCTGGAGTTCAGAATTACAATAAGCAGTAAAGACAGCTCTAAATTGTGTTTTGATCTTTCCCCGTTCGCTATACGTTCAAAGACAGAGAGGTCAGATATCAGGCTATGTCTTCTAAGAAATTGCTGCTTTTAACTTGTAGATTATTTTCTTTCTCCGACTTCAATGTTAGAGGATTTTATAAAGTCAATTAACTGACAGTCTTGCTGGGGTACAGGTTGTTTTGAAAGCAAAGGCTGTAGGATTTCCGTTTTTTATAACACACATCTAAATATCTGTAAAGAAACTACACACATATTTCAAAACATCAGCAGATGGGAATGCACTAATGAAGGCCATTTGTATTAATAATTCTGAAGTTTGAGGGAAACAAATATTTTAGGAGGCTCAACACAAATCAAATCACTATGGTAAATTCTTAATCAGGTTGGGTTGATGAAAGCTTGAGTATAGCAACATGTTGTTCCTATCCGTGGGTTTGACATAAAGGTCAGTCATAAATCCATCTGGGGTTCTTGTCACTCTGACGTCAAGAAAGTTTACCATGGTTTCTGATATATCCCATGTCAGTTGGATTCGTTGGTCTAACTCATTAAATTTGATCAGTTCCGTTAGTAATTTCTCCTCGGTGTTTGTCCAGATGATGAAGAGATCATCAATGTACCTGATCATCGTTTTGAGGTTGTGAGTCCATTCAATTTTAGAAAAGATATGTTGATTTTCATACCACTGCATGAATATATTAGCATACACGGGTGCTGCTGAATTGCCCATTGCCATGCCAGTGAGTTGTTGTATGTCAAACCCACGGATAGGAACAACATGTTACTATACTCAAGCTTTCATCAACCCAACCTGATTAAGAATTTACCATTCTCACAGATGGCAAGAGTCAAAAGAATCACCTCAGATGAAAGTATTCTCAATAGAAGGATCAATGAAATGACCAAAAAATTCACCGACAGAGGCTATCCTCAATCTCTAGTGGAAGAATCAAAGAAAAGGATTGATAAAATGGACAGAGTGAAACTTCCCACGACCAAAGCAAAAATTGAACAAACACGTATCGAGGTGGTATCTAAATACCCTACATCGAGCAAAAAATATAAACAAACCATTTAAAAACATTGGTCCATACTCAACATCGAACCTGATTTCAAACAGTCATTTAGCCAACCACCTATTTTTGCTTTCACAAGATCTAAGAACCTTGGTGAAATCCTCCAACATAAACCACTAGATAACACAACATACTCAGGAACCAAACCTTGTCTTAACTGTGGTAACTGCAACAGTGTAATCCGAGGAAGTACCATCTGTCATCCCTCGCAAGGTTACCCCATCAAACTGAAGGTTAACGCCACCTGTGAATCTAGCAATCTGATATATGGGATCAGATGCCCATGTGGAAAAATATACGTGGGCAAGACAGAACGTCGCATCAAAGTGCGACTAACTGAACATAAGTCAAACATCCGCTTGAAAAATACGAAATCAGCCCTATCATCGCACTTTGTAGAGGCGCACCACAACGTTTCTCAAATCAAATTCATTATTCTCGAAACTGTCCAGAAAGTGGAGGGGAGAGATAATTCAAAACACCTCTTGAGGAGAGAGAACTATTGGATACAAAAGCTTTCCACCCAGATACCAATGGGTTTAAATGAAAGAATAGAATTTTCTTGTTATTTGTAATTAATTGCTCCGTAGACTGTATCTTGTGTATACTGTGCCAGTTCACACTTACACCTGACACTTACACCCATATACACCCACATATTTCTTTATCTTGTCCTATCCTTATGAGTGGCAGCAGCCACAAAACAGACTGTTCTTCTACCTTTATCTCACAGGTTCGCGACCTGACGTATTCACCACACATCATTAACGCACATTTTTTTAAACGCAGGTTCATTTGTCCCTTCGCGTGCACTATTTTTATAACCCGATTTTCACCCCTACGTGTCACATTCCGGCTACATCTATGGCAGGATTTCCCATTTTTTGCGATACTACTCCTTTTCAAGGACGACCATCATTCTTCCGGTTGAGTCTTTCCACCATATCTAAGGTCACGTGATACCCCACATGACCGGAACTTTTCCTAAATAGTAAAGCGCGACCGGCATTTGCCGTGCCGACGCGAGTGAAGAGGAGAATCGGACCCGAGCGTACGCAGCCTTTCTTCAAGGTCAGTCTGCCAGATAGGACGAACCCACTTTTTTCGAGCGTTCCACCAGTTTATTTCCATGTCCTTACAGAGTGCTCTGCTTCACTTTTTCAGAGTCCTTTGTAAACTTAGTGAACCAGTCATGTAAGTGACGCCGCGTTATTCTCAATTTTTATCACTCTGCATGCACACTATTATCACCTACCACAGCATGATATGCATTGAACCCTTTCAGACCTATGCCGATATCGTTGTTTGTTTATTAACATGCATAATGGCTTGATGTAATTTCATGATGTACACCATACATCGTTTTACTCAATAATAATAGCACTTTATTACGTTTAGCAGTGTCGATTTCCCTGATGAAGGGCATGCCTAAAATGCCCGAAATGCATTGGATGCTTTACAATGACAATGTCTGAAGCATAAATATATGTGAATTATATAACAAAGGATAACAAACTATGCCTAAAATCAACACCATCTAAATCTAATGAAATAAAGAATACGTGAATAAATGAATCATTGGAGTGAAAGTCTTCTTTCGGCGGGAAGACAACCAATTGTGTGCCCGTGAAGGGATGACCCTAGAGTATCTCTAGTCTCACTTCTCAACCTATGTATACTTGACGTCGTTGGACCCTCGACGCCACCTTCCGGTGCACCATAAAATTTGACTAAATACCACAACTGCAGTTCTATTAACCAGCTGTGCATTTATCCAATTTCAATTACTTTATGCAACATCCATGTATCCATCAGGACCACCTCATCCCTTCTCCAGAGCTGAAGACACACCTTTTCATGAATAACACATCTTCTTGCAATGACAGTTGCCTTCTGCTTCCGGACCACAGCTTCTACTCCAATCACACATTGACTGTGTATTTGCCATTCATCCTGTGCAGAGCTCCACTGCCTTTTAGCTACTTTTTCTCTTAACAATATTATAAACATATGTGACAGACACAGGCTTTTGGATAAGCAAACTTGGTAGAGTGTTTTTCCCACAAACCCTGAGTAATGCTTTGAACTTGGCTGCAAACCAATAACACAGGAAGAAAAAACAGAATCAATTTAGGACAAATGGAGGCCAAAAGCACCATTATGGTTCCACAAATTAGTGCATGGCCTGAATATTAAGGAAGCTCTCCACTTATTTTCATACTGAAATCTTTTTATCTCTCTATTTTGACTTTGGTATATCTTTGTTTACTGCTGTTGATCAGTTTTAAGTTCGAAGTAGGATGACGCCTAATGTGATGCTATATAAAGGCTTACATTCTTTTTGTGGTTTTGTTGTTGGCTCAACATATACATTTGAATTTAAAGGTCTGGTTGTCACAGTGTGTGCTTTTATCATAAATATGCTGCTTCCAGGACATATGTGGACTTGCCCGTGCCCTAGGGGCAGTGCATTCAGGGAAAGACAGAGTGGCTGCTTACACGCCGATCCATGTTTCGCAGAGCAGGCAAACACTGCCTGTCCTTTAACCCCTTCCATGCTGATGATGGCCTCCAGCCTTCATGCATCACGGTGCTCGTGTGCTGATGACGGCTGGGGGCCGTCATGAACCCGCCCACTGTTTAAAACGGCCGCACAGGCGCAGAATCGCGGCCGCGCCCAAGGGGTTAAGGAGGGTACAGAGATCAACCTGCAAGCGGGTGCAGTGAGTGACTGCACCCACCTGCAGGGTGATGTCTGAGGATCCGTGGGACCCTCATTGCCCTCTCCAGAGGGCTGCCCTTAGGGGATGCACTAAAGTGTCCAACCACTTTGTGGCGCTCTGACGGTGCTCCTCCTAAGGGCCTTCTTGCCTCTGTGCCTATGTCTGTACCAAGGCGTTTGCACATAGGTAAAGTGGTTTCCTTATTTGCATGGGGCCATGCCCTCATAGTAGGGAGGGAGGCAACACCCTCTCTCTCAAGATAACGCTGGATGTGCACTTGCACAATAAGTATTACAGAAGGGACCGCACAAGCATCTGTAGCCGATTCTGTGATTCCATAGTGTAACAGGAGTGCACAAAGCAGGTATGAATAATACAGCTCCTGGTTAGGATTAAACCTTCAGGTACTTAACATTTGAATACAGCACAATGATCATGACTGATTCATCGTATACGAGTGATCATTACTTAATTAGTAGATGAGAAACTTACAAATTACACTTTAACATGATTTGGGACAAGTGTTGTCCATTAAGGGGTCATTTGGTCTTAGAATTTAAAAATTGTGCAAACCAGGCGAGTACAAAATAAAAAAAATATCCCAGCATTATTTGTGCAATTTCAGGAATTAAAATGATGCTATTTTCCTCGGACGTGTAATTGCAAGCGATTAGCAACAAACTGTTACCACAAGCTCCCATGAATAACACAAACAGCCAGAACGCGACTGTCTGTTGTTCGTGTCACTTTTGTTTTACACGCTATATATTTACCGTAAAATGTGTCCTCAAGTCAAACATTGACACAAGGATGCAGTTCATGCTAAAATATAGTACTAAATGACGGATCTGCAGTTTACATAATACATTTTCTGAAATTTCACATGATTATGTTTTAGCAATAGTGCCAATTATGAGAAGATAGCAGATTGGGCTCAGTCCCTTTTTTGCCCTGACACTAACCACCAGCTATTAGCCCACTGATGAAGTTGCTGCAGCCAGGGTTGAGGAACAACAAGGTTGCTTGGCATTGACTCCACCTCATTCATGCCTCTTTCTTCCTCAGGAGTACTTTTTTCTCTATCTCTGTAGCTCGTTTCCATCCCCACGTTCTATCTTTGTCACTATTTTCCTGTGTCACTACCTCCTTTTTTTTCTTTTTAACTTTCTCTCTATAACTTTCGGTCAAAGTCTGATGATGATAAAATATCTTTTTCCGTAAAAATGAGCGCTGGTGGGCCCCACCATTAATCACCACAAACGAAGTACTGCCAACATTGTATCAAGGACCCAGGGTTATCTATACTGACTTCAGGATGTTTATCCCAACCATTAGTTTAGCTAAGAAGAGGGAGAATACTCTGGCAAGACTTCAAGTCGTCTAAAGATATTTTTTTGGGTGGTAAATACATTATTTTATCTTCAACCTCTATATAGGTCACTCATTTACACATCGGTTAAGCAGCTGTTGATTTTGTAGAAAATTCTGAAGCTGTAACATCTGACATGAAATTGGCATTTGCCGTTGTTGCCATCCTTCCTGTGTCTTCAGTCTTGTGTTTTGGTTGCAACTTCCTATTGTAAAGCCCACAGTGGGGCTCTCGCTGTTTAAACTGTTTCTTAGTGTCAGGAGAGAGGTGCTTTGAGGCGCAGAGATTCGCCGAGAAGCACTTCAACATCTCATCAGGGGTAGCAAGCGCTATATAAATGTGAACCTTTTCCTCTTCTATCCCTCCACTATCCTTCTCTATCGAAATCCCAGACTAACATATCCACCGCTCAAATGAATTTCATATTTCACTATACTAATTCACCGCTAATCCTTTTTGGATTCTGGAGTAGCGTGCTACTCGCAGAAAAAGTGCTTTGACGACTTGTCAGGGGTAGTAAGTGCTATATAAATGCAATTACAAAACAATACAATACAATGTACATATACGCAACAAAACAGCTACTGCATCACACGAGCTTAAAAGGAAGGGCTTGTACTTCAGCACATCATCCCAGCACGCCCTGATTCAGGAGTGGGTGTTACAACTTCTTTCACAAGTGTGCAAAGATGTACTCAATCTAAATAAATAGGACACCTAGAACCAGTGTAAATCATGAACAAACAAAGACGATTCAAAGACAAACCTGCCAAATGCACCCTTGGAAAATGATTAGCCAAGTTCTTGAAAAAACACTTATATCAGCAACATTAGGCAAAGCCGACTAAAGTGAATGATGGTTCAATAGTGCAGTATGAAAATTTCAATTATGTAAACGATTATATGAGTAGGACACAAGGTTAAATATTTGGGGAATATTCTGTAGCATTGCTACCTAGTACTAAAAACATATTATCATTCTTAGTCGTAACACCAACATGGGATTTACTTACTTGGACTGCAATTTGTTTCAAATCTGAAATTGCTTTTCTTTAGTTCAACTATTTGTTTGAAATGAATGTGGAAAGAAGGCCAACGTGTTTTAAAAGTATTTTTACAGAAATGAATTAGTCCTTTCTATTTGTGCTAGCTAAATATGCAAATTCCTTGGATTTTCGAATGTTATTCTCATTTTAAACGTATTGATGCTAATTCACAAAGACGTACGAGCGAGTAGAAGAATACTACCGGAGTACTACTTTACATACTTCCAAATGCCCTTGAGACTAGGGAGCATATTATCAAGCCCCAGCGATAATTATCGCTAAGCGCACTTAGCGCTAGGATAATTATCACCGGGCAGCGTGGATTTTTATCACTGAGACAGCGTGCTATTAGCAACGCTTATCTCAGAAGTGATAAAAATCCTCGCGCTAACTGCCAAATGAGAGATTATCGCTGGAAAACCAACGATAATCTCTCGAAGTTTGGTGTTAGCTTGATGATAGGGGCTCACAAACTTAGCCATGATATCCACCTTCCATAGGATATCATGGCTAAGTCAGGAAAATACCAGGTGTAAAAAAAGCAGCGCTCACCACGGGGAGCGCTGCTTTTTATTTATCACTAACAGGGTTAGCGATATCCTTGATAATAGGAGAAATGTCGCTTAACAACATTTCTCCTATTATTTTTCTTTGGAACGCCCCCTTTGCATCTCATTAGAGATGCAAGGGGAAGCGTAGAGAAAAAGGGTGCTAACATGCTAATTTGTGTGTTAGCACCCTGTTGCTGATAGGGAGATAATTTTATCTCCGCTTTCATGGCTTTTAAAGCCAAAAAAGCAGAGATAAATCCCTTGATCTCTTAGATTTTTGCTCCTGCGCTTTTTTAAAAAACCATCACACATAAAAGGGGATTGGGCCCGTATAAAGCGGGTACAAGGCTGGGCCACAGAATAAATGTATACAAGAAAAGGGGGGACTTGCCAGCTAAAGCTACTTCAAACTGGATGATTCAGTCCGACCCTGCAAATAAATTGCCCAGCAACTTTTAAGTAAAACAACTGTAGTGTCTTTTATATATTTTCAGTAATCATAGAACTGGGCACTGCATTCAAATATAATTAAATTACTAACAAATGTTTAAAACAATATTAAAAGGCAAAACGCCCTTCATCCATCAGGAAATCACTTGCCAACAACAAAGAGAAAAAGCGCTCCCCAATAAGCACCAGTGGCAATAAGCTGATGACCAATATGAAACAGAATTTACAATAATAAATGAGCATACACAAATTCCAATAATGACAAACAAAGCAATCTCCTGGCACACCAGTCCTAAATATTTATTTGTTGAGCACTTTATTTGCAGGGTCTTACTGAATCATCCAGCCTACACCCAATGAAGCAGCTTTGAAACTAGCGTGTAAACCGTCCCCAACACTTTTTCTTGTAGACCTGCTAAAAGAAAAAGCTGAGAAGCTCCCCAGAAAATTACACTTGGAACTAAGACATTTGTGAGAGATTATCGCCTCTTGGAAGTCTTAATACACCAATCAACAGGCAAAATTTAGGCAGAGAAGAAGATGCTTTGCATTTCACTTGTAAATTTGCTTTAACTTTTGATCTATTTGAGCTAGAAATGGCATGCAATTTGCTGGAATTAGGCAGCTGATGTGTTTAAATAAAATCAAAATGTAAGTACAGACTGTAGGAGATTACAACATATATGGGACAATTTCCTGTTGCCAATGACTATTTCGGCCTAGGAGCAAATTATTTCACAACCCCCTTAAAAAATCCTTACTTTTGTTGTAGAGTGCAGCTAGAGAAGAAAAACTGCACCAGAACACACACTCTTTTTCTACCAAAAGTTGACACAGAAAGAGACACAAGAAAGGTGTAAAATAGTTGAAAGAAAGCACACTGATATAGTAACATGTTCGTTTTTTGATCCATCTGAGGAAGTTGTATTTTTGGTACCTTGAGAATACTTTCTCAGTTAGTATCGGATATGGGAGCAAACATAAAGATGTGTTCAAAACATATTTCATGACGTTCTACATAAAGACAGGTATAGTTGAGATGAGGGATTAGGTACTTGCGATTTGCGGTTCAGCATGCTATCTATATAAACTCTCATTGTTCAAGAGATACAAAAATGTATCTCATTCCACTTTATACGCCTATGAAAATATAATTCCCACCAGTTCATTATAAACAGTAGATATGAGAATAAATTATTTTCGTTTCATGAAATATTTATAATGAATGGGGAATACCCGAATATTATCTACTTTGATCATATGTGGAGCTTTGGTAAATAGTGTTAGTTGTTTGCATGTTTTATTTTTCATGAATATTGAATTACTACTGAAACTATACATGTGCTATGACATTAATCTTGCAGTGAATTATGCAATATTGAATGATCACTCCCATTTTCAGTCTGGTAAAGGTTCTTTTTCCCAATTCATTTGCAGAAACCGTGGACCAGCGGGTTGTGTATCGGTACAATCTTTCTTCCCTGCAGGAATCAGAGATGGTACTTACAGCTACTTTCCACTTCTTCTTTGACAAACTCCTGCGACCTAACGAGGTCCTCTGCAAACGCTCCAAAAAGCCCTCCTGCCGCCTGCTCCACGTCGCCCAGTCACCGAGGCTAAGCATAACCTTTCAAAGGCTTTCCCCAAGTTCAGGCTTGGGTGTTACCCAGTTGAACATGACCTTGATGCCACAGCGAAGGGGAACATGGCACATGAAAGACATTACTCCCATTATCAAGGACAGCAAAAAACATGGTGAGCTCCAGCTACTTGCTGAGCTGGACTTCAGCGACAGCTCCATAGGTGTCAACCACCAGGCGGTTACACACATGCCATACATTATGGTTTATGCCAATGACCTGGCCATCTCTGAACCCAACAGTGTGTCTTTAACTCTCCAGAGATATGACCCTTTCCCATCTGGTGGGGGAGATCCTAACCACCCCCCCAACACTTCATCAGACACGCGAGTGAGACGCGAGGCCTTCACCCAGGGATCGATACATGATAACGAGTTACCTGAGGTGAACATAAATCACTACAGCAAACATGACCTATGGGAAAGCACCTACCAGTCCCTCAAACCTAGAACTTCTCGTAGGGAACGTAGGAAAAAGGGCCATGAGACAACAGAGTCACGCCGGAAAACAGGAATTCTACATTTTGATGACAAAACGATGAAGAAAGCGAGGCGGAGACAATGGAATGAGCCCAGATTCTGCTCAAGACGGTACTTGAAAGTAGACTTTGCCGACATCGGATGGAGTGAGTGGGTCCTGTCGCCCAAGTCCTTTGATGCATATTACTGCTCAGGGGTTTGTGAGTTCCCGATGCCGAAGGTAAGAATGAATTTTTCACACACCCCTCCCTCACGCGTACGCACACATTCGCACACGCGCACACACTCTCTCTCTCTCTCTCTCTCTCTCTCTCTCTCTCTCTCTCTCTCTCTCTCTCTCTCTCTCTCTCTCTTCACACTGCCTTACTCTGGAATACCAAGAGAATACTCTATGCAGTATCAGACTTTGTTGCATGTAATATTAGAAAAACGTCTAGCAGCTCCACTGGCAACTCAGTGCGGAGTATGAATCTAAATAAAATGAAGCAAATATCCTTGAAAAATTTATTAACATCTCAGTAATACTAAAGGCAATAGGCTGACAAGTGCTGCAGGGTTCAGAGACAATATGCATGTGCTAGCAGGATTGTGATGCATTGCCAGGGAAAGTTTTCTATGCTGCTCAGAGACCAAGGGTGCCAACTGCAATGCCACTATCAGGAAATGGATTCCTATATGCCATAAAAAGCATTTAAAGTATGGAATGGTTTAGTTAGCTTTATGTAATTTAATGAATTCTATTTTCAATTTTCTGTATGTATTCTATGTTTTTCCTCTGTCAAAAATTCAATAACATCATTTTGAACTAGAAAAAAAAGAATGCTGTGCCATACAAGTTCACTCACTCACTCACTCACTCACTCACTCACTCACTCACTCACTCACTCACTCACTCACTCACTCACTCACTCACTCACTCACTCACTCACTCACTCACTCACTCACTCACTCACTCACTCACTCACTCACTCACACACTCACTCACACACTCCTCCAAGTGGCCCAGTCACATTGAAGATATCTTACCGAACAGAAGATGGAATCACAAAGGAAAGAAGACACAATACCTGAGTCATGGGTATGACAGGAGGCTTATTGTGCACAGTGTGGTGGATGGCGAGACGGATTTGGGGATGTATGATTAATATGAGACATTATGTGAGTGCAGAGGGCGCAACCTGTTTGCTTTGGATGCATTCTATGGCTCAGTATGAGTGGTATGTGGTGAAGTGAAAGTGTGATGGTTGTATGGTGTGGTGTGAGTATAGTGTGGTGCCCTCTGAGTGTTGTGAAGTGAATTGTGAGTGCCATGTGATGCAGTGTGAGTGTTGTGGGGTACCACGTGAATATTATGGGGTACAACATGACAGTGGTTCGTGGTATATGTGGTAAAAATTCTTCAAAACAGCACCTCTTAACACCACACCACCTTTCCATTTTCGGTGACTTCAGAAAGATGTATTCAGTGTAGCCTTGTGCCTATATAATGAAAATAAGAAAACAACATATCTAAATTGTACAACACTCTTTTACCCATACTTGGTTGCTAAAGTCTGCTAAACACCTCGCCTCAAGGTAGCCACCCTGAGCAGTGACGTCAAAGAGAACAGTTTTCACTCACCTCACACAACACGCCTCCATTTATTCACGGACATTGGCGACAACACTACTTACCACCATATCTTCAGAGATGTGAAAACACAAAACTCTGAGAGAGCCGAGATAGGCCTGTTTTATTCGCAAGATAAAGAAAACGCCAGGCATTTAAATACTCACACTGTTAATCATACAACAGATAGCATTCCAAAGTATGACCAAAATCTTTAAAAATTAAAAAAGAACATTCCTTTACATTTTGAAGTGCTTTCTTTCAATACATTGGATTGTAAATCTTCATTAAGTAACCGTTATTACAATTCATATTTTGTAAACATGCACTTAAATGGATCATCTTCACAATGTTGCCATTATTGAACCAAAAGGTGATTACATTTTCTTTTGCTGTGCACTATATAAATTGCCAATAATATTATTATATTTTGAGAAACATATAGTTTATTTGAAGCTACACAAATTACAAAGCGCACTCAGAACGGAGCATTTCTAAGGAACTCCCATAATTTTCCATTGAGGAAAGAAAAAATGGGCAAGAACAAAAATTAAAATGATTACGCCCATAGGGCAAAGTGAAATGCATGATAAGAGAGCAATAAGAATATTTTACAATATCTTTGTAGCTAACAAAACTATTTCAGACAAAGAAAATCTTAAATTAGGCAAATAAACAAACTATTAAGACTGAAAGTTCCAAAACAGCCTACTTTCAGGTTACAGACTCTGTAAGAGACAGGCATGTGGAGTTCATCTCAGCCGTAGTCCATAGGCATGTTTCTTTTTGTTATCCTTTTATTTTAAACTGGAGGTTTCATGAAAGACGAAAAAGTGACATTTTGCGTTTGAATTGTGTCCATGTTGTGTCATCGACTATGGTCCAGATGTACGCAGGTAATCGTTTGCGATTATGAAATAGCTGATTTTTGCGATTTGCTATTTGGCAATCGCAAAGACCCATATACAAATGTGGCTTTGCACATTTTGCGATTCCCATTGGGTAGCAAATAGACCAACCTCATTAATATTCATGAGGTAGGTCTTGGTTTGTGATCCATTATAAAATGAAAAGTTTTCTTTTCATGTTTAATGAGTAGGCAGTGGTCGTTGGGACTACTACCTTCTATTAAACAATGTTTTTGCAGACATTCACAAAGGTGAAGGGGTCCCGTGGGGACTCCTTCCTATTTGAGAATGCGCTACCACCGACTTGAAGTGGGTGGTAAAATGCAAATTTTTTGCAACCACATTTTGGTCTCAAAACATTCACACATACCACTGTGATTCAGCATTAGGAAGGGACACCCTAAACACGACCCTTCCTGATACCGAATTGCAAACCCAAAATGAGATTTGGTGACAGGTTACCGAATTGCAAACTAGGCCTTTGTAAAAATGCCTTGTTGCATCTGCAAATGGCCTGATTCTGTGAATCCGGTCATTTGTGAACAGAAAAAAGCCATGTACATCTGGCTCCAATTCTCTTACAACACCACTCACTCCCAGTCTCTCAAAGAACATCACTCGCTTGCAGGCTCTCAGTGTTCCAAATTTCCTTCACACTGTCCTTTCATCTTCACCATCGCTAAGCTCCACTCTACTTATGATTCAGACATCATAACTCACTAAAAGCAAATAACAACATAACATGCACATAGCCTTACATAATACAGCCACCCCAGTAATTCATAGTATGTCTCTCAGCACCCCTCTCTCTCAGCCAAAAAACACTAGTGATGATCTCACATATCCACTCATACAATTCTCAAACATCAACTCAGTCAATCATGCAAACACCACTCTCCCTCGGCCTGACATAACATCAATCAACCAGAGTAGATCTTAATGTAGCTGTCATCACCATTTATCCGGAGCCATGCGGAAAAAAACCTCACCCTCAACCACTGACATCAGGAAAACACTCCCACTCATAGCCAAGTACAACAGTAAACCGCAACCTCTCATATCAGATACAGTCCAGCTTTTGCTCAGTCACTCACAAACCAGCTGGCCGCAAACCTTTATTCTCTGAACTATTCAAAACATCACTCACAACACTTCAAACCAGCCAATCACTGTATTTCATACTCTTACCCATTCACAACCTGATTCATAACATCAGTCCATCTCAGCAAATCCATTCATCACTCTCCACATCCATTAACCCACAATCAATCAAACCAGTCATCAATAGTGAGCAATTTTCATCACTCATCACCAACAATCACACCGCTCACACATATTCACTAGCAAACATAATCCCTTGACATCCCTTGATATCCGTTCAACCATTCACCCAAAGACATTCACTCAGGGCCTTACACCCACACCAAACTATGTCAACCACAATAGGAACGCATAAGCCATAGGCATCTACAACATCATTCATCCACTTACTCTCAGCCCCTGACACTATTAACCTAAATCCACACATAAGCCACATACATTATCTGTTGCTTGACAAAATTATCTCCAGTGACATTCACCACTTTCTGACACACAGCACACCACTACTTTCACCACCACTTGCTACAACATTCCGATTGTTCCATTTTATGCACAAATCGCTTTACAACCATTCATAGTACTTTTCAGATTATTCGTTCAGCAGCCACCAAAAACAAGCACCAATCACATTCTGGTAGACTTTGAGGGTACAAAGAAAAGTTGAACGGACCATGAAAAAGTAGAACGGACGAGACAGCATTTGTTCCTAACTACAAAAATAACATCTGCACTCATTAAAACTGTATCTGTTCATACAGATTACAGTAGCATATAAGAAGCTTTAGAAACATATTGTTTTTACTTTTATATCCTAAGAAATATAAAATCATAGCATCGCCACATAAGGCTCAGAATAAGACTCATTTTCAATTTTGAATGCCTACATCAATGACTCATTAGTTTTTATTATTGTCAACAGTTTTCATTAGTTTGATGAGAAAAATATTACCATACAAAGTGTTACACAAAAATCACTTATCCTGTTCTTTGCTTAAGCTTGACAGAGTCTATTTTAAATTGTGAGTAAAGGCTCCTGAAAATCATTTATCAACTCAATGGAATGCCACATTTCACAGAGTAAACCCTCAGTGACGTAACTATGAGCCACTAATCAACATTTCCTTATTGCAATGTGCTTATGTAAAAACTCATATTTAGTGCATTACCATTCTTGTGGCCCCTACTGACTTGAATGCTGGGTACGCAAACTAAGATGGGAAGCTCGACTTCCAAAAATTCTCGGATTCGCCTGGACAGACTTGTTGAGAAGGGAAGTCCTAGTCCTGGTGATGCGACGTGAAGGCTGAGACCAGGTACAATGTAAGAACAGCAACATCACACACAATGAAGCATCCCATTTCAATCAGAGTTGTTAGCACCTTGTGATAAAGTAGCAGTCAGATGAGGAAGAGTTAAAAACATATGTATGTAGCTTTAGTGATTCCAAAGATATGACCTCAACTATGTATTATTTAGGACAGCATGACTTAAGCTAAAATAATGGCCGTTGCCTTCATTTCCATGGGTACGTTTTACCATCTCTCTGAAGGAGTTGAATTACTGTGTCTTCTTGTCTATAGAAAAAAGTATTCTTTTTTTAAGAACCTTCAGACTATTAGTTGGGATGGACTGTATATACAGAAGCACCAGTGGAATCTATGAGGGTTTTTTCAAGACATACTAGTGGTTTCTGCCACAGTGTATAGAGACCGGGCCAGATGCATCAATGGGTTTTGCCCATTCTGTGTCTACGGGGAAATGTGTTGATGCATATGACCCTATATAGTTAAAATAAAGTAGAACAAAAAAGTTTCTTGGTAAACGGGTTTCTGGAAATTGCAATTTGGGTTTTGTGGTACCTGACAAGGCCACAAATCCTGTGGTGGTACAAAAGGGGGTGGTGATGGACGGAGCATCTGAACCAATCAAACACTCACACCCAGTCAACAGATCTGGGTTTAATCCATCGCCGTTCTTTAGCCCACTCTGCCACCCCAGTTCAGACATGGCCATATGCAAATCAGTCTGACCCTGTGCCTCATGGGAACAGTCCAGCCCGAACTGCCAAGCCATGCCATACCTGGACCGGAAACAAGCTTCCTAGGACCGGTTTCTGGCACTACAGCTGTCTTCAGCCAGGCTTGTTCGAATCCAGTGGCAAAGTGAGCAAGGGACTCACGTCTGAGCATACCCTGCCAACTTATGGTGAACAAAGCGGTACAAAAGGGGGTGATGATGGACGGAGCATCTGAACCAATCAAACACTCACACCCAGTCAACAGATCTGGGTTTAATCCATCAATGTCCTTTATCCCACTCTGACACCCCCGTTCAGACATGGCCATATGCAAATCAGTCTGTGGTGGCTCAGAAATTTCTGGATAAGTTGTGTTACTGGACGAACAAATAGTCCATTGTCTGGAGAATGCCATGGTATGATTGCCATATTTTCACACTGGTGGATCCCTCACTGGTGGACTAAATGAAGGGCAGAAGTCTACATTTTTGGCTACTGCTTGCAGTTCCAAGACTATTGGAAATCAAAATGGAGAAGATATCTTCAGACACTTTTAGTACATTGAAGAAGGGGTTTGGGGTAAAGCCCTAGAGAAGCAAGGTGTACCGTGTGTACAGTGGTACAGGGAAGCTCCAAAGGGCCCATGGTCTTTTGTTGGTGGAGGTGAGGATGCTCTAGGGACAGATTCATTCCATACTGCTCATCTGACTACCTAATTATTACTCTTGCAGTCTAGACTGCTATTGCCACTGTATCACATAGATCTTGACATCATTCAGTTCTGGCATCCAGGGAGCCCTGTTGTCCACAAAGTGTGCCGAGGTTGCTCTTCAGTCACCTAAGCTCACTGCCTAAAGTAGTTCAGTATTTACTGATTCATAGCTGACCAGGCGTCCAGCCAATAATCCGCACAGGACTGTACTTTGATTTTAGGCTGCCCACACTCAAAATAGAGAGTTCATTTGTGGACTCTAATCATTTACAACCTGGGACAGTCTGATATCCGATGTGCATTCCAGCCAGAAGGCAGACATTTAGAAACCAGCTGACTTTACAAGATGATGTCTGGCTCCAGGGGCAAGGGGACATTTTCAGAGGATAAATACTGCATGCCGGAAATGCGCTAACTGGGATCCCTGCATTCATAATGGTGTTCAACTGGTGTTCACCTTTAATGTTGATTCCTCCCCATCATCGGAGTCCAACATCCAAGCCACAATGGTTTTTATAAGTCACTGGATGAATAACAACCAGCTGAAGTTGAATCCGGAGAAAACTGAGCTTATCCTCACCGGTGGGTTGGCTAACCCTCGGCACTCCAACTTTTGGCCCCTTAAAGTTGGTATCCCCCTACGCCAGCTGTATCCTCAAAGAGTCTGGGGATTATTATTAGTAATGATCTGTCTATGAAAGCCCAAATCAGCTCGGTAGTTTCTGCTGGCTTATTTCAGTTGCGGAAAATAAAGAAGATCAGCAGATTTCTGAGCAGGGAAGCCATGATTGCAGTCATTCTGGCTTTAGTGATCTCCCGTCTGGATTATGCCAACTCATTATACGTGGGCATTCCAGCTTACCAGCTTCGGCGTCTTCAGCTAGTTCAAAAACAGGCGGCCAGGCTGATTTTTCATCAGCCTAAATGGCATCACGTCAGCCCACTAATGAAAAGCTTACATTGGCTCCCAGTGAGCAAGCGTTTGTGGCTGGGTCAGAGATATGTATAAAAATAACTAAATATACTGGCTCCCAAGTAGTCTTTAGATTTGCTGATTAACCAATTGCATATATTTACATTTCTTTCTGGTACCAGACTCCATGGTGAGTAGCCTTGCTTCTTTTTTAGCAGCCTCTTCCTTCTCTCACTTAACTGTAGAGGAGTCCGTTCTTTTCTCCTTTTCTCCTTCCAACCTGCAGCAACTCAACCATTCAGAAAGGGTTCCTTTTTAAATACAAATTAGAACATTGGAATGTTAGGAGTTCCATTGCAGACAATGGAGTGCTTCCTGCTTCTACGGGCCGGTAAAGGCCCACAGAGCAACATTCCAATGTTCTACAAAGGCTTCCCGAAGTTCGAGGGGATTTATATCCCCATGAGCTTCGAGAACCCTTTGTTTAATTTGTTAGAACATTCTGCCCTCTAGTGGCAGAATGTTCTGATAGCCTTATAGCCCTTCGTAGCAGGGCTATATGGCTATTAAAGTCCCGCTGTTTAGTTAAAGTCCCTCGCCTTCGGCTCGGGCCTTTAACGATTCAGCGGGCCTTTAATAGCCGGTATATCCTGCTACGGCGGGCTATAAGGCTATAGTATAAGAACTGCTTTGATCAAATTAATAGATCTTGGGACCTCGTACCCCTGATCACTTCCTACTCTGTGTATCAGGGTTCAGTCGCATCACTACCTGGGGTTATTGAAAAGGTGTCAGCTCAGGTAAAGTCTCAGGACTCCCAAGCAGAAGGCAGTGGCGTAGTAAGGGGGATGCAGTGGGTGAGGGCTGCCCCAGGTGTCCTCACTGATTGTGGTGACAAAATGGCGAAAATATGTGTTTTAAACACATATTTTTGCCATTATGACAAGTCGTGAGTGACAAGAAATTTTCCGCACCGCCACTGGTAGACGGTGGTGGCAGAAAGGCCTCCTGGGAGTGACGAGCATCATGCTTTGCGGAAGGTCTTTGATGGTTTCATGTACGGTTCACTGCAGCGTGCGCACGCATGTCTGACGTATCACTCAATGCCTTGAATTGAAAACGAGCTGCGTGGGGTTGTTATTACCACAACGGGAGTACTTACCAGGGCAAAAAAAAAAATAGAAAACAAAAAGCAATAAAGACACAGTTATTGGGATGTAAATGTCAAACGTGGTTTTGGAGTTAGAGGGTATTTAATATCTGGATATATGTCTTGTACACAAATGCCGCTCTTGAAAAGAAAACATAAATTAACGTTTTTACCTGGAAGTGAAATGTCGACATTTTTCCCAGTATGCCTGGGAAGCAGCGCCAGGGGCTGGTTTACATGTGTTCTTCTGGAGCAGGTTTATAGGCGCACTTCTGTGCTGTGAACGTCAAAGGATACTTCCCAGGGGGCTCTTTCTGTGTGCACAATCCTACATAGCTATTTAATCCCACTCAGGGGGAATGGAACACACTGTGGAAACACACTTTTTTCTCTGTATGGAAAAACATTTTGCCTGTGGAGAAAGTCCCTCCCAGGCACCCCCAACATATGTGGTTGTTATCCGTTCCGCTCCCCATCCTGGGAGTTACCCAGTCTTTAACAAGAATAATGACCATTTCCGCAGTGTGGAAAGGGTCTGATCACAAATTAAGCTCGCCCAAACTTCCAGGATACACCACTTTGGAATGTTTCCTTCTATTGAAATGTCTCCTTCCGATTCTTGGATGGAATTATTTGTGAATTCCTGACTGGTACAAATAGAGAAACTTTCTACAGTAAATGTGCATTTATGGCTGAAAATACCTTTGTGCATAGAGCCCTGAGACCTCTTCAATCGCAAGTGTACAGATACAGATGCACAGCCAGAACCCAAAAAACGAAGAAAGATGCCCCTTAACATCCCTGACTTATGCTTGTCTGGTATCAACGTTTTTGATGTTCCAGACACACAGATCCCATTCCATAAAAAGTGGCAGTGTGCCCAGGTATAGCAACCATATTCAAGGAACCACATCATATGCGAGGTACAACCACAAAGATAATCACAAACACAAGCATACTATGACACACACACACACACACACACACACAAGCGGGCACGCACACATACACACTCTTACACTTCCTTCCTTCTTGTCTTATCTACAAGTCTTGCAAAAACAGCTTCTATAACAAGTGGACTTTAATCCAAGTAATATTAGCCAAACAGGTGTTTCCTGTTGGAGCCAATTCCTGAATCAGAATCTATAGATAAGGGCTTCAGCCAGCAAAGTGTGTTCAGTTTCCTGGTCACCATGACGTCAGTCTGTCCTCCTAGAAGGAGCCTGTGCCAATATTGATAATCTAAGGATGCTGGCCTTGTGGCACTGTTGGAACCTTTGAAGGGAAAATCAATCTATGTCCTACAGATTTAAGGCTGGCCGCAGTGCCTCGGACTGGCTTTCCTGATTCTTGGCACTTGACGTCTTCCTGTTAGCCCTGACCATTGCAGAGTTATCACCCACCACCTACTTATCAAAATGACCATTTTAAGCCAAACCACAATAGACACTTCCCATAACAATTATGAGCATAAAAAATAAATCATTAATTTAAACGTGTTATCCATGTTGTACACAGATTTTGTGTTGGAGGTCATGATTATCAAAAGTAAAGGTTAAATACAAAAGTTCACGTGGTGTAACTTTTTAAGGGAGTAGTTCAAGTTGTTTTGTTTGAAGTTGGAAATAAAACAGCGAATTAGGGAGAAACGCATTATCATTAAACAATAGGAAACTCCAAAGTTCATCAAAATATTTAAAGTTGCTAAGTTCAAAGAACATGGGTATACTCCGCGAAAAAGAGTGTACAATTTAGTGATCAAACTTTAGATTTTGATGCTATTGTAATATTTATATCCTTCATAACTTTCTATTTAATTCAGTGCTTTGATGTATTTTTCCGGCCGCATCTAATCAGATGTCCAATTAACACCTCTTGCTCCGTGACACCAGATACTTGTTTGTCTGCCCTTGGGGAATTCCAAGTGCGTGTCCTTTACCCTGCTGAGCATGACTCTATCATTTGTCATATTTTAGCTGAACAAAAACGTGTCTTTAAACATTTCTGATGGCAAAGCTTTCCTGAAGTAAGACCTATCTTGCTAATGGTGTAGAAATGGTTTACGCAAGTAAATCTCCTCAGCTAGGAGCACTAAAGAAGATGGACATTTCTGGGCCCGTATGACATAAAGTGACACAGGGCGCAACAGGCATTTGCGCCCACTCTGTTTACCCCGCCAGGGGTGAAACACAGGCCCCCGCAGCCCCCGCGGTGCCTGGGGCCCCCAAGCTCCAGGGGGGGCCCTCAGCACAGCACTCAGGCTGCACAGCTCCTGACTGAGCCCGGAGGGGGCCCCTCCATGTGCCTTGCAGGGAGGCCCCCTCGAGTTTCATTACGCCAGTGTCGGCAGCGCTGGCCCTTTATGCAGGGAGCGTTCCCTCATTTGCATGGAGGCGTGTCCCATGCAAATGAGGGACTCACTTTGCCTTAGCGCCCACGGCATATAGCAGACGTGGGTGCAGAGGCAAACAAGCTATCAAGGGGCGCATTGACAGTGCGGCAAATAGAAGGTGGCGCACTGTCAATGCACCCCATGATGGCAGCCCTCTGGTGGAGGGAAAGGGGGTCCCATGGACCCCCCAGAGATCCCCTTGTATGAGGGCACAGTCACTGACTGCACCTGCCTGAAAGGGGATCGCTAATACCCTTTGAAATTGCAGGCGGGTGCCGCCTGCTCAGTGAAAACACGGAGCGGCTTCAAAGCAGCCGCTGTATATTTTACGGAATATGCTGCCCCCAGGGCAGCGCGAGTTTGCTGCTGCCTTGGGGGCTGCCCATTCTATGTAGTAGGGCGCACTTTCTCTGTTTGGTAATATGTTATATTCTCAATAGGACTGTTCCTAAAAAAGGACATGAAATATCCCCACATCAACATGATATGCAGTGACGCAATGTCATACCATACTATGTTATAAACCTCTTTATGATGCATTTGTGCCATTTACATGGTTTATAGATATGTCAGTCCTGTGTCTTCCTATACGTTTTGGGGATTTCTGATTGAACAGAGTTGTGGTGTTTTGCCAGTGCAGTGGTCTGTGCTATGTGTTCTTTATAAACATTTGATATTAGATAGTAGAAAAGATAAACTGTATTGAGATGTTCGGGGATCTTTGCAGCATGATATGGTCATGGGTGCAGGTGCCGTACGGGCATTTATTTACTTCCACGTTGGTGAAAGGTTGTGCATTGCCTGGCTTGAAGTGACTCTTATGTTGTGTGACAACGTTCGGCAACTATATACCTTTGAGGTTGTGCCTTGTGGGTGTGATACAGATAAGCTAATAAGTTCTGATAAGTTTGAGAAGTATGTTTGCATGAGGAGAGAGATATGCTTTTGTGGTGACACCGCTTGCCAGCTGCATGTTACAGGAGAGTGTCAGGAGGCCTGTCTAACAAGATTTGTTGGGTACTGGAAGTTATAAATATATTGAGAGAGAATCGATTAAGATATAATGTGTGGTGAAAGGAGGGTGTTATTGGAAGTTATAGGATAATTGGCTATAATCTTATATGATTTCTGTGGGATGATCATGACTGTTTGGGTAGATATTTGGCATTTGTTTGTGTTGGGTGCTGTTGGGAGAAATATATAATGTGTCTTTCAGGCTTGCATGCACTGTTTCTTAGTCTATGTCAGATGTTACATCCTATGTTTTCTGTAGAGTGTTGGAGTGAAAGAAATGCAAAAAAAAGCAAAACTACACATGCATTATAATCATTGATACATTATGATGGCAAGATGGCAAACATTTTCCTAAAAGGAAGCATTGAAAAATAAGGTGGTATGCTGGTCAGTTCTTTAGGGAAACCTTTACAACACAACTTTTACAACGCACTACCATTACAACAAAACTTTTACAACGCAACATCCATTACATCGCATGCCATTACAACGCAACCATTACAACGCATGACACTACAACACATACCACTACAACGCATGTCATTACAACGCAGTCATTACAACGCATACCATTACAACGTATACCATTACAACGCATAGTACCCTTACACTATCCAACACTTACCCTACTGTTGTACCCCCTGGAGTTAGAATAGTAATGTTTACCCCTACACTATCCAACACTTACCCTACTGTTGCACCCTCTGGAGTTAGAATAGTAATTTTTACCCCTACACTATCCAACACTTACCCTACTGTTGCACCCCTGGAGTTAGAATAGTAAATTGTACCCCTAAACTATCCAATACTTACCATAGATGCAATGTAATGTTATGCGTTGTAATGGTATGCGTTGTAAAGGTAGTATGCGTTGTAAAGGTAGTTTATAAAAATTAGTTGTAATGGAATGCATTGTGATGGATGTTGCGTTGTAAAAAATGCTTTGTAAACGTATGCGTTGTAAAAGTATGCATTGTAACGTCATACATCCGTTCTTTAAGGAGAGAAAGGGTAGGTGAGAATTTATTTTGTGTACTGTGATATTCTAAGCCGAGGCTTACCGAAACTGCATGGCACTGAAAAAAAGTTTGTTTCCTCTACTTCAAATGATTCCCTTTTAGATTCATTACTTTTGCCTGTAGATGCTTAGTTGTAGCTGTAGATGCTTTTTCAGGTCTTATCACAAAGTTGGGTTCCCTCATATCAGGCTTGGCATCATAAACCGATGGAGTTTTCTCCAAAAGGTTGTCTACACAAAAGAGGATTTTGTCCCTTTAAATCTAAATATACACAGTATGAGCACATGACTGAGGATAGACCCTACTCAAGAAATTAACTTACTAACAAAAAAGGTACACAAACTTATGGCAAAATTAAAATTGCAAACTTTTAAACTTGTCGAATTGAAACAGTGAGCCTTGAAGGTAAGTGACTATTTGATTTAGGAAACAACCCAATCAAGCTCCACATTTCATCCTTTGAAGCATGAAAGTGCTAGCTTTATTAGCGTTTCCAAACTTCCCTACGCCTTTGGTAGCATTCAGATTCCAACCTCTCTAATTCTAGGAGCCAACCACTGAGGTGTGAGCACGCTACACACCCCATGAGCTGAATGCTACCCTGAAAAGTTATCTTCTAAGACTCGAACAAGAGAACAATTAATGACACAGCGTGTACCAAAAATGTAAATAGGTCTAGCATTAAAATATGCTATATGTAACTGCCTCATGTTTGTTTTGTATATTTTGCTGATTTGATCACTCCTCATCACAAAACTCTATGTTCAATGCCACAATCACACTGCGGTTTATATATTCCTTTATACTTATTTAGTTAGTAGCACGACTGACTTGCTAAAAATTCATTTCTGGTAGAATTCTTATACCTCCTGTTTAAAAAAAAATAGATCAATAAATTAAGGCAAATAGTCGTCTTTTCTCACATGAAATATTCGAGTGTTTATGGAATTGCCAAGATAAATTATAAAATCTCCTTTGTAAAAGTCGCGGATTACCTCCAGGGGATCATAAAACTGCAATGTTGATATTACATTTCCACAAGTCTTGAAATGTCTTTCACATGCCTAACTAAATTCCCATTAAAACTGTGCCAGCTAATATTAGCTTTGTTTTCATTGTATACAAGACTGAATATGTGTGAGGGTTTGCCCTCGTACATTACACTCAAGCACATTTATGAAAGAACTGCAGTAGCCACCCTTGAAAAAACAAATATATGTTTGGCTCCCAGGTTAGACTTCTCTCAGTCCTTGGAGCTTTGCAGCTAACCTGTCCATCCTCACAGTGGGAAAAGAGTTAGATGTCTTGCCTTATCATCACATGAGCATTCTTTACATGGACGGACCATCATGGAGAATACATGAGATTTGCAGGGACTCTTCAGAATACATTTAGATATTTATGGCATCCACTGGTTTGGTCTGAGACTTTACAGACAGCTACAATTACATATTCATGTCTCTATGTGACATTAACCTGAACCATAAGAAGGAAAGACGATCATGAGAAAAATAGCAAACATTTGCTAAGGCAAGTAAAAGAAAGGTGAAGAGATATTAGAACATTGGAATGTTGGGAGCTCCATTGCAGACAATGGAGTGCTCCCTGCTTCTACGGCCCGGTAAAGGCCCGCAGAGCAACATTCCAATGTTCTACAAAGGCTTCACGAAGCTCGAGGGGATTTATATCCCCTCGAGCTTCGAGAACCCTTTGTTTAATTTGTTGGCACATTCTGCCCTCTAGTGGCAGAATGTTCTAATAGTCTTATAGCCCTTCGTAGCAGGGCTATACCGGCTATTAAAGTCCCGCTGTCTCGTTAAAGTCCCTCGCCTTCGGCTCGGGCCTTTAACGATTCAGCGGGCCTTTAATAGCCGGTACAGCCCGCTACGGCGGGCTATAAGGCTATAGTAAAGGCCAGCATTACTTCTAAAGGTAATGAGGTTAGGGAGGAGTAAAATGGGTTTAGGGATGGTCAGAGAGCCAGGGGCGGCCCTAGGCTTATGGCGGCCCTGGGCAGGGGCAGAGCACAGAGGCCAGTGAAGAGGGGGGGTCAGGGTGTTTGGAAGTGGAACATAGCCGGAGGCCACCAAATCCCTGCCTGCGGCCGCCTCGCAAATATGTCTCCTTCCTCAGAGGATTATTATATTGGGGATATATATTGGTGTGGTGGCCCCTGGGGTTTGGTGGCCCTGTGCAGGTGCACAGCTTGCACATGTCTAAGGCCGCCCCTGAGAGAGCGGTTTAGGTAGGGTCAGGGAGGGGTTTTGGGAGGGATGCCACCAACCCACACAAGAGTAAGGCAATTGCATTTCTCTGGGGATGGATACATGTAACTTACACTTTTGTAATAAGTTCACACTCAAACTTTGTAAATACCAAAAGTAGTAAACTTACTACAAAGTGTAATCTTACTCAAAAGTGTAACTTGCCTTTTTGAATCAGTCTCAAAGCATTTAGTTAAGTGCTAACCGAAGTCTGCATATAAAGTTCTGCTGTTCTGCAAGAAATGTAAGCTCCCTAATTCCCTTAAACCTCTCCTTACGTGAGAGATGGTGAGTGTAGCTTCCATGGAGTTGATGTGCAGAGTTTGTGTAAAGGTGGCAGAGCTGATAGACATAGCATCGCCTGAAAATCTAGAAAGTCCCCACTGAGCAACAAAAGTCACAGTTTGTTTTTGTTCACTATTTCCCTTTAGAAATGTGATAGTTGTCTTTTCACCTCCCACTTTAGAAATCAGGTCAGAGCAAGAGAAGATATATAAAATGATAAAAATAAAGATGGTGCTTATGCTTTGCTGGTGACAAGACACAATAGATCACTTTTACATGACGTTGATAAATATGAAAATTGGCAAATATCAATAATCATAAAATACTTATATATCCAGTATGCAATCAAACACTTTAATAGTCAACAGACAAATTCCGCAGTATGAATTCATTTGTGTGTATCTATTTCATGTTACCACTCCATGGAGCAGGGATTACAGGTCGTAGGACATGTTTGGTGATAATTGGTGATATTTATGGCTTCCTTTGATGTAGGAAGGACAGCTGTCAGATGTCCTTTGAAGCTCTGTGTGGTGAGAACATGGGTTTAGTCAGTGGGTTGCCTAGAGTCGATTAAATTATAGTGTCCTGCGAACTCTGCCGCAAACAACACGACCAAAAAATTATTCATTCATTACTATTGAATTCCAATCAGCTTCTGAACCTCATCATGCTTCTCTAATGCTAGGTAATTTGATTTATAATCTTTATTCCGAACAAAATATAATAATAGAATATGTTCCTTTTCTTTGCCCACAGATTGTTCGACCATCAAATCACGCCACGATCCAGAGCATTGTAAAGACAGTGGGGATCATCCCCGGGATCCCGGAGCCCTGCTGTGTCCCCGATAAAATGAACTCTCTGAGTGTCCTCTTCTTGGACGAGAGCAGGAATGTGGTTTTGAAGGTGTATCCGAATATGTCAGTCGAGACCTGTGCATGTCGATAGACTAAGCAGATTCCCATCCCACGGACACTGGGAGAACAGTAGAAGATCAAGTGATACCACCACAGCCCCTCCGCACAGTGCCGGCTTCTATCACATGCAATTGCTACTCACAAAATGTCCATTGGTCATTGTATTGCACAAAATCTACTTGGAATAATTCTCGACACTGAGAACAATATACCCTCTAATTCAGAAGAGAGTCAGAACGATAGACCTAGGCGCAATCACTGTTGATCCGCAAAACAGTACCCAATAACAGAAGAGTTTAATACAAAGTATCAACTCAAACTACAGGCAGATCACAGTGTGCCTCCTCTATAGTCATTATGCAATGCATACTCCAAATCACACAAGCCACAGGCTACTATACACTACCAGAAGTGAATGGTAGAACGTCTACTCACACTAAGGCAGTGTTGTCCATTTACACATAAATTCTGGTGTACCACTCTCATCCTAGTCACAGCACAGCTCAACTCCCGCTAAGAGCACACTCACATCAGTCACAGCACAAAGTTCTCCCCCTCAACAGCCACAGTACGACACCCATAACTGCTCTCATTACAGTCACACCACAACTGGTATTCACACAAATAGAGCAACAGCACTAAGGGCCAGATATATTAAGCTTTTCGACGGTTGCAAATAGCCCAATTCACAGAATATGTGAATATTGCAAAAGTGCCTTTTCAGAGGTAAAACATCAAATTGTGATTTAATAACACATTACCAAAATGCAAATTGTGATTGCGGCCAAATACTGAGTTGATATTTGGAATGGCTTTCCTTTTCAAATACCAAATCAGAATGGTATGTATTAATATGTTGTGATTGAATTCTGTTTTTAAAACATTAATAATTTATTGACTACAAAGATGCGGGGACAGCTCACTCGCGAATGGGGAGGGGGACTCTTGGGACCCCAACAAATGTGAAGGCGCCCCTTCGACCCATTCCCCTTTGTGAATGTAAAAAAAAACAAGCTTGTTTAAGAGGAGCCGTGTCTTCTTTAAAAAAATATATATATGAAGTCTTGTTTCCTTAAAGGGAAATGGGATACATTTAAAAAAAGATTGATTTATTAAAAAACAATCACAGACATGATGATCTTCTGACCCCGGCGGGCCACCATCTCTGTGATCGCAACGAATCACAGTGGGTCACAAATTGCAACCTAGCTCATTAATATTCATGACGTAGGGTGATTTGTGCCACACTAGGATCTCTAATTTAAAATTAAACATTTCATACATTAGGAATAATGTTTTCCTCATTGCAATTCAGAGAAAAACGCAATGTTTTAATTTCCTATTCTCAATGTTAGTACATCTGGCCTTTGGTCCTCAGCTCTGATTTCATAGGACAGAGTTCACGCTCATCCAGCTAGAGCCACTTCACCACACACATTCTCATTAACCCTACAGCTAGGGCCGGACTGGGATCACAAACCAGTCCCGGCAATTACAACCGACCGGCCTCCTGGGGAACTGGCGGGAACACTGCTGCGCTTTTGTTACAAGGGGCCGATTTTGCAGCACAGCTCACTCGCGATTTGGTAGGGGGACTCTTGGGACCCCAACAAATGTGAAGGTGCCCCTTCGACCCATTCCCCTTTGTGAATGTAAAAAAAACAAGCTTGTTTAAGATGAGCCGTGTCTTCTTTAAATATATACTGCTGCAAAACCGCAGCAGTATACTGCTGCAAAACCGCCCCCGCAACAAAAAGACGCCTCCCTTCCGGCCCAACGGGGAAACGCCCAGTGCCCGCTACGGCCAGTCGCCGCCTTGCCTACAGCCACGGAATGACAGGACACCTACTCTTGCAGGGTCAGCACAGAATATACAGTCATACTTCGGTCCCTAATGTAGTGGTCTGTGTACACCTTTACTTAATTTTACAAACAAACCTGACGCACTAGGGATTTTAAACCACACAAATAAGAGGCATTAGTGGTCCTTGCTACTCAGAGTGACATACATTCACTTGCAAATAATTTCCAGGCTTAATTTAGTCAGGGTTTGACACAACGGCTCATTTCAGTCTACATATGGCTGCTGGAAAACGCAACAGAAAATGGCTTCAAATATTACTTTTTTCGTGGTTGTATTTCTTTGTTTGTTATCATGATGACCATCATGATTCAAACTTCCTAATTTCTTTCAAAATGTGACTTCACTAATCGGAGGCCTCACGTGAAACAATAACATAAACTGACATTTTATATTTTCCACACTACCTTTCCAAATACAGTAATTCACTCTAACAGCAATTTATTCGGGCAGTGACGTAAAAAAGCACTATAGAAGCCTTTGTCCTCGAGAAAATACACAGATAAGAGAAATGCTGAATAGTTTGAAGATATGTGGCAAATGTATTTCTAGATTTTTCTGTAGAGTTTAATTTAAAAAAACTGAAAACTATGATAATGAACAATCCCAATTTTGTTACGTGCAACATATAGTATGCACACGCTTCTGGGCTGAGGACGCTGTAGCAATTACTTCCACCATCAAAACAGTACAGCACAGTCACATTCCAGACTAGGCCTGTCACAAGCTTTTGTGGGGCGCAGGCCTCGAACATCGTGAGGGGCCTTGGAGGGCCCCTTTCTGTACCCAAGGACATTGTTCAAAAGGAAAACAAAGCCCCTGGACAGGTTTCGAGTCAGTGCCACTATATGGTGCCATCTAGTGGCAGCTGGCGTCACCTGCCTCATCATGAATATATAAGAACATTGAACGAGGCCTGCTATTGCAACATATAAATAAAAGTAACAGTGGCAGTGCTGACTCGAGCAAACAATCATGGCTGCCCCTGTGACCACCCTAGTGCAGATCAGAAACAGAATGGACACTTTGTAAGAAACAAGAGAGTAACAAAATAGATTAAACCAAGATTATAAAAGTAAGGGCTGTTTCAAACACGCTCGGACCAGGTACCAGATACAGTTACACTGCAAGTCTCATTTACAAGTTAAAGATATACTGAAAAGACAGACAAGAAAAGGAAAGCCTCGGCCGGAAATGCAACAGACAGAGCAGCCATGTTGACAAAGCAGGCTTCTTTTATCCATAGACATGACATTGGCAGTATCAGTACAAGCAACACTCACAGAGGGCAGGAACAGAAAGGGCAGCAATAAAACAAGCTTCTAACACACTGACCAGAAATAGCATGAGCAGTAGGGACAGAACAAGGTTCACCGCTTAATAAAAAGTCATAAAACAAATAGTAAGTGAGCGGCCTCCACACACACCGACAATAAGAACCGTGCAAAAAGTGAGAATGCGGGCCACACGAACAAACAACAGACATTCAGCATGGATAGTGAGGGGGGAGTATTGTCCCCATAAAGAAGAGATAAACAACCCGATTCAGGAAGCTAAACAGCGCTCGCAAAGGGCCAGATTCTGAGAATCTGGCCCTTTGCGAGTGCGATTTTAGCATTTGGGATTCATCATCCCAAATGCAAAAATGATATTTGCGATATCACATATTTGCGAGGAATTGGATTTAAGGAATCTCTATTAGAGATTCCTTAAATGCAATTCATGAACCAATTTTAAATTGCAAATTCGCAATATTTGGTCGATATTTACCACGAAGTCTGACTTTGTGGTAAATAGCGAAAAAGTAGAAAAAAGCACTTTAGTGCATTTTTCTCTGTTGCATGTTACACACACACATGTCCTTTGGACATGTGTGTGCGCAACACCTGGGTAAATTTGCATTTCAGGGGTGCTACAGGGTGTCCTTTGGACACCCATGGCACCCTTGAAATCGCTGTCTTATTTGTGATTAGGTAATTGCTAATCGCAAATAAGGAATACTCCCCATTCATTCCTATGGGCCTTTAGGAATGTGTAGGAATCGCATTTAATTTTGCGATTCCTACATGAATCCCGTTTTGCGAGTCTGTAATAGCGATTCCTTATGAATCGCTATTAAAGACTCGCAAAACAGGTCTTTGATGAATCTTAGCCATAGTGCGGACAGTGACTGAGCAAACTCTATTCAAGAGCCGTGGCTAGAACAGGGGCAGTTTCACAGGTACACAGAATAGCAATGACGATAGAAGATCCATTAAAGTTGGGGGAAGAACAATACTGTCCACATATATAAGAGGTACAAGACAGGCAAGGACAGTGCAAGTTTCATCCCTACACAGAGTAGATTAAGCTCAGAGAGTAACAATACACACCCACCAACATTACAAAGAGGTACAGCATGAACAGTGGCATTACAAGCTTCACCCAGACAAAGAAAGGACTAAGCACAGAGAATGTCAGTGAATCCGTAATCCCTATTCTGAAAGGACAGAAAGTAGCAGTGCAAGCCTCGCTTCTCTGTGTCCAATCATGTGTCTCACTCCAGCTGAGGAGGCTGGACACTAGGCCTGGCAGTAGTTAAGGAGAGGCTGTTAAATCAGAGGGCCTTGTTACTTGAAAATAAGTTATTTACTTTTCGGTCTCCACCACACAGTGTCAAATTATTATAGTAATGATGCTATTGCAATGACTATGACGATTAAAAGGCTGCCACGTCATTCTGTGGGTTGTATGTCACTAGCTGAGGTCAATATTGTTAGTCTACAAAAATATCTCACCCACCACATTCTCAAGATATGTATGTATTTACTATTCTTAACTCCACTTCGGCTTAACTTGACAGTGGGGGTAGTTGATGTAGTGGATTCAATAATAGTGTCATGTGATACGTCACATGTTATAGTGGCGCCTCCTTTCTTGTAAAATTTGAAGAGCAACACTCAAAATCTACGCACTGTGTCAAAAAACGTTAACAGTGACTGACATTTGCGCATTTCACCCCTTTACCCTCTGATATTATATATATTTTTATAATAACACGCGATAAATTAAATATTTTTAAATACTAAAATAAACTAACAAAGATGTCTATTTTTGTACATAAAGCAGAGAACCTGGACACAGAGCCAGACTTGCATATTTTAGTAGAAGGTGACAGCCCAGGAGCTAAAAGTAGCTGCTGTAGATATCTTTGCTTAATCTAAGTAGAACATGCTTAAATCCTGCTCGGGCTCACCCAGCCTTCTATCCATCCAGCCTTTATTTCGGGGTTTTCAGTAAGTGCAGTGATCATGCCTGTAGAATGAATGCAATCACTGGTGGGGAATACATATGTATTGTATCAGTTTGATTGAAAAGACCAATATATATTTGGGGTAACATGGTAACCCTCTGCATACTCTGCAAGTTTGTCTCAGTTCTTTATTCACCACATTTTAGGTACTGGAATTCAGTGCTGCCAATTATCACAGTAATTACCATCAATCTTTAAATGCAAAAAAAGAAAAAAGGTGAAAACGTCTGGTCACCCAATTACCCGACATCTTTATTGCTCATGGCAGAAGGACATTAAGTACCATCCTGATATCTCAGTAGGAGCATTCTCTGTCAGTGCTCCGAGATTTTTTCATTTAGTTTTTCTCAAATCTAACTCATAGAGGCCATTTTAAGTGAACATGCACAATAGAAAATGCAGTTAATTGATACTTGAGTGGATCGGAGCAAATGTTACAAAATGTATGAACCTGTTTTGATCAAAGACCAATTTATAAACAACAAACACAGCTCTAGGTCCTTTTGCTTTGGATAGCTTCTGCTGCTTCATGTCCATTCTTTGTTTCTTTTTTTTTTGTTTTTTTTTTAATAAAGTTTTTATTTTTTCCTTTAAGTACAACGGCACATTTAGAGTACACAATAACTTTTACACAATTTGCAATGGATTAGTTATTTCCACATAATTTCCCTTAATCCTTGATATCTACTTAAACTTTACTGCAACTAAATCAAAATAACAATCGGACTCCTAATCATAGTTACACATATCATTCAATATTTACTTTTGCTTCTCTTTCCATTTGCTTAAAGGCTCCCATATTCTCCTCCCCAACCCTCTTCCTCTTCTTCCTTTCTGAGCATAGACATTTTCCTCAATCTTAAAGGCATACAGCGTGTTTGCCAACCATTCTTGAAATTTAGGGGGGTTTTTGTCTAACCAAGCACGGGCTATTGTCAACCTATACACTGCCATTACTACAAAAAGGAATTCTGTAAATTCTACTTGACTCTGTTCAGCTACGCCTAGCATGATCCAACATGGTGTGAGATGAATTGTAATCCCTAAAGATCTTTGTAAGAATCCCTCTATCTCCTTAATTAGTGAGAATAACTGTGGGCATGTTGCAAAGATGTGAATGCTATCAGCTTCCAACTCATTACATCGTGGACAATTTATACCTGTATTCCCACCCCACTTTGCTATTTTCTCGGGCGTATAATACAAAAAATATAATGTTTTGTAGTGCTGGGACTGCAGAGGGGCAGCACTTAGAATTGTGCGGCCTAAGTTTAAAGATTCGAGAAATCGATTGCAGTCAACCCCTATTTTCTCTGCCCACTTTGTACTATATTTCTCTAGGTCGTCCTGCTTTTCTTTCTGCAAGGCTGCGTATAGGGACCTAATTGTACAATCCCTGGACAACCTAATTTTCTCCATTATTTCAACCTTATTAAAACCTGCTGGCCCTCCAGATTTATTCTTTAAGTAACTTCTGATCTGTAAGTACTTAAAGAAGCCCCTATTTCCTATACCATATGCCTCTCTCAGGTCTGCAAACTGTTTAAAGCCTTCCTGATCAAATAGGTCTCCTATTTGCGTAATACCACTCGCTGCCCAATCTACCATAATTTGATCAGCAAAGATTTCCCCCGGGAACGACCTATTATTCAGCAACAAAACATATCTATTATATCTGCCCATTTTAACTTTCTTTAAAAAAGCATTCCAAATCGTGACTGCAGCATTAACAGTTTTAAACCTCGTTCTCTTGAAGTAGCTGTATTCTGTACATTTTAAAAAACAATTCTGTGCATTTGGCCCTAGTACGACAGTATAGATCTCTGTAGACATATCTTGTATTCTTGCATCATCAACATTCCCCCCGATTAGCCCTTGTATATATTGCAATACAGTCACCATATAGTATAAATGAAAATCAGGTGCTCCCCATCCCCCTCTTTCCCTAGGTAGTGTCATATATCTGTACGCTCTCCGGGTTTTGCCATGGGCCCAAATAAATCTATTGCATATGGCTTCTATGTTATTAAACCAGCTGGATTCAAATAGCAGTGGTATGGCCCTAAAAAAATATAAGATCTTGGGAAAAATCATCATCTTAATAATGTTTGTACATCCCACCAATGAAAGATGTAAATTGTTCATTCTTTCCAAGTCGCTTTTTACACTGGTCAACAAGGGATCAAGATTGCTTTTAACGATGTTATCAATTTCTGCTGTAATTCTCACCCCTAAATAGGTTGCTGCTTCTACCACTCTGTCGTCATTACAGATTGCCCACTGGTTTTTAACAATTTGGGTTTTAGTGCTGTTCAGGCTATAACCTGAGAACTGTCCAAATCGCCCTGCTTCAGCTTCAATTGCTCTAATAGCTACTATAGGTTGTGCAGTCAAAATAGCCACGTCGTCGGCATACGCTAAAGTTTTAAATCTGCATCCATTAAGAACTAATGGCGGGATTAGGTGATCATTTTCCAGTTTCCGAATATAAGGATCTAAATATAGAGCAAACAACAGGGGGGAAGATGGACACCCCTGTCTTGTCCCTCTAAATATTTTAACTGCAGTTGATTGCCCTCTGTTAACCCTTATTTTGGCAGTCGGATTAATATAGAGAGTCTGTAAGGCCTTTACAAATCCTGCCCCTATACCATTCCAGCGCAGTACTTCCCATAAGTATCTCCAGGAAACCCTGTCAAACGCTTTTTCAGCATCTAAAAAGAGAGCAGCTGTAGGGACTTTTAATGTATTTGCTGCGTCGAATACCGTAATCACTTGCCTGGTATGTTGTGTCGTTCCCTTTCCTGGAATGAAACCGCGCTGTGTGCGAACTACCAATGTTTCGATTACTCTTGCTAGCCTTTTTGCCAGGATTTTCGAGAACACTTTGACATCTGCATTCATTAGCGTGATAGGGCGGTATGAGCCCGGAAGGTCTGTAGGTTTGCCCTTTTTAGGAATTACAATAATATCTGCACCGCCCCATGAATCTGGTACAGCCTCTCCCTTTTGTGCTAATAACATCACGTTAAACATTTCTTCTAACAGTACTGGTTTAAAAGTTCTATAAAATTCTACTGGCAGCTGATCCGGGCCAGCTGCTTTACCAGCTGGTAGATCCCCCAGAGCTTCCACCAATTCATTCAATTGAATAGTCTCTTCCAGACTATTTTTATCTTGCTCACCTAGCTCCGAAGGCTCTATCTCGCTAAGATAAGATCTTATATCTTCCTCATCCTCCTGGCCATCCTGTGCATAGAGTTCCTCGTAAAATTGTTTAAAGACCTCTCTAACTTGCTCGACTTCCTTCACTGTATCCCCCTGGTTATTCTTAATTTCTTTAATGTCAGCCATACCCTCTCTTTGCCTAGCTCGCACAGCTAGTATATGTCCTACTCGTTCGTTAAGTTCATAGGCCTTTTCTTTGTTTGCCAAATATTTCTCCACTGTCTTTTTCGCCATCCCATCCAGTGCTTCCGCTTTAAGGGCTACTATTTTCAATAGAATTTGATCTATGGGAAAGCGAGAGGATATGGCTGAAATGAGTACTTCTTCTGCTTCCCTCAGTAGTTTAATATTTTCTTCAGTTTTTGCTTTTGATTCTTTCTGCATTTTAATAGCAAAACTCAGAGTTTCCCCCCTTACCCCAGCTTTAAAAGCATCCCACACTATCCCTGATGATGATGTACCCTTGTTTATCTCCCAATATTCCTTTATCCAGATGTTCATTCTATCCTTATAGCCCTGGTCCTGTAATAGAGTTCTATCAAATGTCCACTGACTCATTACTTTATTTCTCCTTTGTCCAATTATTGCCGTTAAGACTAATGGGCTGTGATCCGAGATGATCCTCGGTTCCCTGTCTACTTTTACTCTATCCATCAGGCTTCTTGAAATTAAGAAGTAATCTAACCTAACCAATATTTGGTGGGGGGCTGAGAAATAAGTACTCCCATCTATATTAGGGTGGCATTTTAACCAGGGATCATCTAGCGAGTTGTTCCTTACCAAATCTGCTAGGGCTCTGTGGGTCCTTTTCTTTCTGCCTGAATAAATCCTACCAGGATCTAAAAAACTGCTGTCTGCATCATGCAAATTCAGATCCCCGCATACTATTACGGGTTCTGGCCACTGCGCTAATTCCGTGTCCAGGTATTGAAAGATCTCGGGGTCATCGCCTGTAGATCCATAAATCGAGACAACCGTGAGGGTCTCCCCTCTGAATACTAGTTCAGCTATGACCCATCTACCCCATTGATCTTCCTTCTTTCTTTTAACCTGCGTATCACATCTCTTACCTAAGACAGCCACCCCCCTTGTTTTAGTATTCTGACTAGTTTTTGCTAGTACGTTAAAACCTAACTGTTCTAATAGGTAAGCCTTATTGTCCTCAATGTGTGTCTCTTGAAGACATACCAAGTCCGGACTTAGTGCTTTAATATAGGCAGAAGTTTTAAGCCTTTTATTCAGATCATTTAGTCCACAAATATTTATTGAAACTATCCTACAAGTCATTGTCAATCAGGTTTCCTCCCCCCTTCCCCTCTCCCATTTCTTCTATTCAATTGCTTTTTTATTTCCTCTCCTTTAGGTTTTAATAAGAAGCTAATGGACGCATTATTCATCAATACTTTCTTTCCTTTATTACATACATTGTGCTTTAGCTTATGATTGTGCCCATCACCTGAGTGCCTTTCCTCCCCCCACCAACCGCCCCCCCTCCCGCTCCCCCTGTCACCCTCCCCTCTGGATCCCCCCCCCCCTTACCACAGGCAAATAGGTCTAGAAGACCTATATGTGGCCCCTGTAGTCTGCAGAATCGCTACTCTCTCCCACCCTGAACCTGCAACTTTTAGCTATACTTTACATACTTTGCATCAATTTTTTTACGGAGTTTTTGGTGGACTAGCTGTTGGGGATTTTGACGGAGTTCTAGATCTGTTCTCTTTTCTTCTTCTGCCTGACCCCGAAATCTCTTCGAGATATTCCCCCGCTTTTATCTCTGATGTGAACATCCTTGTGTACCCCTTCCTTATTACTTTCAGCCTTGCCGGGAATAACAGATAGGCTTCCGCCCCCTGCTTTTGAAAGGGAGTTATCAACTGCCTTAACTTCCACCGTCGTTCCACCGTAACGTGACAGAAGTCCGGCCAGGCAAAAAAGGTGTTTCCATCGGCCGTCTTTCTAGCGTCTGGCCTAGCCTTATCCATTATCTCCTGCCTTGCTAAAAAGTTTCCTAGAAAAACCAGCATAGCCCTTGGTAATGCCTTCTCCTGCCCACCGTAATTCTTCTTTCTGAACATCGGATATCTATGAGCCCTCTGTACCTCTAGCTCCCATTGCCATTTAGAATCTGGAAAGGCCTCAGAAAGTAATTTTACCACATACCCTCTCGGGTCCTGGCCCTCTCGCCCTTCCTCCAGTCCCAAAAGTCTTACATTACTTCGCCTTTGGCGGTTTTCAAAGTCTTCCAACTTCCATTGCAAGTCCTCCACCACTTTTTCTTGTTCTGCCTTGAAAGTTTTCCAATCTGTTACCTCATCTTCCACTCGACCAGTCCTTTCTTCTACTTGAGTCACTCTTGCTTCAACCTCTTCCTGTTTTCTGCTTACTCTTCTGATAGAGGTTTGTAATTTTTTTGTATCCCTCTTCGCTCTCCTGCTCTCCGCTCTGGCCTCAGAATGCATCTGCTTTAGTGTCCCGAATAACATTTCCAATGTCACATTTTGCGAGTTTCCCGAATCCCCATTTTCGCCCTCCTTTTGATCTCTTTCCTGGTATGTCTCTGATGTAGCCGAGTAGTCCCATGACAATTTTTTGTTCATACTGCTTCTAGACCCTCTTGTACCCTTACTAACTCCAGCTCTCCTTTTCTTCTTGGTTGTTTGATCCCTAGAATCATTACTTGTACCAGAGTCTGTTGATTGATTTGTGCTGCCTTCATCTTCCTCATTTTCTGGGCCGCTAATATCTGTAGTGTCAGAGCCCTCATTAACTGAAAAAAACTCGGGTGAGCCCCCTCTGGCCCCTCTCTCGTCTCTTCCTCCTCTGCCATTTCCCTGAATATGTAGGCGCTCTTGTTGGTCCTTTAGACTTTGTATACTTCCCCAGCTTGGGTCGATGTGCAGCAAAGGACTAATATGCAGTCCTAGTTCAACCTCTTTCAAGGCATCTAACATTTGGGTATTGTTGCTCCTTTCCTTGTGCTCACCTTTTGAGCCAGCATCCTCCATGCTCCCCTCTCCACCTCCTTCTGCATTCAGGTCCGCTTGCTCCGCGCGTTGCGTGGTGTTTCCTGCAGTCTGCCGTGGTTGCCCAGCAACCAAGCCATCGACGCTAGCGTCCTCGAGGGTTAGCGTTTCTCCGTCGAGTGCGTTATGCCCGACTGACAAACTCACAGCTCCCGTTTCTGCCTGCTTCGTTGATGGTGCTCCACTCACTATACCGGGCTGCTGCAGATCGCATACCTGTGCCGGCACCAGCGGGAGCGTCTTCACTGCTAAAAATGTTTCCGGTAAAGTAGATTGTCTTAATTGCTCCTTTATCGACATTGCCTGTGACCGCTGACTTTTCGCTTCAGCATCGAGGACTGCCTCCCTTGCAGCTTTGCTCGCCATGAGCCGAGTCTCTGTTTTGGTTTCAATCTTTTTCTCCTGCTTATCTGTCTTCCTGGTAATAGTGCTTTTGACAGACCGAGTAATCTGCTCCATCGGTTTCTTTGCTGCAGCGGGTGGAACCTTCGGAATCGCACCTTCTTTTACCGCTGAGCCTTTACTCTGCCCTGCTGGTTTATCCATTTTGGTTTTCTGTGACATAGTGCCTCTCGCTCTTCTCCAGTAATAGAGAAATACTGATTTACTCGTAGCAGAGGCAGCAGACGTTACCCAGTGCAGGCCTCTTGTAAGCAAGAATTCGATAAATATCCACATCCCGTATCTCCGTATCTCCGTAGCTTATCAGTCTGCTTCCATCCTGGGGTGGGAGAGAGAGGAACTAGCGACTGTCCTCTACACCGCTACAGCGGCCATCTTGCCCACAGGTCTCCCCCGTCCATTCTTTGTTTCTAATTGTATACTGCATTCCTTCTATGCTTAAGAGTTGCATTTGCTTCTCCCCGGTCTCTACCACACTTTCACACATTCAGCGGCCATCTTTGCTGTTGCTTGCCTGTAGAAAGCTGTTTTCATGTACAGTGTCTACTTATTTTGTTTATAAAGAAATATTCACTCACATTACTGCTAATATCCTTGGCTCCAAGATATGCAATTACAAGACTCCAGGTTATACAATTACTAGACAAAAAAGAAATCCTTGCAAGCAATCCATTCATCTTCAAAGCTCATGTTTTGTAGTAGTCGGAGAACTTTACAGCAACACTCAGTGTCCGTTCATGAGCAGGCTGTGGTATGCTCTGACTGGTTTGGTCAGTTAAACACTCCACTTTGCCATCATACCTCAGTTCTTCCTACATGGTATTAACTAAAAGGAAGTGCATTCCTATCCACATATATATGCATTAGACCTGCACACCACAGCAGCAGCACAGGGGCTAAGGTTACACCCATTTGTCCATGCCTTGCTCAATCTTTCCGAATGTTACAAGGTGCACGGCTAGACCAGTGTTAGAAAATAAAGCTGCAATGTTAAATTTCTCAGGAAGATTTCTGTATTGCCTCTCCGCTTTTAAAAAGCACAGACTTCATTTTTTGCTAACATTATGTTTAAAGATTTCTATCTGTTCATTTTTAAACCTCGTCTCAACTCCTTTTTTGTGAAAATTGTTTATAATTGTAATATGAATATTTATGTATTTCTCATTGTAGTTCTAAAATGTTTATCACTTAAATATGTTTGTAAAACTATATTTATATTGTAGTAACAGATTAAAAGGTATTTGTAGAAAACATTTTTTTCTCCTTTTTAAAATACATATTACGCGTGAACTTGGTTTTACCACAGCGTACACCGCGTATTTTGCTCTCTGGTCCCACTTCTCAGAACATGCACAGATCAAAACAGCTGCTTCTCATATACGGAAGTACCAACGTATGGTCAGAGATTGGACTGATATCCATTAAAGTAATTATAATAACAAAAAGACTAAGTCCCAGTAAGGAGCATATGAGTGAAACAAGGTAAGTGTGGGCAAGGGGTAAAATCACCACTCCAAATGTCAGGGTTGAAAGACCTCCTAACTCCAACTCTGTTTCTCCTACCTTGATGGGAGAGCAGATGGATGGAATAAGCTTAAGAGTGTCAGTCCCGGATGACCTCTAGGGTAAGCTTTAGTCATCATCCACCACACAAAGATCATACAAATTCTTCACCATGACTACTGAAAGTGAGAGAAGCCATCTAAATAGGGTGAGAAAAATCAGGCATCATTTCTGCAGAAATGTGTATTTTTTTTAAAAGAAGAACACTTTTCCGATGAGTGAATATTTTGATTGATGTAGATCTCAATGATAATGAATGGAATGGTCCTTGCATTTACTTGCACACCTTGGGGCACATTTACATGCCCCTAATGCCACCGGAGCATTGTTTTTTCTGACGCTTCGGTGGTGTTACTCATTGCCTGCCCCTGTGCCACAGCAGACTGCTGCAGTAAGGGTCACATTTACAATGTGACATTAAGCCGCTCAACGTGGCTTAACGTCACATTGTAAATATGACCCTTACTGCAGCAGTCTGCTGTGGCACAGGGGCAGGCAATTAGTGTTGCTGTGGGCGTTCCACCGCAACACCCATTGCTTATTGGCGCTGCCCCATATTTACTAGATATGGGGCAGTGCCAAAAATATGATGAGGAAATACCTGGTCTTAAACAAGTGAGACGAGCAGAAATGTTTTATTTCTCCTCGTATTTTGCTCTTTCCATGTGTGCTAGAAACAGCAAGTCGCCTGTAAAGATTGTTTATGTGCACAATGGTGTCCCTTCCTGCACATCAACAATCACCCCTGCAGCACAGGCACCCTTGCAACATGGCGCAAAGGTGCCTGCGCTGGAGCTAGGCTGCTTTTTTAGTGCCAGCGTTAAGGGAAACCTAGGGGTTCGTCGTATTTGTGTAAATACCACTCATCCCTGAGCAAATCCCCCCACATTGGAGCGCTGTGTTAGCAATTTTGGAGTAACACTGCACTCCAACATTTTTAGGAAAATAATCCCCCATGTATCTAAAGTATGAACAGTAAGTAATCAGCACCAGTGAGTGGGTGTGTCAATTTGACCTTGGCCACAGCTTAGCCGTTTATGTTGAGGTCAAGCAAGACATACACTTAAACTCTTGATTTGGAGCACTACAAACCCTCAAACTCATTTCCCCATCAAATGTTTATATAGCTGTACAATTATAGCTTGTATTTAGCAATGCAGGTAATTTCCTTTCCTTCTCGGTCCCGAAAAGTGATGGATTGATCGAGAGACGGTTGTAACTGCACCTGTGTTATCAAAATTGGATTACTACAACAGCTTGATCCTCAATATTGAAAAACAACACCTAAAAAGTTGCAGATGATACAAAATGCAGCTGCAAGAATCCTATGGGATTTGCCCAAATATCAATCGGTTTCCAAAGAAATTAGGAAACTGCACTGGCTTCCAGTGGCAAGTCGTATCAAGTTCAAGGCCTTATGCTTGGCCTACAAAGCTCTTAATGATTCAGGATCCATCTTTTTAAATAAACCTCTTTAAGTGACATCATCCTAGTAGACTGCTTCGGTCCACTGAGGCCAAGTATATGATTGTTCAGAGATTCCATACAATTATTGGGGTGTTGGAAGCATGAGTTATGGAACTGCAAAACTCTGGAATACTCTCCTGTTGCATATTACACCCTCGCATTCTTTGTCTGCTTTTTCCAGACCTATGCCTTGATTCAGTTGTGATGTGCTTTGAGCTTCTGAAGAACTGGGATATCAAATACCCAGCGGCGCCAGGGACACGCCCAAAGTCCTCTGGGTTCCCTTGCCTTGGTATTCAGAGACACAGAATACTTCTAGGTGGCGTCAGAGATCAAATTTATTAGCTGCAGCTAGTATCAGAAATCCCAGGAATACAACACGGTGTACAACTCAAGAAACTGCTCAATTTTACTAAGGCGAGACATCCCTATTTATACACAAAAAGGTACATTTAAAATGCACGCCCCTGCACCAAAATTCAACCAATAGAAAATACATGACATCACACAGCATCATACAGTAAAGCTCATTTTACAGTGTCCCAACCCACAAGTTAATATTGAGGGATATCTAAATAATAATCTGGAAGGCCCGGACAAACCCTTAATTGAAAGCGTAACCCATGAAATGAAAAAAACAGTAAAGAAAAGTAGTTTCAGATAATGTGCAAGATAACAGAAACGTAAAGAAACTTAAAAGTTAACAAATGTCTTGAATGGTGATTGGGAAAGTGGATAACGATCTTGCAGGAAAATTGGCTTGGCAGGGTCAATTCCAGGTGAAAGGCCAGCTTCTGAAATTAACTCCAGCGCACAAAGAAAACCTTAGTTAATGTATACATGACCCACAAAAGGTCAGACTGCTTTGCTCGCAGACTAACTTCTGAGGCCTACGTAAAAGGCAACACCAGATGGCAGTCACGACGCATGGCAAAAACCCATGTTTAGAAAAGAAAGTCGTAAGGAAAGAAACAATTTAGATATTGATTAGGATAAGATATGTGCAAGGAAACTAAAGGTTAACGAGGTCCTGAACAGTGATTGAAAAACTCAGACAACGATCAGCTAGTGAAACTGGTTTTGCAAAAGGTCAGTTTCAGGTGAAAAGGGTCACTCTCTCTGCAGTTCATTCAGAGTCAGAAAAACCCAAGTTAATATATGCACGAACTCAGAAGGCCAGGCCACTTGTTCGTTGGGCCTACTTCGCAGGCCTACGTGAGGCAAGACTAAAATGGAGTCAGGTTTGAGAATTACAGAACCACAGACCCTCCTTTTGCCATTACGTAGGCAATAACCTAAACTCATGTCAATCTGAATCTAGGTCTATATCTATTCTCATCAGGTCATCAAGGTGTTGCTGTAACATCATCTTATTATCCTTCACTTCTCTCGGAACTAGTCTTCTCACACAGATCGTAGCACAAAGACTACAAATGGCGGGACCACACTGGTTGCATAAACAACACGAGAAAAGGATAGTTAACGCCATACCAAGGAACATCAGAATCTTCCATCCCCATTTGGACAGCGATTCCCATAACCATCCCATCAACGACCAGTTACCTTCGTCCACATGAATAGACTCACAGATATTATGTAGTCTAGAGATGGCTTGGGACACTGTCGGGGCATTATCTGGTATGAAAACGCAGCAACTAGATCTAATCAATTTGCATACCCCACCTCTATCTGCAAGTATAATATCTAAAACAAAACGGTTCTGTAATGTCAAGGCGATCCGCTTGAAGCTCAGCTGTAATATTGCTAAGGGCACCTGCAGTCTCATTTATAGTGGCCTCAACCACTCTCGTAAGCTGACGAATATTCCTACTATTAGCCATAGGATCCTAAAAGGGTAGGAAACTCTTGAAGAAGTCTCCAGCTTCTTGTGCGACAGTATCTTTCGCATTGATTATACCTCTACCATATCTTGTCTTATGGTAATCGAAAACAGCAGTGTATGTAGGGGGAAGGAAAAATGCCACGTAACATGTGCCGGAAAAATTAGATGGCAACCATGTGTATGCTCTATTGTGACAAACAAAATACGTGCCATTAGCTGGCACGAACGGAGGGGATTTCTGGGACTTATAAACGTATGTGTAAACACACACTCTCTTACCAAGCTGACCTCTCGGATTCCGACCATTACCTTGCAAACAGAGATGACCTCGGTGGGGTACAATCCAAATAGGAGAAGACCTTCGCTGTCTTTCTTTCTCCGTCAAGCTAACACTATATGTCATCTTATTCCAACCGGCATATGCTCGTACCTCATCTCTACGGATAGCGTTATACGCATCGATATCTCTAATCATATCAACTATTCCCCGTATCAAGGCATTATTACTTGCATTGTCTTTGACGGAACGTACAGGAGAGGCTTCATTCGCATAGATAAACATTGATTGGAGTGCCCAAACTGACCCGTTAGGCGAAAAAGGCAAAACCAAATAGGGCATTCCCTTATCTGTAGTATGTGGCATAAGACCACACACCCAACAATTCGTGGTATTTATAACTAGCTGATGCTGATGCAACATCTGTATAAACAAATTGTTCACAAATTCTGATCTTCGTGTCTGTTCATGTTCAGGTAACGTATGAAACTCATGTGGAGAAACAGTAGAAAAAGAAAGAGTAGGTTGGGAGGTAGATGTAAGTGGCAATTGTGTGACATAGAAAATCCAACCCACACAAGCTAACGTAATATTCACAAGCATGAGAAAACACATTATTAAAAAACATTTGCTACGAATCAATATACATATTCAGACTTTAGAATCCACTTTCCTAACACATTTATCAGACTCAAGAAACTCCATCCTCTAACGTGCTGCTCACGGAAATTTTCCTTCTTCACTTAAGATGTGCGCCAAGATCACACTAACGACCCTGAACCACAGACCTTGTGTCAATACGCGGCTCACCCCTTAAGAACTTCCTACCGTGACCCTGCAGCTGAGTCCGGATGGTGACTTGAAAAAGGAAAAAGCAAAAAAAGTCTCTTGATCTGACAAGGTGTAATTCAATGTATAAAAAATTTGGTTTTATTTGTCCATGGCAATAGGCTTTCTTGGCCTTAAATTGTAGCGTTCTTTATCAGGTACAGCTGGATCTTTAAATAAAAGTTCCAGATTGGTGGTGTCAATCTTTAGATGAGGAGGCACAGCAGCTTGCAGAACATCATCATCCTCGCGTTCTGACAGTGTCCATGTCAAATGAGCATCACTAAAGGGCACAAATCAAGTTCAAGTTCAAGTTCAAGTTCAAAATTTGTATAGCGCACTACTCACCCAGAGGGTCTCAAGACGCTTGAGGGAGGGGGGTGCTTTACTTATCGAATATCCAAGTTTTTAGTTGCTTTCTGAAGGAGAGGTGGTTCTGTGTAAGGCGGAGGTGGGTGGGGAGAGAATTCCAGGTTTTGGCCGCTAAGTAGGAGAAGGATCTCCCCCCCATGGTGGATCTATGGATGCGCGGAATTGTGGCGAGGGCTTGATTGGACGATCGTAGTTGGCGGGAGGGGGTGTAGAAGGACATTCGTGTGTTGAGGCATTCTGGTCCTAGGTCGTAGAGGGCTTTGTGTGCGTGGGTGAGGAGACGGAACGTTATTCTCTTGTTGACGGGGAGCCAATGGAGGTCTTTCAGGTGGCCGGAAATGTGAGCTTGCCGAGGGATGTCCAATATGAGTCTAGCTGAGGCGTTTTGGATGCGTTGGAGTTTTTTCTGTAGTTTGGCTGTGGTTCCGGCGTAAAGGGTGTTTCCGTAATCCAGTCGTCTGGTGACCAGTGCGTGAGTGACCGTCTTTCTTGTTTTGGTGGGGATCCAACGGAAGATTTTTTTGAGCATGCGTAGGATGTTGAAGCAAGATGATGAGACGGCGTTGGCTTGTCTGGTCATCGAGAGGGAGGAGTCCAGGATGAAGCCTAGGTTACGTGCATGATCCGTAGGTATGGGTGCGGTTCCCAGGGCCGGTGGCCACCATGAGTCGTCCCAGGCAGAGGGGGATGACCCTAAGATGAGGACTTCCGTTTTGTCCGAGTTTAGTTTTAAACGGCTGTTCTTCATCCACTCGGCTACTTCTTTCATTCCTTTGTGTAAGTTGTTTTTGGCGGTGTTTGGGTCTTTGGTGAGGGAGAGGATCAGCTGGATGTCGTCTGCGTAGGTGATGATGTTGAGGTTGTGTTGGCGCGCGATGGATGCGAGGAGACTCATGTATATGTTGAAGAGGGTGGGGCTGGCCTCTGATCTAAAAGGGGGGAGGCGGACTCTTTGGGTTCTTCCGGCGAGGAACAAGATGATCCAGTCCAATGCTTTTCCTTGTATTCCGACGTTGCTGAGTCGTTGTATGAGGGTGCTATGACAGACTGTGTCGAAGGCTGCGGAGAGCTCAAGTAGGATGAGGGCCGCTGTTTCTCTGTTGTCCAGTAGGGTTCGAATGTCATCTGTTGCTGCGATGAGGGCGGTTTTGGTGCTGTGTTTGGCTCGGAAGCCAGACTGTGAAGGGTCGAGGGATTTGTTGGATTCAAGGAAGGCGGCGAGCTGGCTATTGACGGCTTTCTCAATGACTTTGGCAGGGAATGGGAGGAGCAAGATGGGGCGGTAGATCTTAAGTTCAGTGGGGTCTGCTGTGGGTTTCTTCAGAAGGGCGCTGAGTTCGGCATGTTTCCAGCTTTTTGGGAAGGTAGAGTTGAAGGAACAGTTGATGACATCGCGGAGATTGGGCGTAATAATGAAGTCTGCTTTGTTGAAAATGTGGTGGGGACATGGGTCGGTTGGCGATCCTGAGTGGATGGAGTTCATCATGTGGATGGTGTTGTTAGGAATCGAGCTAGTCCTGTTTCAATGGCCATGCCTTGTTATCATGTGACCAGGGGCTGGGAGATATATAGTCAGTCCTACCTTTAGTTCATTGCTCGATATTGCCAGTGTTTGGATTCCCTTCCTGGTTGTTGGATGCTGGAGGCTGCAGAGCTGATTTTTCCTCTCGGTGGTCCTTTCCCTTGTTTGCTGAGCTGTACCCTCTCACGGGCTCGTGAGAAGGGTTATTCCTGTTTTTTACCTCGGTCCCGTCCCTTCCCTGTCTTTTCTCTTTTCTGTTAGGTATTTAGAGGTATCCTGGTAACCCCTCCCTTTTTCCCTTTCTTACCTTTGTTATTCACTTGGGGTTTTAGGTTACGTTCCACTTTATTGATTGAGTGAACCGGGGGCTCCCGGTCACTCTAGCGAGCCTGCCAGCGTTTTGTGGTAGAGCTGAGAACCGCCGCTACTACGTAGCGCGTCCCCTCCTCAGCGCTATCCGCCTCCTTGTATGCGGAAGTGACGTTTCGGGTCACTCCGCGGCGGTCTAGAGTAAACACTAGCGCTGATTTGAAAGCGCACGGAGGTTTCCCTTGTCTCGGCCCCATTGGAGTTTTGTAGTTCCCTCACGGGGTTTTTTGGTAGAGGTTGCTTGCCTTCCCTGACCTTTTTCCCCGGTTAACCTTTTAGGCGCCAGTGCCAAGCCCCCTGCTCCCGCTGTGATACTGCTACAGTTTTAAAGGCAGTCTGATTCTTATCACGTTTGTTTCTTCATGTACACAGCATCTTTGCGAAGCCAATCCTGCACTATACACAGGTGAGAGGGGACTGGTGACTAAGGCATGGTCATTGGGGGTTGATATCAGCAGTGCCCAGTGTATGTACAACGTGTTGTTTTTTTTTCTACTTGTGCTGCAGGTGCAGAAGCACAAAGAACGTGGGAGCAGTGTCCTGGTGCCGTCAAGGGTGGCAGACTTGGTGTCTTCTTCATACAGCCACCCTCTTTTCTGGTCCATAGGTGCACCCACAGTGTGGTTCCTGTGGGTGTCCAGTGGGCTGGAGAAGGGGACTGGTGCATGCTACGTCCCTGCAGTGTTTGGGCCGGTTGGGGATCTAACAGAATATCGAGCCCAAGTTCATATAACACTGCCCGGACTAGCATGGATGAGGATGGGAATCCCCTGGGGGGAGGTACGGGGGGCCCCTCGATGCAGGATATAATGGGAGCAGTTCATACCCTGCAGGCACAGGTGCAAGAGTTGCAGCAGGAGAATGTAGGGTTGAAGCAGGAGTTAGTCGCCGTAAGAGCCCGAGAACAGTCACAGCAGAGGGGCACTACTCCAGTAATCCAGCCAGCTACCTTCCAGTATACCGGAGGAGCGGGTTCCAGTACTGCTAGCGGCGGTTCACCGATAGCGGTAACAGTCTCTACTCCTGTGGCAGTGCCCTTGGCCCCCCCTGAGAGATTCACAGGAGACAGTGACAAATTTGGCACCTTCATGAACCAGTGTCAACTGCACTTCATGTGCAGAACTAATGCCTTTCCTGACGACTCTGCTAAAATCGCTTTTATATTGTCATATCTGGCTGGTAACGCGGCCCAATGGGCAATCCCGTTAGTGGAAAATAACGACCGGGTGTTGTACAACTACCAGGCGTTTAAAGTCTTGATGCATGGTCTATTTGCCAAGCATGCGTTCATGCAGGCCAGCGACGCCGAGCTGTTGAAACTGCGGCAGGGCAGGCAGGATTTGTTATCATATATCGCCAACTTCAATCGCTTGGTATCCGAGACGCATTGGCCGACTGAAAAGAGGACGTCCCTTTTCTATCAAGGGTTAAATGAAGAATTGAAGGACATAGTGTCTCAAGTGGTGGATCCTCCAGAAGACTGTGCGGCATTCATAGACTTGGTAGTGAAACTTAACCATAGGGTGACAGAAAGGCGAGGTGAGCGTAGCAGATTTCAGTACCCAAGAGGTGGTTATGTGAGACCAGAGGTAAAGGCGGGAGGCGAGAGCAAAACCACACCCGAGCCCATGGAAATAGGTGGGGTACGAGGCCCATTGACATCAGAGGAAAAGAAGAGAAGGAGAGAGAAAAATCTGTGCTTGTATTGCGGACAAGGGGGGCACTTTGCTCGTGATTGTCCCGTGAAACCTTCTGGAGCAGGGTTTGGGAAAAAGGTGGCATGTATACAAATAGATAAGATCTCGGAGAAAGAAAAGACTTTACAATATGAAGTGGTGGGAGCGATTGATCAGGCCCCTAGGCATTTTGTGATCAATGCGCAGCTATTGATATCTGCGCAGAGCCGTGTCCCGGTGTCGGTGTTGCTTGATTCAGGGGCCACCGGGAATTTCATGGATATATCAATGGCGGATAAATTGAAGGTTCCTTGTCAGCTAAAGGAACAACCAGAACCAGTAAGGGCCATTGATGGAACCGAGTTGACTTCGGGGTGTATCACCAGACAGACCGAGCCCTTGGGTTTAGTATGTGACAATGGGCATGTGGAGTCCGTGGTTTTCGATTTGATTGATGCCCCCTCGTTTGGCCTAGTTCTGGGGGTTCCGTGGTTACAAACGCACAACCCTAGGATTGATTGGGTACAGAGATTGGTCACTCTAGATTCGGTACACTGCTTAAAGAACTGTTATGTAGTGGCGGCGGAGCAGATTAACCCTTTGTCCTGTGCGGCTACCGAGAAGTGTAGTATCCCTCCACAGTATGCAGCCTATGAGGAGGTGTTTGACAAAGAGTGTGCCCAAGGGCTCCCTCCCCACAGATCATACGATTGTAAGATCGACCTTATACCGGGTGCCCCATTGCCATGTAGTCGGGTTTATGCATTATCGGAACCAGAAGAGGCTCATCTGAAGTCCTATATAGATGAGATGTTGTCGTTGGGGTACATACGCCCTTCTTCTTCGCCCGTATCATCGGCCATCTTTTTTATACCCAAGAAAGAGGGGTCCTTGCGGGCCTGTGTGGATTACCGCACCTTGAATTCCGCAACGGTTAAAAATCGTTACCCTCTTCCGCTCATCTCCGTGTTGCTGGACCAACTCCGCAAGGCTACAGTATTTACTAAACTGGATTTGCGGGGCGCATATCATCTTATCAGAGTCCGGCCAGGGGATGAGTGGAAGACGGCTTTTAAGACAAAGTACGGATTGATGCCGTTTGGTCTATGCAACGCGCCCGCGGCGTTTCAGTTCTTCATAAATGAAGTACTTGGTAAATATCTGGACCAAACCGTCATAGTGTATTTGGATGATATCCTCATTTATTCGGAAAAAGGTCTTGATCATACAGAGCATGTGAGACAGGTGTTAAGGACATTACAGGAACAACATTTGTACGCCAAGTTAGAGAAATGTCAGTTTGGGGCTTCTGAAGTGGAGTTTTTGGGATTTGTTATTTCTGCATCAGGCATTCGTATGGATCCAAAGAAGATTCAGGCTATAGTGTCCTGGCCAGTGCCGACGAATGTAAAACAAATCCAGATGCTTCTAGGTTTCGCTAACTTTTATCGGCGATTTATTCTCCATTTCTCCGAGATAGTGGCCCCTATGACTCGCCTCTTGAGAAAGGGCGTTCCTTTTGTGTGGACTGGTGAGACTCAGGAGGCTTTCCGGATGTTGTTGAAACAGTTTGTGTCTGCCCCTGTATTGGTGCAATCTGATCCTGCCCTGCCGTATTTTGTTGAAACAGATGCGTCGTTGTGTGCGGTAGGGGGTGTTTTGTCGCAGAGAGACGAAGCTACTGGCCATATGCATCCCATTGCGTTCTTTTCCAAAACTCTATTGCCAGCAGAACGCAATTATACGGTGGCTGAGAGAGAACTACTGTCGGTCAAATTAGCGTTCGAAGAATGGCGCCATTACTTATGGGGTGCTCGCCATGTGATCACCATCTACACCGATCACAAGAATCTAGAATTCTTTCGTTCCGCAAGGGCATTAACACCGCGTCAGATGCGATGGGTTTTATTTTTTAATGAATTTGATTTTGTTATAACATATCGACCTGCAGCCCAACAAGTGAAATCTGATGCGCTCTCTAGGATACATGTGGATAAGAAGGATGAGGAATCCTTGAGCGCAAGTAGGACCATGATAGATCCAGAGAGAATAGTAGGGGCATTGACACTAGAAGAATTCCCTGCTGTAGTGAAAGATCAGTTAAGTCACCTGGACTTGGCCCCTTGGTTATCCCTGCCACAAATGGAGATGAAGGATGGTCTATTGTACAAGGAGGGCAAGTTGTTCATTCCACCTGAGCTAAGGGATAAGGTGTTGGAGTGGTGTCATTCATCAACCTTGGCAGCCCACCCTGGTATACGAAAGACGAAGGACCTGTGCATGAGGTGGTTTTGGTGGGAGTCCATGTCAAGGGATGTTCAGGGTTATGTGAGTGCATGCCCAGTGTGTGTAACGAACAAGCCTTCGCATAGCAAGCCCTCAGGACTTTTACAGCCTTTGGCAGTACCGCCTGGTCCCTGGCATTCCTTGAGCATGGATTTCGTAACCGATCTGCCTACGGTCACAGGTCTTACTACTGTATTAGTGGTGGTAGACTTATTTACCAAGATGGCCCACTTTATCCCGTTTCCCAAGATCCCTACCGCAAAGGAGATGGCAGTGGTGTTCATGTCCTCCATTGTGCGTTTGCATGGGCTACCGGAGGTAATTGTATCTGACAGAGGGGCCCAGTTCGTTTCACAATTCTGGACCGAGTTATGTCAGGTGCTTAAGATCAAGATCTGTCTCTCTTCAGCTTATCACCCCCAGTCTGACGGTCAGACGGAGCGCACCAATCAGACGATGGAGCAATATTTGCGGTGTCTGATAACATCTTTATTGTGCGATTGGGTCACTGCATTGCCCATCGCGGAGTTTGCCTATAACAACAGTGTGCACTCCGCCTTGGGCATGTCCCCATTTTTCTGTTCCTTGGGGTACCATCCAAGGGCCATGGCGATACAACCCACGGGCCGTGTGCCAGCCATCGACAGTATATGTAAGCAATTGGGGGAAGTCTGGACGTTGGCGCGAACTAGTCTCTTGGAGGCAAAGGAGGCTATGAAGAAACAAGCAGATAAGCACCGAGTCCCTGCGCCTACCTACAAAATAGGGGATCTAGTTTGGCTGTCTTCCCGCAACTTGAGGTTACAGGGTCCACGTAAACTGCAGCCCAGGTTTGTAGGACCTTATCCCATCCTCCAGATTATCAATCCAGTGGCCTTGAAGCTTGAGTTGCCACAGGAGTACAGGGTGCACCCGGTGTTTCACACCTCACTGCTTAAACCCTATGTACCAACTGATCAGGTGCTACCACCCCCCCCTGCGGTCATGATTGATGGACAGGAGGAATATGAGGTCCAGGCAATCCTTGATTCAAAGCGCGTCAGGGGGCGTTTGTACTATCTCGTGGACTGGAAGGGGTACACGAAGGATGACAGGTCCTGGGAGCCTGCTGGGGAGGTTCACGCCCCGCGGTTGGTTCGGGTCTTCCATAGATCTCACCCCTCAAAGCCCAGACCGGTGGGGAGGATTGTCGGGGGGGGGGTACTGTTAGGAATCGAGCTAGTCCTGTTTCAATGGCCATGCCTTGTTATCATGTGACCAGGGGCTGGGAGATATATAGTCAGTCCTACCTTTAGTTCATTGCTCGATATTGCCAGTGTTTGGATTCCCTTCCTGGTTGTTGGATGCTGGAGGCTGCAGAGCTGATTTTTCCTCTCGGTGGTCCTTTCCCTTGTTTGCTGAGCTGTACCCTCTCACGGGCTCGTGAGAAGGGTTATTCCTGTTTTTTACCTCGGTCCCGTCCCTTCCCTGTCTTTTCTCTTTTCTGTTAGGTATTTAGAGGTATCCTGGTAACCCCTCCCTTTTTCCCTTTCTTACCTTTGTTATTCACTTGGGGTTTTAGGTTACGTTCCACTTTATTGATTGAGTGAACCGGGGGCTCCCGGTCACTCTAGCGAGCCTGCCAGCGTTTTGCGGTAGAGCTGAGAACCGCCGCTACTACGTAGCGCGTCCCCTCCTCAGCGCTATCCGCCTCCTTGTATGCGGAAGTGACGTTTCGGGTCACTCCGCGGCGGTCTAGAGTAAACACTAGCGCTGATTTGAAAGCGCACGGAGGTTTCCCTTGTCTCGGCCCCATTGGAGTTTTGTAGTTCCCTCACGGGGTTTTTTGGTAGAGGTTGCTTGCCTTCCCTGACCTTTTTCCCCGGTTAACCTTTTAGGCGCCAGTGCCAAGCCCCCTGCTCCCGCTGTGATACTGCTACAGTTTTAAAGGCAGTCTGTTTCTTATCACGTTTGTTTCTTCATGTACACAGCATCTTTGCGAAGCCAATCCTGCACTATACACAGGTGAGAGGGGACTGGTGACTAAGGCATGGTCATTGGGGGTTGATATCAGCAGTGCCCAGTGTATGTACAACGTGTTGTTTTTTTTTCTACTTGTGCTGCAGGTGCAGAAGCACAAAGAACGTGGGAGCAGTGTCCTGGTGCCGTCAAGGGTGGCAGACTTGGTGTCTTCTTCATACAGCCACCCTCTTTTCTGGTCCATAGGTGCACCCACAGTGTGGTTCCTGTGGGTGTCCAGTGGGCAGGAGAAGGGGACTGGTGCATGCTATGTCCCTGCAGTGTTTGGGCAGGTTGGGGATCTAACAGGTGTCTTCGGTGGTGATTGGGTTCCAGGCGCAAAGGATGTTAGAGTGCGGTTTTGGTTCGGAGGTGGGTGGAGTGGACTGGTCTTCGGACTGGTTTTCAAAGCTGTTATGTATTTCGGCGATTTTGTTGTGGAAGAATGGGGATAGAGTCACAGAGGTCTTGGGAGGGAGTGATGTCGTGATGTGGGGACTCTCTCGCAATCTGTGTCAGCTATTCCATCCCTCACCCACTGATCATACGGTAAAGGAACTTTTTTTCGTATGGGTGGCATGCACCCAGTTCTTTTTACCAGCTACTCTAACAGCAGTTCTAGTGACCAGCAATACCAAATAGGGACCAGTTCATCTCGGTTCTAAGTTCTTAGATCGCTGAAAATTCTTCGTCAAGATAAAATCACCAGGTTGGATCATGTGCCCTGGATCTGTAGTAGCTGTCGGCAAACTGTCATAGACCTGTTGGTGGAGAACACGTAATTGAGCAGTCAAGTCATGTAAGTAATCCACCAACAAAGGGTACTCAATACTGCTGTATTCTTTAGGACAAGGCACACCCCAAACATTCGCAGGATGACCAAACACAATTTCATACGGACTAAGTCCCACTCGAGAATGCACAGTCACCCTTGTTGACAAAAGAGCCAACGGCAAGGCATCCGGCCATGTAAGACCAGTGCTCGCTTGTACCTTAGCTAATTTCAGCTTCAAGCTACCATTGTAAAATTCAACAAGTCCAGCAGACTGGGGGTGATTCGCTGCATGGAACTTCTGATTTATTCCCAAACCAGCACATACTTTCTTCATGATTTGACCCACAAATTCACTCCCATTGTCCGACCATACAATTCTGGGCAAACCATACCTAGGGAAGTACTCTCTCAGCAAAACCTTGGCTGTAGACAAGGCAGTATTATCCTTTAGGGGGTAAGCCTCTATCCACCTGGAAATGGCACAAACAACCACAAGGACATACTTCAAATTATTGCATCTCTCCATATGTATATAATCTAGCTGTATCACCTCAAACGGACACGTCGGAGGAGCAAAATGACCAGCTTGAGTTGGAGTTCCCTTACCAGGATTATACTTCAGACAAATCATACAATGTTTCACCACGTTCTCTGCACATTTCGGAATTCCAGCATTCTGCCAAACTGGAGCCAACAATTTGCATATTCCCTTTGAACTTATGTGAGCCATTCCATGAGCCATTGTAACCACTGGGAGCACATACGCATCTGGCAACAGCCATCGCTGGTGTTCTGACAACTCAACCCAACAACCTGTTGAATCCAACATACCCGTAGTCTCTCTCCAAACACTCACTTCTTTCTCAGTCGCTTCAGCCTGAATCATTTTCACACTTTCTATTGTGTCTTCACACATTCCACCAGCCATAACCCAATTAGCTGGGCCTGCAACATACATACGGCTCATCATGTCTTTCGCCGTTTTCTTCGCAAACTTCATCTGCAAACGCATTCCCTCGACTAACATCGTCCACAACTTTCTTATGCGCACTACACTTCATAATTGCAATCTGCTTTGGGAGAGTGAGAGATTCCAAAAGTTCATTCACCAACTGCCCATGCTGTATTTTTGTTCCGTGCGAAGTAAGGAACCCATGCTCTCTCCATAAATGCCCAAAACTATGGGCAACACCAAACGCATACTGGCTGTCAGTGTAAACATTCACTCGCTTTCCTTCTGACAACACACACGCTCTAGTCAGTGCAATCAACTCTGCTGCTTGCGCAGAATTCTGTGGTATGCGTGCTGTCTCAACAACTGTATGTAAAGTTGTAATAGCATACGCTGCAGTCGTTTCAATCAATCAATCAATCAAAGACATTTATAGAGCGCACTACTTACCCGGAGGGTCTCAAGGCGCTTGGGGGAGGGGGGGTGCTGCTACTGCTCGAACAGCCAGGTTTTGAGCTTCTTCCTGAAGGAGAGGTGGTCTTGGGTCAGGCGCAGGTCGGTCGGGAGGGAGTTCCAGGTCTTGGCGGCCAGGTAGGAGAAGGACCTTCCTCCTGTTGTCGTTCTCCGGATGCGGGAGATGGCGGTGAGGGCGTGACTGGCTGATCGAAGGTGGCGTTTGGGAGCGTGGAAGTTGATGCGGTTGTTGAGGTAGCTCGGGCCTTGATCGTGTAGGGCTTTGTGTGCGTGGGTGAGGAGACGGAAGGTGATTCTTTTGTTGACGGGGAGCCAATGCAGGTCTCTCAGATGTCCGGAGATGTGGCTGTGTCGTGGGATGTCAAGGATGAGTCTGGCCAAGGCGTTCTGGATCCGCTGGAGTCTCTTCTGGAGCTTGGCGGTGGTTCCGGCGTAGAGGGCGTTGCCGTAGTCCAGTCGGCTGGTGACGAGGGCCTGGGTGACCGTCTTCCTGGTCTCGGTGGGGATCCACCGGAAGATCTTACGTAGCATGCGCAGGATGTTGAAGCATGACGAGGAGACGGCGTTGACCTGTCTGGTCATGGAGAGGGAGGAGTCCAGGATGAAGCCCAGGTTGCGTGCGTGGTCTGTCGGTTTGGGTGCGGTGCCCAGGGCGGGGGGCCACCAGGAGTCGTCCCAGGCGGAGGGCGAGGAGCCCAGGATGAGGACTTCCGTCTTGTCCGAGTTCAGTTTCAGGCGGCTGGTTGTCATCCACTCGGCTACGTCTTTCATCCCTTCGTGAAGGTTGGCTCTGGCGGCGGCGGGGTCGTTGGTCAGGGAGAGGATCAGCTGGGTGTCGTCGGCGTAGGAGATGATGTTGAGGTTGTGTTGGCGTGCGATGGCCGCGAGGGGGCTCATGTAGACGTTGAAGAGGGTGGGGCTCAGCGAGGATCCTTGAGGGACGCCGCAAATGATTTCGGTGGCCTCTGACTTGTACGGTGGTAGTCGGACTCTCTGTGCTCTTCCATCGAGGAAGGAGATGATCCATTCCAGTGCCTTCTCCTGGATTCCGACGTTGCTGAGGCGCTGCACTAGGGTGCGGTGGCAGACAGTGTCGAATGCCGCGGAGAGGTCTAGGAGGATGAGGGCCGCTGTTTCTCGGTTGTCCATCAGGGCTCGGATGTCGTCGGTGGCAGCGATGAGGGCAGTCTCGGTGCTGTGGTTGGCTCGGAAGCCAGACTGTGAGGGGTCGAGGGATCCATTTGTCTCGAGGAAGGCAGCCAGCTGTTTGTTGACGGTCTTCTCGATGACTTTGGCTGGAAACGGGAGGAGCGAGATGGGGCGGTAATTCTTGAGTTCGGTGGGGTCCGCTGTTGGTTTCTTTAGTAGAGCGCTGAGTTCGGCGTGCTTCCAGCTCTCCGGGAAGGTGGCGGTGTCGAAGGAGTTGTTGATGATGTCCCGCAGGTGGGGTGCGATGACAGCGTCGGCCTTGTTGAAGACGTGGTGAGGGCAGGGGTCGGTCGGAGATCCGGAGTGGATGGAGTTCATCATGCGGACGGTGTCTTCGATGCTGATCGGAGTCCAGGCGCGGAGGGTGGTGGTGGGGGGCGTTGGTGCGGTCGTGGCGTGCGTCGGTTGAGTGCTGAAGCTGTTGTTTATGTCCGCGATCTTGTTGTGGAAGTAGGAGGCGAGGGAGTTGCAGAGGTCTTGCGAAGGGGTGATGTTGTTGTTTCCGGCGTTGGGGTTGGAGAGCTCTTTCACGATGTTGAAGAGTTCCTTGCAGTTGTGTGCGTTGTTGTCCAGCCTGTCCTTGAATGCAGTTTTCTTGGTGGCGCGGATCAGTTGGTGGTGCTTCCGGGTGGCAAGCTTGAGGGTGGTCATGTTGTCCGGTGTTGGTTCCCTTCTCCAGGCTTTCTCGAGGGCTCGGCAGTTCTTCTTGGAGCTCTTGAGTTCGTCGGTGAACCATGGGGCCTTCTTGCTTCCAGGTCTGCTGGGCGGGGTCCTCAGTGGGGCGAGTTCGTCCGCGCAGTTGCTGATCCACTTCGTGAGGTTGTCGGCAGCCTGGCTGGGGTTCGCTGAGCTGGTGGGAGGGTGCTGGCTCAGGGAAGCGGCGAGCTGGTCGGCTGTGATCTTGTTCCAGCTTCTTCGAGCAACCTGTTGCTGGTGGTGGTGGATCGTCGTTCTTCTGAAGGTGAAGTGGACGCAGCTGTGGTCCGTCCAGTGGAGTCCTGTGGCGTGGCTGAAGGCGATGTCTTTGCTGGATGAGAAGATGGCGTCGAGTGTGTGTCCAGCGAGGTAGGTGGGGGTGGGCACCAGCTGCTTGAGTCCGAGGTTGTCGAGGTTGTCGAGCAGGGGTATGGTGTTGCGGTCGTTGTTGTTCTCCAGGTGGAAGTTGATGTCCCCCAGGAGGATGCAGTCAGCGGAGGAGAGGGCATGCGGGCTGACGAAGTCGGCGATGTCCTCGCTGAATTGTGTGCGAGGTCCCGGGGGTCGGTAGATCAGGGTGCCTCTGAGGGTGGTCTTCGGGTCGGTGTGGAATCTGGAAGTGTAGGTGTTCGGCGGTAGTCAGCGTGTCGTCGGTGTTGGTCGTGATGTGGATGGTGTCTCTGTGGATGATGGCGATGCCTCCTCCCATCTGGTTGGCGGTGTGGTCCCTCCGAGTGATCTTGTAGCCCTCTGGGATGGCGATGGCGATGTCGGGCGCTGAGGAGTCGTTCATCCAGGTTTCCGTGAGGAAGGCAACGTCAGGAGCTGTGGTGTCGAGGAGGTTCCAGAGTTCGATGGCGTGTCTGTGGACGGAGCGGGTGTTGAGCAGGATGCACTTGAGGTGGTTGCTGCTGGTGTTCGGCTTGGCGAGTGCTGGTGCGAGGCAGTCCGGATGCAGGAGAACTTGCAGGCATGGCAGCTGAAGGGTCCGTGGGTGCGTCTCGGGTGGCACGGTAGCACCCGGGATTCGGCCGGTGTTGAGCGTGTTGATGGTGGCGGCGTCGTACGTCCGGCGGGCGGGCTGGGGTCCTCGAGGGCCAGGGGTCCTGGCACTGGGCGCGGTCCAGGCGCGGACGGGCGTAGACGGGCTTACCTTTGGCGCACCTTCGGCGCTCAATCGGTGCTCCCGCTGCGCGGTCGCTCTGGGGGCGTCATAAGAAGGGAGCGGTGAGGGAGGGTCCGCTGGGAGGCGGGTAGCGCAGGGACCAATCGGCAGGCGGGGGGCGGGTTCGGAGCTGCTGCGGCGGGAAAAGCTACGGCGGGAGAAGCTGGGGGCTCGGCTGGCGGCCCTGCGGCGGCCCTGCGGCGGCTGGGGCGTCTGCTCGGCTTCGGTGTCTGGCAGCAGGTAAGGAGGAGCAGGCAGGGGGTGTGGGGGCGACCAGGCCGTGGGCGCAGTGGTCGCCCACGGCCTGGTCACCATTCGGAAGCTTAAAACACGAACCATCTACCCATAGGGTACCATCAACATCCGTAAGGGGACTATCCCTCAGGTCAACTCTAGCCTTCGTTTCTTCCTCTGTACGAAGAAAACAATCATGCTATTCCTGAGGATCCATCTCTGTAGAGATCGGTAACAATGTAGCTGGATTCAACACATTACATCTTATAATGTGCACATGACTAGCCAACAATGTCAACTCGTAACCTGACAGTCGTACACTAGTAAGGTGCTGTGTCTTAGTCCTGTTTAATAAGGTATCCACTGCATGTGGGACCATCACAAGCAACGTATTATCCAATACCAAACCAGCAGACTGTCGGATAGAAACAGCCGCTGCAGCTGTAGCTCTTAGACAACTCGGCAACGCCTTAGCAACTGGGTCTAACGTTGCTGAAAAATACACACATGGACGCTGCTTGTCCCCAAATGGTTGTGTCAACACTGACAACGCACAACCTTCTCTCTTGTGCACGTACAACGTGAAAGGCTTACTATAGTCTGGAGTACCCAACACAGGAGCCGAACACAATGCATCGCGTAGTTCAGAAAAACTTTTCTGACATTCGTCAGACCAAGGAAGAGGATGCGGAGTATCTTTCAGAGTCACTGCTAACAGAGGTTTCGCCAACAGTGAAAAATTGGGGATCCACTGTCTACAATATGATGTAATACCTAAAAAGGCACACACTTCTCTCTGTGTGGATGGTACACTCATTTGCGCAATTGCTTGAATTTGTTCTGGGGTCAATCTCCTTCCCTCCTTCGACAAGAGTTGACCTCAGTAGGTCACTTCTTGGCGACAATATTGCAACTTTGAAGGTGACACTTTATGATGAAGGTTAGACAAATACCACAATAAAGAAAGAGTAGCCTCTTTACAAATCTTTTCATCATCAGCAGTAATCAATAAATCATCGACGTACTGAATAAGAGTAGCACCAACAGGTAACACAAAACCGTCAAGCTGAGTTTTCAACGCCTGACTATAGATGGAGAGACTTTCACAATAACCTTGGGGAGCTCTCTTAAACCGGAAGCTTCGGCCTCCTAATGAGAAGCCAAAAATATCCCTGCTCTCCTCAGCAATAGGAATACTGAAGAAAGCATTCTTCAAATCGATGACAGAAAAACAAGCTGCCGAAGCAGGAATCAGAGTCAACAAAGCAGTAATATCAGGTACCACAGGAAACTGTGGCACGACAATCTTGTTTACCTCTCGAAGATCGATCACAAACCGGTACACAGGTGGCTGAGAAGCATCAGTACGTTTAAGGACAGGCAAAACAGGACTGTTACAAACATTACCTCTCATTTCCTCAACTACACCCTTCTCAACCAGATCATAGACAATCGCTAATAGAGCTCTCTCACCATCACTCGAGATCTTGTATTGGGGAATACGAGGTAGCCTAGCATTTGACTTAACCACATCCATGCGACCTAGATTCCCCTCCGGTGCTGAGCCCTTATGAAAACGGGCGTGGTCATGACGGAACGGTTCCGTCATAGGCACAGCTCGACTGATGCTCATGACGGAACCGTTCCGTCATGAGCATCGAAGGGGTTAAGGGTGACAACATAAGGTGGAATCTGAAAAAGACCAACATCATTTGGACCTGTAGCCCAAAGTGTATCAGGAAGCGAACGCAATTCCAATGGCAAACAATCCTTAGACAAATACATTGGGGAAATCACTTTCTTACCAAGGGTAAGTTGTACTCCTGAAGGAGAACAATGTAATGTCGCATACAATCTTTTCAGCAGGTCCAAACCCAACAGATTCTCACCACAACCAGTCGTTAGAATAAGTGGAGCTTCCAATATACAAGGGCCAATGGAAAGGGACAAAGGACTAGAAACCGGATTACGAACTGGGGCGCCTGAAAATCCTACTGAAACATTGGTCAAGCCAGACAAAGGTTCGCCAGGAAGTTTAGAGTGCATAATAGAACTCTTCGTCGCACCAGTATCCAAAAGAAAAGGTTCTGCCACACCTGATGTAATCACTTCAACATAAGGTCCACTCTGATCTACTGGAACTGACACTACTTCCTCACTTTGTCCTTGGCTGTCCTAGTTATCATTATAACCAGAACTCTCACCTTCAACATAGTAATCCTCAACATAGTACTGGGCAGACTGACCACTCTGAACATTTCTGTCTGTCAAAATAATTCGCAGAATTCTGTAGGGAAGAGGAACGCTCATTCTGAGGGATCACACCACGTCCCCTACCCCTAGGAGCTTGCTGAAAACTACCACGACCTCTCTGACCAGATACACCATTCGCACGCTGTAACAAAGCCGGGCAACTATTCTTGTAATGACCTTCCTCTCTGCAATAAGCACACTGATTAGGGCCTGGAAAGATTCGCTGAACATAAGGCTCAAGCTTCTGTAACAATCTCTGAAATTGTGGAGGTTGCTGAAACTGAGGCTGATTCTGACGAGGCGGATAAGCTTGCTGCAAAAGAACTTTCGTCTTTAACTCTTTAGTTTTCTTCTCCACTTTATCCTTCTCAACTTTATCCCTATTCTCGTAATATTGTGCAGTAGCCAATATCTGGGCCGACGAAGAGACAACCCATGAACTCTCAGAGTCCTTTAACTTATTAGAAAGTTCGGGAAGCAAATTAAAGACAAATTTATCCACAAACAACCTTTGACCACCCTCCGTACTCATATCCTGACCACTATGATCGAAAAACTTTTCTTCAAACCTCGTGAAGAAATCAGACACACTCTCGTCTTTCTTTTGCTTACATGCTGCTAACTTATCCCAATTCTTTTGTAAAGCGGGCATCATTGTTTTCATCAAATTAATAATTCTACCTGGTAATTCTAAAACTAGAGATTCAGGTTTAGCACCTCCCTCCTGTCTACCATCTTCAGCAACAATATTCGCCCAGGTATCACCTAATTCGGCAGCATGATTCTCATGACGAATCTTCGCTCACAAGGGTTGAGGGACTACATTACCCATCAACATATCAATGTCAGCTAAATTCATAATACACGCTTCAACTGTCTGGGACAACTCCTTGTAATAACCAGCAGGATTCTTACGAGGGTCAGGTAAGGTCTGCTTAAGAGCCAAGACCTCTGCTCTCTTCCAAGGGACATGTACCCAAACTCGCTGAAAATGAGCCGGAGCGGCAACAATACCCTGATTTACATTGGCCTGAACTGCTTCTTTCCATACAGGAGGAACTTCTCTCTTAGGGTACTGTTTCACTTTCCTCCTAACAGAGGAATCAGGTTCATACAATGTCTGAGGTGAAAGTCTAGATCTGAAAGCAAGTATTGTCTCTACGGCATCTGTAACATCAGATTCCACTCTCATCCCTTTAGCAAAATCTGACTGAACATCGAGCACATCCTGCGGAATCGGACCCAACTCGTTATCTTCCCATTCCTGACGCAGAAAAGTACACATTACATCAAAAACATACCTTTGCTTAGGCGGTTCCCACTAAAAGAAAACATCCATAACTGCTGGCAAATCATACCTCAGAGCATTTAAAATCCACCAACGAGCCAACAAATCCAACACTGTCCGTTCTTCAGAACTAGGAAGCTGACTATGACTCTGTTTACGTTCCGAAACAGGGGTCATATTCAGTGACTCAAACAATGGTGACAACAGATTAACGACAGTCTCAGTCATTCGTTTTCGAGCAGAAGGGGAAGAAGTAGACATAAGAACAGGAGAATAAGTATTCTGAGGCACAGAAGGTGTAGGGACAAGAACAGTAGAAGTCGAAGATGCAGAAGCAGAAGGCAAAGGAGTTGGAGGCAAAGCTGGTAGCAAGGCTGGCGACCCTAGAATGGGTTGCGCAGGAGCAGGCAAAACCATCTGTGAAGTACCGGGTGGCTGAACAACAGCAGGAGGTTGAACAACAAAGGGTGGAACAACCAGGGGTAATAGAGGCGCAGTAGCACCCTGCATATAGGGAGGAGGCAATCTCAGTAAATGAGAGATCAAAGGATCTTTTTCAAGGTCTTCTATCACTTTCGGAGGAGAAGATGGCAAGGCCAGATAACATTTATCTATGGCCATGCAATGCTGTCTATCTAAGACTTCACTCGCACGCTCTTCTCCATCTTCCTTAAACTGTCTAGCAGCTTGTAGTACTGACATATTCTTATCTTTCTTATCTCTCTTTGCTTGCTTAATTTCTCGCTGTTTGGCTTCCTTATGCCAAAGGCGGAAAGAGTCAAACATTGCCGGCCGGGCTTTCTTCCTAAATAGCCTAACTTCTAGATTGTCTAAAATCTCTGTTTCAAAACTACCATGTGGGGGCCATTGCAAAACACCATCTTTTTTCGTGTAGCGAACCCATACTTCGTTATAAGTAATAGGGCCACTCCGTGTTTAGAATAGAGCTCATAAGTCGGAGTTCCAACCGGAGGTATCGGATATGAATCCTCCAATCGGGAATCCCTGTTACTACCACAAACAAACCAATTGCCAAATTTACCAAGACCAGGCATCTTGCTCACTAGTCTGGTTTCAAACTTAAAAGGGAATCAAAAAATGATACACTCGTAAATATACAGGCCCTTCGGCTTTGGGTACTGCAGCAACCAAATCAAAACCAAGGAACCAAACAAAGTCGTGGGAGCGACCCACTTATACTTAACCAAATATCTGTCACGCCACCAGAAGACCGTCTATCGTCTCGCTTTACAAACATCAATCGGAGGGTCCAAGACAAGGCGACAGTCAGGGCAGCAGTCCTTCATAGCCGTTGGAAAGCTGGAAGCCTCGCAGAAAAGACCTTTGGTCCATGTCGACATGCAGGGGTCGATGAAGTGGGGGCCATCCTCCAGAATTTCCTCACGCGGCTCCTCGCAATCTTCGGGCTTGGACCGGTCCCACTGAAGTCGCCCCACATTGGGCGCCAACTGAAGAACTGGGATATCAAATACCCAGCGGCGCCAGGGACACGCCCAAAGTCCTCTGGGTTCCCTTGCCTTGGTATACAGAGACACGGAATACTTCTCGGTGGCGTCAGAGATCAAATTTATTAGCTGCAGCTAGTAGCAGAAATCCCAGGAATACAACACAGTGTACAACTCAAGAAACTGCTCAATTTTACTAAGGCGAGACATCCCTATTTATACACAAAAAGGTACATTTAAAATGCACGCCCCTGCACCAAAATTCAACCAATAGAAAATACATGACATCACACAGCATCATACAGTAAAGCTAATTTTACAGTGTCCCAACCCACAAGTTAATATTTAGGCATATCTAAATAATAATCTGGAAGGCCTGGACAAACCCTTAATTGAAAGCGTAACCCATGAAATGAAAAAAACAGTAAAGAAAAGTAGTTTCAGATAATGTGCAAGATAACAGAAACGTAAAGAAACTTAAAAGATAACAAATGTCTTGAATGGTGATTGGGAAAGTGGATAACGATCTTGCAGGAAAATTGGCTTGGCAGGGTCAATTCCAGGTGAAAGGCCAGCTTCTGAAATTAACTCCAGCGCACGAAAAAAAAAACCTTAGTTAATGTATACATGACCCACAAAAGGTCAGACTGCTTTGCTCGCAGACTAACGTCTGAGGCCTACGTAAAAGGCAACACCAGATGGCAGTCATGACGCATGGCAAAAACCCATGTTTAGAAAAGAAAGTCGTAAGGAAAGAAACAATTTTGATATTGATTAGGATAAGATATGTGCAAGGAAACTAAAGGTTAACGAGGTCCTGAACAGTGATTGAAAAACTCAGACAACAGTCAGCTAGTGAAACTGGTTTTGCAAAAGGTCAGTTTCAGGTGAAAAGGGTCACTCTCTCTGCAGTTCATTCAGAGTCAGAAAAACCCAAGTTAATATATGCACGAACTCAGAAGGCCAGGCCACTTGTTCGTTGGGACTACTTCACAGTCCTACGTGAGGGCAAGACTAAAATGGAGTCAGGTTTGAGAATTACAGAACCACACTTCAACGCCAAGAAACCCCAGGGTATTCGCACTCTAAATAAGTATGAAAAACATACCCTCATAGCAGATGCATAGCTTTTCTTGAGGTGCAGCATTTTTGCCTTTTTAAGGTGCATTTCGTGTAACAATATCATTTGGATGTAGGGCTTTCCCAACCTATTCAAATAACGGTATGTGCCTAATTGAGTTTTTTCGTGGTATAATTTGCAGCAAGAGATTCTGCCTCAGTTTTCCACTCTTACTCCAAGTATTACAAACCTCTTGCCCAATTGGCTATCTTAGATGCAGAGACTGGAAAGGCTAGAGACTCTCTGGATATTGCAGTCTCACGGTAATCTGGCTACCAGGGAGTGGTGGTAGATCTTAACGTCTGGACTAAATATTTCAAGTCATTAAGTGGAGTTGTGAACTGTGCTTTATGATTCCTGATCTTTAGTGCAGGAGTGCCAGTGCCGGTGAAAAAGATATCAAAGTTATTAAATTATCAAATCTACTTGTTACAGAGTCTTTTACATGAAACCGATAATGTGAGTTAGGCAGTTCAGTTCCAAAACTCCAAACAAATTGTAGTAAAGTCACAGGGTATTACAATTACATTAGTTGACATGCTCAAATCAAGTAAAATCAGTCATCTCCTGGAGGGTATTCGTCAATGTGTTTCAAGAACAAAACTCCACTTCTGATGCTGGATAAAAAGGGCACTGGTGAACTCCTAAAAAGAAAACAGGAAGTTTATTTAGGATATAATTCTAAGGCAAGCAAAATAGAAACGGAGCGATACTTAAAAGGATCCGCTGGCTGAGCTGCAGTTTATTCCTTTCTGTCCTTCTCTTTTATTGTCCTGCACCTTCCAATCAAGATCTTGGGTTTCCTTGTGTTTGGATCCATGGGCACAGTCTCAACTTTAGCAGTGGTTCAATCAATCAATCAATCAATCAATCAATCAATCAATCAATCAATCAATCAATCAATCATTTCTAAAGCACACTACATACCCACAAGGGTCTCAAGGCGCTGGGGGGGGGGGGCGCTACTGATCGAACAGCCAGGTCTTGAGTATCCTCCTGAAGGTCAGCAGGTCTTGGGTCTGTCGTAGGCTCAGTGGGAGGGTGTTCCATGTCTTGGCCTTGAGGTGGGAGAAGGATCTCCCACCAGTAGTTGTTCTTCGGATGCGCGGGACGGTGGCGAGTGAGAGTTCGACGGAGCGTAGCTAGCGGTTGGGGATGTAGAAGGAAAGCCGTCTGTTGAGGTAGGCTGGGCCGATCTTGTGGAGTGCCTTGTGTGAGTGGGTGAGGAGCTTCAAGGATATCCTCTTGTTGAGGGGGAGCCAGTGCAGGTTTCTCAGGTGGGGGGTGATGTGGCCGTGGCGTGGTATGTCGAGGATCATTCGTGCCAAGGAGTTTTGGGTGCGTTGTGGTCATTTGATGAGCTTGGTCGCGGCGTCCGCATAGTGGGCGTTTCTGTAGTCGAGTCTGCTGCTGACGATGGCCTGGGTGACTGTCTTTTTCTGTATCTGTCGGGATCCATCTGTAGATCTTGCAGAGCATGCGGAGGGTGTTGAAGCACGAGGTTGAGACGGCATTGACTTGCTTGGTAATTGAGAGCGTTGAGTCAAGGATGATTCCCAGGTTGCGTGCATGGTCAGTGGGTGTCGGGCTGCCCCCAGTGCCGTTGGCCACCAGGAGTCGTCCCAGACTGAAGGGTTGGAGCAGAGGATGAGGACCTCCGTCTTGTCCGAGTTCAGCTTCAGACGACTGGTCTTCATCCAGTCGGCAACGGCCTTCATTTCTTCGTGGAGGTTGGCTTTGGTGGTGATGGGGTCCTTGGTGAAGGAGAGGATCAGCTGAGTGTCGTCGGCGTAGGAGATTATGTTGAGGTCGTGCTGTCGGGCTACGTGTGCAAGTGGGGCCATGTAAATGTTGAACAGTGTCAGGCTGAGGGAGGATCCCTGGGGTACGCCGCAGATGATCTTGGAGGCTTTGGAACGGAATGGGGGGAGGCGGACGCTCTGGGTTCTGCCGGAGAGGAAGGAGGTGGTCCAATCCAGAGCCTTGTCACGAATCCCTGCAGCGTGGAGGCGTGCGCGTAGTGTGTGGTGCCAGACGGTGTCGAAGGCGGCAGAGAGGTCTAGGAGGATGAGTGCTGCGGTCTCGCCATTGTCCAGCAGGGTCCTGATGTCCTGAGGTTCATGAAAAGACATGTACATCTCTCACTAGGTGCTTTACTAGCGAATCCCTCTAGTTTTTTTCTCAGCATTTTTATGAATTGTATCAACTGTCTGTTTTAATCTTAGTTATATCCTTAAAGGCTACTGACCGAGTATGACTATGTAAACCAAACATGCAGATTTCCAAATCACAAGTTTAGTATTTGGGGTATCTTGCCACCATCTAATAGTTTTTGTTACCCAACTCAGTGTAAAGGATCTTCTGAATACAGTAAGTAATACTTAAATATATATTTTATTGGAGGTCATTACATCAGGTCCTAACGTGTGCTGTCTATACCCTGAACTGCCCTGCTGTTCCTTGAAAGTTTCCCAACCTTCCTTTTAGAACTTCTGCCCATTCTACTTCTAAATGACATCACAGTGTCAATACATCATTACAATCTCCTCCCTCCCTCCTGAAATGATTAAGGCAACAAACAAAACAAACCAAAAATAAAAATAAATTAAGAAAAATTTACAGTGTTCAATTAGTCTCTCAGGCCTTTTTGAAAGTCTTTCAGATCTTATGTGTATCCATTCACTTTGTTGGACACTTGGGTGTATATTTTCTTGTTCAACATTTGGTCAAACTTTCCAGAAGAAAGACCTGTTTCTTGTTATTATTCTTTCGTCATTCCTTGCAGTCATTGCCGTTCCTTGAACCGTTGTTACTTCTAAAAGTAGAGGATGAACCCTACTCTGTGATTTCCTCACTTGTTGTTGTCGAACCAACACAAGATCACCAACTTGATAATCTTGACTTTGATATTTTCTTCCCTTTTCAGCATAATACCTCATTTTTTCCTTTGCGTCTTTATCTTTTTCCATCACTTCTTTATGAACTCTTGGAGTAGTTGGTGGTAGATGTGGCAAACTGTACAAACATTAAATCTGAGGGACATTTTCCAGTTGACACATGTGGAGTATTTCTATAATCTTTTAAGACATGACACAGTGCTTAATTTATTGAAAGTTGCAACAGTTTTGCTCTTTGTATAGCTTTTTAAATTGTAGCCTTCAGTCTTTCTATCATTCCATTGACTTGGGCCACATGGGAGTTTTTCTTCTGTGCACTATTCCTAAATAGCTCATACATTTTTTAAATTCATCCCCATTAAATGGTTGTCCGTTGTCTGTTTTTAAAACATTTGGAATTTCCCAAGTTGAGAATATTTCATCTAATACTGGAAGTACTGTTGACAAAGATGTTGATGATATTAACTTCATGATGGGAAAACAAGAAAACTCATCTATTATTGCTAATAAGTAATGTCCATAATCTTATGGTCCATAAAAATCTGCTGCTACATTGGACTATACAGCATCTGGTAACTCAGACATGTGTAGTTCCTCAATTCCTTTCTCCTTTGAAGTACATTGACATACATAGCAAAACTGAACAACGTCTTTTACTTGCTTGTCTAATCTTGGAAACCACAATTTTTCTCTTAGAAAATTCTTTGTTGCAGAAATGCCTCTGTGCCTTTCATTAGCCAAATCAATTACACGACGCTGGAGGCTTTCTGGTATTATTTTGTTTCCTCTAAGTAATATTCTTGAAGAAGTTACAGACAATTCCGAACTTATATTCTTAAATACTAGTATTTATTTTTCTTAATATTTGGATGAAATTGACTTCCATTTGTTATTAATCTCCACTTATTTTCATGTACAATTTCTTTTACTTCTCGAAGTTTGTCATCTATTTGTGTTTCTTCAATTAATTCATTTTATTTCATGATTGCTGGAATTGCTGATCTGACTAGGAAATGTATGTACTCTTCAACCTCTAGCTGTTGCTCAATATTTGTTTCAGATGGATGCCTAGATAAATAGTCTGCCGGACTACATTCTTTTCTTGGTTTATGTATGATCCTAAAATCATAATCCATGAGTCTCATTCCCCACCTTTCAATTCTTGGTGGCATTTTTTTCTTTGGATTTCCAAAAATGGAAACTAGGGCTTGATGATCGGTGATAATTACAAACGATTTTCCATAAAGGAAATCATGAGAATGTTAGAATGCTCAAACGACAGCTAAACTTTCCTTCTCAGGTTGGGAATATTTCTGTTCCACTTCGGATAAACCTTGGCTAGCACTGGAAAATACATACCTTGAAGTTTCTCTTCCAGGTTAATGCTGCACTAAAATTGCTCCCAGACCTACAGGACTGGCATCCACTACAAGTTCTGCACATAAGTGTGGATTAAAGTACCTTAAAGTTGCTGCATTTGATATTTCCAATTGTATTTCTTTAAATGCTTGTTCACATTCATCATCCACCAGAAATTTCCATCCCTTCTTTGTCAGCTCTCTCAATGGTAAACTTACAGTTGCATTTTTTTTACATATCGTGCACAGTACCTCGCCATTCCTAAAAAAGATCGTAATTCTGTTATGTCTTATGGTCTTTGTATTGCATTTAAAACTGTTATCTTAAAGGGATCGACCTAAATCCTTTTTCTGAGAATATATGCCCAAAAAATGTTAACGCCTTTTTATTTATTTCACACTTCTTCATATTTAAAGACAATCCAGCTTTTTGGAGTTGTTGACATGATCAATCTAATGTTTGATCAATCTCTTCTTGTGTCTTTCCAAAGACCAAAATATCATCACTGTAATTCATACAATTTTGTACTGGCCTTATGATATTCTTTATGATCTCTTGGAAGATCTCAGCTACTGATCAGATCCCAAAGTTTAAGTGTTTATACCTAAATAGTCCCAAATGCGTTGAAAATGTTGTAATGTATCTGTACTGATTATCAGTTTCTAATTGATGATATCCTTTGCATAAATCAAGTTTTGAAAATACTGTTGCCCCAGTGCTTATCATATCATTTAAATGAGGGCCTGGATATCGCTCTCTTTCAATAGCTGTATTAGGAATTCTCATGTCCACACATATTCTGATGTCATCAGTGGTTTTTTTTGGAACAATAACAATAGGCCTTACCCAAGGTGTTGGACCTGTCACTCTTTCGATTATATGTGTTCAAGTAGTAATTTAATTTCTTTCTCCACTTTTTCTTGCATATGCACTGGTACTCTTCTATGTGTTTGTGCCACTGGTTTTATTTATATGTAAAGTAATCTTTTTGGCTTTTAATTTATCTAGTCCATCAAATAAGTTAGGCTATTTCATCAGAACTGGGTGATCTGTTGAGACATTGCAATTCATTGCTAGTAGACCCATGAGTTGAGCAATTACATTACTTAACAAGCATGGGCCTAGAACTTCACCTTTTAACACATGTATATCTTCTCTACTTGTTGTATTTCCATATTGTAGTGTTTCTTCAAATTTTCCTACACATAGAACCGGATGTTTAGCTCCCCACTGAAAACACTAACATTTGATGGTCTCAATGTAGGTTGTTCTTTCATTTTCGAGTATTCAGTTAAACACATTATATTTCATGTTGTTCCACTGTCTAAAACAAATGGAACTTCCTGAAGTCCAACCATTAAATCTACAGACCTGTTTTAAAAAATATTTTCTCTCTTAATCATGTTAATTTGTTGGAAATCACTATTTTCTTGCATCATGTATAGCTTTTCTGGTTGTTCAAATTCTTCATCTGAATTTTCTTCAATTCCTTCAATGTGTCTTACATACTTTGTGTTTCTGCTTTTTTTGATATCTGGGTTAACTTGCTTCGTTTTCTTTTCTTGTACCAAATCATTTCTTCTCTCTCTTAAACCTGCATACACTTGCAAAATGATTGTATCTTCCACATTCTTTATATTGTTGTCCTATTGCTGGACATGTTTTTTGATGTGGGTATATTGAAATCCACACCTGTCGCATAGTCTTTTTTCTTTAAATTGTGTTTATATTTTTCCTCCTACATTCACTTTTTTTGACTTTACTCCAATCTGTTCAATTGCTTTAACTCTCCCTTCTTCCATGTTCGTAGCATGTTTCTGAGCTTGCATTTCTGTTTTTTCCATGCGCAGTATTTCTCGTAAATCATATGTCTTTTCTAAAAGTTTTTTCTGAATTTTACTGAGTTACATGCTTGTATTACTGTTAGCCGTATGGCCTCCTCATTGCTAAACGTATTAAATTCACAGGACGTCACTAATTTCTTTAGTGTAGTGACATAATTATACATTGTTTCATTTTCTCTTTGACATGCCATATTAAAATTATATCTTTCAAAATCCAGATTTCTTTGAGGGTCAAATTTTGCATTTAATCATTTCATGAGTCCTTCATAGGTGTCTCTTTCATTCTCTGGGGATGTAACTATTAAATCTTCCACATCAACTCCGACAAGGTTGAGTAATAGATCTTTCGCTTGTTCATTAGTATGTTTTTTACAAGTTGCTTTTAAAAAAAGAAATCTCCTTGTCCATTTCTCCCATCTTTGTGCAACATTTTCTTGTTCAAATAAATTAAAAGGTTATGGTCTTCTGAAAATTGCACTTGAAATATTCCCAGTAACGTCTTCCTCATTAAATATTTCTGAATTCATATTTATAACAACTGCACTGCTTGTGTCTTCCGAAGTCATATTTATTTTAAATGGTGGTATATTTAATTTCCTTTTCTTTATTTATTATTACTGTCTTGATATATTATATCATGTATTGTTTACCCTTTTTTTCAATATGGCATGTATGTATCTTGTTTCTCTTTGTTCACATTTTATTTATTGTATTTGTGTGCACATCACAGGTGTTTTTACAAGCGAATTTACACTCCTTTAGTCCTTTTTCATTAAGGCTTGTTTATTTATAAATATTGCCTGTGCTCGTGTGCTGCTAATCAGTTTCCTTTCTTTGCGCGTGCATATTACACTCCGTACAGGCAGGATTACATTTGTGCCTTGTGGTCACGCTTGCGCACGCTAAGCTGTTTTTCTTTAAAGAAGTCGCTCGAGCCCTTCTTAACAGCACACGCACTCACGCTTGCACACGCTCAGCTGTTCTCCTTCAAAGAAGTTGCTCGAGCCCCTCCTAACAGCATGCTCACTAATGAACCAATCTGTCCTGGTTCTCGCGCCTGCTGTTTTCTTTTGAAGAGATCGCTCGAGTCTTTCCAACAGCGCGCGCTCACTGAGTCACTAATCTGCTTCAATTTTTACCGTAAATGACTCCATAGCTCAACCTCACTGCAGCCTTTTAGATGGCCAACTACTCACGATCAATGATGCATTTTTGGAATTTTTCACGATTAATTTTCCATCGGCTTTCTGCAGGAGGTTAATAGCTGGTGAGGTCTTCATGCATGTTCTTCTTTCCCTTTGTCACCATTTTAAACGATCTTCTGAATACAGTAAGTAATACTTAAATGTATAAGCTAAGATCACACATTCTTGGTCTGACGGACACTTGTTTTGGCATCTTGAGGATGCTCCGGAAGTTCTTGCCGCTGCTCACAGAAGAGCATAGAAAGGTCACTGTGCAAGCCTTAATAGGCTCCAGATTGGATTATGCCAACGCCCTATATTTAGGGCTCCCGGACTATCTGGTTCAGCGGCTGCAGGTGGTGCAGAACTCCGCGGCTCGCGCCATCTATGGCCTTCATAGGCGAGCAAGAGCATCCGGGTTGTTGCAGTCGCTCCACTGGCTGCCTATCCGGAAACGGATTATGTTTAAAACTTTGACTCTGGTGCATAAAGCACTTTTTGGCTCGGGAGCTAGGTATCTGCAGCGAAGGCTTGCCTTTTATCGCCCGGCTCGTTCACTGCGGTCGGAATCCCTGTTCACGGCCGTGGTCCCTCGAGTGAGGAAGGCTAGCACTGGGGGTCGTTCCTTCAGTCTCAGGGCCCCCCAGTTGTGGAACTCCTTACCTCTGACTCTACATAGCACTCCCAATTTGTTCCTGTTTAGGAAGAGCCTTAAGACCTGACTTTTTAACCTTTAGGCTGTTTTCCTTTTTGTTTTTGTTTTAGACTGTTATGTTTGTTTACACTGAGCTGCCTGCATAAAGCGCCGGGACACTCTTTCTGAGTAGCCGTGCGCTATACAAATAAAAGTATAACATAACATAACATAACATAACATAACATAACATAACATAACATAACATAACATAACATAACATAACATGTTATTGGAGGTCATTACATCAGGTCCTAACCTGTGCTGTCTATACCCTGAACTGCCCTGCTGTTCCTTGAAAGTCTCCCAACCTTCCTTTTAGAACTTCTGCCCCTTATACTTCTAAATGACATCACAGTGTCATATGGGCCGGGATGCCCGCCACCCCTTCCAACACCAATCCCCATGGGAGGAGACAGACACAGATTTGAACTTTTGGAAGTCCCCTCCAACAGCTCTACCATCCGAAGGGAGCGTGTTAAACAAATGCGCGAGGTACTATAAGACCTCCAATACAGAGAAACAGGTCAATAACCCTATTTCTTTAACTTTTTAAGAGCACTTTATTTATACTCTTTCACGTTATTTCACTAACGGTCCTGATGAATGCCCGTAAGTCCTAAACCCAGGCAACTGGGGCAGAAACATGTCGACCAATTTTTAACCACCCCTCACTACCCTTGTTTCTTCAATACTCTCAGTGCACCTATTACTCATAATCCAGTTCGTAAGATGCACTATTATAGAGTTTACTAGACCCAAAACCAGACAAAATAAAAATTCAGAGTTTCTGGCTTTTGCGGTTTTTTTAAATCCCCCATCACTGGCTCACTACTGCATCAACCTTGGGTAAGAACCTCCTGGTGGAGGCTGCATAACCTGATCGACCTAATGATTATGCACACACGTGATCCATAAGCGGAGACCCTTTGAAAAACTCCTTACTGCCACGGGGACGCTCTGCTGCTCTGATCCGTTTGCCTAATTCAGCTCCTCGCCGCTCCCGCTTCGCGGGAGCCGCTTCGTGGGAGGACCCACCAACGCTGCTTGTCGCCTGTCTCCCGCGCCTGTCTCCCACGCCTGCAGTGAGTAAAGAACACTTGTGGTGCAGAGAGGCTGCAGGGGAGGAGCGTGGCAGGGACTCACTGTTCCAGGAGTCCCTGCGAGACCAAGCAACATCCGGTGAGCGCCCCCCCTGCATGCCCCGCCCACAACCGCTCTCCTCCTACAAAATCCTACAAGGACCCGTCTTGCGGGACGCAAGCGGGACGCCGAGCGAAGCCCGGGCAAAGGGCGGGCCGTCTGTGGCCGTCCGGAGCCGGCAGGGGCCGGGTCGGGCCACCCCCCTAAGAACACAGGTAAAATCATGCTATTGTTGGTCCATATAGCACTTGTCTACTCTGTAGTATTTTCCATATGACTACCTACACCCCAATGGCTACTCGTTCAGGCAGATGTTCAAAGCGAGGGGGAAACTCCACGATAGGCACTATGGACAATTTTATAACTCGTGCCGTTTCTGTTGTGGAGAAAGAAATAATCCTAGCAGAGAGCAGACTTTCGCGGGAATATCTTGCCCACAAGCGCTCTTCCCTGGGAACATTGGTCCAGGCTATATCCCCTACGAACACTTTACCAGCAGAACCTGTAACCACCACAACACCTAGATGCATGCCTTGCACTGTTGACCCGAGGGCAGATAATGGTCTTCTTGATATTATCCCCGATCCAGTGACAACAAACAAAACTCTAAGCAATGCTGCCATATTAAACCACTCAGTTACAACGGTAGCAGATCCACCTACTCTGCCCGTAATATTGATACATGAAGACCCCGTAGGACAAGACTCACCATCCCCCCCGACAAAAGCAAGTCGTGTAGTACTAAAAAGGAAGAGAATTGTTACCCCGCATAAGGGCTATAGACTGAAGGCCCTTAAAAGAATACGAAGGAACCAAATGAACGGGGGCACGTACTGTAATCTCACAGGGTCTGAGACCATGCTACAGGGGTAGAAGTAAGTGAGCAGAAAGAGGGTGACGCTGCAAATGCTTCTGCCGGTCCTGTATCGGACATCGAATTGGACAATTGCCCAAAGGACCCTTTAGTAGTCAATTCTCAGATGGAACAGATCCAACAGTTAATGACATCCCTGATTCTACCTGTAACTGAAAGATTGAAGGGGCTCTCGGAGCGTTTGGACAAATTTGAACAAACCTCGCTGGACAACTTTTTTGCATTAAAATCATTGGTCAAACTACACTCTAAGATTGGAACTGATACCACAAGGGGAGAATTTAGTCCATCTATTCCCAACCCACCGCAACAAACTCGACCACCAAGAAAAGATAAGGTGACAGACCCGAAAAAGGACAATGCTGCACCAGGGGGATTGCAAATAGACCCCTCTAAGGCGCAGACAAATAATGGTGGAATACAACCGGCTGTCCCCCCAAAACCTGCGCCACGTAAAGGGAAACAGGATGCTGTATTTACCACTCCTCAAACTTTGGCGCCACTAAGAACTGTCGAAAGGGTAGGAACTTCAGCTTGTACTACAAACGGCGACCTTAATTCAAACGACCTAGTAGATGATTGCAATCCAGATAAACTAGTGTCTAAACAAGCTCCAAATGCTGATCTCCCATCTGGTTGCCAACCGTATGTGGTAGTGTTAACTGGCGTCCCTCCGCTGAAACCCAACAAAAGGGAGTCCTATGACGAACTTAAAAATAAGACCCTATACTGGTTGAGAGAAAACAGACCCTTGCCTTACACCATCAATTGCCAGGTTATCCATGTCCGAAGAGTTGGCTGGTTGGGTACCAGGCCAAAGGATATAACAGGGGACTGTATCTTGGTGAATTTTAAAGATCCCTGAGTAGCACACCTTGTGTACGGTCAAAAGCAACGGAGAGGACACCTAGGAATCGGAACCTGTGACCTTAGTTATTTTTACCCAAAGCAATCAACACCAGCTAATAGAGATCGACCTTGGGTAGGCATGTTGAGTAACAGGTACTCGTTCTTCGATCCTCCAACACCTGGTGGTGGAATGTATGCACAGAAAACACAGAACATGGGTGTGGACACAAACTGGTCATGGTGGGGTCGATGACAAGTAAAAGAGTGTGATTATTAGCGCAATTCTTCCCCCATGCCCTGTGACCATTTAAAGGACTCATGTGTAAGACCAAGCACAAGTACCTGCACAATGCCCATTGCAATTGAACCAGCCAAAATCCCACAGGCCGGAACATTAACTGTTAGCATTTTTAGAGATCACAAAGGACCAAAACACGCTGCTAATGGCAAGTACGGAGCCTCATGAATTAGTATCCAGTAGTGGGATTTCGAACGGTTTTAATGAGGGGGAAATGTTAAATGTACCTAATGAACACCCCAGTAGCACAGTCCAATGCAAATCAATGCAAGATATAAAAATTCTGTCATGGAACATTGCAGGGCTGTCAAGAAATCTTTGTGACAGGATGTGGAGTTCCTTTATGGAAGAGCATGATATCATACTCCTACAGGAAACTTGGGCAACCAATGTGGTTCACAGACTCGGTTACAAAGCATTTTACTGTGGGGCGATTGCATCTGCAAGAGGTAGACCATCAGGGGGTTTAATTATATGGATAAAAATATCCTTGAATGTTGTTGTTTCACCCTTGCACCTTGATTCCAATGATCTGCTTGGGGTAAAGTTGACCACGAAGGATATGGGGGATGTCTACCTGATAATTATTTATAACAGACCAAACTCCCGAAATAAGGAATCAATGGTTGTAGAACAATTAAGTTCATATTTGAGTAACCTGGAGTTAAACTCCCAAGTAATTATAGGAGGGGATTTCAACTGCCAATTCGAGCCAGTGTCGGGGCATGAAAATCTATTAGAAAATGAAGACAGGGCTCACGACATTCCCTCCCTAGATAGTGTAAAATCAGTTAAATGTTCAGTGGCAGCCATGCAGATTTTTGAACTGGCTGTATCTAATGATTTAAGGGCATGTAATGGTCGCCTTAATCCAGATAAACCAGCAAATTTTACGTATAACTCTGATTACAATCAACATGTGGCACTTATTGTTAGCCTTTGAAGTCGTAAACAGACCAGAAAGCGACCACTTCCCTCTACAACTGGGGTTACTGTCCCACCCATTTTTGACACCAGATGATGAAATAGAATCTACCAGGGATGTGGGAGAGGTCGAGGTTTCCAATAATAGAAGAGCTATAAAGTGGCCACATATTCTAGCAAAAAAAGACTCACTTGTGGGTATTTACAACACCTTCTCAAACATTATTCCCTTATACGACAATTTGAGTTTGGGTTCTCAGGAAGTCCTTAAAATGCACCAACATTTAGTAGAATCATTAATCCCCCTTCTGAGCAAAACATGTAGCATTGATAAGGGTACCACAAGTAGGCAACTTGAACTAGAGACACCGTGGTGTAATAAACAGTGTCGTCTAGCAAAAAGTAACCTAATCAACGCCGTAAAGTCTAAAGATCAGATAAGGGTAAGAGAATGCAGACATGAATATAAAAGACTTCTCTTTAGTGCAAAAAAGGAATGGGATAATCTGATCTGGGAAGATCTTCTAAACGCTGCTAGGAAGCATGACCAAAGCACCTTTTGGAGCTTGATATCAAAAAATAATAAAACGGGTCGCTCCAACAGGGACTTTTTTCTGGATGAGAAAATTTGGTATGATCATTTTGTAAAGCTATATGATTTGGCAGCTGCAACCCCAGACGAAAATAATTTAGGACCTGTTCTACCTCCGTGTACCAACTTCCCCCAATTCAGTTCTGAAGAGACTCTTTGTGCAATAAAGGCAATCAAGGCCGGCAAGGCACCAGGCCCGGACAAACTACCTGGGGATTTATTTACACACAACATCAAAGTATGGTGTCCTTATATAAATTTTTTGTGTAATTCTATTTTGGCAGGGACCCCGATTCCTGAAACGTGGAAGGGGGCGGAAATAGTGACCATTTATAAAAAAGGGGATCGCTATAATCCAGCCAATTATAGACCGATTAGTTTAATCGATATTTTACAAAAAAATTTCGCCAGGCATATTTTAAACCGACTTTTAGATTGGATAGAGGAATCCAAAATCCTCTCAAAATATCAAGCAGGATTCAGAATCAAGACAAGCACTGTGGACCAGGTGTATAGGTTTATGTGTATTTGTTGGAAATACGTCCAACTAAAGAAGAACAGCCTATACGTAGCATTTATGGATCTATGCTCAGCGTTTGATCTTGTCCCACGTTCCCTACTATGGGCCTTTTTGGGGAACATGGGTGTCCCGAATGAACTGCTGTCCAACCTTGTAAAGCTTCATACTGATAATTTTGCAAAAGTAAGGTGGGGAAGAAATGGTGAACTTACTCAGGCTATACCAGTAAAAAGGGGGGTACGACAAGGGTGCGTGCTGGCCCCCACCCTATTTTCTTTATTTGTAAATGACATCCCCCCCTATCTGGCACAATGCAACCATGATTCCCCGAAACTAGGCAATGAGGCAATCACAGCATTGTTATTTGCGGATGACACCATTTTAATATCACAAACTCCCAAAGGTTTACAAAATCTAATAAACCAGTTCAATAGCTATTGTGAATTAAAAGGGCTAGAAATCAACTCTTCAAAAACTAAGTACATGGCCATCAATCCACCAAAAACCTTTAAAAAGAATTTGGCCCTAAAAAGTACCAAATTAGAGTACGTGGAATTTTTTGATTATCTGGGCATCAGGCTAGATAGCAAAATGTCCTGGAAAAAACAATTAGATAAAAGTAGGATGACACTTAAACATAGCTCACTCCCTATTTTAAAAATCCATGGAGGGAGTACTTCAAAAGCTATAACCCCTGCGATAGAAGTATTTAAAGCTAAAGCGCAATCTGCAGCCCTATATGGGGCCGAGATCTTGGGGCCCTACTCAAACAAGACATTCGATATTGATGAGAACACGTTTTTTAGGCGACTATTAAGATTACCATCAAGAACACCTTTAGTGCCTGTTTATCTAGATATCAATGTAAAACGTACAGACTTTCTATGCTGGTTGAGGCCACTCCTCTACTGGGTAAGACTGTGGTCTACCCCGGAACTCACTGACTATAGAACTGGCTTACTGGAAATTAGGGAACTGGACACATTTCATTCAATCAAGTGGCTGAGACATATATCCACTTGGTTAAAAAAAATAGGTCTTTCTCATTTTTGGACAAACCCAACTGCCTTGCAAATTAATTGTAAAGACCAAGTAAAAGTAGCTTTCTGGTCCCATGTGATTAATAACGTATTTTTACATGATTGTGGCACTGGCTCCTTAACCCAGAAGTTCTTGCAATTTAAGGACACCCCCATGTTTGAACAGTTTATGGACGAAGTCGAGCCACCCTTGGCCAAAACTGTATACCTACAATATAGATACGGCTTTTTACAAATAAATGCAAATACCTGCCGTTGGGGAAATGCCAAGGGGAATGATTTACACAATTGTAAACTGTGCGAACTTAACCAGAAAGAAGATGAGTCCCATATCCTATTCTTTTATCCGCTATATAAATCTCAACGTATGAAATGGATTAAACCTCTTTGTAAAAATTTGGGCATAAGATCATTCAAAGAGGCAGAAAGGATACTTAAATCCTCGACCTTACAATTGGTAACTTTTGGAGTCAGTAGGTACCTCCTAAGTGTTTGCTTGATTAGGAAGAAACTTGGGCTTAAAACATAGAATTATAAGTTTTTATTTTTAATTACTGGCGTTTTAATTATTTATGCAATGTATATAGATCTTTTTTAATATATTCGGTCTTGTAATTATTCACAAATTGGTAGAACACTATACTTTGTATGCCAAATTTAAAATAATGAAATAGTAATATCTTCACATTATGTGTACATACCCTGTGATGTTGTCCCAGAATACCAATCAGGTATATATTGAATCTTCGTAATGATGTTATCTTGTTTTCTTTTATAAAATTTTTAATTTATGAATGTATTGTAAATGTTATGGCTTTATGACAAATATGTCGAATAAAAGCTTTACAAACAAACATAAGCGGAGAACCAAGATATACCGCTTCAGATACCACCATACCCATCACATGCATGAGGGTCTTTTATACTGGGACATCCTCCGTTCTTCCTGCATACCTAAGGTTCTGCAGGACAAGTGATCCTTTCTCCTTTGATTAGCATATACAAATTTGGAAACTGAATGGATCTACGGTCCATCTCCCCCACCCTTGATTAGAAGACTATCAATTAAAGGCAACAGGAAACAAGCATGATGACTCATTGGTCTGGCGGAGGGTGCTGAAGAATACGTTTGTCGAAATGCATTCGCCTTAGCTGGAGTCTGTGCCTGGATTAATAAAGCCTCTCCAACCTTCCCCTCAGGGTCCTGCTTCTTCTTGGTGAGGGAGTTTTGGTGATATATATATATATATATATATATATATTACCTACTGGCGGTCGCCAGTAGGTATATATAGTTAGGATTTTTTCTCTATGGGATTTTTGAAAATTCTATGTCTAATAACTTTGGCGTTTGTGGACGGAATTGGCTGAAATTTTCAGGAAAATGGTACATTTTGTTTCTGAGCAGCCCCATAAAATGTGGGGGGTGTTCGTCAAGGGGGGGCTGAGAAAAAAGGGGGGTCCCAAAACGCGTTTTTCCCATGTTAATTTCCATAGGGCGGTTGGCCTCACTTTTAGCTCGAACGGCTGAATGGATTTGTATGAAACTTGGCAAAATTGTAGGGACTGTTAGCCCGATGTGCCTTTGCTAGGTCTCAATATATGTGCTCCAGTGGATTTTGATAAATTAACGTTCAAAAAAATATATATATCTGTGACAGCGCTCCGGGTAGCGCTCCGGTTCGCGTACTTTTCGCGTAACGGAACTTTGCGAAGCGAAGCTGATTGGCTCTCCGGTGTCTGTCAACATTCTAAACAGTCCAGAGCGGCCGCCATCTTGTCTCTCGGTAGGATCGAGAGACAAGAGGAGGCCAAAACGAAGGGGGAAATGACCATAAGGGGGCATAGTAGATCCTCCCTGACCCCCTAGGTTTGATGTGGAGGCTTTAAAAGGGCCTCGCGGGGCAAAAAAAAAAAAAAATCGTTTTTGTTGCGTGGGGAGCGCCCGGTACGCTTTTGTGCAATGGGCGGTGGTAATCTAAATGATGAGGAGGGGGGGGGGGGCAGCGTTCAAAGCACATCAGCGTGCATAAACACGAAAATGTTTTTATCTACCACGTACTTGACTTATCTCCCTGAGATGCATTCCCTTGTGTTTCGGCAATGGTAGTCTGTTCATTACATAGATCGCCCGAGGGCAGTAGTACAGACCGCGCGTAGGAAAGGGTCAAAAGCCAGGGGTATAGGAGTATGTAACAAGCGAGCCATTTAATTGAAAAAACTAAACGTGACAAACGGTTTCAGGATCAGTGAAGGTTGATTTTATAATTGAAAGTATAACAGGATCAGTTACAATAAAATCGAACATACGCACACCATGGGCGAGTATCATGGGTAACATTATTTCGAAGCTTTATTAATACAATAATCAATAATGAAAAATCGACATCAATAGGGTTGTCTGTATTCCCAGTCAGTACCCTTCCCCGCCCGCCATGTGCATAAAGACCGCATACATCCCCCATAACGTCAAGGCTAAGTAACTAGAACGTCATAAGGAGTTGCAAGTCGCTCCCATACTGGCGCCATTTTGGTCGAGGCCAGGCAGGTTCAGAGTATAGTTCAATGTCTCCAATAAGTGGCGGCAGGACCAGAATCCCTTTCGGCAGTTCTGGTTTCGTCATTACGAGCACTAGAAAACAAGACATTCTGGGCAATACCACCCTTGACGCAGCTCTTTATTCCTCAAGATGGTGTCTTTCAAAAGCCAGGGGTATAGGAGTATGTAACAAGCGAGCCATTTAATTGAAAAAACTAAACGTGACAAACGGTTGTAGGATCAGTGAAGGTTTATTTTTTAATTGAAAGTATAACAGGATCAGTTACAATAAAATCGTCCATATGCACACCATGGGCGAGTATCATGGGTAACATTATTTCGAAGCTTTGTTAATACAATAATCAATAATGAAAAATCGACATCAATAGGGTTGTTTGTATTCCCAGTCAGTACCCTTCCCCGCCCGCCATGTGCACAAAGACCGCATACATCCCCCATAACGTCAAGGCTAAGTAACTAGAACGTCATAAGGAGTTGCAAGTCGCTCCCATACTGGAGCCATTTTGGTCGAGGCCAGGCAGGTCCAGAGTATAGTTCAATGTCTCCAATAAGTAGCGGCAGGACCAGAATCCCTTTCGGCAGTTCTGGCTTTGTCATTACGAGCACTAGAAAACAAGACATTCTGGGCAATACCACCCTTGACGCAGCCTTTTATGCTACAAGATGGTGTCTTCCATTCAGAAAATATTGTTGGCAGCATTTTGAAAGTAAAGATAAACGGCCGTTCTCCTAGTGAGTCTCACATTGTTACATTTATGAAGAATGTTGAAGAGTAGTATGTTGAAAATCTGAAGCCATCGTTCTACAAACTCTCAACCAGCCTTGGATGGAAAAATCCTGAAGAATGTACAAACTGAAAACCAGTTTTTGTTTGCATAGCATCAGCAGCAACACTTGAGTCAGCTTTGTGTGAAGCCGCCATCTTGATCCAATCAATACCGTCCCCTTGCACACGTTCAGGGACCAGGCCGCAGGACGTGTCTTCAGGTCAAACGGATTGTGGGACAAGGTGCAGAATGGAAGAGTCACCAAAAAGGCAAAAAGTTCCGCCGGACCCCGGGAGCATCTCAGGGACCAAGCAACATACCATATCCAGAGTCCTTCCTACAGCCTCTGCCTTCCTTCTTACCTAGTTATGGTTCTTTCACTCCCACTCCAGGCTTTTAGTCTGTGGATGGAAAACCATGAACCTACACTCACCTATGAAAATCTTACTATTGATGCTTGACTGAGGCCATGGAGATCAGAGTGCATGTCTGTGTAAGGTGATGTACCTCTGGGGAGACAAGGTCCAGAATGGAAGAGTCGCTGTATCGCAAGAGTGGGTGAAATTTAGCCGGATGGCGGTGAGATGCTGTAATAGCAAGAGCAGGCGCAACTCAGCTGGCTGAGAGAGACTTGGGGAGGGGGCAGGAGCCAAGCGCCCCCTCCCAGTCCGCGCCACCACACCGCCCCTCGGGGGCCTCCGTCAAGCGGTTCAGGGAGGCACCGCAGGCAGCTGTTCTTCAGATCAGTGGCTCTCACCGGCAAGGCTCCCCTCCTTTAGCAGCGATCGTTGGCGCTGTGGTTGCGGCCGGAGGCCCCGCCTACTCAACGCCCCGGCCTCTCCATGTCGTAGGCCGCAAGAGTGGGCGCAACTCTGCTGGCCGAGCGAGAAATACCGTCCCCCTGCACACATTCAGGGACCAGGCCGCATTGCGAGGGCACCGCAGGACGTGTCTTCAGGTCAAACGGATTGTGGGACAAGGTCCTGAAAGGAAGAGTCGCTGTATCGCAAGAGTGGGTGAAATTTAGCCGGATGGCGGGTGAGATGCTGTAATAGCAAGAGCAGGCGCAACTCAGCTGGCCGAGAGAGACTTGGGGAGGGGGTAGGAGCTAAGCGCCCCCTCCCAGTCCGTGCCACCACACCGCCCCTGGGGGGCCTCCGTCAAGCGGTTCAGGGAGGAACCGCAGGCAGCCTTCAGATCAGTGGCTCTCACCGGTAAGGCTCCCCTCCGTCAGCAGCAATCGTTGGCGCTGTGGTTGCGGCCGGAGGCCCTGCCTAGTCAACGCCCTGGCCTCTCCATGTCGTAGGCTGCAAGAGTGGTCGCGACTCAGGTGGCCGAGCGAGACTTGGGGAGGGGGCAGGAGCCAAGCGCCCCCTTCCAGTCCGCGGCACTACACCGCCCCTCGGGGGCCTCCGTCAAGCGGCTCAGTGAGGCACCGCAGGCAGCGGTTCTTCAGATCACAACAGAGTCTCATCCTCGATCGATTGAGCTGGCCGAATCAGGCAACAAGAAGGTGTGGGGGGGGGGCACCTCTTGCTCAACCACCACATGAGGAGGTGGTACTCTCTTCCTAGGAGGTGGTGGTGGTGGTGGGGATGCATCACTTGCTATTGCTAAGTGATGAAAAAAGGTCTTCCTCTCACAAAGATGAAAGTCAGAGTGAGGAAAAAAGGAGGGGTTTTCATCATTTGGGACAAAAAATAGTTCTCAATCAATGGAAAGTGTTATTTTTAGGTCACATGACCTAGCCTTACATCATTAGGAACCCAAAAGTGAAATGAACCAATGAAAAGTTTTATTAACAAGTCACATGACCTGCTATGCTTACGTTACGTGCTCCGCGCCGCACCCCGGATCGCTTCCGGGTAGCTGCTTTTCGCGCCTCGCGCACCGGAGCACTTCCGGGTGCGCTAACGCGGTGCGTCATATGACAGAAGGGATAGGCAACAAGAACCATCAGTCAAAGAGGAGAGGGCAAGTTCTTCTCTACCGGGTCACGTTGGGGCTCCACCGGAACTGATCGAATTGGTAGTCTACAGTGTTTCTGGATGTTTCAGACTGAAGCTGGCGTCAGCATGAGAGCATTCCGTGGCTACGTCGTGGCCATTCCGCGAGCAATCATGGCAGTCGCTCCCCACCGGAAGTCTGCGGGAGTCGGGGGCCCTGGTGACTCTTGTAGAATCTTCAAGGCTGAGGGGACACTTTTGGGAATGGGGCCCATGCCCTAGCAGTCAAGCGTCCGAGTTCCAGGGTTGCCCAGAGCCATCCTTGCAGGCCAGGCCCAAGTCTGTGGAGCCAACCGCCATTTCCTGAGCTCCGTGGCAGCCGCCTGTCGCTGTACTGCAAGAGTGGGTGCAATTCATCCGGATGGCGGGTGAGACGCTGTAATAACAAGAGCAGGCGCAATTCAGCTGGCCGAGCGAGGCCCTGTGCCGCAGGAGCGGGCGCAACTCAGGTGGCTGAGTGAAGCGCTGGGGTGTAGCTGAGAAACCTCCACCTGGGGAGGTGGGGGAGGCTCATTCGCACCACCTCTCCTTTCCAGTGAACCCCACGCCGTCAAGCGTCCGAGTTCCAGGGATGCCCAGAGCCATCCTTGCAGGCCAGGCCCAAGTCTGTGGAGCCGACCGCCATTTCCTGAGCTCCGTGGCAGCCGCCTGTCGCTGTACTGCAAGAGTGGGTGCAATTCATCCGGATGGCGGGTGAGACGCTTTAATAACAAGAGCAGGCGCAATTCAGCTGGCCGAGCGAGGCCCTGTGCCGCAGGAGCGGGCGCAACTCAGGTGGCCGAGTGAAGCGCTGGGGTGTAGCTGAGAAACCTCCACCTGGGGAGGTGGGGGAGGCTCGTTCGCGCCGCCTCTCCCTTCTAGTGCACCCCACGCCGTCTCCTGGTGCAGGTATATGTGATGGTTGGACCAGGGCACCGCAGGACGTGTCTTCAGGTCAAACGGATTGTGGGACAAGGTCCAGAATGGAAGAGTCACCAAAAGGCAACAAGTTCCGCCTGACCCCGGGAGCCGACCGCCTATGTCGGGGGCGATCTCAGGCCACACCAGGGCAACAAGACTTGGGGAGGGGGCAGGAGTCAAGCGCCCCCTCCGAGTCCGCACCACCACACCGCCCCTCGGGGGCCTCCGTCAAGCGGCTCAGGGAGGCACCGCAGGCAGCGGTTCTTCAGATCAGTGTCTGTCAGCAGCGATCGTTGGTGCTGTGGTTGCGGCCGGAGGCCCCGCCTAGTCAACGCCCCGGCCTCTCCATCTCGTAGGCCGCAGAGTATTCGGGAAGAAATTCCGGGAACGGCGGCATGCATTTGGATCGATGTTGCAGCAGGCTGCCATGTAAATAGTTATTTAATAAAACGTTTTACCCTGTTACTTTGCTGGTGTGTTGTATATATTTATAATATTTGCATAGGGTTTGTCGTTGTTTTGGGCGGGGTGGGCGGCGGAGCCGAGCTGTCTTGCAGCCATCATGGCGTCGAGCTCAGTTCCTCTCACTAGTTTCATATTTCTCATGAGGGGTTGTTCCTAATGTTTCTATTTTAGCGAGGTCAAAAAGAGATCCCATTAGTGGCCTACTGATTTTGCTTGATTCCTTTTGTTGTTTCTAACGATTTTTCACTATCTGCAAAGACTAAACAGAGTATTGCGACTCTGTGCTTGTTTGTAAATAGAGAATAAACCAAAGAGAACCATTTCTAAAACAGTAAATGCTTGGATAACAATCAATCAAATGGAGAGGGAAGCAGGCACGACGGATTACAACGGGGGCAAAGGCCTGCGTTACCTACCCTTCACTATCTGCAAAGAGAGAATACTCCTAAAAGAAAAGAGGGGGGGGCAGCGTTCAAAGCACATCAGCGTGCATAGACACGAAAATGTTTTTACCTACCACGTACTTGACATTTTAAAGCTTTTGATATTTGCTATTAAAAAACCATTGAAATTCACTGAAAAAACCATAGGTTATAGACCATATATAGTTAGGAATTAGCATTTACAAAACCTTATTTTACTCACACAAAACCATTGAAATTCCATATATAGTTAGTTGCACTAACTATATATCGCGCACCCGCAATCCACTGCTGATGATGTCACATATTACATAATTCATGACATGGTCAGTGACATCACTGATGACATCACTGATGACAACTCAAATGACATCACTGATGACATTATCCAATGACTGTATGTTTCTGTAAAGTTAAAATATGTCTTACATATTGAAGAATGAGTGGATGTATAAGTGACTGGATGAAGAATTTAGTAGGTGCATGACTGACTGTATGAGAGAGTGATTAAATGTGTCTCACTGAGTGCATGGGCTAGTGACTAAACTGTCTTAATTTGTGCATCATTATGTGTGTTGTTCTGTAAACTGCTGAATGTGTTAATCAGTAGCTATATGAGTAACAATATGGGATATTCATTGGTTGCCCAAGTATTTGTATGGGAGACTGAGTATGTGTGTGAGTGGCTGGGAGGTGAATGACTCTGTGCATAGATGTGTGAGCAGTTGATGCACTAGATGTATGGGTTCAAAAGTGCATGTGGAAACAGCTGCATGGGCGGTTGACTGTGTGCATGAGTGTATTGGTGAGTGAATGGATATCTCAGTGCAACATGTCAAAGTAAGTACATATGTAAAACACAGTACATGTGAGAGTTGACATATATAACCGTGCATAAGAGCCAATGAATGTGTGAGTGGCTGTATGGATCATTTTGAACTTGTATCAGGGATCGTATAGGAGAGTAAATATGTGTTAGAATATGTTTGAATTAGTAAGGTGTGTATAACTGTATAGTTGAGGAAATGGAGGTGTGATTGATTCTTTGCATGACTGACTAGATGTATGAGTAACTCCATGGATGAGTGACAATCTGTGAGTGTCTGTTTACACCGAGTGTATCTAGGGTTATATGAGAGTCTGAAGAGGTTCATCGTATTAACACATGAATGATGTCATCAGTGATGTTGTCAGTGATGTCATTTGAGTTGTCATCAGTGATGTCACTGACCATGTCATGAATGATGTAATATATGACATCATCAGCAGTGGATTGCGGGTTCGCGATATATAGTTAGTGCAACTAACTATATATGGAATTTCAATGGTTTTGTGTGAGTAAAATAAGGTTTTGTAAATGCTAATTCCTAACTATATATGGTCTATAACCCATGGTTTTTTCAGTGAATATATATATATATATCTGCAAATACCTCGCAGCAGCGCTCCTTACAAAGAGACTCGAGGCAAGGACCAGCTTTTTCTCAGCATTCTTTTATTCAGCCATTTGGTAGTATGTCATGACGCGTTTCGGCCGTCCCAGCGGCCTTGGTCACATGGCGATACTGATTGCTTTTGCCCATTTAAAGTGATAACGTGCAGTCACATGTCAAAAAATGATGGACATAGATAAAATACTATATGTATAAATACATTTGCCTGTACTTTCTCATAGTGCCAATACAGAAGTGAATTAATAACTGTATAAATACATAAATAAGTCACGTTTTGCATAATGTATCAAAAGATTAAAGATATACATATATAATACAACCTCAATTTGTTGTGCGAAGAGTACTATCAGTTTAACAGAAAAATGAGTATAACTGCATAAATGCCTATAACTCTTCAAGATGGTGATGAGAAAAAATATACCATGTAGTCCATCAAATCTACTAGCAAGTGTTGTGCAAAAAATAGTGCTCACCCGTGTGTATTTAGATTATAATACAAAAATATACTATTGATCACTGCTATTTAATGATAGTAGTGAAAAAAAGATCCAAAAAAAAGGAAAATTAATTTTATCTAAAAGGACCTTTTAAAAGAAAAAAGAAGCAATGAATTCATGACGAAAATTGTACCAGCCAAATAAGGCTCGGAAGAAGAGAATATAGTGCCTTAACTTTCTTCCGGTACCATTATTTCATTCTTATCTTCTGCCTTGTTATTGCACCTGTATTTAAAGTGACTTCGTGTCAAATGGAAAAAATTAATTATAATTTCTTCCTCTAAAGTGACATCGTGCAGTCAAAGTGCAAATACAGCTAAAGTGGCTGGTGCTGGAGGTTATACAGTACTGAGGTAGAGGGGAAGGGAAGTCTGAACCCTATTAAAACAGAGCTTTACTTCCATATTCAAGACAAGTTATTATCATACATCATCAATGTTGCACATATAGAAAAAAATATATATATATCACACCATAAAAACAATCTAAAAAAGAGGGAATCGGTGACATGACTAAAATCAGCTATCACATCAAAAATCAGGATAAAAGACAATACCCTAATATTTAAAACGACGGCTAAAATCAATCAATTCATATATTTTTACACACACCGAAATTTTGTACACTCAATATATAAATTATACATAGTATATTACAATATAAACATAAATATGTAAACAAAGTGCACGGTGCGGACCAACTCCTCTTATAGTTTGAATTATGGTTGTAACATGGTGTTAACTATATGGCTAAAAAGTAACATTATCATGAAGTGGTCATAGGTATGTGTGGAGGTCCTCTGTGGTGTTAAGACCTCCCGGCCACTTTGAGTTAAACTCCAAAATGTATTTGGTCTCGAGCCTGCGCATACACGCCTCCCTGTCGCCTCCCCTTCTGGTAAGCGGTACGGACTCTATGGCGAAATATTTGAGACACTGAGGCTTACTATTGTGACACGCCTCAAAGTGTCTGGCCACTGGATAGCTCTGGTCCTTGTTTACAATGGCGCACAAATGTTGTAGAATACGCTTATGGATTTGCAGTTTGCTGCTACCAATATATTTGAGTTTGCAGTCGCACTCTAGAATATACACACAGTATTCCGTTCTACAGGTTAGGTGTTGTTTTATTTCCCTTGTAGTTCTAGGGATTACTGTTGTATATTTTTTGGTGTTGACACCATGTTGGCAGGCTTTACATGCCAGGCATTTGTAGAAGCCCCTGCTGGTCGGTCTCCAAGGTTCCTTGCCTATGTAGTCTTGACTATTTTTAGAGAGGATGGAGCCCATACTGAGACTTTTACGAAAAGTAATAGATGGATTAGGGGGCCTCACATCGCCAATCATGGGATCATCTTTTACAAAGTGCCAGTTTCTCCTGACGATACTCCTAAGTTCTTTCTCCTGTTTGGAGTAGGTCAGAATGAGTCTAACTTCATTGATGTTATCACTTTGTTTCACTCTCTCAGTCAACAAATCACCTCTTTCTTTGACCCTAGATTTCTTTATTGCAGTGTTCACTATCTTAGCAGTGTAGCCCCTATCTACAAATCTTTGAAAACTTTCCTGTTGTTTGACAATCATGTCTTCATAATTGCTGCAAATACGGCGGATGCGTAGCATCTCGCCGTAGGGTATTGATTTGATTAGATGTTGGGGATGAGCACTCGTGGCATGTAAAAGAGTGTTACCTGCCGTCAGTTTTCTAAAAAGAGTACTGGTAATGACATTATTACATATAAAAACCTGTACATCTAAAATGTCACCGATTCCCTACTTACATCAGAGGTAAAATGCAGATTAAGATCATTGTCATTGATGTCATGTATGAAATTTAAAACACTGTCCTCGGAACCACGCCATACAATAAATAAGTCATCAATAAATCTGAGCCAACAAGTGATGTTAGTGGTGCAATATTCTTCAAATTTGCGCAGGAGGACCAGTTCCTCCCACCACCCCATAAAGAGTCACGCATAACTAGGGGAGAAACTGGCCCCCATTGCTACATCTTGGACTTGTTGGTACATTTGACCGTTAAAAATGAAGAAGTTATTGTTGAGGCAGAATTTTAGCATTTCTAAAAGCATTTTGGTATGTTGGGCCAGTTCCATGGGCCTGCGGCTAAGATAATACTCACATGCCCGCAGGCCATCCTTGTGCTTTATACATGTGTATAATGAACTGACGTCCAACGTTACCAACAACAGGTCGGGGCTCCATGCTACATCCTCCAACTTTCGCAAAAAGTCACTAGAGTCTTGTACATATGACTTTAAAGACTTCATGTGTGGCTGCAAAAAGTAGTCAATGTACCTTGAAAGGTTTTCCAAGGGGCCACCACACACTGCGATTATGGGTCTGCCTGGAGGTTTGGAGATACTCTTATGGACTTTTGGTATGAAATAAATATATGGAGTGAGTGGATGATCTTTTTTAACGTACTTAAACTCATCTCCACTTAACATACCAAGGCCCTTCCATGCCACCAGGTTCTTAGATAAGGCCTCCAACATTCCCCTGTATTTCTGGGGGGTGCTCTTAGAATAACATTGTGGGTCATCTAATTGCCTATGTGCCTCCTCCAGGTACTCCGTAGCTGGCCATAAAACAATGTTCCCGCCTTTGTCTGAATTTCAAACAATAACTTCAGCATTTTTCAATTTGATGGATAATTGATTTATTTTTCTCTCCTGGTTCGTGAATTGACGCTTATTCTTGTCAGTCTTTAAGGCCATCTTTTTCACTTGTTGCACCACAACATCGCTAAATGAGTCAAGACCATCACGTGCCGCCAGGGGAATGTATTTGGACTTGGGCTTAAATGGGGTAATCGGTTTCCTTTGACCACTGGATGCCACTATCTCCTGTGTCCCCAGAGTCTCATCAATCCCCAGCTGGCACATGTCACGATACAGGTTTAGGTCACTGACTGCCAATTCAGAGGTGCTAGTTGTAGATCTTGTTGGGGCATTTTCTGTGCTGGCTGTCTTATTTAGGAATTGTTTTTTCAATTTTAATTTCCTTATGAATCTGTATATGTCTGCCCTCGTGGTAGTATACGAAAAGTTGGACTCAGGACAAAAGCTTAAGCCTAAGCTTAGAAGTTGCTCTTCTGCAGCTGATAGTTGTGTTGGGCTGAGATTAATTATAGATTTGGCTTGTTTCTTCTTGCTGGATTGATCTCCATCACAGCTCACAGTTATTGAAGAATCCATAATGTTGTCTTTGACTAGGCCTGGGGTTTCTTGCTCCTTCCCCGTCCCCGACCTCGTCCCCGCTTGGTTGGCTCGCCTTTGTTTGGCTGCTTTTCTTCTGCCCCTCCTGCGTTGTGACTTGGTTGGGACAATTTTCCCTGGAAGTGCGATCTTAGGGTTGCCTTTCTGCCATCTTTCAAGACCGCCAACTCTTCCCCCATCGTCAAAACAACATTGCCTCTTGCCCCTTCATTGTCTGAGCCGCTTTCTGCATCCGAGCTGTATGTAGATATTTCCTCAGATTCTGCCAGCACTGTCCCTGCACTGGCTGCTCCTCTCTTATTTGCTGTGGCTCTTCTTAGGTTATCGTATCGACGTGCAAATGTGAATATTTGGCCATTCGCGTAGTCGTCCCGATCTCTTTTGAAATTATATATTTTTCTTGTCTTGATTTTTTCTTCCTCCTTTGAAAGTCTAGTTAACATTTCACTCCTCATTTTAGTAGTCTGCGGGTTTTCCTTCTCACCCTGCAGTGCTTTTATTTTCTCCTCAAGAATATCTATCTTGGTTTGAAGTTCCTCACCATCAATTTCAGCAAACTTCACTAAAATCTGCATTAATTTCCGTGAGGATTCAAGGTTGCACTGACCCCATTCCTCCATCATTAAGGGGTTGGGGTTTTCATAGCTGGGGGCCAGCATGATGCGAAGTCCTCTGGGGACTCTCCCAACATCCAGATATCTCTTGAGGGAGCGGGCTTCCCACCATTTAGACTGTTCGTTTCTTTTCAGCTTTTTCAATTCCCTGAACAAGTCTCTGGCGGTGCTCGTTGCAGCTCCCTCAGGCCCCCCTACCCCGACTTCCTTCTCAGCAGTCACCTCCTGCTCAATATCGTCTGAAAACATTGCTTGCGCAGCGAGCTCACGGGCCCTCCCTACATCGCCTGACATCTTCTAGCTAATGGCAATTACTTAGTAAGTGCTGAATAACGTGTTAAGCAAACCGCTTTATTTGCGCTTCAATAGTCAATGTCAGCAACAGCTGACTCTAGCGGTAAGCCACGTACCTCCACACTCCGAGTGTCACCGTATATGCTTTTATCCTCTACGTGCCTCTGGCTGTTCCTTCCAGGATGCAAGGACGCAGGTCGGGACCAGCTGCCTGTTTTGTAGATTGGCACCGCACGGCGCCACAAAGCACGATGATCCCCCGACTGCGCCCGCTCTGATACAGCCTCACGGCGTGGGATCTCTTTAGCGTTTCTCTTCTCTTCAGCGTTTCCTTCACGCACGGTGCAAAATCGGATGGCTCCACTCCTTCCCTTGAATGGGATATTCAAAGTGCCCCCGGGGTCCCCGCCAACTCTCCTCCACGAGGAAGGAGCTCAGAGGGTTGCCAGGCGACGAAGGAAGTCGGCTTTCCGAGGAGGGGGTCCAAAATCGGCAGCAATCCTATGCCGATGAACATCTGCAAATACCTCGCAGCAGCGCTCCTTACAAAGAGACTCGAGGCAAGGACCAGCTTTTTCTCAGCATTCTTTTATTCAGCCATTAGGTAGTATGTCATGACGCTTTTAGGCCGTCCCAGCGGCCTTGGTCACATGGCGATACTGATTGCTTTTGCCCATTTAAAGTGATAACGAGCAGTCACATGTCAAAAAATGATGGACATAGATAAAATACTATATGTATAAATACATTTGCCTGTACTTTCTCATAGTGCCAATACAGAAGTGAATTATATATATGAGTAAATATGAGATGGGATCTCGAAATAGGATTTAATCTGAGGTTACAGAAATTTGCACATAGTATACACAGTCGCTGAGAACTGAAAACCCTCTGAAAGAACAATTGATATTTGGAAAGACAATGTCAAAATATATGATTTTTTAAAATTTTTGTTTCTTTGATTTGCTGGTACTTTACTGTGATTGATACAGTTCGGGTCAAAAACAGTGACTTGCAGTCAAATGAAATATAAATACTTTAATTTATTTAACATTTATATATACTTCACTGTGATGTTTTATATCAAGAAAATGGCGACCTCTATCTTGCCATATATTGTAAGCAAGGTTGACAGTCTAGAGCAGGGGTCTTCAAACTGTGGGACGCGACCCCCAGGGGGGCCGTGGAGTGGTGTGAAGGGGGTCGCGCCTTCACAGTCACTCTTCTGCCCTGGCCTCCAGGGCTTCAGCCCCCCTCTTCCCCCGTCCTGTGTCTCAGCCCGGCTTCTGCAGTGAAACTCGAGCTGCTGGGGGCTCGGCTGGGCAGTGTCTGGAGTCTTATCTCCGGCACGCCTGAGTTTTTCACAGGTCTTTAAAGACCATTAGCATATTTACATGCCTTTGTAAACTGGTTACAGAGGCTTAATGTTTTTTATAGTTCCAGTACCCCCTGGGCCACCACTCTGCCTAATCCTTACATTTGTATTTTTACACTTCTTGCTGTAGTGTGAGAATTCATTTAATGAAAAGGAATATAGAGTTGGGTTGCCAAAAGAAAAATGCCTGCTCTTGACACTAAATAGAGTTATAAATAAAAAAGTATGTATTAATTAGTTATGTGACTTTTCTGTCTTTGTTCTCTTTAATTTTCAGTCATGGATCATTGAGGCAGCCCTAGAACACAATTAAAAGTGCTTTCTTTTTATATTTGCTGTTCTAAGTATTCACAGATAAGTGTTAAAGATACAGCTTTAGGTTACTGCTTAATTCTGGGCCATCAAAATAATGAGCTGGTAACCCTAATCATAAGAATGGAAGTTTGTTGCAGGATCAGCACATTATTTATTTCCTCCACCCTCAGTCCCTGATTAATGCCATTATATCAATAGTTTAACTAATATCTGAAACCCTAAACTTCAAGTTTCTGGGAATGCACCCTGCTTTCAGACAACTCACTTCTCATTCTCGCCTTCACTTTCACGCTCACCCTGCGCTCGCAGCGATCACAATGCACTCGCACTGATCACCATGCACTCATAGCAATCACAATGCACTTGCACTGATCGCCATGCACTCACACTGATCGCCATGCACTCACAATGATCGCCATGCACTCACAGCGATCGCCATGCACTCACAATGATCGCCATTCACTCACAGCGTTCGCCATGCACTCACAGCGATCACAATGCACTCACACTGATCACAATGCACTCACACTGATCACAATGCACTCACACTGATCACCATGCACTCACACTATTCACCCGCTCACCCTGCACTCACACTGATCACTGTGCACTCACACTGATCACTGTGCACTCACACTGATCACCATGCACTCACACTGATCACCATGCACTCACACCAATCACCATGCACTCACACCATTCACCCGCTCACCCTGCACTCACAGTGATAACAATGCACTCACACTGATCACAATGCACTCACACTGATCACAATGCACTCACACTGATCACAATGCACTCACATTGATCACAATGCACTCACACCATTCACCCGCTCACCTTGCACTCACACTGATCACCATGCACTCACATTCACTCTCTCACCCGGCACTCACACTGATCCCAATGTACTCACACTGATCACCATGCACTCACAACATTCACCCGCTCACCCTGCTCTCACAGTGATCACTCTGCACTAAAAATGTGCTTGCATTGTTCACTCTGTGCCTCACGCTGCAGTCACACAGGCACACTTCTCATCCTGCACTCATGTGACACTTCACTCACCTGTCCCCCCCAACTGCTCAATCTGTAGCTCACTCAAACAAGGCCATCACTACCCATGCACTAATTTGTCCCACTCTGCACTTACAGCCGAACCCAAATTCATATGGTCACCTCACTCAACCTGTAGTCACTCCTTTAACCCTACTCTCACACTGTTGCATTGCTCTCCGTGCAGTCACATGGGCACTCTTGTCACCCACACAGTGCAGAAGGTTAAAGTACCTGGTACACAGAAGATGTACCATTCACATCACAGAAGTGAGTGTGAGTAAACTATGAGTATCTTGTCAGACAGGTGCTATAGAGAGATGAGGTGTATTGTTGGTGAGTGGTAGTGAGGGAATTCATGGAGAAGGTGGAAATACTGTTGCACCGGGTGCAACCAGTGCTAGGGCAAGCCCTGGTTGGGAGTGTTAAACCCCCCCGAAATTCGGGTTTAGTGGATCCCCTGCTTCTGCCTATTATTATTTACATTTGTAGTGCGCTACTGTTACCAAAAGGTGTCATGGGGCTAATAACCATCTGCCTGCAATGTGAGAGAGGGATCCGGGGTTGGGAGAGGAGAGAAGAGAGGGATGGAAGGAAGGGGTGAGAGGAAAGGGGCATGGGTAAACTGCTTAACTCTGCACAAGACCGCCAGGGTTTGAAGGGACACTTGCTGCTCCCTGCCATGGCCAGGTGAGCTTCTAATGTGGCAGCGCGTATTCCTGCGGAGTGGGAGGCCCTTCACAAAGGTTGACTAGACATCTTTCTGATGTTAATTGCTGTATTTTGGTTATAAACTGGCACTGATGGGGTGACATATTTCCTCAGTGTTACTGATTTTAAAAAATGTCAAAATAATAAAGCAATGCTATCCCAAAATGCGCAGCATCACAGAACATTATTTACATTTTCTACTCAGACAATTTAGTCAAGCCTGTCGCATAATTTGGTACTCACCTGCCTCATAATTCCAGTAACCCTGCCTAGAGGTTTAGACATTTTTTTCAGGAGGGGGTCCTAACGCCTGTAAATGTTGACAGGGGATCCAAAAGTTGAAGACCTCTGGTCTAGAGGAACAAAGGAAAGGGAAAAAGGGTATCTGCACTATGCACTTTTAAAAATGGTCTAGACTCCAGGGACTCTATGGTCTAGTGGAAGGGTAGTAGTAGCCGAAACGCGTAGGATAATATGTGTTTCAAGGGTTACAAGGGTTACATTACACTGAAAGGAGGTCTGTCACTCTGTCACAAAGATGGTGCCATCAGTGATGTCATGAGTGATGTCACTGACCATGTCATGAGTGATGTAATATGTGACGTCATCAGCAGTGCATTGCAAGCGAGCAAGTTATAGTGAGTCCAACTAACTATAATGTGGGAATTTCAATGGTTTTTTCAGTGAATATATATATATATATATATATATGTGTTGAAATCCAGACTTATGTTTGTGTGTATATATATGTACTAGTAGCCCGTCCCGACGTTGTCCGGGTATGAATTGCTGCCGTCCAGTAGTATATTGTTTTTTAGGATATCGTTTTGATAGCATTTTTAGGGCTCGGCCTACGTCACCACTGCGTCAGCAGTGGGGCGGAGCTCCGAGCCATATTGTTAAGGGGCTCAGAATAGTGTAGCAAAAATTCTTCAGTGCGCGACATTGTCGGTAGTTATTTTTGCCATCTGCAGGGTAATTGGTCCTCGCGGTGCCGTCTTTCTAGTAGCTTAACGCAATAGGCCATACATAATTCTCGTTAGACAGTTCATGCATTTTCTGTGCGGTTATGCCCAAAGCAGTCCATTAATTTCAATTAGCAGCTGTCAGGGAGCCGCTGTAATGGTTTCAAGATGGTCTGGGCGCGTTCACCAGTCTGCAGTGAGTGGCACGCGCTCGTGCTTGTTCTGTGTTCTCCTTCTACCAAAGACATTACAGATCTGGTTTTCTTTACTGACTACAGCTGTGTTTATACAGACGGTGGCTTCAGTTGTGCAGCAGGTGCAGTGGCACCAGTGTAGTGTAGCTATCATTAGTGGAGCAGGGGCAGTGGCACCAGTGTGGTGTAGCTATTATTAGTGCAGCTGGTGCAGTGGTACCAGTGTGTGGTAGCTACCATTGTGCAGCAGGTGCAGTGGCACCAGTGTGGTGTAGCTATCATTAGTGGAGCAGGGGCAGTGGTGCCAGTTTGGTGTCGCTATCATTAGTGCAGCAGGTGCAGTGGTACCAGTTTGTGCTAGCTACCATTGGTGGAGCAGGTACAGTGGTAGTGTTGCTTAGCTATGATTGTTCAGCAGTGGCATCAGTGTGTGGTAGCTGCCGTTGTGTAGCAGGTGTAGTGTTATCAGTGTTACTTAGCTATGATTGTGCAGCAGGTGCAGTGGCACCAGTGTGGCGTAGCTATCATTGGTGCAGCATGTGCAGTGGTACCGGTGTGTGGTACCTACAATTGGTGGAGCAGGTGCAGTGGTATTGTTGCTTAGCTATGATTGTGCAGCAGGTGCAGTGGCACCAGTGTGTGGTGTAGTTACCAAAAGTGGAGCAGGTGCAGTGTTCTCAGTGTTACTTAGCTATGATTGCGCAGCAGGTGTAGTACCACCAGTGTCGCGGAGCTACCATTGTGCAGCAGGTACATTGGCACCAGTGTGGCATAGCTACACTTGTGCAGCAGGTGCAGTTGCACCAGTGTGGCATAGCTACCCTTGTGCAGGAGGTGCAGTGGCACCACTGTGGCATAGCTAACATTGTGCAGCAGTTGCAGTGGCACCAGTATGGTGTAAGTATCTTTGGTAGAGCAGATGCAGTGGCACTAGTGTGGCATAGCTACACTTGTGTAGCAGGTACAGTTGCACCAGTGTGGCATAGCTACCCTTGTGCAGGAGGTGCAGTGGCACCCCTGTGGCATAGCTACCATTGTGCAGCAGGTGCAGTGGCACCAGTGTGGTGTGAGTATCTTTGGTGGAGCAGGTGCAGTGGTACCAGTGTGGCGTAGGCGTAGCTACCATTGGTGGAGCAGGTACTGTGGTACCAGTTTAGTGCAGCAGGTGCAGTGGTGCCAGTGTGTGGTAGCTACCATTGGTGGAGCAGGTGCAGTGGTAGTTTTGCTTAGCTATGATTGTGCAGCAGGTGCAGTGTCACCAGTGTGTGGTAGCTGCCGTTGTGTAGCAGGTGCAGTGTTATCAGTGTTACTTAGCTATGATTGTGCAGCAGGTGCAGTTGCACCAGTGAGGCATAGCTACCCTTGTGCAGGAGGTGCAGTGGCACCACTGTGGCATAGCTACCATTGTGCAGCAGGTGCAGTGGCACCAGTGTGGTGAAAGTATCTTTGGTGGACCATGTGCAGTGGTAGCAGTGTGGCGTAGGCGTAGCTACCATTTGTGGAGCAGGTGCTGTGGTACCAGTTTAGTGCCGCAGGTGCAGTGGTACCAGTGTGTGGTAGCTACATTGCTGGAGCAGTTGCAGTGGTAGTGTTGCTTAGCTATGATTGTGCAGCAGGTGCAGTGGCACCAGTGTGTGGTAGCTGCCGTTGTATAGCAGGTGCAGTGTTATCAGTGTTACTTAGCTATGATTGTGCAGCAGATGCAGTGGCACCAGTGTGGCATAGCTATCATTGGTGCAGCATGTGCAGTGGTACCGGTAAATGGTAGCTACCATTGGTGGAGCAGGTGCAGTGGTAGTGTTGCTTAGCTATGATTGTGCAGCAGGTGCAGTGGCACCAGTTTGTGGCGTAGTTACCATTCGTGGAGCAGGTGCGGTGTTATCAGTGTTACTTAGCTATGATTGCACAGCAGGTGTAGTACCACCAGTGTGGCGTAGCTACCATTGTGCAGCAGGTGCAGAGGCACCAGTGTGGCATAGCTACACTTGTGCAGCAGGTGCAGTTGCACCAGTGTGGCATAGCTACCCTTGTGCAGGAGGTGCAGTGGCACCACTGTGGCATAGCTACCATTGTGCAGCAGGTGCAGTGGCACCAGTGTGGTGTAAGTATCTTTGGTGGAGCAGGTGCAGTGGCACCAGTGTGGCATAGCTACACTTGTGCAGCAGGTGCAGTTGCACCAGTGTGGCATAGCTACCCTTGTGCAGGAGGTGCAGTGGTACCACTGTGGCATAGCTACCATTGTGCAGCAGGTGCAGTGGCACCAGTGTGGTGTAAGTATCTTTGGTGGAGCAGGTGCAGTGGTACCAGTGTGGCGTAGGCGTAGCTACCATTGGTGGAGCAGGTGCTATGGTGCCAGTTTAGTGCAGCAGGTGCAGTGGTACCAGTGTGTGGTAGCTACCATAGGTGGAGCAGTTGCAGTGGTAGTGTTGCTTAGCTATGATTGTGCAGCAGGTGCAGTGGCACCAGTGTGTGGTAGCTGCCGTTGTGTAGCAGGTGCAGTGTTATCAGTGTTACTTAGCTATGATTGTGCAGCAGGTGCAGTGGCACCAGTGTGGCATAGCTATCATTGATGCAGCATGTGCAGTGGTACCGGTGAGTGGTAGCTACCATTGGTGGAGCAGGTGCAGTGGTAGTGTTGCTTAGCTATGATTGTGCAGCAGGTGCAGTGGCACCAGTGTGTGGCGTAGTTACCATTCGTGGAGCAGGTGAGGTGTTATCAGTGTTACTTAGCTATGATTGCGCAGCAGGTGTATTACCACCAGTGTGGCGTAGCTAACATTGTGCAGCAGGTGCAGTGGCACCAGTGTGGCATAGCTACAATTGTGCAGCAGGTGCTGTTGCACCTGTGTGGCATAGCTACCCTTGTGCAGGAGGTGCAGTGGCACCACTGTGGCATAGCTACCATTGTGCAGCAGGTGCAGTAGCACCAGTGTGGTGTAAGTATCTTTGGTGGAGCAGGTGGAGTGGTACCAGCGCTGGCACCAGTATGGTATAGCTATCATTACTGGAGCAGGTGCAGTGGCACCAGTGTAGCGTAGCTACCATTGTGCAGCAGGTGCAGTGGCACCAGTGTGGTGTAAGTATCTTTGGTGGAGCAGGTGCAGTCGTACCAGTGTGGCGTAGGTGTAGCTACCATTGGTGGAGCAGGTGCTGTGGTACCAGTTTAGTGCCGCAGGTGCAGTGGTACCAGTGTGTGGTAGCTACCATTGGTGGAGCTGGTGCAGTGGTAGTGTTGCTTAGCTATGATTGTGCAGCGGGTGCAGTGGCATCAGTGTGTGGTAGCTGCCGTTGTGTAGCAGGTGCAGTGTTATCAGTGTTACTTAGCTATGATTGACAAGCAAGTGCAGTGGCACAAGTGTGGCGTAGCTATCATTGGTGCAGCATGTGCAGCGGTACCGGTGTGTGGTAGCTACCATTGGTGGAGCAGGTGCAGTTGTAGTGTTGCTTAGCTATGATTGTGCAGCAGGTGCAGTGGCACCAGTTTGTGGCGTAGTTACCATTCGTGGAGCAGGTGCGGTGAAATCAGTGTTACTTAGCTATGATTGCACAGCAGGTGTAGTACCACCAGTGTGGCGTAGCTACCATTGTGCAGCAGGTGCAGAGGCACCAGTTTGGCATAGCTACACTTGTGCAGCAGGTGCAGTTGCACCAGTGTGGCATAGCTACCCTTGTGAAGGAGGTGCAGTGGCACCACTGTGGCATAGCTGCCATTGTGCAGCAGGTGCAGTGGCACCAGTTTGGTGTAAGTATCTTTGGTCGAGCAGGTGCAGTGGCACCAGTGTTGCATAGCTACACTTGTGCAGCAGGTGCATTTGCACCAGTGTGGCATAGCTACCATTGTGCAGCAGGTGCAGTGGCACCAGTGTGGTATAAGTATCTTTGGTGGAGCAGGTGCAGTGGTACCAGTGTGGCGTAGGCGTAGCTACCATTGGTAGAGCAGGTGCTGTGGTACCAGTTTAGTGCCGCAGGTGCAGTGGTACCAGTGTGTGGTAGCTACCATTGGTGGAGCAGGTGCAGTGGTAGTGTTGCTTAGCTATGATTATGCAGCAGGTGCAGTGGCATCAGTGTGTAGTAGCTGCTGTTGTGTAGCAGGTGCAGTGTTATCAATGTTACTTAGCTATGATTGTGCAGCAGGTTCAGTGGCACCAGTGCTGTGTAGATATCATTGGTGCAGCATGTGCAGTGGTACCGGTGTGTGGTAGCTACCATTGGTGGAGCAGGTGCAGTGGTAGTGTTGCTTAGCTATGATTGTGCAGCAGGAGCAGTGGCACCAGTGTGTGGCGTAGTTACCATTTGTGGAGCAGGTGCGGTGTTATCAGTGTTACTGAGCTATGATTGCGCAGCAGGTGTAGTACCACCAGTGTGGTGTAGCTACCATTGTGCAGCAGGTGCAGTGGCACCAGTGTGGCATAGCTACAATTGTGCAGCAGGTGCTGTTGCACCTGTGTGGCATAGCTACCCTTGTGCAGGAGGTGCAGTGGCACCACTGTGGCATAGCTACAATTGTGCAGCAGGTGCAGTGGCACCAGTGTGGTGTAAGTATCTTTGGTGGAGCAGGTGCAGTGGCACCAGTGTGGCATAGCTACACTTGTGCAGCAGGTGCAGTTGCACCAGTGTGGCATAGCTACCCTTGTGCAGGAGGTGCAGTGGCACCACTGTGGCATAGCTACCATTGTGCAGCAGGAGCAGTGGCACCAGTGTGGTGTAATTATCTTTGGTGGAGCAGTTGCAGTGGTACCAGTGTGGCGTAGGCGTAGCTACCATTGGTGGAACAGGTGCTGTGGTACCAGTTTAGTGCAGCAGGTGCAGTGGTACCAGTGTGTGGTAGCTACCATAGGTGTAGCAGTTGCAGTGGAAGTGTTGCTTAGCTATGATTGTGCAGCAGGTGCAGTGGCACCTGTGTGTGGTAGCTGCCGTTGTGTAGTAGGTGCAGTGTTATCAGTGTTACTTAGCTATGATTGTGCAGCAGGTGCAGTGGCACCAGTGTGGCGTAGCTATCATTGGTGCAGCATGTGCAGTGGTACCGGTGAGTGGTAGCTACCATTGGTGGAGCAGGTGCAGTGGTAGTGTTGCTTAGCTATGATTGTGCAGCAGGTGCAGTGACACCATTGTGTGGCGTAGTTACCATTCGTGGAGCAGGTGAGGTGTTATCAGTGTTACTTAGTTATGATTGCGCAGCAGGTGTAGTACCACCAGTGTGGTGTAGCTACCATTGTGCAGCAGGTGCAGTGGCACCAGAGTGGCATAGCTACAATTGTGCAGCAGGTGCTGTTGCACCCGTGTGGCATAGCTACCCTTGTGCAGGAGGTGCAGTGGCACCACTGTGGCATAGCTACCATTGTGCAGCAGGTGCAGTGGCACCAGTGTGGTGTAAGTATCTTTGGTGGAGCAGGTGGAGTGGTACCAGCACTGGCACCAGTGTGGTATAGCTATCATTACTGGAGCAGGTGCAGTGGCACCAGTGTAGCGTAGCTACCATTGTGCAGCAGGTGCAGTGGCACTAGTGTGGTATAGTTATCATTAGTGGAGCAGGTGCAGTGGTACCAGTGTGGTGTAAGTATCTTTGGTGGAGCAGGTGCAGTGGTACCAGTGTGGCATAGGCGTAGCTACCATTGGTGGAGCAGGTGCTGTGGTACCAGTTTAGTGCAGCAGTTGCAGTAGTACCAGTGTGTGGTAGCTACCATTGGTGGAGCAGGTGCAGTGGTAGTGTTGCTTAGCTATGATTGTGCAGCAGGTGCAGTGGCACCAGTGTGGCATAGCTACCATTGTGCAGCAGGTGCAGTGGAACTAGTGTGTTGTAAGTATCTTTGGTGGAGCAGGTGCAGTGGCACCAGTGTGGCATAGCTACACTTGTGCAGGAGGTGCAGTGGCACCAATGTGGCATAGCTACCATTGTGCAGCAGGTGCTGTGGTACCAGTTTAGTGCAGCAGGTGCAGTGGTACCAGTGTGTAGAAGCTACGATAGGTGGAGCACGTGCAGCGGTAGTTTTGCTTAGCTATGACTGTGCAGCATGTGCAGTGGCACCAGTGTGTGGCGTAGTTACCATTCGTGGAGTAGGTGCAGTGTTATCAGTGTTACTTAGCTATGATGGCACAGCAGGTGTAGTACCACCAGTGTGGCCTAACTACCATTGTGCAGCACGTGCAGTGGTGCCAGTGTGGCATAGCTACCCTTGTGCAGCAGGTGCATTTGCACTAGTGTGGCATAGCTACCCTTGTGCAGGAGGTGCAGTGGCACCAAAGTGGCATAGCTACCATTGTGCAGCAGGTGCAGTGGCACCAGTGTGGTGTAAGTATAATTGGTGGAGCAAGTGCAGCGGTATCAGTGTGGCGTAGGCATAGCTACCATTGGTGGAGCAGGTGCTGTGGTACCAGTTTAGTGCAGCAGTTGCAGTAGTACCAGTGTGTGGTAGCTACCATTGGTGGAGCAGGTGCAGTGGTAGTGTTGCTTAGCTATGATTGTGCAGCAGGTGCAGTGGCACCAGTGTGGCATAGCTACCATTGTGCAGCAGGTGCAGTGGCACCAATGTGGTGTAAGTATCTTTGGTGGAGCAGGTGCAGTGGCACCAGTGTGGCATATCTACACTTGTGCAGGAGGTGCAGTGGCACCAATGTGGCATAGCTACCATTGTGCAGCAGGTGCTGTGGTACCAGTTTAGTGCAGCAGGTGCAGTGGTACCAGTGTGTGGTATCTACGATAGGTGGAGCAGGTGCCATGGTAGTTTTGCTTAGCTATGACTGTGCCGCTGGTGCAGTGGCACCAGTGTGTGGCGTAGTTACCATTCGTGGAGCAGGTGCAGTGTTATCAGTGTTACTTAGCTATGATTGCACAGCAGGTGTAGTACCACCAGTGTGGCGTAACTACAATTGTGCAGCAAGTGCAGTGGCACCAGTGTGACATAGCTACACTTGTGCAGCAGGTGCAGTTGCACCAGTGTGGCATAGCTACCCTTGTGCAGGAGGTGCAGTGGCACCACTGTGGCATAGCTACCATTGTGCAGCAGGTGCAGTGGCACCAGTGTGGTGTAAGTATAATTGGTGGAGCAGGTGCAGTGGTACCAGTGTGGCATAGGCATAGCTACCATTGTTGGAGCAGGTGCTGTGGTACCAGTTTAGTGCAGCAGGTGCAGTGGTACCAGTGTGTGGTAGCTACCATTGGTGGAGCAGGTGCATTGGTAGTGTTGCTTGGCTATAATTGTGCAGCAGGTTCAGTGGCACCAGTGTGTGGTAGTTGCCGTTGTGTAGCAGGTGCAGTGTTATCAGTGTTACTTAGCTATGATTGTGCAACAGGTGCAGTGGCACCAGTGTGGCATAGCTATCATTGGTGCAGCATGTACAGTGGTACCGGTGTGTGGTAGCTAACATTGGTGGAGCAGGTGCAGTGGTAGTGTTGCTTAGCTATGATTGTGCAGCAGGTTCAGTGGCACCAGTGTGTGGCGTAGTTACCATTCGTGGAGCAGGTGCAGTGTTAGCAGTGTTACTTAGCTATGATTGCGCAGCAGGTGTAGTACCACCAGTGTAGCGTAGCTACCATTGTGCAGCAGGTGCAGTGGCACCAGTGTGGCATAGCTACAATTGTGCAGCAGGTGTTGTTGCACCAGTGTGGCATAGCTACCCTTGTGCATGAGGTGCAGTGGCACCACTGTGGCATAGCTACCATTGTGCAGCAGGTGCAGTGGCACCAGTGTGGTGTAAGTATCTTTGGTGGAGCAGGTGGAGTGGTACCAGCACTGGCACCAGAGTGGTATAGCTATCATTACTGGAGCAGGTGCAGTGGCACCAGTGTAGCGTAGCTACCATTGTGCAGCAGGTGCAGTGGCACTAGTGTGGTATAGTTATCATTAGTGGAGCAGGTACAGTGGCACCAGTGTGGTATAGCTATTATTAGTGCAGCAGGTGCAGTGGCACCAGTGTGGCGTAGCAGGTGCAGGGGCAACTGTGCGGTGTAGGTACCATTGTTCAGCAGGTGCAGTGGCACCAGTGTGGTGTAGGTACCATTGCTGCAGTAGGTGCAGTGGCACCAGTGTGGCGTAGGTACCATTGCCGCAGCAGGTGCAGTAGCACCAGTGTGGTGTAGCTATCATTGTTGCAGCAGGTACAGTGGCAAGAGGTGGGGTGTAGCTACCATTGCTGCAGCAGGTGCAGTGGCACCAGTGCGCCACATTGGTGTAACACACTCACTACCACACACTCACTAACACACACTCACCCCCACAGACTCACCATCACACACTCACCACTACAAACACAACCACACACACAACAACACACCACCAGCCGTCAGTGCACGCTTTCACCAGGGCCAAACATCACCAGCCATCAATGCACGCTTTCACGAACCACAAACACCACCAGGCGTACAACACCAGCCTAATGTATAACATAAGAAACACAGGGGGTCTATTAGCTAACTATTAAAGCTACACTATCAATACTGAGTCGACTAGATCTCAACGTGTGTAAATCACGAAGATAGTGAAAAAATGAAAAAATGAATAAAGAGGAGTGGACTCAAACTGCAAAGAAGATCGATTCATTATAGAATATTCATAAGTGGCTGACCAGTCCAAAACCGGTGATATAGGGTTTCCATCAAAAGAGATTTAATGATCAGTCATATCATCTGGCCAAACCCTGGTGTGTGGAAGGCTAGTCCCCTGATCATAGGGACTGAACCGCACAGTGTTGATATCTTGGGATTTGGTCCACCAACAGTAATGAAACATCCGTAATGACTGATCTTTGATGGTTGGAAAAAAGGTGCAACAAAACAGAAAATGTGACTTAAATTAGGATGGAATGCCCTCCTTTTGACAACTTTATTCTATGGACATGACATGCCTCCTGATTAAAAACAGAACAGTGCAAGAAGACAGTAACAAATATCTGCCTGTAAATGGGCCAACATGTTTCTGCCTAATGGGTATCCAATCCCTCGGCATTCATCAGGGCCTCTGCTCTTATACTAGTTGCACTCTTACTAGTGAAATGAAAGGTTCACCACCTTCACCATAAAAACAATAAATGTTAATTAACTGAAATGGAATGGTTCAATACGGTACAACCTGTAATAACCATGTATTGTCACCCTCCGACTCACTTGCGCTATAGTGAATCCTGCGAAGGAAAGCACGACAAAATTAACAATATATTTAAATGTATCAATTCTCAATACCATGTGTCCACCCAAATCCACCAACAATGTGTGTAAGAGTAATATATTCAATGCTCACCCTGACTGATGGGTGAAGCTACCTCACCTCACCTGGACTCTGCTCAGGTATAGGAGGCCCCGCACTGGTATAGGGAAGAAAAGAGGAATGTCGCATAATCAAACTAAGAGTTCTTAGCCTATCACTATGCATCAGACTCATTTCTGTATGTATTGCCCTATTTCCCAGACTCTAATACTGGAGTGAGTCAATTTTAGACCCAGTGGGCCAAGCCCCGTAGTACCCCAAAAATTATGCCTCTGACATCAACTGGTATGTATCCCAGAAATGCTCTTATTCAAAGATGATGTTATGCTCATTATCAAACCACCCATATAGTATAATGGCAGTCAGTATTCTCATGCTCACTCACCTATCCGTCGGTGCCTCAAGCTGTCATCTGAAGCTTGGGGGAGGCACTGACCTATGTGTGGACTCAGTATAAGTAGGCTGTAGAGGATGATGAGTTGTGTAGTAACCCTACGCCTAACTGGTATGCTGCTTCTATAATCCAAATTGCATTGTGAGATGTCTTGTGCTTTATTAAGCATTCCCATGATGTGCGGGACAGTGCATTCCTTGATGTTAGATTATAAGCAGTGTTTGTATTCTTGTATATTTCACTTTTGCCTCGCGCACTACTTTACGTTCGAAATAACGCGTGAACACGCGTAAAAACTACCAGACTGCATCATTGCGGCCATCTTAGTAGTTTATACACAATCGTCCTCCGTTCGAAATAACGCATGAACACGCGTAAAATCTAATAGACTGCATCATCGCGGCCATCTTAGTAGTTTATACACAATCGTCCTCCGAGGTGTGGGCTCGAGTGCTGGTTTAGAGCTGACCGTGAGGGAGAAAGACACCCGTGGGTGTGTCATTTCGTACTTTCTGGCCTTCAGCAATAACAAATTGACATTGAATTGAGGAGTAGAGTAAGATACAAATATACTCCTATGTATAGCGAGATATCGCGAGATCTCGCAAGGTCTCGCACTACAGAACTACTGAGTGACATCACTCCGGCCATGTTTGTAGTTCTAAATACCACGAATCTCACGCAGTAGTAGCCAAATCTGTAGCCACACAAGGGGGTTAATGATTACTAGGCTTGCCAGACTGATACAGCCAAACTGCACTGTGCAACACAACAGACCACTCCATCCCTGTACGAGATTAATATTTCAAAATAGTAGATACAGTATACAAAGATTAAGAGATGGTGTAGTATATACAGATGACCAGTATTGCCTTAAGTATTCCAATGAGCGACAGCAGAGTGGCTTTAAGGGCTAAATTAGTGTCATGCTATCAAACCTCATGTATTGTGCACAAAGTTCCTAAAGAAACTCTCAGTGTGAATAGCTCGGTGCATGTAAATGTGACCACCACTATGTAGGGACAGAAGCACTCCTGTGCTGCGATAGAAACATCTTTCGTTGTCCATCAAGTCTCATCATTTACATTGGTCTATTCTGGTAGTGCTGTCTGTTGATCGCACTTGTTCTATAAGGATAAATTGTTATAGCAGGGTCCAAGGAATCTCGTCATTTAATCCCCTTTTGTCTGACTGAAGCTTATAAATCCATTGCTGTTCTTTTCTGAATAGGTATCGAGGCACATCACTTATATGGCTGGGTATGTGCGGCTTTTCTAACACTGTCCATTGAAAATCCGTTTTGTGGTGTGCCTGTTCCAAAAAGTGTCTGGTGAGCCTAGTGTGGCTTTTCTTGCAGCGGAATGAGCTCTTGTGTTCCAGTATTCTTGTCCGAACACGCCGAGTGGTCATTCCTACATACCGTGTGGAACAAGGGCAAGTCAGCATGTAAATCAAGTTGGTACTATTGCAGTTACTGAAATTATTCTGCAACCAAGGTCTATTAGTCCCTATGTCAATCTCCCTTGTATGTCTGGTCTGTGGGCATACCGAGCACGTGCCACATGGGTGGTGCCCGACCACCGGAGGGAGGTCCCAAAGGGTTTCACCTAATTTTTTAGGAGTCTCTCTTGGGCGTGTGTGAACCAAGCGATCCCGAATGCTACTCGCCCTTTTGAATGCAAACAAAGGTTGTGCAATTTTCTCTTTCCCATGGTTCAAAAGGCGCCAGTGTCTTTTCACAATCTTTTGGATAACGTTGCTTCTGGTATTAAAGGTGCTCACAAAAATGAGTCTTTCCAATGGTGGTTTGACAATTGTGGCTTCGAGGAGAGCCTCTCTGTTATTATTAAGAGCTCTTTTTCTTGATTTCTTAATGAGCGGCTTAGGGTAGTGTCTATCCCTCAATTGTTCACCCAGGTTGTTAGCATGTACCTCAAAGTCCTCTCTGTTAGAGCAATTTCTACGAACACGTAGGAATTGACCATACGGTAAATTTTGGCGCAGGGACTTTGGGTGGTAGCTCTCATACAGGAGAAGTGAGTTTCGCACCATTGGCTTCCTGTAGAGTTCACTCTGCAAGCCTGCAGGAGTGGCATAGATCGACAAATCCAGGAAAGCTATTCTGTCTCTGTTGGCTTCCATAGTGAATTTCAGGAACTGGTTTTTGCTATTTAGCCATTGATGGAATTTGTTGGCTGAGTCCAGCGTACCCCTCCACACCACCAAAACGTCATCAATATAACGCTTCCACCACCTGATGGAGGTGTGGAAGGGGTTGGTGGGGGTTAACACATGTTGTTGTTCGAACTGATGCACGTAAAGGTTCGCCAGACTCGGCGCAAAAACGCTGCCCATACTTGTTCCAGAGGTCTGGAGAAACAGCTTGTCTTCGTGTTTGAAAAAATTACTTTTCATGGCCAGAGTCGCTAAGGCCATAATGAAGGGTACTGGTGTAATGGTGTCCCCTATACTATCCCTCAGGATGGATGTTACAACTTCTAGAGTCTCATCCTGAGGGATAGAGGTGTACAGAGATTCTACGTCTAAAGAGACCAACAGGTCTCTTTCACTGTCAAAGTCTATTTGTGGTAAGACTCGCAGCACATCTTTGGTATCCTGCAAGTATGTAGGCATTTGTTGTACAATTGGCCGCAGGAAGTGGTCAACGAAAGTTGACAGCGGCTCCAATACCGACCCTATGCCAGATATAATGGGCCTACCGGGCGGTGGCCTCTGTGGCTTGTGTACCTTTGGCAGTAGGTAAAAAAAGGTGTTATTGGATGTTTGGAGACCAAATATGTTGCCTCATTCTGAGTGATCCAACCCTCAGAGAGTGCCTCTTCAACCAGATGCTGTATCTGCTTAGTGATGTCCTCAGTAGGATCTGCGGACAGAGGGGAGTACGCTTGTCTATTATTAAGTTGTCTATAACACTCATTCTGATAGTCCGTAGTGTTCAAAATAACTATAGAGCCGCCCTTGTCTGCGGGCTTTATGGTTATTGACTGGTCTTCAGACAGTGTTTTCAGTGTGATTTATTCTGATCTGGTCAGATTATTGTATGACCTGATTTTTTTATCCCATAGTCCAGCAACGTCATCAGCTACAGCTTGTTCGAACGCCAGAACTTGAGGTGGAACAGTATGTAGAGGTGGTTGAAATCTGGATTTATTTTTCAGTCCAGTATTGGTAACTGTCATCTGGCTTTCCTCGTTGTTCTTGTCTTTAAAGAGATAATGAAGTCTCAGTTTTCTAAAAAACTGGCTAAGTTCGCATTAAAAAGTGAATGGGTCCCCATGATTCGTCATGACGAAACCCAGACCTTTATTCAATACTTCTTCCTCAAGTATGGTTAGTGTCTTAGAGGATAAGTTCACTACGAGGGATTTTTCCCTGATGGGCCTGCTTTCTGGTTCTTGGCAGTCTGACTCCGTGTCCCCGTGTGTGGGCCTGTCTGGTCTTCCCATTGTACCCCCGTATTCTGTGCCGCTCGCCTTTTTCCTCTGGGTCGGCGAGGTCCAAACCCTAAAAAATGTTGCAAGTTATAGGCATTTGGAAACCCTTGAAAATTTGGAGGCGGTGGTGGTACTCCGGGATAGGGATGTTGGTTAGGGGGGAAACCCCAAGGATTGGGTGGCCACCACTGCTGGTATTGTTGGTTGCCATATGAGTAGGGTCTACAACCCCTGCCCCTCCCACGTTGTGGGAAACTTGGTGTACCCATATAGGTGTTGTCTGGATCACTACTGTCGGACCCTGAACTTGAGTAATTTGAACCAAAACGTCTGCCGTTGTTCCTGAACACAGGAGGTGTATAAGTGTCACTTGTGTAGGGGTACACACGTTCATGCTTCCATTTACCTAGGTCTTTCTTGAATTTGTCCAGTTTAGTTTGCAGGATAGTCTCATGGAACTCACCCGAAGATTTGTTCGATTCATCCTGCTGTTTTTTTAACAGGATTGGGGTTATCGTTGTTCTTATAGCTGCTTCTAGAACCTGTATTTCTACAAGAATGGTGTCAGCTATTCTTTTTGCTCTGCTAATGATCAATATTAGTCAATCTCTAGTGCATCTCCATGCTATTAACGACCAGTCCCTCAGAAAATCCTTATCTTGTAGGAAAAGTCGGGGAGCATTAGAGACCACTAGCCCAGGTGGAGCACAGCTAGTTCTCAAATATTCTGCCATGGCTATACCATGGACCAAAGTCCGGGCATGTGATTTTTTTAAAACTAGAACTTTGGCCCAATCATCTCCTATGCTCGTGGGGACTGTAGAAGGTGTATCTAAGACACTCGGCAGACTGTCCAAAATAGATTTGTATGTGGCATCATCGTACGCGAGGCCACTGATTTCTGCCATGATTGTTTGTAAAGAGTTATGTCAGAGAAATATCAGGGACACCAGAACCTAGTCAAAACCGAAATCCGTGGTCAACCCACTCTCAGTGTCATTTAGCAGTCCTATGATCTAGTAACTGTCTCTAAACCATCATTAGTATGGTAGTACAGCACGGACCCGCAGCCAAACAGCTGCTCAATACTGGTAAATACAACAGAAGTTTCAAAAGAGGGTCCAAGGGATATGGAGTTTAAAGACCCACACCTGGTTTTATCCCCAGCTCCAACTTAATGTATAACATAAGAAACACAGGGGGCCTATTAGCTAACTATTAAAGCTGCACTATCAATACTGAGTCGACTAGATCTCAACGTGTGTAAATCACGAAGATAGTGAAAAAATGAAAAAATGAATAAAGAGGAGTGGACTCAAACTGCAAAGAAGATCGATACATTATAGAATATTCATAAGTGGCTGACCAGTCCAAAACCGGTGATATAGGGTTTCCATCATAAGAGACTTAATGATCAGTCATATCATCTGGCCAAACCCTGGTGTGTGGAAGGCTAGTCCCCTGATCATAGGGACTGAACCGCACAGTGTTGATATATTGGGATTTGGTCCACCAACATTAATGAAACATCCGTAATGACTGATCTTTGATGGTTGGAAAAAAGGTGCAACAAAACAGAAAATGTGACTTAAAATAGGATGGAATGCCCTCCTTTTGACAACTTTATTCTATGGACATGACATGCCTCCTGATTAAAAACAGAACAGTGCAAGAAGACAGTAACAAATATCTGCCTGTAAATGGGCCAACATGTTTCTGCCTAATGGGTATCCAATCCCTCGGCATTCATCAGGGCCTCTGCTCTTATACTAGTTGCACTCTTACTAGTGAAATGAAAGGTTCACCACCTTCACCAAAAAAATAAAATAAATGTTAATTAACTGAAATGGAATGGTTCAATATGGTACAACCTGTAATAACCATGTATTGTCACCCTCCGACTCACTTGCGCTATAGTGAATCCTGCGAAGGAAAGCACGACAAAATTAACAATATATTTAAATGTATCAATTCTCAATACCATGTGTCCACCCAAATCCACCAACAATGTGTGTAAGAGTAATATATTCAATTCTCACGCTGACTGATGGGTGAAGCTACCTCACCTCACCTGGACTCTGCTCAGGTATAGGAGGCCCCGCACTGGTATAGGGAAGAAAAGAGGAATGTCGCATAATCAAACTAAGAGTTCTTAGCCTATCACTATGCATCAGACTCATTTCTGTATGTATTGCCCTATTTCCCAGACTCTAATACTGGAGTGAGTCAATTTTAGACCCAGTGGACCAAGCCCCATAGTACCCCAAAAATTATGCCTCTGACATCAACTGGTATGTATCCCAGAAATGCTCTTATTCAAAGATGATGTTTTGCTCATTATCAAACCACCCATATAGTATAATGGCAGTCAGTATTCTCATGCTCACTCACCTATCCGTCGGTGCCTCAAGCTGTCATCTGAAGCTTGGGGGAGGCACCGACCTATGTGTGGACTCAGTATAAGTAGGCTGTAGAGGATGATGAGTTGTGTAGTAACCCTACGCCTAACTGGTATGCTGCTTCTATAATCCAAATTGCATTGTGAGATGTCTTGTGCTTTATTAAGCATTCCCATGATGTGCGGGACAGTGCATTCCTTGATGTTAGATTATAAGCAGTGTTTGTATTCTTGTATATTTCATATTTTGCCTCGCGCACTACTTTACGTTCGAAATAACGTGTGAACACGTGTAAAAACTACCAGACTGCATCATCGCAGCCATCTTAGTAGTTTATACACAATCGTCCTCCGAGGTGTGGGCTCGAGTGCTGGTTTAGAGTTGACCGTGAGGGAGAAAGACACCCGTGGGTGTGTCATTTCGTACTTGCTGACCCTCAGCAATAACAAATTGACATTGAATTGATGAGTTGAGTAAGATACAAATATACTCCTATGTATAGCGAGATATCGCGAGATCTCGCGAGGTCTCGCACTTAAGAACTACTGAGTGACATCACTCCGGCCATGTTTGTAGTTCTAAATACCGCGAATCTCACGCAGTAGTAGCCAAATCTGGTTTGATAGCATGACACTAATTTAGCCCTTAAAGCCACTCTGCTGTCGCTCAAAGGAATACTTAAGGCAATACTGGCCATCTGTATATACTACACCATCTCTTAATCTTTGTATACTGTATCTACTATTTTGAAATATTAATCTCGTACAGGGATGGAGTGTTCTGTTGTGTTGCACAGTGCAGTTTGGCTGTATCAGTCTGACAAGCCTAGTAATCATTAACCCCCTTGTGTGGCTACAGATTTGGCTACTACTGCGTGAGATTCGCGGTATTTAGAACTACAAACATGGCCGGAGTGATGTCACTCAGTAGTTCTGTAGTGCGAGACCTCGCGAGATCTCGCGATATCTCGCTATACATAGGAGTATATTTGTATCTTTCTCTACTCCTCAATTCAATGTCAATTTGTTATTGCTGAGGGCCAGAAAGTACGAAATGACACACCCACGGGTGTCTTTCTCCCTCACGGTCAACTCTAAACCAGCACTTGAGCCCACACCTCGGAGGACGATTGTGTATAAACTACTAAGATGGCCGCGATGATGCAGTCTGGTAGATTTTACGCGTGTTCACGCGTTATTTCGAACGGAGGACGATTGTGTATAAACTACTAAGATGGCCGCGATGATGCAGTCTGGTAGTTTTTACGCGTGTTCACGTGTTATTTCGAACGTAAAGTAGTGCGCGAGGCAAAAGTGAAATATACAAGAATACAAACACTGCTTATAATCTAACATCAAGGAATGCACTGTCCCGCACATCATGGGAATGCTTAATAAAGCACAAGACATCTCACAATGCAATTTGGATTATAGAAGCAGCATACCAGTTAGGCGTAGGGTTACTACACAACTCATCATTCTCTACAGCCTACTTATACTGAGTCCACACATAGGTCGGTGCCTCCCCCAAGCTTCAGATGACAGCTTGAGGCACCGACGGATAGGTGAGTGAGCATGAGAATACTGACTGCCATTATACTATATGGGTGGTTTGATAATGAGCATAACATCATCTTTGAATAAGAGAATTTCTGGGATACATACCAGTTGATGTCAGAGGCATAATTTTTGGGGTACTACGGGGCTTGGTCCACTGGGTCTAAAATTGACTCACTCCAGTATTAGAGTCTGGGAAATAGGGCAATACATACAGAAATCAGTCTGATGCATAGTGATAGGCTAAGGACTCTTAGTTTGATTATGCGACATTCCTCTTTTCTTCCCTATACTAGTGCGGGCCTCCTATACCTGAGCAGAGTCCAGGTGAGGTGAGGTAGCTTCACCCATCAGTCAGGGTGAGCATTGAATATATTACTCTTACACACATTGTTGGTGGATTTGGGTGGACACATGGTATTGAGAATTGATACATTTAAATATATTGTTAATTTTGTCGTGCTTTCCTTCGCAGGATTCACTAGAGCGCAAGTGAGTCGGAGGGTGACAATACATGGTTATTACAGGTTGTACCGTATTGAACCATTCCATTTCAGTTAATTAACATTTATTGTTTTTATGGTGAAGGTGGTGAACCTTTCATTTCACTAGTAAGAGTGCAACTAGTATAAGAGCAGAGGCCCTGATGAATGCCGAGGGATTGGATACCCATTAGGCAGAAACATGTTGGCCCATTTACAGGCAGATATTTGTTACTGTCTTCTTGCACTGTTCTGTTTTTAATCAGGAGGCATGTCATGTCCATAGAATAAAGTTGTCAAAAGGAGGGCATTCCATCCTATTTTAAATCACATTTTCTGTTCTGTTGCACCTTTTTTCCAACCATCAAAGATCAGTCATTACGGATGTTTCATTAATGTTGGTGGACCAAATCCCAAGATATCAACACTGTGCGGTTCAGTCCCTATGATCAGGGGACTAGCCTTCCACACACCAGGGTTTGGCCAGATGATATGACTGATCATTAAGTCTCTTATGATGGAAACCCTATATCACCGGTTTTGGACTGGTCAGCCACTTATGAATATTCTATAATGTATCGATCTTCTTTGCAGTTTGAGTCCACTCCTCTTTATTCATTTTTTCACTATCTTCGTGATTTACACACGTTGAGATCTAGTCGACTCAGTATTTATAGTGTAGCTTTAATAGTTAGCTAATAGACCCCCTGTGTTTCTTATGTTATACATTAAGTTGGAGCTGGGGATAAAACCAGGTGTGGGTCTTTAAACTCCATATCCCTTGGACCCTCTTTTGAAACTTCTGTTGTATTTACCAGTACAACACCAGCCGTCAGTGCATGCTTTTACAAGGCGCACTCACCAGCAACCGTCAGTGCATGCTTTCACCAAACACACACACCATCAGCCATCTGTGCATGCTTTTACCAACCACACACACCTCCAGCCGGCAGTGCACTCTTTTACCAAGCACACACACCACCAGCCATCAGTGCACAATTTCTACAGGCAGTCACACACACCACCAGCCATCAGTGCACGCATCAATTGTTAACGCATCCACAATTAACTATTGTAGCAATCTCAGTATGGTACACTTTACTTTTAAACATATTCATGTAAAGCACAGCATGCCACCATTGCTACAATTCCAATCTAACCCACATAATTCCACTACACACCACATGCACACATTCCATAACACATGGCGAAAAGACATTGCCATTTACAATGCCATTAGCTCAAACTCAAATAAATCCGAGCCGATTGCATTTCCAATGCTTGTTTATCTGTGACAGGCCTGTGAAACGCTCCGATTCACAGTGCACTGCTGATGCACTTAAGAGTGCACGTTCAGTAGTGTGTGAAATCGAGTTTCCCTACTTTATTTTTCCTTGCAATATTATATAGCGCGAACTCGACAACATGGCATGGGCACAATTTACATTACAGAAGAAAACATTCATTTGTGGTAGGCACGGGGAGACAAAGCGATTTGCCTGGAATAACAGGATGTTGAGCTGATGCTGAGATTCGAATGTAGCTCCCCAGCTCTAAAGTTCGTAATTCTAGAACTTGTGGCGGGAGGTTTGCCTGAAAGTGTATGCCGGTGCTGGCCATCAATGAGTGAGACCTGTGCATTTTTCAAATAGGTGGTGAAAAAATATGAGTATGTTGCTGGAGATGTGGGCTGCCGTGCCACCAATGTACTTACCGGGAGAGGGTAAACACCCATTATTCCGCAACTTTCTTTCCGCCTACCATCACTCCGAATACTTTCATTACGAAAGTACCATGACTCCGCAATGCCATTATAACGCATGGCATTACATTTTATATGCTTTTACCACGCATACATTTACAACGAAATTCGTTGTAAATGCATGAATGGTAAAAGCATGTTTTTTTTTTAAATGTTTGGATAAGGTAAGTATGGGTATAGGGGTTTATGTTGTGGGGTACTGAGGTATATGTTTTGGGGTGTTTGGGTATTTTAAGTGTTCAGATATAGTTTTGGGTTATGGGGTACAGGGGTAGTTTTAGGGTTTAGATATAGGTTTGGGTTTTGGGGTATAGGGGTATTTTTAGGGTTCAGGGGTAGGTTTGGGTTTTGGGGTACAGGGGAATTTTAAGGGTTCAGGGCTAGGTTTGGGTTTTGGGGTACAGGGGTATTTTTAGGGTTCAGGGGTAGGTTTGGGGTTTGGGGTACAGGAGTAAGCAAGGGTCAGAGAAGGCACTGAACAAGGTACCATGAATGGAAAACTCAAAGTTTGGAAGCCAACATGCGCACCAGCAAGTAATGAGGGTAGTTTTTGAGAGAAATGGTTCAGGAAAGAACAAAACCATATATACATGTACAGATGTACCTTAATAATTGTTGACTATAAAACAAATGTTCGATTTTGAGATATTTCCTCTCAGGACTTCTATTACCACTGTAGCCCTAAGGGTCATGGTGTGGTATTTTGTAAGCCTACAGGAAGGTCACTTGGGATGGCATACACATTAGTCACAATTCCGCACCCAGACTAGTGGTTTGATTAAACACGACTTTAAAATGGGAGAATGTATGCCTGTGGTAGCTGTGTTTTTTGATACAGCAAAACACCACACACCATGTTTGGTTTTAACCTAATAACATGTTCTCTGAATTCCAAATCAATTCTGAAAGTGGCCTCAGGAGGAATTCATATTCCAACTAACACACATTCTGGGCAATGTTTTTGCCCTAACTGCAAAACGACTGAATACATTATTAAGTCTTATGTTAATTTGAGTCAAGTCAGGCATTGGTCAAATATAGGAATGACCAAAAGATAGAGATGACCATACAGACAACTCATGTCAGAAGGTGTTAATCATCACTGTAATGAAGATCAGACTTCTTGATCTCAGGTGAGGAGACCTATACAAGTGTACACTAGAGAACAGTGGCCTGAAGTACTTAACTGGGCTGGAAACTGTCAAATAACTCAATGGGGATTGCCACATGTGGTTTAATTAATCCAAGCAGTGAAGGGAAAGTTGAGCAGATCAAACAGCCCCTTGACTTGCTGAGAGATGAGGAAATATCAGCTCAATGGAGGCACAGAACGTTCCTCCCTGAATAAAGTCAAAAGTTCTGAAGCTCCTGCACAAGTAGTCAGGTAATTTCCCCCCAAATACAGGTCTCACTGACGACTTGCACAGCAACCGGATAGATGCAAGGGAATTTGTGTTTGAGGGAAATCCAAACAAATTGTAATAGTAAACCAGAGACATAAAGTTGCATCAAGATAGATGTGGGACATGTAATTGCTTAAGAATCATTATGTGGTCCTCTGTAATCTGGAATAGTTTTGTAGTCTGGATCCCACACCCAATGTGACACAATTTCGAGTGTTCCAAAACAAAAGGGGCACATATTGTTATCTGGTGCTCAGCCTATAATCAGGGCAGATGAACTAATTGAAAAGATTGTCATTGGCAACTTTTCTACACTACTAGCGGGTTTGACTGGTAGGCGTAAAAAAGAAAAAGTCTCTATCCTATACTTCGGATTGCAACTACTAGTTCAGAATGATTCACTATGGATTCAAGAACACTCTTTATCTACAGCAGGGTGTCCGCATCAAGCGTTCTGACTAAGAGCATGAGTTACCTTTATTTTAATTGCTATGTTCAGTGCTAACTGGAAGCTGCATCATGAGGAGATTGTGCTTCAAACACCTCTAATAGCAAACCTAACAATAAAATACATTTACAACTGCATATGTATGTGTTCTGCAAAATATCCTGTGCTACTAGTATGTGATCTACAACAAAAAAATGTCTATGTCAAGATCTGGGCCATTTACAACAGATGCAGTTATATGAATGTCTACGAAACTATAACACAATCTCTTCCTCTCTTGATCTCCAACAAGAAGGCAAACAAATTAATTAAGCGACATTCTAGAATCTCATTGTTATATCTTCTCTACAAAAATTTTATTGGAAACATTTATTGTATGATTCTCATTTATGTCAATGGCAGTATGGGCCCCTCTGGTTGTCCCCATTTCCCTTTCCATGGCTTCTCTCTTCACTGTTTAGTGAGTTTTCCTTTGCAGTGGTCATCCTACAGATTCCATTGCCTGGCAGTTGGCCCTGAGACAAGTTTGTGACAAGGTATTGACAATACACTATGCAGCAGCAGCTATTTTTATTTGAAACTTGTGTCAGCCTTTAATTATTGGGATGATGGGATCTGGATGGAGTGTCAAAATGAAAAGCTATTTAGCATTTCTATCAAGCATGTGAAGTAAATAGGTATTTGTCAGTTGTGTAAGGGGTTGTGCAGAATACTGGAAGGTGATGCATCTTGTATATGTGCGCTATTCAAAGAGCCAACATTTAAATGAAAATATAAACAATATGTGAATGTGCTGCAAAGCTCTTAAGGTGTACCGTGACTTTCATGAGTAATTCGCCTAGTCCTGATGAGTTTTTTGGATAACTTTGCCTCTGCATTTAAAATGGGGAAAGTATAGCTACTAGTACCAGAATGCTGAGATAAATCAGGACTTAATGAGCTTTCCCCTCTAAAGTGCAGTCTCCATAGTTCTAACTTATACAGCTCCATGTTTTCCAGAAACAACAGGCTTAATTTATGGCATTTTGGCATAGGGCAGTGCAGCAAGGCACAACCAGATCTTCAATTCCAGTATCTTGTGTACTTTTCCAGCGATTGGGTGAGTGCATCTTCACTGACACAGGACCGTAAATTGCTTTCATTACTCATGATTGATTCTTCGTGCTAGACAGCCTCACGTTCCCTCCCCTAATGGACCTCTTCGGCCACCTCACGTGACCGCACTTTCAGTACTCTGCACTACTTCGAAATTAAGTGACCTTCTGGGCTGATGATGACCCGAAATTGATCAGGTTGAAACACCATTGACTACCCAGCGCTGTTGTGGTCAAACTAATTTACTCAATTGACAATACTGACCTTGTATATATTTTGTACTATTGACCACGTTATTATATATTTTGTTCTATTGCGCCGTTCACGATGTGTTCTTCAACCTAGTGTCATTGCACCGTCCACTGTCACTTGCACATTCAGTGCACACTTGTATGGTATGGTCACTGTTTATTTAATTATATGGTAGTGCTGATATAACTACTTATATAAAATTACCTTGTTCCTTTCACCAATCCTTTTGTGGTCTCCATTTGGTGCTGTTTTGGCAACCTAGCGCCAATGTGGCCACCTTTGCACCCTGGTGGGTGCCTCCGTTGCAGGCAGGATTGTTTCTGTGCAGGAAGTGACACGACAAAAACAATCCTATAAGGCGTTTTCCTCTTTCTATGGGTGCTGCAGAATGCAGCACCCATAGAAAGAGGAATAAACGAGGAGAAATAAACATATTTCTCCATGTTTACTAGGCCTGGGTGGTAAATTCCGTTCCGCTCGCGGAATTTGGGTAACTTCACATTCTGCAAAGAATGCAAAATTGCCCAAATTTCCGCGATCCACGGCATTGCAGAATTTTTTGCTTGTTCGCGCTTTCAAAATGTGTGTTTGTGAGATATTTCCCCCGAGCACGCAAACAGCATTCACGAACAAGAAAAAAGCATCTCGAACAGGCCGAAAAAGCAATTCCGAGTGTTCGCAGAATTTCTGCGTGATCGCGGAGAGTTTTTACCATTTTGCAGAGCTTTGTGTAGTGCATCTATGCAAATTCCGCCCACCCCTGATGTTTACATCACTTTGTAACTCTGTGGCAGCTTTAAATTCTATGGGTGTTGCATGGGAAAACCCACCGCAACAACTCCTGGGCACAGAGGAAACACGAAGCAGCAATTTGCACTGCACCGCCATATTCATGTTTTATGAGCCACTAAAAGCCATGCAGGGTGACTTTGTGTGGCTTCACAAATCTTCATGAGAGCCCTGCGTCACACATATATGACTTTACAAGGAGGAAAAGTGATGCTGGGCTCTCATAAATAAGTCACTACATACATAAATCTCTTTTATTTGTGATGTTTTCTGGTTCTTCACATGAGCTATTTACATATTTAGAACAAACTAGCAGCCTGCCCCAGCGTTGCCTGGGGCAGAAGGGGGCTGGGGGCAGCATTTCAGGCTTGTGTGCACTCCCGCCCCGGCCCCCGCCCGCCACGACATTGTCTGTGTCCCGGACAATGTTGTGGCGGGCGGGGGCCAGGGCGGGAGTGCACGCAAGCCTGAAATGCTGCCCCCAGACCCTGAGCCTTACCGCAGTTGTTCCGGCCCAACCTCCCGCACCGGCTCCCTCCCGTCCCATGTCCCAGAGCCTTACCTGAGCCGCCGCTCCTCCCCGAGCTTCTCACTTCACCCCCGCTCCTCCTCGCAAGCCTGAAATGCTGACCCCAGACCCTGAGCCTTACCTCAGTTGTTCCGGGCCATCCTCCCGCACCGGCTCCCTCCCGTCCCATGTCCCAGAGCCTTACCTGAGCAGCCGCTCCTCCCTGAGCTCCTCACTTCACTGCCGCTCCTCCTCGTCATCACGTACGTTGCGGCCAGCGCTACATCGTGGCCGTCAGCGTCGCGGCCGGCGTTACTTTCAGGGCACTACTTTTTTTTTAAGTTATATTTTTAAATTTACGTTTTTTTTTATTTTCTATAGCCTATGACCATCTGCACACCCTGAGGATTACAACAATGTATTGGGTGTGTGGATTGGCGCGGTGGTTCCCGAGTTTACCTTGCCAAAAGGTTTGTGTTCTCTCTTTATAATAGTAGTATAGATTAGATGCATGTTTGAGCACTGTGAAATGCAACAGTTCTGGATTTTTCAGTGCTGTCTGGGTGTTAAAATTACAAAATAATTTGACAGCCACAAGGTTATGTCAATGAAGCCGGCTGATATGAGCAGCCCTCCCACTGATAAAACCATGTCACCCGGAAGCGCACTGGGCAGCTGAAGAAGATGACTGCGTAGCTCGGGAGTTCCTCTCGTCGGCGGACGAACAGAGCAAACTGAAGCGACTTATTGTTTCAATTTACCACACAGATGGTCATTATGAGCATCGTAAGGCAGGGTGAGCCTGATTTGGGGCTAATCTGGCCTTTTGGTGCTTTTTGTGACCTTTATTAGGTTATTTTCTTTTTCCCCTCACCTCAGCGGCCATTTTAGATACTTTTGTCTTCCATCTGAAGAGGTTTTTTTTCTCCTTTTTTTAATGCTACATTGACCCAGGAGGTTTTACAGACTTGCTAAGCTATCTTCATTGATCTCTTCTGATGCTGTGTACACCTTTGGCTTCCCTCCTGTGCTCTACATTGCTAATATGAGGCTCACCATGCTGAGGGAATTTTTCCCTCGTAATTCTTTTGCAAATCTCTATTTGTTCCGACATTGGAGGCTGGGGTCTGTTGCTTCCGACCATTTCTCCTTTCTATTCTTTGGGAATACATTTTTGCATGCTTTATGGGCAGATTGAAGAAACTCAAGTTGTCCTTTCTTCACGGTACCTCCTCTTCACAGAAACTGTTGACATTCTTAAAGTCTGTTAATTGTCCATTGAGGGGTATTACATCTACAACTAACATGTCATCCTCGTCCTCTTATTCTGCTAAAACCACTCCTGGAGCATCCTCATTTACCCAAAAGAGAGTTAAGCAGAAACCCCCCTCTCCTGAGAAATCCTCTTCTCCTTCTCTTGACCTGGTACTTGAAGAAATTCTAGCACTCTGTTCTTTTGTGGAGGAAACCAACATGCGCATTCAGAACTTGGATGATAAATGGTCTCAAATGGAATCCAGAGTCACTGTTATTCAACATTGTGTCATTGATGTGCATGATGAGTCTTCGAAAATTACAGTTTTGGAGAAAGAGGTGGCAGTATTTAAGGCTCATTCTGAAGATTAAGAAAATAGAAACCGAAGGAATAGCCTCTGCCTCTATGTTCTCCAGGAAGGATTGGAAGGAGTCGACCCTGTTTCCTTCTTTACTTCTTTTTTACTTCAGCTGGTGGACTTACCCTTCTCCACACGCTTGAATATTCAGAGAGCTCATCGTCTAGGTCCTCTCACGCTTCCATCCTCCCTGTCATCCAGAGGTGTCATCATATTTGATCTGGAATTTAGTGATCTACTGAAAGTCTTCAATGCAGTGAAAGCTAAAACGCAACTTTTATGGCAAGAAAGTAAAATCTTTATTTCACAGGATGTCTCAAGAGCTATAGCTGTCAGGCAGAAGGAGTTCTTAGATATTCGCCCTCAATTACGCTCTTTGGGTGCCCACTTTGGTTTGTTTCACCTGTGTCTCTTTAAAGTAGCATTTCAGAATAAAACATCCTCCTTCACTGCTCCTGCAGAATTGCGACAATTTCTTTATCTACATTCTTCCAGCTCCATAGAGTTTTTGGCTTCTTCATCAAAATGAAGGCACTTTGTGTGAGAGGGCCTCCCTCCTGCATAATATCCCAGTTTATATTGTTATTTCTCTTGCATAGTCGTATGCTCATTCTTTCATGATTCTTTTATGACTGTTGTGCTCTTTGCAGTTACTGACTATCCTTTTTTTCAGGTTCCTTGATGATCTTTATCCTAGTCATTTTATCTTATGTTCCGTTTGTCTGTCGACTCATCTTCTTTGCTGTGCCGTCTTACCTAGTGCTTTCGTCAACTCTCCCCCAGTGTTCATCCCCATCAGGTGTTTTGCAGCCTTCATTTTTTACATGTGGTGTCTCTCTTTTTTGATCTTCTCTACTCTCTCTCTTGATCTCCTTCCCTCTGCTCTCATTTTTCTTCCTTTTACTTCTGGTATCTTTTTCGTCATTTTCATGTTTGATGCACTTTTTTTTGTCTTAAAAGACTGTTGTTGTATATGCATTTACACATATTACTTCATTCAGAGTTGTTTATTGGAATGTTAAAGAAGTACTTAACCCTACAAAGAGTCAGAGAATGTTATCTTATTTGTCTTAATATTCCCCTGAACTAGTTCTCCTTCAAGAAACTCACCTTTCTGAACTCAAGGGTTTGAAGTTTAAACGAGGTTGGGTGGGTTCTGTTTTTTTTTCTCCTTCTTTAAATAAGAAACATTTTGTTATTCTTCTTAGCCACAAGAATTTAAAATTGGTAACAGTTTCTTAAGACCTTGATCCTGAAGGCAGATGGCTTTTGTTAAGTTAATTTTTAGTGGCATCCCCTTAACTATTTGTAATATCTATGGCCCTACCCAAGTTGGCATTTACTTTTGGCCTAACAGAAAATGTTTACATGCTGTGGACTTTTTTATTTTGGGTGGTGATTGTAATCAAGTATGGACCACTTTATTGAAAGTCAATCCCCAGTTAAGTTTATTCCACACAAAATACATAAACAATTCACTTCCTTTATATCTCAACGTCTTTTGATGGACATATGAAGAATCTGTAATCGTTCTAATAAAGAATTTTCTTTCTTCTCCTCGCCTCCTAGTTCCCTTTCTAGATTAGATCATATCTTTGTCTCTAAACAGCTCTCCCAAAGTGGTATTGCTTCTGCTATTGAACCAATTGTGACCTCTGATCACACCCCTGATATTGCAGACCTTGATCTAATCCCGTGGAATTCCAAATCCAATTGATGGAGATTCAATAATTCTCTTTTACTCAACCCTGATTTTTCTTCTTCTTTTTCGACTTTCTTTGAGGAATTTTTGGGTGTTCATGCAAATCCTACTATTTCTCCTCAATTACTTTGGGACACTTTTAAAGCTTCTGCTCAAGGTCATTTTTTTTATTTAGTTTCTCGGAAAAATAACTCTCTTCTTAAATAACACCAACCCCTTTTACTTGATATGAAACAATTGGAGCATCAATATTCTTCTTCTTCTTCTCTAGGGGAACTAGAACTGCATCAGGTTCATATTCCTATGCATTTCTCTGCGAATCCGGAATGCATTAGATTCTACACTTGCCAGATTCATGTCACACCCTATGATTACATTTCTTTTGTGGGAGCAAGACTTCTGTCCACAGGAGCAGAAGTTTTGTGTACAAATTGCATTTTGCTAATGTTTAAATAATTTTGTTAATTTACACATGCGCAAAATGAAACCTATTTTAGAATCCATAGTAACAAGGCTCGGGTAAGAAGAATCTAGAGACAACAGGTATGGGGGCTGGGCATATTTGTGCAAGAGCAATTAGTACACACAACAGACAATGGAATCAGTAAAGATAGGTTATATGGGACATTGTGCTCACAGATGAAAGGGCACTAGGTGCATACATGCACGTAGGTGAGATGGGGCCTGCGGCACATAAAAAAGGAGGTGCACTATGGTAATGGAGGCTAAATGCAAATGGACCATGAAGTCATTTGTGCTTAAAGATTTGAAGGAGCTATATACACTTAAGTGGAGTGCCGTGCACACAGGAATGATAGGGCCAGATGAGAGGTAGTAGGTGACTCCAACACTCAGTAAGGTCCCAATTACAAGTCTGGCGGACTCCTGGATGCACGGGGGTCCAGCCACCACCGTTTCAGCTGTCCGACCACCCCATTATGACTTGAGTGGTCAGACCGCCATGGGACTGTCACTGCTGCCAGGGAACCAATGTTCCCTGGAAATGGTGTGGCAGGCCTGAGGCCACAATATGCTTGGTGGGACAAGCATATTATGAGTTTCCTCTCCAACACAGTTCTCTTGGCGGTTCCTCCTACAGGGCCCCCTGACGCCTCACACCGTGTGTATGCACACAGGGAGGCACAACATGTGCCCCCCTGTGTGCATGCACACAATTTCCTGCACTGCATGGACGTTACAGTCGATGCTGTGCAGGAACCTTAAGTGGCGTTCCCATTGCAGTGCCTTTTTCAAAGAAACCACTGCCTTTTAAAGAGGCACTGCAGTGGAAACCACCAAGTTTCCCACCAACCTGACCACTTTTAAGTTGTAATCTGTTGGGCAGGAGGCAGCGACTCTTGGCAGTGCAGGGTATTGCAGTGTCATGCCGCCCGCCCGCACCCCCAAAGGTCGTAATTGAACCCAGTAGGTCCAATTTAAGTCTGAGTTGGTTGAGGAGTGGCTCTGTGCAAACAGGTCACAAAGGCTGGGTACACACATTTCAGAACCATGAGGATCCACAGGTAAGGGCTAAGTATGTTTAGGTGAGGAATTTCTATATGCATACAGGTGAGTAGTGTTAGGTGGATGCAGATGACAAATGTGAGAGAGAAAAGGCTGAAATGTAGTTTAAAGTTGGCTGATCGTACAGGAGTGCTCTTTGTGAGCTCTTGAGGGCTGGGATCATCATCGGTGCAAATCCCTGTATGGCCTATGCCATCCACTCTCTGAAGCACAGGAATCGAGCATTGGAGAATAATTACCAAGCCAGACTACCTTTACCTGATGTATGACCCGGCTTACCGAGGACTTAAACGAGAGGACGGTCCAGGCCACCTAGCCCTGCGTACTAGCCTGGAACACATCGAACGTTTACTGCCCAGGGATTTTTGGTAGAGGAGGACTGCCAGCTCCCACATCCACACGAAGTCTCCAGATGCGTTGTGGAGGCTGGTGGGACCGCGCTGAGATACAGAGGACCTAAGGATCACAGTGGTGTTTGCGGCCTGGTGTTCTGCAGCAGCAGGCGGCTACCAGCCCCCTCATCGGCACCTAGACACCTGTAATGTTGTCCACCAGTGGACGAGCCCACCTCGCAAGCAGTGTGAGGGGCGCGGGGGCAAAGACCCTGAGAACGTGCCTCAAGTAAGTCAGCCCAGCTTCCACTCGGCCGGTGCGTGAAGTGTTGAATAAATAGCCCAGGGAGCTGGGCGTGGTTTCAGTTAGATACTGGCCACCAAGTGAATACACGTGGGCTGTGTCTGCTTATTGAAAGCCCGTGGCCTGGGACACTACAACACCCAGCTGTGCTGTGAAGGCTGGTTGGGGTGCACTGGAGGTGTTACGGGCCTCCGGCACAGATGACTATTGTTCAGAGGTAGATCCTGTCCCATTTCCCCCAAAACTAACCTCCCTGGAGACTCCATTCATCCACGCTTCCCCTCACTGGGGGACTACCAATCTCCCCCACGTCATACTGCCTTCTGCGATGACCAGCTGTATACTGCCTTCTGCGATGGCTAGCTACACACAGACTTGCCAACTCCATCTCACGCTGTGTGGGGACCCTGGTGCTGAGGATTTGGCTGGCCCAATTCCTATGTTACTGGCACTGCTTCCTCTCTCTCCCCTGGTAGGGGGCCCTGCGAATGAGGACTTGGAGAGTCTTTTGCAGGAGGCTGTTGATCGGGCTGCTCACTCATCACTGCAGCTCAGCGTCATGCTGACCAGACTCGGTTCATGGTTGTCCTTTGGGTTGTGTTCTGCACTGCTTGCTGGAATAGGGGTTGACACGCCACCCTTAGATTTCATTGTCTCTGCCTGTCATGAGCAGCATTTCCAGCTATACTTGAGCAGCATTTACAGTTATAACTCACTGGCAGTCATTTGCCCACTCACAACTCAGCCACTTTGTGCCTCCCAGAAAAGGAGCCAGAAACATTAGAATTAGAAGAGGCTCTCGCTGCTCTTTTCTATCATGATTTCAGAGACAGGGCTAGATACATTAGAAACAGAAAAGGCTCTTGCTGCTCCTCTTTGACCTGAATATGCCTTGCGCGTCATTGAAATAGAAAAAGGACTGATATATCCTCCTAGAGTGGTGGCCATCTTGATAGGTCAGTCTTTTCTTTTTTTTAGACTATCCACTGGAAAACTTTACTGTTCTCACATTGTCTTCCTTCTTCTGTTCTGGCTAATTTCATATCATGTTCTCTAGCAGTGGTGCCTATCCTATTAGATCATAAAGGAGTGAGCTTTATTGTGCAAAGTGATTATGAGGCCTAGGGGCGCTTAGAGGTAGACATTGCCTCCGAGTTCCCCCCCATGACCCTTGTCTCTACCCTCTTGCCTGAATCATTGCCTTATTCCGTGAATACTCATTTGCGGACAAGGCCTGCTCCTTCAAAAATCTGCATAGTCACCATGTTCTCGCCACACTTTGGCTCGCCTTAGCAGGTTCATGGAACACAAAGAGCTCTGATCTCCTTATCACCTGGCTCTATGACCCTATCTGTCTACGATTTCTGTATCTCATTCAACAGCTATCAGAAGCCTGGACATGGATCCAGAAACCTTAAGACCTATTCTTACAAATTTGGAAACATCTGGCCTAATGCATATGCAATTACATACCCGCCGACCCAACAAAAAAACACATCGAAAAATTTCAAACACAGACTCCTAAAAGCGCACCCAGAAACACTCATTTTGGAAACCCACTTCTGCATAAAAATGGTGAGACAATAACTGATCTTATTTTCTTCATGAAAAGATGTGCTAAATGGAGGTTGGCATTTTACTCAATGCTCCAATTCATCACATCCAAGAAGACACCTCTTTTGGCTTAGACTTTCAGTTGACCCTCCCCTTTCTAAGGAATAAAAGTAACCATCTCCGTTTACAACAATGGGACTATATACAATCATCTGCCCACAACAATTCCATAAAAAGAAAACCTACAATCTAGAATTCTTAGATATTGCACCAAGAATTTGGAACTCCCTGCCATCTGAAATAAAACTGAATAATTCCACAGCTTTCTTCAAACAGGAAGTTAAAGAGATATTGCTGAAGAAATTTCTGGGCTAGATCCCCAATCACTCTAGGACTCGCTAGTTTACAATTGTCTCTATCGAACTGTCATGATTGTTATGATCTGTTGTGTTAGTTTCTATTCTGTTTGTGCTATGGTTTCCACTTCCTGTACATTCGTAACTGCCAATCTGTAAGGTGCTCTGATACCCCATGTGGTCTTGTTTGCGCTATAAAACATTGAAAATAAAAATAAATAAAACTAGGCACACTCAGGTGAGATGAGGCTAGGTGCACACTAGTGAGATTATGGCCTGCAACCCCTCACTTGAGAAGGGGGCAGCTACATATACAATAGTTATCTATGTCTTAGTGAATGCAGGTGCCAGAGACATATACTCTAACCAGGGGTCCCGCTCGGCAACTCTGGGCATTAGCTTGCCTAATCTCCACAACGGCCCCATCAACGCCGGGGATGCCTGGCTCCACCTTGGGGACTGCCAGTAGGGACCATCCCACAGGGAAAGCCAGGACGGGTTCCCCAGCGGTACACCGCGCCAGGATACTCCGGTAGTAATTGTGCGCGTTACAAAACAGCATATAACATAACATAAGATATGCAATAAGGGAAAATTGTATAGGAGCACATATGTGAGACGTGGCTAAATGTACACAGGTTTAACATACAAAGTGGCTGCTATGTGATGGCACCTATTAGTGGCATCGTAAACTCCTTGGGGCATATTACCAAGCAATAGCGATAATTATCGCTATTGCTTGGTTAGAGACAAAAATTTACAGCTGAGCTGTGGCGCTTTTTTATTGCAGATAAACCTTGGTATCACCAAGGTTTATCGCAAATGCGATAAAAATCGGCCGAAATGCATGAACATTGCTGAAAAGTCTGCGATATTCATGCATTACCGAGCTAATGCTCTTAGCCATGTTATCCACCTCCCATCGGATAACATGGCTAAGAATTGCTCAGGGCAGGTGTTAGCTTTTGGAGATATTCGCGCTTAGCGCGAATATCTCCATAAGTTGGTAATGGGAGATAGCGATGTTAGCGACTGTTTCCAGTCGCTAACATCTTGGCACGCCCACTTTGCATGTCATTAGTGATAAATATCACTGACATGCAAATTGGGGCCCAAGATGGTCGCTATCTCCTACTAGCTCTCGCTAACTGGTTTTAGCGACAGCTAGGTAATAGGGAGATAATTTTATCTCTGCTTTCTTGGCTTTTAAAGCCAAAAAAGCGGAGATAAACCCCCTTGATAATATGCCCCCTTGATTTTGCAGCTTAAGCGACGGTGGTGTTGTCACACACAGTTGTTTATGAGCCTTTCCTACCTGCACCTCTGCAGACAGAAGCTCATAAAAATACAAAAATATGGGACACCGATAACAGAGGTGTGAGGAAGAGCCCCACAACTAGACCATGGAACCCAACTACTTACCAACTACTTATTGTCCCACTTTCTTATTCTGCTTTCACCTCTCGCCTATCCCTGAAACCAGAGAGCTTGTGAACATTTCTTTTTTCCTTCTATATTTACTCTGGGTTGGTGAGGGCTACTACTGTTCCAGCTCCAACTCATCAAGAGTAGAAAACCCAAAAGATACTTATTGTAATTTTTTTCCTCTTTTTGAGCTTCCTGGGGACCACCGCCTGGAGAAGACCTGAAAGAAAGAAGAAGACCTGAACAAAAGAAGAAACAAAAAGAATGACCAAGCATAGACAACCTGGAATCCAGAAGCCAAAGTTTTTTTTATATGTGCACTCAACTCAGAAAATGATTACGCAAAAACTGAGGAACACATCAAGCCTCCTAGATTCTATTTCCAGCCATCTCTCCCACAAGAGATCAAGCAAGGAAAGTTAATTAGAGCAAAAAAATGATGAGGAAAAGAGAGGGAAAGGAAGAAAGAGAAAGGGCTGGAAGGAGGTGTAAAATAAAGGGCATTCTAAAATAAGGAATACACTGTGATGAGAAGGAAGGGGAAACAGGATGAAAGGATGGATGCAAGGGCGAATGGACTGATGGATGTTAGGATAAAACAATATTTGCATGAGTGAGAGAAAGAAAGTAGCTGGAATGATAAAAGTCTGGATGAATGGGTGAATGGATGAATAGACACCTGGATGTAGGTGTGGAATGATGGATTGCTAGATTGATAAAAGGAGGGTGAATTGGTGTATGGCTGAAGATGAATGTATGTATGAATGGATGGGTAAATGGATGTATAAATGTGTGGGCAGAAGGATGGATAGATGGAAAACTAATAATGAAAGGGTGAAATGGTGAAAGGATGGATGAAAGTATGAAAATATGGATAGATGAATAGATGAATGTATACAGGAAAGGCTTTAAGATGAATGCAAGGCATTATTAGGGGACCTCATCTAGAGTGGTTTGGCTTACTCGCTTCACTCACCCAGTGGAATTCGAGGTATGGACCAAAGTGGGGAGTATTTTAAGTTGCTGGCTACTTCTTTGGTATCTATTAATGAAGTAAAAAGTCCCAATTCATTTTGTGAATTGCTTATCATGCACGGCTTACAAACTTAGTGTAAAACAAGGGTGTCCAACACAGGTGTAGGCAGGCAGAATATTTAACCAGAATTTAAATGACAGCCACATAAAGTGAATTTGCATAGAATTATTCTAAATGCAGAATATTTAAAGTCAATAGTTATCCTGAACATGTGGTATACCTCAGACCCTCCAGGACCTAACTTGGATAATCCAAGAATATATATATTTAAAACAAATCGTTATTAACATTCATAGTCTAGGTAGATGCTACACAATTTAATTAATAAACTAAACATGCTTTTCCCCGAATAACCACCCACATTCCTCGCGTCTGCAGGCACTCTTGACACAAAAAAAGGTAAAGGATTGGAAATTGAATATCAAATGAGTATTTGCATATTTTGGGCGACATTTTTGCACCCATAGTTGATTCAGAAACTTTAAAGAGCCTTCATAAATCAAGTGAAATAAATTGAATTTAAACTGAAAGCAAATTAGGGCTGTGCATGGGAATTAAAGTCTTCGACTTGGCATTAGCAGATATATTTACTAATATGACTACTTTATCTGACATATGAATGCTTTTCCCTGGTCTATGAAGGCAGAGTCATCACTTCCACTCAGATCTAAATAGAAGCCTATATTGTTAAAAAGGTGGGAAGCAACCAATAAACAAAGATCCTTAAGTATTGCCCGGCGGTGTCGCCTCTTTAACCCACAAAATATTAATCAATGAAGAGGCAGGCGCTGGAGACTGGAAGGCAGGAAACAAGGGTTTATTCTCTCTGGAGGAGAACACATCAGTTCTGACAGCAAGTATCGTCACGAGGTGCTCTAACCGCATCTCTGAGGCCTGGCCTCTTATACACAGGTTTATGATCTTTATTGCAGGTAACACATTCTTGCAATGCTTTGAAGTATGAAAGGACATCCTCGGAATCCCCCCTTCAGGCCCGTTCCCACACACATTTACAGTTGAAGTCCCCACCCCGGTCACAACAGGTGATGATTATCGCGCAGCTGGACATTCCGCCGATTGTGGGGTTGATCGGATCTCATAGGGTGGGGGCTTTGATCAATTCGAGGGTCCTTTATTGGGGGAAGCTTCCTACTGTACGGGGGGGGGCAATAAACAGTATCCGCAGGGCCAGGTGGCGGCCTGGGAACGAGGAAGACAAACGGGCACACAGGAAAAGGGGGGTTGTATCAAAGGACCCGGGACCATGAAAGGAATGAAGGGAGGTGTCGCGCTGGGAACAGGATGGGATTCCGAGGCAGAGCTGCGCTGAAGAGGGGTTTATTACCCAAGGCATGTGAGAGCGGGGGGGGTTGTCAGCGTGCGGGGGATGCCTGCAAGGTTAGGAGAGAGAGAGAGACGCGCTGGCTATCAGCGAGGGGCAGGGAGGCCATGGTGCTCAAAATGGCTGCCGCTTACGTGCACGAATGGGCTCAAAAAGAGCAAGATGGCGCCGATAATGTTGACGTTTGCAGCCTAACTTTTAACAGTCCTCCCTTTTCAACATATCTAGCCAACTTGCCTACTTAATGTCAATCTTCATCAAATTCCTAACCTCGGCATCATATAATGCTCCCATGCGTTCGTTTCCAAAGTCCACAGTCTTAGGGCAAATACAATTTGTACATAATGAACACAGAGGTGGCAGACATTGAATTCCTAAGCATAGACCGCATATTACAACTGCAGGAATCAGGATAATGGTGAACAGTCTCCATCCCCAGTTCTTAACGGTGTTCCAGAACCAACCACCAAGCGACCATTCTTCCTGTTCCTGGTGGACTTCTGAAGGGAGTCTGTGAAGATGTTCGATGGCTTTGTACACTGAGGGTGAGTTGTCCGGTACGTATGTACAGCAGCTGGACCCAATAATGCGGCATGCTCCACCACGGTCCGCAAGAACCACATCTAGGACAAGGCGGTTCTGGAGGGCCACCAAGCGGACCGCTTGAAGCTCGGCGGTGTTGTTAGCAAGGATACCAGCTGTGATGTTCATTGTTGTCTCAACTGCCTGAGTCAGATGTCGGATGGCACGGCTGTTTGCCATCGGGCCCCAGAGGGGAACAAGTCCCTTCATAGCATCGAGGAACTGCGCTCCTGTTGAGTCGGCTTGTTCAATGTCCTTGGCTTGTTTTTGTCTATGATGATTCGCTGGAGCCACATAAGTCGGAGGAAGGATGAAGGAGATGAAACAAGTACCCCCCAGCCTTTGGGGAGCCAGGTGTAAGCCTTTGTGCCGCAGACGAAATACATGTTTGTGGACGACACAAAGGAAGGTGGATCAGTGGAGTCCAAAGTTCTGGTAAAACGGCAAGCACTGCGGCCTACCAGCTGTGTCCCAAGCCCTTCTATGCACATGTGGCCTGTGACGTTGATGACTGACAGGGCCACAGTCAGAGTGGCAGCCGTTCGTTTCCACAGGTAGGAGAAGGTGGGTCTGGTTGGATTGTTGAACACCTGCATTTCAATTCGTTCTTTAGCAGGGATGTCCATGTGGATTGAGTCGTTGGAGGTCTGCGGGCAGAAGTGTGTCTTTGTTTTGTTTCGCCAGACCCCGTGGAAGAAATGCGTTACAGTTTTGCTGGAGGTGGCATTGTCCTTATAGCTTTCTTGCAGGAGGATCAGCCAAGCAAGGCAGGAGCCATGAACTGAGAAGGGTGAAGGGATGAATGGTATCGAGTGTCCAGTGGCGTGGGGTAGCAACCCACAGATCCAACAGTTGGTGGCATTGGTGGCGAGATTGTGCTGGTGAAGTAGCTGTACGAAAGAGTTATTCCAAAACTCCTTTCGTCTCTCTCTGAGTTGAGGAGAGAGCGAAATCAGATAATGTTCCTTCATGGTGGTAGGCTGAGCAGAGGTCAGGAATGTTTCGTGAGCAGGTGCATTTTCTTCCATAATCCAGAGTGTGGTCATGAGGAGAAAGCAGAAAAGGATTGTGATGAAGAGTGCAATTGTCTTTGAGCTGTGGAGTCTGTCTGTTCTTGGGTTTCTGTAGTGGGTATTTCCTGTTGCTTCCATCATCTTCTTATTTGGCGCTTCCATCATCTTCTTATCTGGCGCTTCCATCATCTTCAAGGTGCTCGGTAGCGGGCAGAACCACAGACTTCGTTTAGCTTCTCTCCGGGTGACCCTTGGTGGTGTTTAGGTCACCGTTCTGAGATTTAACTTAGTCCGTGGTCTACTTAGCCGAAGCTCCCTCCTTTCGACGCAGGAAATACCCTTCTCTGGATGGCACAGTGGGATCAGAGAATTTTGAAAGTTCAAGTGCTTCGGTATCAGGATAGCAGGTTAGTGACGGTCGGTCCTTGTTCAGGAGCTCTTCTTGGTTGCCGATGTTTTCTGTCGTGGCCAGGGTCGAGGAGACCTCCTTACAGTGGTGTGCGTGCAGCCAGTGCCGTTTCCCCTCCACACGAAGAGCCGTCCGGGTGGTGATTAACACTTGCCAGGGGCCCGTCCTCCGGGGTTCCAAACTCTTCGACTGCTGGAAGTTTCGGATCAGCACGAAATCTCCAGGTTGGATGGCGTGACCCGGACCCCTGGAAGCATCGGGGATGGCCTGCTGCACCTGCTGATGAATGACAGACAGAGTTTCAGTCAATTTATACAGATAATCAAACATTAGGACGTCCGGGACGTCATGAATGGAAGTTGGTTTCGGTGCAGACCAGACACTCATGGGTCGACCGAAAACAACCTCATAAGGTGTCAAGTGATGTTTGGTGGGGGTGGAACGCATCGATAGCAATGCCAGTGGGAGGGCGTCTGGCCATTTCAGACCCGTGGTAGCCACTATCTTGGCCAGCTTAAGCTTTAGTGTGGCATTGTGTCGCTCAACAAGTCCAGCAGACTGGGGGTGGAATACTGCGTGGAACTTCTGCTTGATGCCCAGCCCCTTTAAGATGAGCTGGATGACTTCGGCTATGAAGTGGGGGCCATTGTCGCTCCATAAAATACGACAAAGGCCGTAACGGGGGAAAAACTCCTTTAACAGTACTTTTGCAGTGGCCATAGCAGTGTTGTCACGGGTTGGGTATGCTTCCACCCATTTGCTAAATGCGCATACCACAACAAGTACATATTTCAGGCCTTGGCATCTGTCTAGCTGGATGTAGTCCATCTGCAGGACTTCAAACGGGTGATTTGGGACCCCAAACCCTCCCCGGGGTACTACAGTTCCTTTCCCGGGGTTGTGTTGCAGGCATATCAAGCATTGTTGGACCAGACGTTTGGCGGAGTCTGTGATTTTATCATTATGCCAAACTCTGGAGACAAGTTCAATCATGGGGGCTGATCCTATGTGGGCAGGGGAGTGTGCCATAGTCAGTATGGGAATCAGGTACAAGTCAGGTAGCAACCATTTGTTTGTGTCTTTTGTCCGCCAGCAGCCTTCGTCATCTTTTAATCCCACCCGTGTCCACTCAGTCAGTTTGTGTTGTGTGCTAGCCATTTGAATGTCTCTAATAGTGTCCCTAGCGTCAGTCCATTTTTCTGCTTGTGACCTGGTCACGTACATATGTGTTGTCGTCCTATTTTCAGCTGTCGTTCGGGCAGTGATGTCGGCTAGTGCATTTCCCTGTCCAATAATGTCTGTCACCTTTTTGTGTGCCTGGCATTTGACGACTGCAAGCTTTTTGGGGAGAAGGACAGCTTCGATCAAGGCGGAGACTAGATCCCCGTGCAAAATGGGGGTGCCGTGTGAGGTCAAGAATCCCCTTTCCCTCCAAAGGAGCCCAAAATGGTGAACCACCCCGAAGGCGTACTGGCTGTCGGTGTAAATGTTCGCTGTGGTTCCTGCTGCTAGAATGCAGGCTCGTGTCAGGGCAATCAGTTCCGCTGCCTGGGCAGATCGTTGCGTGATGCGGGCTGTCTCGACTACAGTTCGAGCCGTGGTGACTGCTTAGGCAGCTGAAGTGGTGCCATCGGGGAGTTTGATGCAAGAACCGTCCACCCACAGCTCTCTGTCAGGGTCAGGAAAAGCCGTGTCTCTGAGGTCAACCCTACTTCTAGTCTGTTCGTCCGTAAGAGTCACGCAGTCATGTACAGGGTGCACATTGGGATCGTTCTCTGGTAAGGGTAACAGAGTTGCCGGGTTCAGTGTGGTGCATCTTTTCAGGGTGATATGGGGTGCAAGCAAAGTCAGTTCGTATCCAGTCAGTCGTGCACTCGTCAGGTGTTGCGTCTTGGTTTGGTTCAGGAGGGTGTCAACTGCATGGGGTACCAGTACCGTGAGGGAATTCGAGAGCACGATCCCCTCACTCTGTCGGATAGAGATTGCAGCAGCAGCTACAGCTCGAAGGCAGGCAGGCAAGGCTCTGGCTACAGGGTCAAGAGTGGCAGAGAAGTAAGCGCACGGTCGTTGCTTTGGGCCAATGGACTGGGTCAGGACAGATAAAGCGCACCCCTCCCTTTCGTGAGTGTAAAGGGAGAAGGGCTTTGTGTAATCGGGGGTACCTAGGACAGGGGCCGAACAAAGGGCATCTCGTAGTTCCGTGAAGGAGGTTTGACACTCAGGGGTCCAAGGGAGTGGGAAGGGGACGTCTTTAGCTAGCAGAGAAAGCAGCGGTTTCACAATGAGGCTAAAGTTTGGTAACCACTGTCGGCAGAAGGAGGTGAGGCCTAGTAGGGAGCGAACCTGTTTCTGAGTCTTAGGGACAGGAGTTTCGAGAAGGGTTTGGATCCGGTCGGGAGTGAGTTTCCTTCCGTCTTTGGACAAAAGGTGGCCTAAGTAAGTGACCTGGGGTTGGCAGAATTGCAACTTCTTCTTGGAGACCTTGTGGCCATTTTCCGCAAGGAAGTGCAGGAGTTGAATGGTGGCTGTAACTGCTAATGGAGTGGTGTCGGCTGCCAAAAGGATGTCATCGACATATTGCACTAACACCACTCCATCGGGTAACTGGACTTGATCCAGTTGTCTCTTGAGGGCCTGGCAGTAGATGCTAGGGCTTTCTGTATAGCCCTGGGGTGCTCGGCAGAACCTATATGAGCGGGCTCTTAGGGTGAAGCCGAAGAGATATCGGCTGTCTGGGTGGATGGGGATGGAAAAGAATGCGTTTTTGAGGTCAATGACAGTGAAGGTGGTGGCAGTAGAAGGAATCAAAGTCAGGATGGTGGTGATGTCTGAGACCACGGGGTACTGGGGTACCACCACTTTGTTGATCCCTCGAAGGTCAATGATAAAGCGGTATGCTTTCTCATCTCCCTCTCCCTGTTTCTTGATGATGGGCAAGATAGGGCTGTTGCAAACGTTTCTAACCACTTCCTCTACCACTCCTGCGTCTATCAGTGACTGAATAATCTTTACCAATGCCTTCTCGCCCTCGGGCGATATCCGATATTGTGGAAGTTTTGGGAGTGTTGCGTCTGGTCGGACAGTAATGTGCACTGGGTCAATCATCATGCCCCCTACGTCCGAATCCGTCTTGGCCCACAGATACGGAGGCAGAGTGTCAAGCAGGGATGTGTCAGCGTCGGTGATGGAAAACATGCGTCGGGGAGGGCAATGTCTAAGCAGAACGGGGTTGTCGTAAAGGAAAACTCGAACTCCGTCTTGAGAACATCTAATTGTCGCTCGGAAGTGTTTCAATAAGTCAAGTCCCATAATGGCGTCAGGGCTATTGGAGGAAAGCAAAAATGTGGTGTCAGTGGTGTTGTTTTCTAAGTCGAAGAGGATCGGGGCGGACAAAGGGTTAGTGGAGGGCGTTCCATCGAAACCTGTCGATGTTATAAGTGAGCCAGACAAGGGTGCCCTTGGAATCAGTCGTTTAGAGAACGCACTACGTGTTGCGCCAGTGTCTACCAGAAATGGAGACTTTGTACCCAAGACCTTAGCAGTGATGTAAGGGCCTTGCTGGTCAACATAGAGCTCGACTGGATCCCTCCCTTGCCCTTGGCAGTCCTATGCAAAGTCGTGGGCGTCATCGTAGTCAGATTGCTGGTATTGGTTCTGTCTGGGTCGATCAAATGTATTTGGTCCGCCTGATCTGTCGTTAGTCGTGTCATTTGGGGGCCCTCGCTGCTGTCCCTTATTTCTCGGTCCACTTGCTATGTCCTTGGGGTCTTTGTTTCTGATTATTTCCAAAAGAACCGGGCACTGGGATTTCCAATGGCCAGTTCCTTTACAGAAAGCACACTGGTCCTCTCTAATGTCTGTACGTCCAATGTGGGGAGTCAAAGTGCGGTCCTTGGGAGGTGCAGTCTTAGGGACGTTCGTCGGATAGTTTCCCCGGTATTGGTCTCGTCCTATAGTCACCCCTTGCAGTTGTGCAATCATCACCCTCTGTTTCAAGTCCTTCTTCTTTTCCTCTGTTGCTCTATCGTTTTCATTTTTCTGATGTTCATAATATTGGGCCATCTGGAGGATAGCCGTAGGTTTGGAGGCTGCCCAACTACTCTCGCTGGCCTGCAGTTTCTGGGAGACCTCTGGTGACAGACCCTTAACATAATTCTGGACAAACAGATGGTGTCCGGGTGCAGTGGTCATGTCCTGGCCGCTGTAATCGGAGAACACCGTTTCAAACCGGGAGAAGTAGTCCGATACATCCTCCTGGGGTTTCTGGCGACAGGCCGTTACTATCGACCAGTCCACTTTCTTTTCTGGAATCAGGGTTTTTAATTTCTGTACGATTTTATCTGGGAGGTCTAAAATGGATTTCAAAGGTGACCAGGTATGTCCAAACAGCTCAAGGTGGTCGACTTTCCGGATTTGCTTCCACACATCAGCTGGTAGACATAACCCGAAAAACAAGTCGATGTCAGCCAGGGTCATAATCGTTGAACCTAGGGCTGTACCTAATTCAGTATAGAAGGCAGTGGGGTTTTTACGTAGGTCAGGCAGAGATTTCCGGAATGTCAGAATCTCTTGCCGGTCCCATGGCTGGTAGACCCAGTTTTACACTACCCTTCCTTTTGCATCTTTGTGGTTTGCATCATCGTTAGTCCCTTCACCTCGTGGAGGAACCCAGTAAGGGGCAGCCTCTCGTATCGGCATCATGGCGTTAGATTGCTCAGTTTGTGGTTCGGTCGCTACGGATGTCGTGAGTTTAGTAGCCGATTCTTGTTCAGTGAGGTGGCGGAAAACCTCAAGCGTACGCATAAGGAGGTCCGTCACATCACACTCGCCCTCGTCCCCGATATCGACCTTCCGGTACAGAGTAGTTAGGCTCTCGGGACCTTTGTCTCGATATCGGTCCTCGTATGCGTTCAAGACATGGTAACACAGTCGTACGGTAAAATGTCGTCTGTGACTCCCTGTATACGAGTTAAACATATCCGTGATGTACTCTTCATCTTCCTTCCTTTCTACCAGTGTCCTTGCTATCTTGTCAATCCCTGCTCGCTCATCTTTGCTTAGTCTGCTTGTTCTTGCAGAACCAACCCTTCGGGTCTCAGGGTCACCTAACGTTGTCGTTTGCGTAGTATCTAATACAAGGAGTTCGGCCGGCACAGAGGCCATGGGGGCCGAAGCTGTGGCGCTACTAAGCATGGGCGGAAAATCCGTTACGCTCGCGGATTTTGCGGATTTTCGGGAAATCCGCAATCCGCGAGATTTGCGAATTTCCCGCAAAATCCGCAAATTCGCACGCAGCGGATTTTTTTGGCGGCGCGCGGCGTTGGTGATACAATTTTTGCGGCGCGCGGCGTTTATCATCGTTTGCCGAGTTGTTTTTTTCGATAGTTTGCGAGTGCTGCGCCATTTTGGATCTTGCTGTGTGATCCCGCGGGAATTGGCGAGCGCGATTACGTCATCGCGGCTTGCCAGCGATAGTTTGTCAACGCGAGTACGGCGAGATCACGTCTCGCGGTACTTCGCAATTGCGAGATTTGAGATGCGGCGAGCGAAAATATAAATTTGCAATTCTGCACAAGAAATCCACCAGCAAGCAGCATAAACCTTCTAGAAATGATGATTTTTATCTGAATAACTCCTTAGTTTGACATTTGCCTGCACTTTTTTAGCGAGGAGTCCATTTTGGGGAGGGGGGCAGGGGGGTGGGAGGAAGGAAGTGCCCCACAGTCTTCAACTTCCTGTTCCTGTTCAGCAGGCTCCTCCCAGTGCTTTGTCCATCTCCTGGTCACTTTTCATTTGGGTCTGGAGCTGGAAGGATTACTTTTTGTGGATGCTGCTGGATATTTGGATTTGAGGCCTTTTTGACTTTCTTTGGATCACTGTTGGATTAGAAATTTTACAAGTAAGTTTGTTTGGGGCATTACAGTTGCTGCAATTAAAATTTTGGAATTTTCGATTTTTGGGCTGTTTTGGGGCCTTTTGCCCAGGGGTACTCAGTGGTGGGTGGACTGAGTCTTTCTGTGGGGTGTCTTGAATATAAACATCATGGAGGGGCTGGATGGCTTGGGATTGTGCTTATTTTTCAGTGATTTTCGTTTTTTTGGGCTGTACTTGTGGCCTTTTCACCAGGGGTAGTGAGTGTTGCATGGGCCTAGTCTTTCTGTGGGGTGTCTTGAATTTAAACATCATGGAGGGCATGGATGGAATGGGATTGTGCTGATTTTTCTGTGTTTTTCGATTTTTGACCTGTTGTTGGGGCCTTGACCAGGGGTAGTGAGTGGTGCATGGGCCTAGTCTTTCTGTGGGCTGTCTTGAACTTTAACATCATGGAGGGCATGGATGGAATGGGATTGTGCTGATTTTGCAGTGTTTTTCGATTTTTGGGGGTGTTCATGGGGAGGGACATGCCATGTGGCTGGTGGCCATTTTGAGTGCAGCTACAGGCACTGGCCATGTGCTGGCAGGCAAGTGGCCATTTTGAATGCAGGCTTTGTTGTTAGGCCTCCAACCATTTTGCCTACTTTTCAACCTTTATTTATGCCCAGGGGTAGTGAGTCTTGCATGGGCCTAGTCTTTCTGTGGGTTGTCTTGAATTTAAACATCATGGAGGCCATGGATGGAATGGGATTGTGCTGATTTTGCAGTGTTTTTCGATTTTTGGGGGTGTTCATGGGGAGGGACATGCCATGTGGCTGGTGGCCATTTTGAGTGCAGCTACAGGCACTGGCCATGTGCTGGCAGGCAAGTGGCCATTTTGAATGCAGGCTTTGTTGTTAGGCCTCCAACCATTTTGCCTACTTTTCAACCTTTATTTATGCCCAGGGGTAGTGAGTCTTGCATGGGCCTAGTCTTTCTGTGGGTTGTCTTGAATTTAAACATCATGGAGGCCATGGATGGAATGGGATTGTGCAGATTTTTCAGTGATTTTCGTTTTTTGGGCCTGTACTTGTGGCCTTTTCACCAGGGGTATTTGAGTCTAGCATGGGCCTAGTCTTTCTGTGGGCTGTCTTGAACTTAAACATCATGGAGGGCATGGATGGAATGGGATTGTGCTGATTTTTCTGTGTTTTTCGATTTTTGACCTGTTGTTGGGGCCTTGACCAGGGGTAGTGAGTGGTGCATGGGCCTAGTCTTTCTGTGGGGTGTCTTGAATTTAAACATCATGGAGGGCATGGATGGAATGGGATTGTGCTGATTTTGCAGTGTTTTTCGATTTTTGGGGGTGTTCATGGGGAGGGACATGCCATGTGGCTGGTGGCCATTTTGAGTGCAGCTACAGGCACTGGCCATGTGCTGGCAGGCAAGTGGCCATTTTGAATGCAGGCTTTGTTGTTAGGCCTCCAACCATTTTGCCTACTTTTCAACCTTTATTTATGCCCAGGGGTAGTGAGTCTTGCATGGGCCTAGTCTTTCTGTGGGTTGTCTTGAATTTAAACATCATGGAGGCCATGGATGGAATGGGATTGTGCTGATTTTGCAGTGTTTCTTCGATTTTTGGGGGTGTTCATGGGGAGGGACATGCCATGTGGCTGGTGGCCATTTTGAGTGCAGCTACAGGCACTGGCCATGTGCTGGCACTGGCAGGCAAGTGGCCATTTTGAATGCAGGCTTTGTTGTTAGGCCTCCAACCATTTTGCCTACTTTTCAACCTTTATTTATGCCCAGGGGTAGTGAGTCTTGCATGGGCCTAGTCTTTCTGTGGGTTGTCTTGAATTTAAACATCATGGAGGCCATGGATGGAATGGGATTGTGCAGATTTTTCAGTGATTTTCGTTTTTTGGGCCTGTACTTGTGGCCTTTTCACCAGGGGTATTTGAGTCTAGCATGGGCCTAGTCTTTCTGTGGGCTGTCTTGAACTTAAACATCATGGAGGGCATGGATGGAATGGGATTGTGCTGATTTTTCTGTGTTTTTCGATTTTTGACCTGTTGTTGGGGCCTTGACCAGGGGTAGTGAGTGGTGCATGGGCCTAGTCTTTCTGTGGGGTGTCTTGAATTTAAACATCATGCAGGGCATGGATGGAATGGGATTGTGCTGATTTTGCAGTGTTTTTCGATTTTTGGGGGTGTTCATGGGGAGGGACATGCCATGTGGCTGGTGGCCATTTTGAGTGCAGCTACAGGCACTGGCCATGTGCTGGCAGGCAAGTGGCCATTTTGAATGCAGGCTTTGTTGTTAGGCCTCCAACCATTTTGCCTACTTTTCAACCTTTATTTATGCCCAGGGGTAGTGAGTCTTGCATGGGCCTAGTCTTTCTGTGGGTTGTCTTGAATTTAAACATTATGGAGGGCATGGATGGATTGGTATTGTGCTGATTTTGCAGTGTTTTTCGATTTTTTTGTGCTCTATAACTGAACTGATGTTCCTCTGTCTTCCATTTTTTTTAGGTGCACAAGACTCAAGAGAACCACCAGTGCCAGGAAGAAGTCCTGCAGCGGTGTGTGTGTGCAGCATAACGTCACGCGACGTCACGTCTGGCCTCAGACAACTCTACAATTCGTGCAACTGCGGCCTGCTGTCTGACCTGCTCTGAAGAAGATGGCCCCGCCCCCAAAGAAAGTTCTCCGTAGCTCCTCTAGCAAGAAAGTTGCTAGTAAGGAGCAGAAGAAGCAAGTTACCAAGGAGGCTGGTGTGCCACCCGCCACGTTTTTTGGGAGCAAAAAAAAAAGTACGCCTGCAGCAGCAGGATCTGCTGGGGACCAAGCTGGGAGCAGCACCCCTGCTCCATTGGGTTCAGTGCCTCCACCACCACGCCAACTTAAGTCAAAGCCCTTGAGTGCTTCAGAGGCAGTCAGTGTACTTCTCCAATCACCATCGACCAGTGATGTTGGCTCATCGCAAGAAAGTAGCAGCAATGTCCCTGAATCAACACAGGTTGTTGTAACTCATCTGACAAGTGTTGAACAACCACAGCCGCAACAACAACACCATGTGCAAGTACACGCCCAAGTACATGTGGAAGGAGAGGCAGCAAAAGGAGATGCGCAAGCAAAGGTGCATGGAGGTTCACAAGTGCCCACAATAGTTGTTCCTCCCGAAGTAGGGGCACATCAGGAAATCGACAATGAAGCCGAGGTATCATTGGAAGCCACTCCTCCTGATGATCATTCATTGTCTTCCACATCCCTAGCAAGGAAAAGATCAAGGGGGGTGTCTACATCTTCTTCAAGCCCACCTCGTTCTGATGCAAGTGATCTGTCTTGGGAACCACAACTGCGGTCTGACAGTGAGGCACACCATGATCTGACACCGGTACCTAAGCGTAAAAGGAAGGTCGTCCAAAAACTCAAACCTATGGAGTGTGATGAGGCTCAACAAGAAGTGACAGATACTGCTGGTGATGAAGCCTCTCACGATGACGACGAGCCAGTCATCACAAAGGTCACTGCAGCCCCACCGGGCATGCAGCAAAGAGACATTATGACCCTATCCCGAGAAGCTGCTGAGCGTGATGATGATGTCGGCGAGGAGGCAATGGAAATGGAATCATTAGATTTGGAGTTAAGTAGTACACCAAAACCTACCGCTTCCATATTTCTTCCTCGCAAGAAGGTACCCACCTCGTCCTCGACCTCAATTCGTGGTGGTGAAAGTGCAAAACGTACTGAAGTTCGGCAATCCACATCCTCCACTTCATCTGGCATTAGCAGCAGGACCACCACCACCAGTATCGCCGCCTCCTCCGGCCCCCGAAGACATTTCAAGTCTCCAGTTTGGGACTTCTTTAGTGTTTGCCCAAAAAAGGAAAACGTAGCCATTTGTAGCCTTTGTAAGCTTCGATTTAGTCGTGGTAAGCTTGGTTCTAACTATGGTACCGGAGGCCAGAGAGGTCATCTTGAGAGAGCGCACCCTGTCCAATGGTTTCCGCACCTAGAGGCGGTCAAGAAAGCCGGAATTGCACGTAATGAAAACGTTGATTTTTCATCTGCTGATGACGAGGAGGTAGAAGACGATTCAAACACTTCACTTACACCCAGTTCCCATGTCAGCAGCACACCCCATGGGAGCCACACTAAGAGTGTGGGAGAGAGTGAGTTATCAATGCGGAAAAGTTCATCAGCGAGCGTAACTGGGTCGAAGAGATCATCATCATCCCGTAAATCCTTGGTCCAGGGCAACATTAAAAAGATGTTGTTTACAGAAGCGCAATATGAACGCAACCACCCAATGACCCGTCTGTATAACACTAAGCTGGCTAAAATGCTAGCTCTGGACCTTCTCCCTTTTTCTTTTGTAGAAGGGGTTGGTTTTCTAGAATTAGTGACAGCGCTCTGCCCTAAATGGAAGGTTCCTAGCCGGTTCTATTTTGCCCGAGTTGCGGTTCCAGCACTACATGAAGATGTTCTGAAGGTGATTGGGGCAGCTTTGCAGAAGAGTGCTGTTCACACTATACATCTGACAACAGACATGTGGACCAGTGGCGCAGGCGCTGATTACATGTGCATCACTGCACACTGGGTCTCTTTTTCAGGGGCTAAAGCAAAGCTAAACGCAGGTGTTGACACGAACATTGCTTTTAAAGGTGCTCGGAAACATGCAACACTAGCCATGTTTGGTTTGGAGAAACGTCACACAGCAGAAAACATTTTGGATGTCTTTAACACAAAGGTCCTTAACTGGCTGTCCCCACTAAAACGCAAGGTTGGTTATGTTTCCACGGACAATGGCGCCAATATAGTTAAGGCCATGAGGGACGGTTACTATTTCAGAGTGCCGTGTTTGGCGCACTGTATAAACCTGGTTGTCCAAAAATTCTTGGGTAATAAAGGCAGTGCAGCGTACAGTGTATTGGACACCTGCCGAAAAATGTGCAAGCATTTCAGCCATTCTTTTAAGGCCCGGAAGCAGCTGAGGAGCCTGCTATATCAACATCAAATGCCAGTGAAAGCACTCATCCAGGAGGTGGTAACACGTTGGAACTCAACCTTCTACATGCTTGAGCGTCTGTATGAGCAGTATACGGAACTCGATCAATATTTCCTTAAAGAGGGTGCAGAGGAGCTGAGGATGGGTGGGCCGCAATGGAACATAGTTGAAAGCCTGACACGCATGCTTCGTCCTTTTGAGTTCTTCACGCGTGCAGTCAGCAAGGAGGACTCTAATTTGGGAAAAGCTATCCCATTGTTGTACATGCTGGAGGACCAACTGAAGGAGGTGTGTTCTGTGTTTGGAAACGATAAAAACCAAGACTCTTTGCTTCTGGCTGAGCAATTATTAGAGCTCCTACAAGGTGATGAACGTCTTAAAAAGATCCACTCAGAACAGCATTACATTTGTGCTACTATTCTGGATCCACGCTACAAAAAGGCGCTGGCAGGCCAAGCATTCTTTCCTTTTGATGATGAACATGTTCCAAAGTACAAACGTTGGCTAGCCTTGTCAGCCAAGAAGTTTGAAACAGAACGGCTGGAAATTGAAGGAAATGGCAGTACATTAGCAGGCCATCCCCAGTCAAAACAATCCACTTCTGCACCTGTGGCTGTGGCACAAGTGACCTCTCAGCCGTTAAAGACACCGGCAACCGGATCATCTGCACGAAAGACAACAGAAACATTGGAGGCTGAAGAGGATTGGCTAGCTCTGCGTGGGTTTGGTTCTCAAAATGTCAGAGGCACAGCAAGAGCTAAGCAAAGTGGAGGAACCTTGGATGAGGACCTTGAGTCGATGGTGAAGGACTATCTGAATGACTCAACAGAGGTCTATGTTAATTCTGACCCATTGGCGTATTGGCATGGGAAAAAAGAATTGTGGCCACAGCTCACCAACCTGGCTTTAAACTACTTGTCTTGCCCACTCGCAAGCGTGTCTTCTGAACGGGTTTTCAGTGCGGCTGGTGGGATTGTAACTCCCAAACGGAGCCGCCTCTCGCCCAAAAATGTGGAGAGGTTAACAATGATCAAGATGAATCAGCACCTCATACCACCAGATTTCAGAGTACGAGAGAGCGTGCCGGATGAAGAGGAGGTGGGCAGCAACATAGATGAGGGAATTTCTACTCTGTCAGGTGACACTGAGCTCACCCTGCCTGAATTCGCAGAGTATGATGACGAAGCCTTATTCTTATTCCTGGACCGTGATACCGAGCCCTGAAAATGAGACAACGAATCAATAACTTTCTTTTTCATCCTTATTCACTTTTATTCCTTTGTGTCTGTCTTTCTTTGTTGTGCACAGTTAATATAATTCAAACTTTAATCAGATAATCACAAAAACAAGCCCATCAGCAGAACTGTCTTCACTTGTTTGCTAATTGATTTGAAGGTGCCGCAGTCTGCATTCCTCAGGTTCACAAGTTCAGAAGAACATGCTCCTCTATCCTCCTCCTCCAGACTCCTATTTCCATCAAAGCAGAGGGCTGGTTTACGCCCAATGAAGAAAGACTCAGCACTTGTGGGGGTGTTGTTCTACCTCTTTGCAGGTGAGTTGACGGGTCTGGGGCCATTGCTGGGAAGCACTAAAAGTGGTTTGGACCAAATCCGAGGCGGAAATTTTTTTGTGTTTTTGATGACTTGCTTGCCTTTGAGGTGCTCTTAGGGGGGGTTCCGTCTGTTTGTGGGTGAGTTTCGTGGTCTGGGAGCATTGCTGGGACACTCTAATCTTGATTGCATTTGCTTTTCAGGAAATCCGTCGTGCCAACCCCGACTTATGGCCTAGCTACGCAGCGCGTTTGGACCGAAGGCCCAGAAATATTGCAAGTATGAGATTTTGCTTTTGGCCTGTTTGGGGGTGTTATGCTTCTTGGCGGGTGGGTTGCCGGGTCTTGGGCATTCCTGGGAAGGTCTAATACCGGGTAGAAGTGGTTGGGACTAAATCCAGGCCGATTTTTTTTTTGGCTATTTCTGACATTTTGCTCTATGTAGCGTTTTCGGGGCCTGTTTGGGGGGCTTCCTGGTGTTTGTGGGTGAGTTTCGTGGTCTGGGAGCACTGCTGGGACACTCTAATCTTGATTGCATTTGCTTTTCAGGAAATCCGTCGTGGCAACCCCGACTTATGGCCTAGCTACGCAGCGCGTTTTGACCGAAGGCCCAGAAATATTGCAAGTATGAGATTTTGCTTTTGGCCTGTTTGGGGGTGTTATGCTTCTTGGCGGGTGGGTTGCCGGGTCTTGGGGAATTCCTGGGAAGGTCTAATACCGGGTAGAAGTGGTTGGGACTAAATCCAGGCCGATTTTTTTTGTGGCTATTTCTGACATTTTGCTCTATGTAGCGTTTTCGGGGGCCTGTTTGGGGGGCTTCCTGGTGTTTGTGGGTGAGTTTCGTGGTCTGGGAGCACTGCTGGGACACTCTAATCTTGATTGCATTTGCTTTTCAGGAAATCCGTCGTGGCAACCCCGACTTATGGCCTAGCTACGCAGTGCGTTTGGACCGAAGGCCCAGAAATATTGCAAGTATGAGATTTTGCTTTTGGCCTGTTTGGGGGTGTTATGCTTCTTGGCGGGTGGGTTGCCGGGTCTTGGGGCATTCCTGGGAAGGTCTAATACCGGGTAGAAGTGGTTGGGACAAAATCCAGGCCGATTTTTTTTTTGGCTATTTCTGACATTTTGCTCTATGTAGCGTTTTCGGGGGCCTGTTTGGGGGGCTTCCTGGTGTTTGTGGGTGAGTTTCGTGGTCTGAGAGCACTGCTGGGACACTCTAATCTTGATTGCATTTGCTTTTCAGGAAATCCGTCGTGGCAACCCCGACTTATGGCCTAGCTACGCAGAGCGTTTGGACCGAAGGCCCAGAAATATTGCAAGTATGAGATTTTGCTTTTGGCCTGTTTGGGGGTGTTATGCTTCTTGGCGGGTGGGTTGCCGGGTCTTGGGGCATTCCTGGGAAGGTCTAATACCGGGTAGAAGTGGTTGGGACAAAATCCAGGCCGATTTATTTTTTGGCTATATCTGACATTTTGCTCTATGTAGCGTTTTCGGGGGCCTGTTTGGGGGGCTTCCTGGTGTTTGTGGGTGAGTTTCGTGGTCTGGGAGCACTGCTGGCTATATATACTTTACTTTGCAAGAGGTTTGAAGCAAATCCATGGTGGCAGAGGGGACTTAGGGCCTAGCTGCAGAGCGCGCGCGGAGTGATTTGGGAAATTTGTGAAAAATTGGCTAAGTCCCCATTTTTGTACTTTTGCTCTTTGGCTGTTTGGGGGTCTTCTACTCGTTTTCTCCTGGGTTGACGGCTCTGGGGCCATTGCTGGGAAGCTCTAATACCGGATAAAAGTGTTTTGGACCAAATCCCAGGCGGAATTTTTTTTGTGTTTTTAATGACTTGCTTGCCTTTGAGGTGCTCTTAGGGGGGGTTCCGTCTGTTTGTGGGTGAGTTTCGTGGTCTGGGAGCATTGCTGGGACACAGTAATCTTGATTGCATTTGCTTTTCAGGAAATCCGTCGTGCCAACCCCGACTTATGGCCTAGCTACGCAGCGCGTTTGGACCGAAGGCCCAGAAATATTGCAAGTATGAGATTTTGCTTTTGGCCTGTTTGGGGGTGTTATGCTTCTTGGCGGGTGGGTTGCCGGGTCTTGGGGCATTCCTGGGAAGGTCTAATACCGGGTAGAAGTGGTTGGGACAAAATCCGCGCGGAAAAGCCTTTAGTTTTGGCACTTTTTGTAACTTAGGGTTCGTTAGGGTTAGCCCTAGCAGCAGGATTGCATGTGTTTCGGGGTGTTCTAGATTTTTCCAACTGAGTTCTGGGGTCTTAGAGCACTCGTGAGAATGTGTAATTTTGGTTGCAAGTCATTTGAAGAAAATCCATGGTGGGAAAGGGGGGATTTGGCATAGTTAAAGAAAGCCTTTGCCACTATTCTTAACTTAGGGTTCGTTAGGGTTAGCAGTATTTCTATTGCATGTGTTTGAGTGGGGGGGATTTCGAGTCTTGGAGCGATGCTGGCTATGGCTACTTTTGCTTGGTTGCTTGCAAGTGGTTTGAATGCAATCCACGGTGGGTAATGGGTAATTAGGAAGGGGGTACTTCGGCCTACTTTTACTTTCAAAGTAAGTTTTGTCACCAGTTTTCTGCTAGGCCTCGTTTTTTGAGATTTGATTGGGGGTCTTCTACATTTTTGCGACTGGCTTTAGTAAGGGTCTGGGTGGGAGCACTGCTAGGAAGATCTAATTTTGTTCTAAAACACAGTTTACAGTACACCTAGCTTGAGGGGCAAGATCCTCTACATTAATTTGCCCATACTTATTTATCCTTCAAAAGGTGACTCAGAGTACGCACTTTCAAAAATATTGTACTGTCTACTAGGAAAATCAAATTGTGACTTTTTGCACTCCACAGCCTACATACCTTATATTTATTTATCAGTGGTGTTGTAATATTATATCACTTCCTGTTTTTCGTTGAATAATTACAGGCCGGGTTTCAGTCTCTGCAATGGGGAAAAAAGGATGGAGTCAGGCTTCACAGTAGCGAGCCACAATTCAGCATCAGGCAGGCAGTGGACAGGGTGTCTTCTGGTGACCAACATCGATGGACGAAGCGTCGGCTGCAATGGAGGAGTGCCGCTAATAGGAGGATTTTTTTTCTGCAGGCAACTTACTTACCACTTCCAACAGGACCACTACAACCACATAGATACAGTATCCCTTGCCTTTTTCTCTGACTGTGACTGCATTTCTTGGCTCTCTCTCGGCTTCTAAATTGATCCCTTAACACATCACTTAGTCCACTCCACTATCACATCTGCACCACACATAGTCATTTGTAAGTGCTCCTACGTAATTCGCAAGTCGCAGCACGCCCCAGGCCGTAGAGGACTGGGATGGCCCCAATGATGAAGCATGTCACCAAGGGGCAACCCTGGTGAGTGAGGGGACACCTAGAAAAAAAGCAATTTCTCCTTTTCTATCTACTATACCTTCCAGACCAACCCCACTGAGTGTTGTTGTGAATGGATTTATAGTGACCAGCAAGGCTCTCGGGTATCTGGCTACAGAGACCTTATGTTGAATATCGTTATCAATAATTTACACATAGGCCCTTTACTGTTGCATTCTTTCTTCCACAGTTGTCGAATGTACTACTTACTTTTCACTGACATGCATGCAGTAGTGCATGCACTTTCAAAGATTGATGGATAGGTTTGTACCCAAAGAATTGTTTATGTTCAATTGTTTGTCTATGCTGTGCTTTTTTTTACAGGGTGTCTTCTGGTGACCAACATCGATGGACGAAGCGTCGGCTGCAATGGAGGAGTGCCGCTAATAGGAGGATTTTTTTTCTGCAGGCAACTTACTTACCACTTCCAACAGGACCACTACAACCACATAGATACAGTATCCCTTGCCTTTTTCTCTGACTGTGACTGCATTTCTTGGCTCTCTCTCGGCTTCTAAATTGATCCCTTAACACATCACTTAGTCCACTCCACTATCACATCTGCACCACACATAGTCATTTGTAAGTGCTCCTACGTAATTCGCAAGTCGCAGCACGCCCCAGGCCGTAGAGGACTGGGATGGCCCCAATGATGAAGCATGTCACCAAGGGGCAACCCTGGTGAGTGAGGGGACACCTAGAAAAAAAGCAATTTCTCCTTTTCTATCTACTATACCTTCTGTCAGGTTACGCAGCCCCTAAGCGCCTACCGTACTATGAAACTACATTTCCCATGAGTAGGCGGGAGACTTGCAGGAAGTTTATCTGGCGAACAGACGCGCTTCCTGTTGCGCGTTATTCTGGTTTCTGTTCTGCACCGGCATGAGAGCGGACGCTCTGCATGCTTTTCTATCGTGTCTCCTGTGGACTATCACCTTCCCCCCCCCCCCCCTGAGGCTCAGTGGGGAGCGCTTCCGTGTTCTGTCCTTGGCGGTAGACGGACTTCACGCGTCTTCAGGTAAAGCCGCTCTAAACTCTTCGGCCGCCCGTGCGGTCAGCTGATTACTGCCTGAACGGATTGTTAAGGGAGGTTCTGTGACTGTTTTCTAACAGAATTCTACCTTTGCTGAATTCCTGTTTGGTTGCATTGTGTGTGGCGGAGCACAGTGGCGGTCTATACCACGTGTTACCGTTCACATCGGGGATCGTTTTTGTACTATTAAAACGGAGCGCGGTAGTAAGGACAACTACGCGTCTCCGTTGTATAACTGTGTATTTCAAAGGACCTCCATAACTGGGCATGTAGTGAGGTAACTACAGGCTACCCCAGTTCTCTTTGTGTAGTGCACCGTGGGGTGTGTTGTTGGCAGAATTCAGTGGTGGTCGCAACTACGTTTTTCTGTTTGACCTTCACCAAAGATTCTCTACTGGGTCATTACTTAGAGAGCGCAGTGTTGTAGTTCTTGCTTCCTACACACTACCGTTTCCCTCTTCCTTTTTGTTGGACCATACATCTTTGCTTTGACTATTTGGAACCCCCTTTGTACATTGAGTCCTCTACCATGTTTGTGGTATGTTGTGAGTAGTGGGTTTGATGTCTTAGTATAACGCGAGTGTGTTTGGTGCGACAGGAGTGTGTTCGTTAACTATATGTTTATGTGTTTCTTAGGCCTTCCTCACAGATTGTGGCAGAAGGGCTATAGTATTTCCTATCCAAGGTCATGTTTTCTTGGTGCTCAGGTACTTGTCTACTTCCTTGGTTATTTAGTGAGACTATATGAGAGTAGCCTTGTATGTTAGGACAGCACTTCACTGATGCCTGTCTTGTCTTCTGTTACAGGTATCCTTTCCCTGCTGACCCTACCTTTACCCATCCCACATTTTTTATTTTAGTTTGTTATTTTTCTCCCCCGCCTAATGGCTCGAACACCCTGTGTTTACACTTCTGGGTGTTGGTGACATTTGGAGGTGGAACCATATTTGCATCGACTGGATCACGGGGAGTAAACCTGACACCTTCCAGACCAACCCCATTGAGTGTTGTTGTGAATGGATTTATAGTGACCAGCAAGGCTCTCAGGTATCTGGCTACAGAGACCTTATGTTGAATATCGTTATCAATAATTCCACACAGGCCCTGTACTGTCGCATTCTTTCTTTCCACAGTTGTCGAATGTACTACTTACTTTTCACTGACATGCATGCAGTAGTGCATGCACTTTCAAAGATTGATGGATAGGTTTGTACCCAAAGATTTGTTTATGTTCACAATTGTTTGTCTATGCTGTGCTATTTTTTCTTGTCTCCCAAAACCTTTCCCAAAAACCCCCGTACCCATCCATTTTTCAAACCCTAACCCTCTTCCCCCGGGCTGTGTGGTTTTGATTGATGTGTGACTAAATTGTTATTACAGCAATAAATCCACACACTTGCTGGGGAGGATAAGGTGATAGCAACAGGCTGGTGAAGAAATCCGAGGATATATTCTTACTCTGCTTGACAAAGAACCATTGCTAATGTGAAAGAACTTCAACCGAATTAGTAGTTATACTTTACCATTTGTTAGGCTACAATGTGGCACTGTTCTACTGTACTTCTGTCACCTGCTATATTCTCAGTTGTACCGTTGAATTGCTCAGGAGGACAAACCAGATTTCATTTTCTTTTTTTTCATAGGCATGCAACTGCCACTGTGTCACACCACTAGTACCACCGCTATGAGGAAATTTTATCCGACCAAGATTGCCAACCTTATTCGGTGTTTCCCGTGGAGCCAGCCCTGGGTCTAGCCCTACTTTCAAACACAAATTTCAGGTAAGATAAGCGTTTGGTGGTTTGGGGGTATAATGGAGTATTAGTACGAGAGACGAGAGACTGAAGGTAGTACTACTAAAGTCCTAGGACTCTTGGATTCACTTCACTTAGTCTGTGAGAGGCACTTAGTGTTGAAAACATTTGGGCATTTACACTTAAAGGAAGAAAATGGAACTAAACTTTCAGGAAAACAGTCAACGTTATACCCCCACCCACCAGGCAAGCAGTAAAAAACAGGTATGCTCAGATAAAGTTTGAAAAAGTATATTTATATCCCTAACAAAATAATCTCCCGCAAGACCCTCCCTAACCCCAACGATTGTCCTTCAAAAGTCCCCAAAAACCCAACTTCCAATTCCCACCCCCCAAAAGTCTCTAAAAAAGGGGCAAGGGACACTATGGGTGGATGCTGTTAACTTTTTGGGCCAGGGCATCATGCTCCTCGCGGAGCAAGGCGAGCTCCTGCTGAAGGCGGGACACCATCAGGGTAGTGCGGCGCAGGCGTGCCTTCACTGCCTTGCAGGTGCAATGCCTGTGAGAGGCAGCTGTTGGCCTTGCTGCTCGGCGGTGGCGTTTGCCTTTGGCAGCCCGGCTCAGTCTGGGTGGACCACTGTGCTGGGTGGCAGCCCGTGGGGCCACGGAGGCCGATGCAGACGACGTTGTTGTTGTTGTCGACTGCACACTTTCCTCGTCCTCCAGGGCCACCAGCCGCCGATATTCCGCAACAGTGGCCTCGATCCTCCGTTGCCGGGCCGCTCTAGCCAGCTCCTTCCTCCTTGTTCGTTTGGAAGGAGCATCTATATGAAGAAAGAAAGACATAGTCTGTAACCAATGCTCTTTAAGATTAACTCAATCATTCAGCAGAAATTTGTGTTGCAGTACAACTAGCAACTTGCAAGCGCATTACATAACTATTGAGGCCAGTATCTATCTAACCTCACACTTCTTCATCCGTGCTCTAACATTAGTGGGAGTTTAAGGAACAAATTCTATGAGCACTGTGGACTTCCATTGGAGTCGACTATGAAAGTACACCAGTCTTATTCTTCTTCTTATCTCTTGTTTTGGAAAATTGGTACGTTATTTTCTGCAAGCCGGCATAATGCCAGCGCAGTAAACTTGCACCCGAGAAAAAGAGACGCACGCCATGAGGAGTGACCTAGACTTGCGTTGCGTTACTGTACCCGTCCAGTACATGCAGGTGGTGAAGCTCTTACTTTTCTATTACGGGTGGCACTGAGAATACTCTGTTACAACTCAAGGGCTACTGCTTAATTAATTTAACTTTCACCCTACAGTGGAAATGAGTACTAGAAATGGAAAATTGAAGAAGATAAATAATCTGATTATCTATCACTTCACATGGGATGTTTTTGCTTATATATGGGATGACTTTAGGTGCTTTGCTTTTTATTGAGTGACCAGTGATACATCCACACATGAATGACTGAGTACTACTAAACTTATTAAGAGAGGTAGGGAGTGGCCACCGTAATAACCGGATCTATGCAGTGCTTGCAATACAAACTACTGCTACTATTTATGGTAGTATTTGGACAAAATTAAAAGTTCTTTTCCTTGCCTTTCCTACACTGGAACGGACGTGCGGGTGCAGTGTTACATGCTCTTCAAAGTTACACTTAGTTCATCCACTGACCGTCTACTCTCTCTAGATCATGGGTACTCACAAACTTTCTCTCAGGGGCTACATTTACAGTGTAGTTTGGGGCCGAGGGCCGCACTGGTGGGGGCGGAGTCAGAGGGGGCGGGGCTAAAGCAAAACGATAACTTGTGACCATGAGGTTGCACACAGGTCCCTGCAGCAGATGCCCTCATCCACTGAGCCACCAGACCCAGCATTTACATACATCTCTCTCCCTCCTGCTCTCCCTCCTGCCCTCCCTCCATCTCTCTCTCCCTCCTGCCCTCCCTCTCCCTCCCCCTCTGTCATCTCACTGTGTGTGTGTCTATCTGTGTCAGCCTTCAGCCCGGGTTGAGACCGCTTCCTCAACGCGCACACACAGACAACAACACCAAAGTACTTAACAGGTCTTTAAAAGACCATTAACATATTATTGAGGCTTTGTTTGTTGTAGCGCCCCTGCTTCTCCACCCTGACAATCACTGCTTGCCCGGCCCCACAGAGCAGAGGCTTTGTTCTATTTCACCTCTTTGTGGCCTTGCATCTCCACTCTGCTCTGTGGGGGCCGGGGGAGCAGTGATTGTCAGAGTGGAGATGCAGGGGCGCTAACAGGTGAAATACAAAAAAGCCTCTGCTCTGTGGGGGCCGGGGGAGCAGTGATTGTCTGCAAGGTCTGCGCACCGCCAAGGAAGGCTTGCCGGGCCACCACCGGCCCGCGGGCCGTACTATGAGTACCCCTGCTCTAGATACACATATGCTATCTAAGAGTCAGATAGTAGCATGATCCAGGTATATGGACACATACAGTTTCTGTGTCACCCACCCAGGCTGTTGTCCTTCCACCCATCATTGCTTCATCATTCACCCAGCCATGCATCTCATATTCTTGCCTTCCCAGCTAGTCTTCAATCTCAATAAGTAAGGAATATATAAGAGCTTACCTCTGGCCGCCACCACCACCGTCTCAACTCTCACAGCCGCCGCCTCCTCACCTGAAGAATCGCCCTCCGCCTCCGTGTCGAGCACCACCACCTCCACACTGGCCCCGCCACCAGATGTTCCACCTACAAAGTACATTTAAGAATGTTAGAATAAAGCACTCACTAGTCTTTGGTCTAGGAATGAAGACATGTGAAAACAATGTAATTTGTGACTGTCTACGTTAAAGTTAAAAAAAATGTCCCTTTTTCCAGGGAAGGTTGTCTTGCTGCACTTTTTGGCACAACTGATGAAGGCTGTTTTTTTAACACGCACCATTTTTCTCCACACAGACAGAAGATGGACTTCTAACAACAAGATCAAGTTGAAACCAGGTGAGAGCTCGGCTCGACCACAAGAAATGTCTTCAATTAATCGTCAGCACTAACCACTTTTCCATTATCAGTTAAACGTTTAGTTTTATTATGACTTCATTTTAATAAATGTGTTTACTTTTAATAAAGCTTTTAAACTTAAATACAATCTGTGTTTTTTGGTCCAGACTAGAGTGACTGAGCGAAAGGTTTTGCAATTTTTGCAAGCATGAGTCCAGATAGAACACTTCAAAAGACATTATGGACAATCCCAGAGGACTGCACTAAGTTGATAGAGCTATTGCTGACTAGAATCATGGGAGTTTCGCCAACCGTGCAATCTTAGTTAGCTACACAGACAGACTAATAAGAATAATCTAGTAATACCACAGGGAGTCATAGTAGAGGCAGGATAAGAATTTAGATACAGTCTACAAGAAGAGCAAAGACAATTTTGAAAAAAGTCAAATGAGGAACGCTAGGAAAAATAGGTACTAGTCTAAAATGAAAACTTACTGGGGCCAGCAGAGGAGCCTCGCCTGCCCGATCCTGGCCCTGTTGAACAGCATCCGCCGCCTGCTGCTCCTGTGTCCTCCTCTCGCCCCTGGGGGGAGCTGACGTACAACATGAAAGAAAGAACAGAAAACATGGATGATTGTTGCTTGTCAATGTCAACCAAATCAAACATTTCAAAAGAACAATAACAAAATATTTCCGCGAAATTATATTGATTATGGTTAGTTTTCATTTATTTGCGGACCTGTGACTTCGAAAGTCACGTAACTCACTAAACAAAGTACTGAAACGTTCACCTAGGACTGGCAGGCAGCAGTCCGCAGGCAAGACGCAAAGTGACAGACAAACTCCATTGTGATTTCAGTCAGATCAGTGACAACACTAACAGTTGCCTGCTACATTACCAGTCATTTAAATAGTCAAACTATCAATCCACCGCCACTATTTTTCTTATTGTCAGGGGTACAAAGGAAGGGGCAGATTTAAGCCCTTGCGGCTCTTTTGCGCCGTTCTTGCGTGACTTTTGTGACGCAGCAGCTAAACAAAAAAGGGCGCCATGGTGCGGCGTATAATATTATAACAACGTGACGCATTTGGGAGATGCATCCCGTTATAAAGCCCTGCGCCATCAGGGGGCGTTCCGGCGCAAGGGAGGGCATTCCTGCGCTGGAACACATCCTAATAGTGGCTGAGGGAAATCTACAAAATTTCAATCAGTCACCTTTAGGACAATGATGCGTCACACAAACCCTGCACCTGCTTGAAGCAGACGTACGGCTTGACCCAGCATTGGGGAGATAGGGTACCCCAGAGCATTGATGGAGCTGCGCCATCGTTGCGACGCAACTCCAGCAGTAAAGCTTCGGTGACGTTTTGGGCCCATGGTGCGCCGCATTGCAAATACGGCGCACCATGTTTGGTGGTGGTAGCGGGCCGCACAATTAATGGCGCATCCCTGCTACTTTGCAGGGATGTGACGGTAATTGCAATTCTGCCCCTTAGGGGCATACTTACTTACGCGTTCTGGCGCATCTCCAGAGATGCGCCAGATCAAATGCGTCACGCAAAACTACCCTTGCGACACGGCAGATGTGCCTCATTTACAATGCGGCGCGCCCTGGCGCAAGGGTAGGCACTTGCGTGACGCATCTCGTCACGTAAGAGCGGCGCATCGCTGGAGTCACGTCTCCAACGCAATGCAACTCCAGTAATGCTCAGGGCCACCCAATACTTAACATGCTGTGTCAGTCCTTTCGCCTGCTTCGAGCAGACATAAGGAATTGAATTGACGTAGCAGCGTCGCAGAAGTGCCTGCGTTAAATCTTGTAGATTTCACGCAGGCAATTTTGCGAGGCGCACAGCCGCTGGACCGCCCACCCTGCGTACTAGGAACGCACCCATTGTGGTGCAGGCCCATGGCTTTATAACGTGACGCATCTCTCTAGATGCGTCATGCTGTAAATGACTCGCAGGGATGCGGCACGTTTACGCCGCTGTTGCGTCACGCAAGGCAACGTAAACGTGGCGCAAGGGGCTTGTAAATGTAATCTGCCCCCTAGTGTCTAGCATTACGCAGTTCTGTAAAGTACACTCATACATAATAGTTACTCAGGCCAATGAGACCACGAAATAGAAAACAAATAAGCATAGTAGCAACGCCACTGAGAAGGAGAGCAGTGCACCTGAAATGCACAGAAGATTTTGAAATATAATTTAACTACAATGTAATCGTCATCAGCGGCATTATTGGCTTGCTCCATGTAAAAAACAAATATTTGCAATACAACAACACAGAGCAGGAGAAAACATCATAGTAGTGAGTGATTAAATGGCTACTACTACTCACAAAGCCCGGGGATCTCCAAGCCGAGCTGGTCCAGCAGGTCGCGCTCGCGGTCCAGGAGGTCCGTCCAGCGATGGGTGACCTGGCTGTAGGTGCGCTGGACCCCGTAGAGGTGGGATATGGCCCAGCACACCTTCTCCCACCGCTTCCGGCGCTCCCGCATGTTGTAGCCGCCGGCCGCGATCCTGCCGCCTCCCGCGATGGTCCTGGGCAGGCGGCGCTGGACGAAGTAGACCAGCGCGCCCACTTCCTCCGGGCTGAATATCTCCCGTCGCGTCACCTGCTCCCCCCTCAATCTCCCGCATGCTGTCCTGGCACTGGGTCCAGCACTACTCCCCGCCGCCCCTGCGGCCCTCAAGTGCCTGGGCAGCTTCACGGCGCCTGGCTTGACCATGGTCTGGGCAGGTAAGGTAGGAAGAAGTAGAAAATTAAGAAAGAATAGGATAGGGAAGAAGAAAAGAAAAGAGTTTAAAAAAGTAGTTTAAAAGTAAAGAAAAATAGCAGAAAAGACAAAAATATACAGCTAGGAAAAGAGAGGGATAGATAAGAAGCAAAATCGTAAAAAAAAAACTGAAAACAAGCAAAGGATGGCAAAGATACCAAGAGGATTAAACACCATGCCCAGACACAGGAAATGAATGAAAAACAAGATGGCCGGCGCCCGTTCACGAGCGCGAAAGTAAGTTCGCGCGAGATTTTCCTCGCGATCTCGTGCGAACCTCTAGATTTCCCGCGCGATCTCGTGCGAACCTCTACTCGCAATGCGCTTACTGCGCGAGATTATACATAGCGGGCGGAAACGGAAATACGTCACGCAAACAAAATGGCCGCGCCCGTACTCGACCTTGGGGTAAATTCGCGTGTTGCGCTGCAAGCGGCTCGCGAATACTGCAAAAAAACTCGCGAAACAACAAGCCGCAAAAAAATAAAATGCTCATTCGCACGAATTGGCGGCTTCCGCGGTCGGTTTCGCACGACACCGCGCCCCGCGAATAGCGCGAAAAAAAACGAAAAACGATTTCAGCAAAAGCAAAAGCAATGAGCAGGTGCAAAAGGTCAACCTCATGATTTGTAACGATTCTTTGTAGTGCTTCCTGAGGGGGCCCTCCAGAATTCGGTTGCCTGCTTGCAACTATTGTGTGACCCTGCTCTGACCCTAACTGTATGCCACAAAGGTCCTGATTTACAGCTAAAGGAGCAGACAAGCAGGTGCCAGGCTGGAACTTGAAATTCTTTCAGTGACACATTAATTAGCCCCTAATTCATTATTGTCAGTTGGGGCAGGGCAGGTGTTGTTAATAAACTAACCCCAAATTAATTCATGTCAGTTCAAGCAGGGCAGGTGGGCTTGCTTTTCCCCCCCATCTTCTACAGTGATGATGAACCAGAGGGTGGCATTGATGTAACAGAGGGTGGCATGGGTCAAAGAGAGGGTGCCAGTGGTAAAACAGAGGGTGCTGGGAGGCTGTGATGATGAACCAGACGTAGAAACAACATAGTCGCGACCGTTGCGAGCCGACAAGTAAGTTCGCAATTGCGAACTAGTACCAAATCCTCGCGAACTGGTAGAAACACTTGCGAACACAAAAAAAAAAAAAATCCGCAAATTTGCGAGAATTCGCGGATTTTGCGGCTTGCCAATTCGCAAATCCGCAAAATTCGCGAACGCGAGATTCGCAAAATTCGCCCATGCTTAGGCGCTACTCTCGTTTGTACCTGGGGGTGGTGGGTGCTGTGCTAAGGGTTGGGAAGGGGCATATGGAGGGGGCATGTAGATGATCGGAGGACCTAACAGCAGATCATCGTTGGCTCGTTGTTTCGAGGGTAATTCAGTGTAGAGCGTGGAGGACGTTCTAACCGGACACTGGCTTGATGTTTCCCTTTCTAGTTTCTGTTTGGCTTCCTCTCTTTCCTTTATCTCTTCTTCTAGTTTCTGAGCAGCTAGGTGGGCTGCTTTTCCGCAGCTCTTTTCCCAACCTACTCTCAGTTCTCTTTTTACGTTGTTCAGTTTCTTTGCGCCACATGCCGAAACTATCAAGCATGGTGGGCGTTGTCTTGTTTTTACCAAGGGCTGTTTCTAGCGCGTTTATTTTATCATCATCGAAGGATCCTATCAGTGGCCACTGACTTTCTCGATCCTTTTTCGTATATTTATGCCACAGCTTGCTATAGGCTATAGAGATCAATCCATGCTTCATGAACATGTCCTTATTAGGGGTGCCTTCCAGTGGAGCCGGATGGTTCATCTCTAATAAGCGGTCCGGGCTAAACAGGCTACCAATCAGTGGGGAGAAGACAGTCATGACGGATCACAATGGGGACAAAAGTCAGCACTACCTATCTTATCACTGCGTGCAAAGACTAGACAGAATATTTCTATTCTACGTTGTTTGCAGGCAGTGAATACCTCCTGAACCAATATCGAACAGTCAATGTACGGTCAATCAAACAATCAGTGGGGAGAATAAGTAGGCCCGCAAAGGTCTGCGTTACCTACCCTTTCACTATCTGCAAAGAGGGAACCTATTCTTTCCTGTTTGCAGACAGAGAATCTCCAGAAAACAATCCGCGAACAGTAGTTCGGGTTCAAACAATTAATCAGTGGGGGAGAAAGATAGGCACGACGGCTGCGTTACCTATCCTTCACTGCTTGCAAAGAGAGAGCCTGTTGTTGCTCCGTTTGCAGACAGCGAATCTCCAAACAAATCAACAAAGAGTAATACTAGTATTTTCCAAACAATCAAACAATCATTTCGCAATTTGTCGTGTTTACACGACCTTACCCGGACCGCATGGACAGTTTCTTGTCTTCCGAATCCAGCGCCCGATCGTCCTCTTTTCTTCGTATTCCTCGCGGCACTCCTGATGGTTCCCAGTCAGGACCGTAGATCACTCGAGAGAGGTCTGTTCGGAACCAGTGAAGTTCGGATGATCGGCTGTCAGACGAGGGTCTATCGGACAGGTGCACTCCCGATCGTTGCAGTCGTTCACTCTGTCGTCAGGACCTCTCCCACTGGATCCACGAGTCGCTGATGGGCCCCACGTGGGCGCCAATTGTTAAAAAGGTGGGAAGCAACCAATAAACAAAGATCCTTAAGTATTGCCCGGCGGTGTCGCCTCTTTAACCCACAAAATATTAATCAATGAAGAGGCAGGCGCTGGAGACTGGAAGGCAGGAAACAAGGGTTTATTCTCTCCGGAGGAGAACACATCAGTTCTTACAGCAAGTATCGTCACGAGGTGCTCTAACCGCATCTCTGAGGCCTGGCCTCTTATACACAGGTTTATGATCTTTATTGCAGGTAACACATTCTTGCAATGCTTTGAAGTATAAAAGGACATCCTCGGAATCTCCCCTTCAGGCCCGTTCCCACACACATTTACAGTTGAAGTTCCCACCCCGGTCACAACAGGTGATGATTATCGCGCAGCTGGACATTCCGCCGATTCACGGAATGTGTGGGGTTGATCGGATCTCATAGGGTGGGGGCTTTGATCAATTCCAGGGTCCTTTAATGGGGGAAGCTTCCTACTGTACGGGGGGGGGGCAATAAACAGTATCCGCAGGGCCAAGTGGCGGCCTGGGAACGAGGAAGACAAACGGGCACACAGGAAAAGGGGGGTTGTATCAAAGGACCCGGGACCATGAAAGGAATGAAGGGAGGTGTCGCGCTGGGAACAGGATGGGATTCCGAGGCAGAGCTGCGCTGAAGAGGGGTTTATGACCCAAGGCATGTGAGAGCGGGGGGGTTGTCAGCGTGCGGGGGATGCCTGCAAGGTTAGGAGAGAGAGAGAGACGCGCTGGCTATCAGCGAGGGGCAGGGAGGCCATGGTGCTCAAAATGGCTGCCGCTTACGTGCACGAATGGGCTCAAAAAGAGCAAGATGGCGCCGATAATGTTGACGTTTGCAGCCTAACTTTTAACAATATGACTTATATTGTTTGAGCTTTGCTATAGTGCGACCGAGCAAGGTACTCATAGAGGATTTCTAGTGTGTAGTGAAGAAAAAGGGGAAGAGAGAATTTTTAAGGGGTTGGTGTTTAATCTTCTTTATTAAAGACTTGCTAAACCTTATTTTACTTGTATTTTATGGGCATTTATTGCTGGAAGGGTGACCTATTTGGCCCAAATAACTTGATTTCTAATCAGAAGTAGCAACGTGAATGAATAGTCAGCACACAAATTCATTATGTATAGGTACAGGTATTTATTGCTTTCCAGTTAGATAATGGACTGTATTTCAAAGGACCAATTCCTTTACTGGAAGTATTAAAATAGCCAATAACACACATATTTACCAGTCTTTTCATGTACTGTTGCCTGACAGATGTATGTGTTCGTCTTGCTGGCCAAGGGATAAACTCTCCCACGACGTCACTCTAAGTGTACTTCACTGAAATTCAAACTCGACCCCATAAAGTTAATTAAATTCTTACGGTTACAGAAAATCTGCAGGACATAGTCTGAGAGGTATGAGAAGTTGACCAAGTAATGTGAAAATCTTACTCATGTACAAAGATTGTATTCAAGTGTCTTGATAAGAGCGCCATGCACGTCTGGTCCTTCCATAATGTGAAGAAAGAAGCATCTATAAAGCGGCACCAGGTGGTAGAGTTAAATTACTGAAAAAAGGCTGAAAAATAAAAACATCAATGTACAGGAAGAACCCAAGCTGGCAAAAATCTATTGAGCAACAATCCGGTGTCATGACAAAGAAGCACTAAAAGATCCATGTAAATGACAATAAGTGGCACTGGGGTATAGAACACACAGTCTTGTGTTACAGAAGGTACTTCAAAGACCCTTCTTCAATACTGACTCTATGAGCACTGTTTCAGTACAAATTGATTTTAAAGGTGTGCTGCAGTGGTTGGCTTTAATGTGTACTTAACATTATTAGGAACATCCCTATTGCCCTTGCTCTAATTAGACAGAATGCTTGGAATCAGCTATCCAGTCAAGGGAGAGGCAGAGGTAGGGCAACACAGTAGATGGCCAAGATTTGGCTCCTATTCACCAGTAGGGCCTTTAGAAGGGGTGTCAATCTTTCAGAAGGACCTCTGTGGATAGAAACCCTATGGGAGGATAGCCTCAGATTGCCTTCTGATCCACTTCCCGGCGTGCTGGGGTATTCTGGTGTAGAACCAGACAGCATGGGCCCGATTCACAGAACTAACTTAAGACAAAATCCTAAACTTACTACCATTTATTCATTTTGGTATTCACAGAAGGCACGTACTCATTTTGGTACTCACAGAAGGCACTTACTCATTGATGAGTAAGTGCCTTCTGTGAATGCCAAAATGAGTAAGTGCACTTACTCATTTTGGATTCACAGAAGGCACTTACTAATTAATGAGTAAGTGCCTTCTGTGAATACTAAAATGGTAGTAAGTTTGGGATTTTGTCTTGAATGTGTTCTGTGAATCGGGCCCTATTTCCGGTAGTGCTTGCCCTCATGCTCACCTGCTCAGAAGGAAATAGGTGAATCTATATGGAAAAACTCAGTCCCTGACTGCAGACATCTTTATGGAGCTGGCTGTACCCCTTCCACCCACCCTCCTCACCTTAAAGGCATAGGCCACTCAGTCTTTCAGGATTCTGTAATGCATCTGCACTGAAGAATTTAAAATAATGCTATGTACTGCAATGATAAGCAGTTGTTGGGATGGGAATGCCCCTGCACCTGCCACACTTTACCAGGACATACTTTATATTTAATAAATCAGTGTTTGACTAGTATCACTGCCCTTGGAGGGATATTATCAGACATACATATTGTTTCAAGGGTTCCTCTTTGGGAGCCCTTGGGATTTCAATATAGTCTTTGGGTATGCACCGTTGCTCAGAATAAGCCCACCTGCGAACTTGAAGGTGTTGGTGAAATCAGGGCCTTTACAAGTTTGTGTAATTTATTTTCTACTCAGATTGGAAAACTTGATTGCTGTTCACTTTCTATCTCTCTCATGAGGCGTATGACTACATCGCTAGGCACTATCCATGTCTTTAAAATGTTACATGGTTCTTTCTCATTTAACCAAATGTGATTGCCACTCAGATTGTTATTTCTTCTATTGGCCTTCATTGAAATAATTTGGCAACATTCCTGCTTTCTGCGTGGATTATTCACCTTCTATGTTTACCCTCATTCCTTTGATTACCCCACTTTTGGTGTAAATATCCACAGTGCTGCCAGTGGCATGGTAATGGCCCATGGTATCCTGCATTTGCCACCCGCGATGGCCGCCGGTAAGAGCTGAGGGAGGGGACTTGAGATCCCTGCATTTGCCATTCCCCGATGGCCACCACCCCCAAAACTTGTGCCGTCCCCCCCTTGCTACGCTAGTGAGTGCTACTCCACTACTCCTTGGGTAGGGAGAATCCTCTAGAATTTAATCCCAATCTCAGCCCCACATGACTACCCCACATACAGCAGACTTAGCAGCGGAACATCTAGACATCTAGTCCAAAAACCTTCAAAGGAAATAGTAGCTCTAACACATCTCCTGCATCCAACAAAGTGCAGATGCACCATATAGTTTCTAGCCAGCAGGGTTCTGCTGTACCATCGACCTTAAAATGGCAATATAAAGACATGTCCAGGTGATGTCCTTGCAGTGGATAATGTCATCTGATTGGGACCCCCTGGCAGCGAGGCTAGGCAACGACAATGCAGACACACACAAAGCTATAGGGGTACTTAGCATTTTCTTGGAAGTTTTAAGAGTATGTAAGACCACACTGTCAGGATTCTGTGGTATGGTTGCCAATGACAACCAGTGCCTCCCTGTGAGTCTGACTGCAAGTATTCAATAGAACAAGTACTATGTATGAGGCTTGCAAGAATGAGACAAGGGAAGGGAGAAACACTAGAATGGCCCCATAGACTTCTTAGGACTCTTACCCTTGCTCTGTAGTTTTCTACCACCTAACCCCCGGCACAGTATATTATTATTTGTAGACACAAAATGAAAGAGAAATACGATTAGTATGTGTCCCTTTAATTGGTACCCCTTTCAACAGTAGACTAGGCATAGGCCTGACCCACAGCTTGAGTTAAATACTCTAGCAGACTCAGGGCAGAGGATGGAGGCGATGGTAGCAGCAGGACCCCACGTGATGGTGAGCAGTGGGAGGAAACTGAAATGATGACGGGCAGAGGTTAAGCACAGCTATGGGCAGAGGGAGATGGACGGGAGTGACCAAAACGACAAAGGTGCACATGAAGGATGGGCTGGTTGCGAACCATTATGTGAGCGAAGAAAAACAACAAAACACACATCTCATGCAGGGTGTTCTCAGGTGCGCTGGATTGAATACTGCCTCTTCCCACTTGTCCCGGGCAGTACTCCTCCACCATCTTCAATGTAGAGGTTTTTGTAATCTCCTATGTAAAAAGGCCCCCCGATTAAATGGGAAGGGGCTAACGTAGCTGGCACTTCTATGTTAAGTTATGGGTCTCCACAGCCTGCATGTTCTTTTCTTATACCTGCAAAGTATGCTATGTCCGTGCAAATGGTGAGACGTCCGTACAACCCTAGCACAGAATACTTGCATGAACTGTGCCCCAGGATGTACACTTAGATCAATTTGTTGTGAACTTACATACTTTGACTGCTTAATAGTGTCTTCGTGTGTTGTGTCTCTTTTGCTTCTGAATGGACTCAGCACTTTAAACACCCTGGTTGTTGAACAGTTCCTCCAGGGGGTGTATTACTGTCACTCTATACACCATATAACATACTCCCTGGTGGATTCCACCTATTTTCATAAAAAGCACTCTATCACTATGTCAATTTTGTGATATTGGCCACTTTTAAAACTGAAAAAATCTGTAGCTACATCTTTCCTCACACTGTCCACAACATTTCATATTCAAGCTACACTATGCTTGAAATGCATCTTTGAAACTCAAGAATCTCATCTAACACATTCTACAGAAGATAAAATGCATTACACATCCTTTCATCCATGGTCTCTGGAAGGGTATGTAACTGTTACCACGGATTTTTTACAACGCATACCATTACCACGCATACATTTACAACGCAAGTCATTTTACCACGCATACATTTACAACGCAATACACTACAACGCACATACTATTACAACACATACCATTACAACGTAAGTATTATAATAGGTAAGTTTATTATCTTTTTTTTAAAAGGGCTGGGTATGGGTTTTGGGGTACAGGGGTATTTTTAGGTTTTAGGGCTGGGTTTGGGTTTTGGGGTACAGGGGTATTTTTAGGTTTTAGGGCTGGGTTTGGGTTTTGGGGTACAGGGGTATTTTTAGGTTTTAGGGCTGGGTATGAGTTTTGGGGTACAGGGGTATTTTTAGGTTTTAGGGCTGGGTATGGGTTTTGGGGTACAGGGGCATTTTTAGGTTTTAGGGCTGGGTTTGGGTTTTGGGGTACAGGGGTATTTTTAGGTTTTAGGGCTGGGTATGGGTTTTGGGGTACAGGGGTATTTTTAGGTTTTAGGGCTGGGTTTGGGTTTTGGGGTACAGGGGTATTTTTAGGTTTTAGGGCTGGGTTTGGGTTTTGGGGTACAGGGGTATTTTTAGGTTTTAGGGCTGGGCTTGGGTTTTGGGGTACAGGGGTATTTTTAGGTTTTAGGGCTGGGTATGGGTTTTGGGGTACAGGGGTATTTTTAGGTTTTAGGGCTGGGTTTGGGTTTTGGGGTACAGGGGTATTTTTAGGTTTTAGGGCTGGGTTTGGGTTTTGGGGTACAGTGGTATTTTTAGGTTTTAGGGCTGGGTTTGGGTTTTGGGGTACAGGTTTTTTTTAGGTTTTAGGGCTGGGTATGGGTTTTGGGGTACAGGGGTATTTTTAGGTTTTAGGGCTGGGTTTGGGTTTTGGGATACAGGGGTATTTTTAGGTTTTAGGGCTGGGTTTGGGTTTTGGGGTACAGGGGTATTTTTAGGTTTTAGGGCTGGGTTTGGGTTTTGGGGTACAGGGGTATTTTTAGGTTTTAGGGCTGGGTTTGGGTTTTGGGGTACAGGGGTATTTTTAGGTTTTAGGGCTGGGTATGGGTTTTGGGGTACAGGGGTATTTTTAGGTTTTAGGGCTGGGTTTGGGTTTTGGGGTACAGGGGTATTTTTAGGTTTTAGGGCTGGGTTTTGGGTTTTGGGGTACAGGTTTTTTTTAGGTTTTAGGGCTGGGTATGGGTTTTGGGGTACAGGGGTATTTTTAGGTTTTAGGGCTGGGTTTGGGTTTTGGGGTACAGGGGTATTTTTAGGTTTTAGGGCTGGGTTTGGGTTTTGGGGTACAGGGGTATTTTTAGGTTTTAGGGCTGGGTTTGGGTTTTGGGGTACAGGGGTATTTTTAGGTTTTAGGGCTGGGTATGGGTTTTGGGCTACAGAGGTATTTTAAATATATATTTACAAATTCTAAAATTAAAATTAATTTCATTAATATAATTATTTAATAATTAAATAATGAATAATTAAATTAAATATTACAAAAATAATTATTTAAAATACATATTAATATTATATACTTACCTATACTTACGTTGTAATGGTATGTGTTGTAATAGTATGTGCGTTGTAGTGTATTGCGTTGTAATGGTATCCGTTGTAAAATGACCTGCATTGTAAAAAATCCGTTGTAATGGTATGCTTGCTAAAAGTACGCGTTGTAACATCATATATCCCTCTGGAAGGGTCCTAGTTTATACACTATTTGCATAGGTGTCCACCAAATCATGCCCCTGCCTACCATTTGTTCAGTGCCTGATTATTCTAAAAAATCATGCTTGCCTGTATTATATTTATACTGATGATCCTATAAAAGTATGTGAAGCATGTTGTATGTATTATGATATTGTTCTGTTACTTTTTATGGTCACATATAACGTGTAGTGTTTAGGTTTCGTAATTGCCTATAAGCACAATTATAGTAAAAAAAAATCACATGAAATTCTTCGAACACTCCGTCATGAATCACAGTGATAACTCTGAGAAATAGTACAAATATTTTTTCATCCGCTCTCTCAGGCAGAGATGCATATTTTTGAATTTAGTTAACATGTTCTCTATGACTCAGTCCACTGGCTGACAATAAGCTGGGGTCCAACAGGCAGAACCTGGCCTTGTGAATGCAATGATGTATTGCTTCCCTCTCAATTGTAGTCTATTCACGGGCAATTCTTATTTGCAAGGGCTTAGTAGGAAGGGAATTATGTACAGCAACGTGTTGCATACTTTTATAATATTGATTTACTCTTTATTATTGTTACAACTCTTGTAATATTTCCTACAGTACTTTTTGCATGTATTCCACACTAGCCTTGCTTTACCTAAAGCATTGTAAAATGCTAAAACTTACTCATGTTATAGGAGTATCATGTCCATTTGCATAACCAACATTAATGTAAACACAAAACTTTGAGCTACATTATCTTATTTTCAGCATATGTAATTTACACAAGACTCGCTTTTTACTACTAATTAATAGAGTGCAATAATAATAGCAACATCCTAAAATGATTATTGAAACCAATAGAAATATCATTCCACATTCAGTAATTCAGAATAGGAATTCAGTTACAAATATATGAGGTGTGTTTAGGTACCTTAAATATTAATGACTGAAACAAGAGAAACTGTGAAAGTATAATACTAGCTTTTCATTGGTCGATCTCCCCAGTCTACTAAATATGCACACTTACCCAAATTCGTAAATATACTGTTGCTAGATATCATAGTTGCAGTGAACTTAATATAATTAATTTAAGATAAGCACATGATTAATTGCACATTTGGTGCACAGAACAGTCAAATTAAAACTACGGGCCTAATTACAATGTTGGTCGAAAAGCCTCCGACTGCTAGTTCTGCGGTTGGCCGACCGACATGGTAGGTTTAAACTCGGACTGCCACATTAGGATGCCGTGGTCGAAGTATAAACCGGTGGGGGAATTCGACTCTGTTTCGACGGGCTCAAGGAGCCTATCGGTCAGTCGGAACTGCACCATAATCCAGTGGTGGCTGCTTGGCTAAGTCGGAGGAGCGTCGCCCCACTGCATTCAAGCAGGAAAAGAACAGAAAAAACAATATGATAATAACGTAATGTTATTATCGTTTTATTTTGTTCTCCTGCTGTGGCAGCTTGCGTGAGGGGGTGGGGTGGGGCTGAAGAGCAGGGGAGGAGGGTACAACCATCCTAAGTGCGCAATGACTGTTTGGTCAGCCCTCTCAGGCCGCCCAAAACAGTCATGCCCACTTTCCGTGTTCTCCATGCAGGCTGCATTACAGCCTGCATGGAGAACATGCTCCCTCCCCGAACCCTTGGCTGAGCGCTGTGTCATGGCACTCAGACCAATCACAATTGCAGTGTTGTGATTGATCAGGGAAGCCTGTGTGCCGGGTGCTCCCTGTCCCTTGAAGACGAGAGCAGGAGTAGAGAGGCGGGACCCGATGGGAAGGTATGTGTTGTTTTTCTTTATTGTGGCCCGCGCGTTCCCCTACCCTCCCTGTCCCTGCACCCACCTTGCCACCCACGAGCTGTGCCAGCCATCACTGCCATAATGCCTAAAGGATGGCGTTTGCACAGTTGGGATTATGATGTCGGTTTCAGACAGCCAATCCATATCAGGAAGGACGGCATGGATTGGCTGTCGGAAACCGAATTTGGAGGACCCTAGCAGGGCCCTCTTGCCCCCTGGCCCTCTGCATTTGTGCCTGTGGGGGCACCAATGGTGCCCCCCTCAACAGTCCTGCACCATGTGATAGGTGTTGTGAGATACCTGCCACACGGAGCAGGGATGTGTACAAACTTCGATTTTTCAATAGGAGTTTGTGGTGTGGGCCGTTTCAGCCCACTGCACAAGCTCCCCATTGAAAAATGGAAGTTTGCGAACACACCATGTGTGGTTGCATCCTAATGGGGTTGTCAGAACTGCCAACCTAAGGTCGGGCGGTTACTTCCCCGAAACGAAGTCGGTCTGAGACAACTCCTGCCGACATCTTAATTAGTCACTCAGGGGCAGATTACGATGCCATAGGAAATTACTTCGATCCTCGGTCGGAGCCATTCCTATGGCATCGTAAGCAGCAGTTTGGATTCATTTCCTACTGATCCATTTGGATGGAGTCAGTCAGAAATTAATCCAAACTGGATTTCAGTATGGCTTCCGACGGGCTCGGAGAGCCCATCTTCCATTCGTAAAGCCTCCTGTAATCTCAAGGACGGTTCTTTTTGCCCGAGGGATTAAAATGTCGGATTCCAACAGCCTTTCTGTGCAGATCTTTCCGATACAGAAAGGCTGTTGGAAGTCGACATTGGGGGGGCACCAGCAGGGCCCCAATGGGTGCAAGGCCTCTGGATGGCAGCCGAGTTGGCCCTGCTCCCTGTGGCACGTCTTTTCTTTACAATGAAAGCATGCATTCTGGTCGGAATGCATGCTCCCATTGAAAAGAATAGGACTGCGACCAAACAGAGTTCGGGCGCATCCAAATTGGTGGGTTGGGACCGCTGACAGGAGGTCGGTTTGTCCCAGTACCCAATCGATGATGGACGGACTCGGGTCCGTCCAACATCAAAACCGGCACCTTAGTGTGTAATAGAGCTTGTTTGCATAATCACCATTACTTTTCTAACATTTGATGACATCAGTGAAAAGGTCATAACTAACAATGCACTGAGAGCACTTATTACTATAGCATTAAGGCGCCGGGAAACCCTTTGTGGGTAGCTGTGCGCCTTACAAATGTTATAAAATAAATAAATAAATAAATAAGCTGGTGCAAGAATTATAATAATATTAACTTATAGCATTGTCATGATGTTCATTTTCTGTAGAGAACCATTATTAATTTTAAATACGTACATATTGATTGTGATAAGCCTGATCATTGGTGAGTGACAATTATTGATTAGATGTAACACTAATGGTTATTTGCTCTTTTTTCTATTGTGAATCCATATTGTAAATGAGTGTTTTTTTAATATATTCAAAGAGGAACGTGTAGTCTTATCCCAGAAGAAGTGACTTAAATTTAAAGTAACAAATCACGTTTTGGGTGTACATATAGTACTCATTATAATTTGACATCTTAATATATTTTGAAAGTTAGTGGACTTCTTCAATGATATTTAACAACATTTGATTTTCATCATTTCTCAACTGATGTAAAATGTTTATGAAATTCCTCTATGAAATGAAATGTTACATGTGGCACAGTATTATATTGAGAAGAATTTACTTTTGAATGAATTATTATAAATTATGGAAAACTGATTTGATAAATGACACACCTTATTATGAAGTGAATTTAACGTTAGCCTTTGAAGCACTTTAGCTAATAGTTCTACAGAACTTACAGAGAATAAACACAACAAATAGGGAGTTCGAATTGTGTGATAAAAGGCTTTGCATATCCATTCCATGTTTAACATGAATCTCAATTTCCCATTCGTAGTGGATTTTAATGTGTGTGCCCACACGTTTAAAGGATGGTGACTCACTGTTGTGAAATTGCACTCATAAATAATGGTATCTGAGCACCTTATGGTCACATAAATACAGAAGTACCTTTAAGAGGGAGGCTTAAAAAAGAAGGAAGTCAATATCTTGTTAAACTCCATGTCCAAAGGCTGTAAGCAAATGCTTCACCCTTTGAACTGGGCATTGTGGTAAATGAGGAAAAGATCTATTTTAGGAAGAAAGGAATGCTCTGTTTGTTCAATGTAGAAATGTAAATCATGCGGAGGCTGCCAGAGGGCAGATGAGGCCATAATAAATGGTAGTTCTAAGAATGTTAGTGGACATTCAGAATGTTTGGGAATGCACTGATTAGTGGTTTAGGTTACATGGTGAGGATTTCATGAGAAGAGAGTGAGGGAGGCCAAAACTGAGTTGGTGAACGACCAGCTATGTTGCTGAGAATCTTTTCAATAAACCTAACTTGCACTTTACTTCAAAGCCTCTCTACACACCAATTAATGAACAATTATGATTCTTACAGGAAAAATCTTATTATGATGCAGTTTAGGCAGAAGGATAGTAGAAACATTTGAAGGCTCACCCCCAAAACATGCTGTGAACAGAAACAGCAAAAGACACATAATTGATGGACAGAATGCAGAACAAATCAAAACATTCACCCCCAGTAAAGAGCTCTGGGTTGAATCCATCATTCTTTTGCTTACCATGCCACCCCAGTTTAGACCTGGCCATAAGCAAATCAGTCTTGACCATGTGCCTCATGGGAACAGTCCAGCCCGAACTACCAAGCCAGGTCCTCCCTTGACCAAAAACAAGCATCCTAGGACTGGTTTCAGGGTTTCACCCCTCTTCAGCCAGGATAGCTTGATTCCAGTGGCATAGTGTGTCCAGGATCCATGTCTGGGCATACCTGGGGCACTTAGGGCGAGAAAGCAAAAGGCACATAATTGATGGACGGAATGCAGAACAAATCAAAACATTCGCCACCCCAGTTTACTCCTAGCCATATTTATTTTATTTTTATTTGAAAAAGTTACATATAGCGCAAACAAGATCCCGAGGGATATCAGAGCGCTTTACAATAGGATGGGAGGAAGGACATAAATGCCAAATCGACAACAAGTAGGAGTAAAAAAACAGGAATGATCGCATATTCAGGGACAGTTGCACAAGAAAGAACCATAACAAATGATTGTCCAATGGAAGTAAGATTGATAGTCTTTGATCAAGTGCACCTAGCCCAATTATGGTAAGAATTTATTCATAAATAATTTTTTGGCTTCCAATTTTAATGCCGTCGTTAAAGAGATTTGGCGTATTTCCGGTGGAAGAGAGCTCCATAGCTTTGGGGCAGCTCCGGAAAAGGCTCTGTGACAAGTTCTCTTTTTCCTAAAGATGAGTGGTTTAAAGAGGAAAGTCTTGGCACTTCCTGAGGCTCTTACACCACAAGAGAGCTCCAGTTTTTATGCCAGGTACTTGGGAGAATTGAAGTGAAGGGCTTTGTGCACCAGAACCACAATCTTTAACTGAATACGTGCTTCATAAGGCAACCATTTGAGAGATTTTAGGACTTGGGAAATGGGCTTGTTTCGCTTAGTGCCTGTAACCAGTCTAGCCGCTGTATTCAGAGATGCTATTGGTGGAGCTAGGGAGTATTTGGGAAGGCCACAAAGGGTTGCGCTGCCATAGTCCAGCCTAGGCAGGACAAGCGCTTGCACCACCTGCTTGAAATCTTTTTGTGGAAGGAAATGTTTGATATTTCTGAGTGTCCTCATCAAGTGGTAGGCACCCTTGCATACCTTACTGATGTGATTTTTGATATTCAGGTGCTTGTCCAAGGTGACTCCGAGCAATTTGGCTGAGTCTATAATGAGAGGGGTGCAGTTGAAGGCAGTGAGGTGATTCAACCAGAGGTCAAGCTTGGGGGTGTGGTTCGGAGTGAAGATGACCAGGAATTCTGTTTTGGAGGTATTGAGCAGAAGATGGTTCTCAGGTAAATAGTTTTGAGTAGACAATAGGGTCAAGTTGAGAGAGATGATGTTTTCGGGGCAAGAGATTTTCAAATAGAGTTGCGTATCATCCACATACTTATGGTAGAGAGTGTTTGAAGAGTTTAACGCGTTATCTAAAGGTTCCAGGAACAGATTGAATAGTATCGGAGATAAGACGGATCCTTGGGGACCCCCATGAGAACGGGAGAGGGCTGGGAGAGAGAGTGGTTTGCTTTGACCCTTTGAGATCTGTGGTGGAGGAAAGACGAGAACCACTGTAGCACCTGACCAGAAAAACCCATCCTATTTTTCAGAGTGACGAGGAGGTGTCATGATAAACCGTGTCAAATGCAGAACAAAAGTCAAGGAGGATCAGGAGGCAGGATTCGTTTTGGTCAAGCATTTTTAACAAGTCATCCATGACGTCAGTGTGCGCTGACTCAGTGCTATGACCCTTCTGAAACCCAGATTGATGTTGGTCAAGAAGTTGGAAATTCACTATATGCGCACAGAATTGGGATTGTACGCATTTTTCTATGAGTTTCGCTAGGGTGGGGATTTTGGAGATAGGCCGGAAGTTATTGCGATCCGCTTTGTCAGTGTTAGTTTTTTTAGTATAGGTGAAACTTGAGCTACTTTAAGGCTGTCAGGGATCGTACCTTGTGAAAGCGAGGTATTTACAATCCTTGTCCAGGTGGGGATGAGTACATTCTGGATTTCTTTGAAGATGGCCTGGGGTAACGGGTCACTGAAGTGGTTGGATGGGTTGATATTCAGTAGGATCTTGTAGATGTCTTTTTCACTAAGTGGAGTAAAGGTGCACCATGACGCATTTTTCTTGGTGAACGGGCTGGTAGATCTGTGATTTCCTGGGAGGTCATAGGATGGTATGTCCCTGGAGGAAGGCAATAGAGCCTTCGTAGAGGCGAGGTCAATGGAGATGAGTCTTGCTTTCTCCGTGAAGAAAGCAGCGAGTTCATCGCAAGAGGGAGGGGTGCCACCAGAGTCAGAGTGGTTGGGACTACTACGGATTGCTGTTTGACCAACTTGAAGAGTTTCTTGGGGGGGTTTTCCGTTTGGTCCAGTAAATGTGTTTTTGTATATTACAGTTTATACCACAAAGTAGTTTACTGGAGGTGAGAGGTTTATGAAGATAGAATGGATACGTAAAACTATAATGTTAGTGAGTACCCCTGTCATGGAAATGAAGCACGTTAGATTAAGCTTGCATTTAAAGAGAAGGAATCGTCTAAATCTCTAAGATGCATAGGGATGGTATTTCTACAATTTTGCTGCACCCACAGAAGGCAAGACTGCCCCATCTTGCTTGCTTATATTTTGGGATCCGTAGCAGTAATTGGTGTGCATACAGCAGATTCCTAAATGCGGCATGTCTTTCAAAAGTGCTATAAAACAGTCGAACAAAGCAGTTTATATAGTACATGGCAAATCAGTCTAGACTGTGTGCCTCATGGGAACAGTCCAGCCCGAACTGCCAAGCCAGATCCTCCCTGGACAGTAAACAAGCATCCTAGGACCGGTTTCGGGGTTTCACCACTCTTCAGCCAGAATAGCTTGATTTTAGTGGCATGGAGAGCATGGGACTCAAGTCAATATCTTTGTGTTTTGGACCCAAACTCTTAGGAAGAGGAGTGCTGTGAGTATAGCTGTGTTTATGTGTCCCTCTATAACACAACGTGGCTCATGTAAAGCACTCTGATACCTTCAGGTCAAGTTCGTGCTATATAAAACTCCCCCCAAAAAACATTCCTTGGTATTTTATGTATTATTACAAATAGACCTCTGAGTGAAACGATGTTATCAACAGCAAAACCCTGAATCATTTATGAGTGAGTCTGGTATTGTCAGTGATCGATATTTTCAGTGATCTCTGAGTGGCTCTGTATTATTAAGAAACAAGCTCTAAATAGGTTTGCAGTATCAAGAACAGAGCTTTACATAGACCTGAGAATTTTAACGGAGAACAGAATGAATGGGAAGTGAACAGTGGGAGTTTTGTCTTTTAGTGGGGAAACCTGAGTGAATATTGGTATTTTACGTAACTCTAGGCATATTATCAAGAGGAAAGTCTAAGTCTGGGTATTATGAAAAGAAAAGCTCTGAGAAATGATGGTTAGTTGGGTGAGTTAATATCAATTATTGTGTTGTTTGACACAAAACTTAATAAGTCTTTTTTTATTTTTAGATAATAATCTCTGAGTGTGGTTCGATATTATGAGCAGAGCACTGAGAGAGGCTCCCTATTAAAACAACAGTTCAATATTTTAGCAAAATTGAATAATAGCGTATAATACACTCACTGCACTGCCTGGCTATTTTATCTTATCCTAAATAGGAAAAAGACAGACTGAATCTTCACAAACTAATCTACTCTTGGGTGCTATTGTAAACGAGTTGAAGAAGCAAGAATTGGCTGTCGAGTTATCTTGAATTGTTGCCATAAAGTTGTATTTTTCAGGAGTTGCCTGTGATGAGGAACGTATCCCACTATACAATATTTCGAGACAACACTCCACGACCCATTAATCTTTCAGTATTGTACATTATTTTCAGCTGCAGTGTTTTATGGCACAGTATTCCAATAACCATTATGCTATAGCACTGGACTAATTCGTGGAACTATTTGAATTTGTCTTCAAACTGTTATACTTATGGTAATTGTAACCATAAAATTATTTGGCTGCCCATCCTTTTTCCTGTAATCACATCTGTGACAGGTATTACTAGAGGTGTGGATTCATTTTTCAGATTGACACAGCTTTGCTGTAAATTAAGCATTTTCTGTAGTGGATTGGGTGTTCTAGTTATAAGTATAAATTATAGGCACGTGAAAGTTTTTTTTTTAGCTCCAGAGCAATACAACATATGAGCAGGTAAAATTGTGATGTTGAAGGTCAGTTTGCACCAGATCATTACTTATGAAAAGCTGTGAAGACATTGCTGTTCCCTGAGTTAGACTTTAAGGCTACTGTTGAGTGTTTTTAGGTCTCGCTAGAGTCAGCGCATGCGCTGATCTTGTGAGACATTTAGTGGCTGCTTCAAAAAGCGCTACCTTGCTGGCCACCAGCTTGCTTTCCGGTCTTGAGCACAACTTTCGTCACCACTTGCGTTTTTTTTTTATTTACACACGGTCAATGCTTGTTCAGATTTTACATGCTCTGAGGTGTGAATCCGCCGCTTCAATCCTGCTGCAGCTGCGAGGAATTCCTTAGGAGATCTCTCCTGAGCAGTCTCAGCAACCGCTGTCCAGGGTCCTGACTGCCAACTTGTTTCCGCGCAGCGCTGAGTCTGTGGGCAGGCACGTTAGCAGTTCCCTCCTACACCAGGTCCCCCTGCCGCTCCCCTCTGCTTGGTGTGTTCTCTCCCGGTCCCTCACACAGGGCATTGTGTGCCACATGCAGCTCTGCAGGTTCCTGTCTCCGCGCCCGCTCTTCCCGGTATTCAGCACAGCACTGGTGTGCTGCTCGCAGTCCCGCCGGTTCGTGCTCTCACGAGAGTTCTCGTCATTCTGTGCTGAGCCAGGTGAATACCTCTCTGTGTGCTCTCCACACACATGCAGTGCTAACACCACTCCGTGCTCTCCAGATACACGCAGCGCTAACACCACTCCGTGCTCTCCAGGCACACGCAGCGCTAATACCAGGCTGTGCTCTATGGATATAGGCAGCGCCAATGCCTCTCAGTGTGCTCTCCCGGTGCACGCAGCGCTAATGCCTCTCTGTGCGCTCTCCCGATGCACACAGCGCTACCTGTCTGTGCTTTCCAAATACACACGGATGCAACTCTGTGTGCTCTCCCAATACAGCCGACGTTAATACCTGCCTGTGCTCTCCCGACACACACAGCGCTACTTGTCTGTTCTCTTCAGATACACGCAGAGCTAATGCCTCTCTGTGCGCTCTCTCAACACACACAGCGGTACTTGTCTGTGCTCTCCAGATACACGTAGTGCTGATCCTCTCTGTGTTGTCCAAAACACGCAGCACTAATACCCCTCTGCGTGCTCTCCTGATACACCCAGCGCTAACAGTCTCTTTGTGCTCTCCAGATACACGCAGCGCTAACACCGCTCTGTGTGCTCTACTGTACACCCAGTGCAGACGTGCATTTGGCAGGTAAGTAGGATTTTCTACACTGTGGGTGCTACTGGGGCTTGACCCACCCCTGCTGTTGGGGATTGGTCTTCAGCCCCTTCCACACCTTTATTAGGGAATTTTAATAATTAGCATCCTACACTCTCAGCTCATAAGTTCCAGCAAAGAGCGACTAGACCCCCGCCTTCCACAGAGCTTCCTGAACTCTCAGCTTTAGATACTTGGCCCATCAGTTCATTGCGCTCAGATCTTGCGGACGCTCCCAGCCTTTCTCCAGCAGGTGGGTTTAGTCTCTTGGCTGGTTTCCCGCAGGCAGACACGAACTCAGTGTCCCACTCTCTGAGGACCATGAAGAGCTGGCATGCGAGTGCCTGGGGCTGCTGGCACAGCAGAGTGCTGGTGACCTACAGCCGGTAGCGCCCGCTCCCCGGTGGAGGTGGCCGCCTTAGGTTCTCAGTCCAAGAGGGAGACAGACCTCCCAGCCGCAGCAGCCTGGAAGAGATGGAGCAACTCTGCCTCGACCCCTCCTCTCTCCAGCTGCTCTAGGGGACTTTAAAGTGAACTCTTTAGAGTGGAACTATACAAGGACAGCGAGAAATTAATATACTAATGTTTTGTGACAAATTGAACAAGCATTGGCATAGCCAATAGGTCTCGCCTTTGGGACCTTATAAGTTTTTAGCCATGCAAAAGTTCATGCTGTTGTACCAATGATATTGTGCTGCATAACTAAATACTTATAAGATCGCAAAGGCGAGACCTATTGGCTAAGCCAATGCTTGTTTTCTGTTGAATCAGAACCCATATACCAATGGATTGAACATTTGCCAACTGTAAATGGCCAGACACTTATGTACCCCATTTAAACCATATCTTTACCAGTCATATACGAATATGTGCACCATTGGAGCCTATTTTTATTAAATGTTGTGGAGGCGAAACCACACACTGTTGAAATAAAAGGGTGGCTCATTCACTAAACGCCTTCAATCCATAGCATTTTTCAAAGTTCTTATCATATGCTCCGCTCAAATGTCGGGACTGCAAAAACTGTTCCAGTCCTGCTGAGTTTCCTTTTCTTTTACACACATCTAGATCCGGATTTATATGGTAAACTTAAATTTGAACTTTCATGAGGTTCTCAACAGCAGGTTCTCAACAGCTCCGCTCGCTGCTAGGCGGTGCCTCCTTTGTATGTGTGCCTCCTTCCTCTGCACATACTGCTGCTAAGGCTGCTCCTGCCCTGTGTTGGTTAGTCCTTGTCAGCCAGCCAGTTTCAGTTTTAATTTTCCTGGTCAGTCTTAGTTTCAGCTCTCCTTGACTCTTTGGCCACTGCCTTTGATTTTGCCCGCTCAGCACAGTTCACCCTTCTCGCCATCCGCTTCCTGCCACCCGCTTCCTGCTGCCCGCCTTCCCAGCACCCCTCCCAGGACCTACTTATTGGAGACCGCAGCACGGCCTCATTGTGCAGGTCCTCACTAGCTCCCCTCGCTACTTGGCAGTGCCTCCTTCCTCCGTGTGCCTCCTCCCTCCGAACGTACTGCTACTAAGGCTGCTCCTACCCTGTGCTGGTGAGTCCTTGTCAGCCAGCCAGTTTTAGATTTAATTTTCGTTGAAAGTCTTAGCTTCAGTCCTCCTTGACTATTTGACGATTGCCTTTATTTTTGCCTGCACGACATCCTTCCAGCTTCCCACCACCCTCTTCCCGCCCCCACTTCTGGCCACACACCTTCCCAGCCCACCTCCCAGGACCTGCTTAATGGAGGTCGCAGCGTGAACATTGCATGGCTGTATGCCACTGGTGCTCCATCTGTGCCTGGACTGCGCCCAGTGCCGGTACCCTGGATCCCCCACCATCCACCACTAATCTGGGACTGAGATCAAAGCCCTGAACTCCAGAACCCGCAACAAGAACTGCTGCCGCACATCTCCACACTCTACAACAGGACCCTTCACCTGCTACCAACACACATGCATACCTATCTGCCACCATCTCACCCAATTTAACTGTGTCTAAACAACCCCACTGCCTTCTGCTCAGTGCTCGATCACTTTGAAAATATGCAACCGAGATATGGGACACCATCACCACCCTCAGCACCCAAATCGTCTTTCTCATCGAAACCTTGCTCAACTCTGCCTCCAAACCCGAAATCGTCATGGCCACGCCTGTCGGCTACAAGATTGTTTACTAGGACTGCATCAACAATCACGAAGGCGGAATTACCATCATCCACAAGAAATCTATTCACTGCACCACAGCTATGGACAACAACACTATCTTCATGGAACACTTCAACTTACAGCTCAAAATAGAAGGCTAACCCACCATCAGAGCTACCCTCACCTACAGACCTCCTGGACCCCTTCCCGGCTTCTGCGACACCATCCCCAAAATTAATTGCCCCCCCAAGCCATTTACACCGAACACCACATTTTCCTTGGAGACCTCAATTTCCATCTGAAAGACCCCAATAACGCCAACAACGTCAACCTTTCTGGACAGCATGAACATCGGCCTCACTTAAATAGTCACTGACCCCACGCACATCGCAGGACACCTGCCAGATCTTTTCTTCACCACTAGCAGCAGAGACAAATAAAGCCAAACCCCTAAGCTCAACTGGACAGACCATGCAATCATCCACTCCAACTACACAGCAGCCTCCAGCCAAGCCACCAGACCGGTCACCACCTCACAAAGCTGCTGGAACAGAGTATCCAAGAGCTAATGAACTGAAGCCCTCCATTCCTCCCCTGACACCTCCTCGAACAAGCTGTCAAAAACTTCACCACTTGGATCACCAACTGCACCAACAGAGTTGCCGCCAGCAAACTCTCCAAACCCAATAGACCATCCAAACAAGCCAGCTGGTACACCCCGGAACTAAGACCCTCAAAACGCAACTGCAAACAACTGGAAAGGAGATGGCACCCCACCAAGGAGCCCACTGACCAGACCACCTTCAATACATCACTCAACCAGTACCACAGACTCCTGAAAGGCACCAGAAAAAAACTCCCTAGCCAACCTCATTGAAGCTTGCTTAAACCACAGCAAAGAACTCTTCAAGATATTCTTCAGCCCCTCAATGACTGTAAACATCATCAGCCCCTCTAATGAACTCTGCAAAACCCTAGCTGACTTTTTCACAATAAAATATCCACCATCTACAGGATCTTCAAAACCCAACTCACTGCTCCCGAAACCTTTCGCCTCCTAGACCCCACAGAGGCCCCCGCCAACAACAGGATGCCCTTCTAGAACCAGCTCTTCATGAAGAACACTGCCAGCCTCATGCGCTCTGGCCACTTTGGGTTTCCCACGGACACCTGCCCACACCACGTGTTCAACCTCGGCAACAACACCATTAGTAGCAAACTCACAGAAATCTTAAACACATTCATCACCTCAACCACATATACAGAGGATTGGAAACATGTGAGATCAAATCCCTCCTCAACAAACCATTCATCGACCCCAATGAGCTCAAAAACTATAGACTGATCTCCCTGCTCCCCTTTCCTGCCAAAGTCCTCCAAAACGCCATCAACGAGCAACTCACAAAATACCTAGAGAACAACAATCTTCTAGACAGATCCCATCGGCATCCAAGACGATGCCCTCAAATGGATCGCATCCTTTCTCTGCAGAAGAAATCGAAGGGTCCTCATCCCTTCCTTTTCCTCAGAGCCCAAGAGCATCATCTGCGGCATCCCTCACGGTTCTTCCCTCAGCCCCACCATTTTCAACACCTACAAGATCCCCCTGGCCAACATTATCAGAAACCATGGACTCAACATCATCTCCTATGCTGACGACACCTAGTTCATCATCTCGATATCTGAATACCCCTCCACCACCAAGGCCAATTTCCACCTCTGCATGACCAGCATTTCCAACTGGATGCAAGACAGCTGCATCAGACTCAACACAGACAAGACAGAACTCCTGCCTGATCTTCTGGAACTTCACTCACTGTGGGACAACTCCTGGTGGCCCACCAACCTGGGACCCCCACCCACTCCCACAGACCAAGCACAGACCTCTGCATCGTCTTGGACAGCTAACTCATCATGAAGAGCCAGATCTATGCTGTCTCCTCTCCATGCTTCCTCACCCTCCACATGCTTTAAAAGATCTTCAAATAGCTCCCAGTCACCACCAGATGAACCGTCACTCAAGCACTCGTCACCAGCCACCTGGAATATAGCAAAGCACTTTATGCTGGAATCACATCACACCTCCTAAAGAGACTTCCGACCATCCAGAACTCGGCAGCCAGACTCATTCTTGACCTCCCCAGATGGACCCACGGTATACAGTCAAAATATTGAGTTTTTATTATCGATTTGCATTATTATCGATTAAAAAATATAGGAAGGACATAATATCGACTGGACAGAATATAGACTACAAAAATATCGAATAGGATAGCATTAATATCAAATTAAAAAATATAAAATGGACATAATATCGAATGGACAGAATATAGACTACAAAAATATAGAATGGACAGAATATAGACTACAAAAATATAGAATGGACAGAATATAGACAACAAAAATATAGAATAGACAGAATATAGACTACAAAAATATCGAATTTGAGGTAAGTTAATATCAATTTTTAAAGTGTTTTTTATGTTAGTATATGTTTGAAAAGTTTATATTTATTTTATTATTTCTATTAATTAATTATTTTTATGGTATTTAATTTTTGCGTAATATAATTCTGTAGCGGTTTGTGGGTTTATAGGGGAATAGGGTGGGTAGTAATTTAATTATAATTAATTAAATATGTTAATTTATTTATTGGTATTTATTTTGAATTAATTATTAATTAATTATTAATTGGTAATTAATTAAAATATAATTGGTAATTATTTAAATTAATACATTAATTGATAAATATGTTAATTTTAGTAATTTATTTTCAGTAGTGGGTTGTGGGTTTATAGGGGAATAGGGTGGGAATTTATTTAATTATAAATAATTAAATATGTTTATTTATTTGTATTTATTGTGAAATAATTGTTAATTATTTATTAATTGGCAATTAATTAAAATATAATGGGTAATTAATTGTAATTAATTTATTAATTGATAATTATGTTATTTTGTTAATTTAGTTTCTGTAGTGGGTTGTGGGTTTATAGGGGAATAGGGTGGGTAGTAATTTAATTGTAAGTAATTCTATTTTTTAATTATTTTTTTTATTTTATCACATTTTTAATTATTTTCTAATTGTTAATTTATTTATTGTTAATTGGTAAATAATTTGTATTAGTAGGTAATTATTTTAAATAATTAATTTTTATTTGCATTTTTAATTGATTAATTAATATATTATATAAAAGTGTTAAGTATTTTAATTAATTTGTAATTAGTATTATTATTTATTTTATTTTTATTTATATATGAAGTATTTACTTTCCCTACTGTTGCACTCACTGGAGTGGGAATAGTAATTTTTACTCCTAGGCTATCCAACGCTTTCCCTACTGTTGCACTCTCTGGAGTGGGAATAGTAATTGTTATCCATACGCTATCCAACGCTTTCCCTACTGTTGCACTCTCTGGAGTGGGAATAGTAATTTTTACCCCTATGCTATCCAGCGCTTTCCCTACTGTTGCACTCTCTGGAGTGGGAATAGTAATTTTCACCCCTACGCTATCCAACGCTTTCCCTACTGTTGCACTCTCTGGAGTGGGAATAGTAATTTTTACCCCTACGCTATCCAACCCTTTCCCTACTGTTGCACTCTGTGGAGTGGGAATAGTAATTTTTACCCCTACGCTATCCAGCGCTTTCCCTACTGTTGCACTCTCTGGAGTTGGAATAGTAATTTTTTACCCCTACGCTATCCAATGCTTTCCCTACTGTTGAACTCTTTGGAGTTGGAATAGTAATTTTTACCCCTACACTATCCAACGCTTTCCCTACTGTTGCACTCTCTGGAGTGGGAATAGTAATTTTTACCTCTACACTATCCAACGCTTTCCCTACTGTTGCACTCTCTGGAGTGGGAACAGTAATTTTTACCACTACGCTATCCAACGCTTTCCCTACTGTTGCACTCTCTGGAGTGGGAATAGTAATTTTTACCCCTACGCTATCCAGCGCTTTCCCTACTGTTGCACTCTCTGGAGTTGGAATAGTAATTTTTACCCCTACGCTATCCAACGTTTTCCCTACTGTTGCACTCTCTGGAGTTGGAATAGTAATTTTCCCCCCTACGCTATCCAACGCTTTCCCTACTGTTGCACTCTGTGGAGTGGGAACAGTAATTTTTACCCCTATGCTATCCATCGCTTTCCCTACTGTTGCAGTCTCTGGAGTTGGAATAGTAATTTTTACACCTACGCTATCCAACGCTTTCCCTACTGATGCACTCTCTGGAGTGGGAATAGTAATTTTTACCCCTACGCTATCCAGCGGTTTCCCTACTGTAGCACTCTCTGGAGTTGGAATAGTATTTTTTACCCCTACCCTATCCAACGCTTTCCCTACTGTTGCATTCTCTGGAGTGGGAATAGTAATTTTTACCCCTACGCTATCCAAGGCTTTCCCTACTGTTTCACTCACTAGAGTGGTAATAGTACATTTTATCCTTTCCGCTATCCTACGGTAAAAATATTGTAATTTTTTAATTAATATTACGTTTATATATATATATATCTATACTACTATTATAAAGAGAGAACACAAACCTTTGAGCCAGGTAAACTACAAAAGTAATGCACCAATCACTACACCCAATACACCATTTGAAAGGGGAGATGTGGCAGAAGGACATAGGCTATAGATATGTACACCATATACATTAAAAAAGCAAAAACGCCAAAAGTGGTAAAGTAGTCCCTTGGGGGCGTGTCCGTGGGCGTCTCAAACAACAAATGTGGGCGTTTACAGGGCCGTGCCAAGTGCAAATAACAAACATAGGCCAAGCGACTTCACAACAGACTTACATATGCACACATAGAGCGGAAATGCGCTTTCACTGAATTTAGAACGCACAATATGCAGACATAGAGCGGAAATGCGCTTTCAATGAATTTCTAACAAACATTTGCAAATCCCAACACATATAGCAGAAATGCGCTTTCAATGAATTTAAATTCACACATACAGCGCGGTAACACCAATATACAAAAACAGCAGAGGTGCGCGCTATAAGAAATATACACAAATTTGTTGCAGTTACCCAGACAACATTGATGCCTTCGCATTAAAAACCGGGCGGGTCTTCCATCGACGAGGAGTGTCAAATGACGCCACACAGGGGGCAGGATTAATCGCATACTACACCAATCACAACGCACTAAAGAAAACACACACACGACTTCGGCTTACCAAAAAAAGTCTTTAACCATTAGCACTTGACCAACGACGTCACAGGGGGGTAAACACGAACAAAAAAAGCTGACATTTCTTAACGGAGAAACGCAATGGACTGCGCATTCACAAGACTTTCCTCACATCTTGCGGACAAGATAAAACGCTTACAATAAGACATACGAATAACGAAAATAACACAACTGCCCATAATCACTCGAGCACTGCCAGGACTTCACCACACAATTGACAAAACGAAAGGGAAACTTCTTTGAAGGGATACAAAAACGAACACACGGAAAGAGCCTTCGAAAGAAAAAAAAACATTAAACAGGTGACACAACACTTTCCTCACATCTTGCGGACAACATAAAACGCGAAAAAAAATACATACGAAATAAAAAAATAACACAAGTGGGCCAAATCAGTTGAACAGGGCCAGGACTTGCACAGACAACTCTTCTGCGGGAAGGGCGGGGACCCTGAAGCAGCCTTTTACTCCCGGACAACGTCGGGTCGGGCTGCTAGTATATATATATATATATATGTATTAACAAATCAGTTTGTATGTTTTTTTTTAACTTACATTAATTATTTAATAATAATAATAATAATAATGAGATTTATAGAGCGCGAACAGCTACCTCACAGGGAGGTGTCCCGGCGCTAGAAAATAAAAAAACGTACCACAGAGGTCCAGGGGCAGGAGAGGGAGACCTAGCGAGGCTGAGAGAAGAGCCAAGTCTTTAGCAGCTTCTTAAAGCAGGGCTCAGATGGAGCCTGCTGGATTGCTTGAGGTAGGGAGTTCCATAGCACAGAGACATTTGCTGAAAAGGTGCGACCGCCAAGGCGTGCCTTTTTTGCTCGTGGGACAGCCAGCAGGGTACGGTCATTAGACCGTAATGCACGGTGTTGGGTATACCTAGGAAGGCGTTTTTTTAGGTAGAATGGGCAGGAGCCATGTAGAGATCTGAACGCGAGTGTCAGGGCTTTGAATTTTATCCGGTTGGCGACAGGCAGCCAATGCAGGGTTCGAAGGTGCGGAGAGACTGACTGTTTGAATGGAATTCGCAGTAGCAGCCTCGCAGCCGCATTTTGAACCACCTGCAGTTTATGGATTAAGAATTTAGGGAGGCCCAGATAAAGACCATTGGCGTAGTCCAGCCGTGAGGTGACAGTTGCATGGACTACCATTTTCCTGCAACTCTCGGGAAGAAGTTTAAGAAATTTACGGAGGTTTCTTAATTTACTTAGGCAGCAGCCGGCCACTTGTTGGACATGGGAAGAGAAAGACATCTTATCATCCCATCTCACTCCAAGGTTTTTTGCCGAATGACTGGGCAAGGGTGAGGGGCCCATTTCCACCGGCCACCATAGCTCAGGGGCTGGGACAGGGCCTTTACCGAAGAAGATGACTTCGGTTTTATTGGCGTTTAATTTTAGTTTGTTGGTATTCATCCAGTGTGCAATGTCCTGGAGACAGCCTTTAAAATTTGCAAAAGATTCCTGTGTCATTTCCGTGTAGGGGAATACCAGCTGGGTGTCATCGGCATAAGAAATCGCCTTAACACCCCAGTTGGCAATCAGCGTGAAGAGGGGGGCCAGGTAGATGTTGAACAACAGAGGACTCAGGGCTGAGCCCTGCGGGACTCCACAGTTGAGGATTTTAGGTGTGGAAGAGATCGTCCCGAGTGCCACCTTCTGCGTTCTCTGAGATAGATAGGAGTTAATCCAGCTCAGCGCGTGGTCTTGAATGCCTATCTCTACCAGTCGACTAAGTAATCTGGCGTGGTCCACCGTGTCGAAGGCGGCCGATAGATCCAGGAGTACCAGCATAGCTGAACTTCCTGCATCCATCGACCACCTCACTGACTCGGCCACCTCTAAGAGCGCCGTTTCAGTACTGAAACCGGGCCGGAAGCCAGACTGAGTTTCATGGAGAATGTTGCTAATTTCCACAAATTTACTCAGTTGGCGTTGTATCACTTTTTCCAGCATTTTTCCTGGTGCGGCTAAAAGGGATATTGGGCGGAGGTTCGTCAGATCATCTGGATCCCCATTTGGTTTTTTCTTTAGGGGGAGGAGCGTAGCATGCTTCCAAGCGTCCGGAAAGATTCCTGACGTAATGGACGAGTTCCAGATGCTTTGGAGTGTGGGTGCTACAGGGTCCGCTATAGTGCACCAAAGTTTAGCCGGACAAGGGTCGTCGGGTGAACCGGATTTACAACGGTTAAGCTCTTGCCTCACCTCGCTCAGAGGGACATGCACGAACTGGGTGAGGATTTCTTTTTTTTCGCTGTTGTGCGCTATGTCTTGTTTCTCAGTGTTTATCGCTGGACCAAAGGAATCATAAACTTTCTTGATTTTATGGTCGAAGTATTCTGAAATTTGCTCACAGAGTAATGGTGTGGGGGTAACTTCTCTCTCAATGCATTGAGGTTTGAGGAAGGACTGTACAACTTTGAACACTTGTTTGCTGGATTGTTCTGTTAAGGTTATTTAAGTATTTTAAGTATGTTTAAGTTAATTATATTTATTATTTCATTAATTTTTTATTAATTTAAAGCATTTAAAAAAAATCGATATTTTGACTAACTATATTTTTTACATCGATATTTTTGATTCGATATTTTTGTACTTACCTATTTGGAGATAGGAGGTCGATATTTTGGCATTCTATATTTTTACCTCGATATTTTGGTAGATCGATATTTTGGCATTCTATATTATGTCAGTGATCCGGACCCACATCCCCCCTCCTGAAAATACTCCACTGGCTCCCCATCCACAAGAGATGCCAATTCAAGATTCTGATGCATTCCGACAAAGCCCTCCACAACCAAGGACCAGCATACATTAACCACCGCCTGACCTTCCACCTAGGCTCCCATCCCCTGAGATCCACCCCCTCCCCCCTCCCTCACATCCCCCGCATAGACCGCAGCAACAGAGGGGGTCGTTCCTTCTCCTACCTCGCCATGAAGCCATGGAACAGCTTCCCCATCAATCTCCGGAACTCGACCTCCCTGCAGGAGTTCAGAAGGTGACTCAATATCTGGCTTCTTGACTGAAGCCCCGATCACCTTGGACCTAGCACCTGGATACCCTCACGGGTGATTAGTGTGCTCTACAAATCCTGTTAGATTTGATCTGATTTGATGAGTCATACAAACGGTTAAGTCGTGAAACAGATATCTATTTTAATGACTTACACTTGTCAAATTGTTTTGTTTTGCAACTTTACATTTTTAAGTTTCACACGATTAGAAATAATCTAGTGCCCCATTTTATATAAACCTGAGTGCAATAGGGGTTCTGAAAGATATTTTTCCTCAAATAATCTTTATATAGAAAGATTAAACACAAAACTGAGATCCATGACGCTCACTTAGTGCCCAATTGTAATGTTTCGTCTATTTCTAGTTTAAATTCCATGCTCACAGAACATCCAGGCCAATCTCGTTTCCTCTTGAATGGTAACATGATAACTCCACTCAGCATAATTGTTTGGTGATGTCATGGGCTAATACCGCTTAGTTCCAATGCCTTTCTAGTGCCATGTGTTTTTTACCTTCCCATGGCAATACACTTTAGCCCTCGATGAGGGACTACATGGTGAATGGATCTTTGACACCCTTATTTTGCAAAACGTGTGTAATGTAGAGTGGCATGAAGAAGTCTGGCGACCACGTGCATTAATATAGGTTTGAGTCTCTAGGCGCATGTGAATTTCTATTGTCTTCATAATTTCATTAAAAGGCCCCACCAGCAGATGGAGAACACCAGCATTGAGCAACTGACCAACCATAGATCAAGCACGTTGATCTGTACACCCTCCAGTCTTCAAGCATATGTGTCATTGTGCCATATCCAAAACATAACTGAGAAAGTGCAGTCAAGATACTACTCAGCATCTTGCATAATGTAACCAGGACATCAAAAATAATTTATGTCAGCTAGTGACTGGACCCTTTTCGGAGACAATGTTGGAACTGTGATTCTAGATGTAAGCTACTGAGTTGCGTCAGACTTTAAAGCAACTAATAAATAGGAGGAAAAAATGGTTAATGGCTGTGTAATGGTTTTCCAGAAAATATGTCAAATCAACCTGTATGGCTTAATTTGGTCATTCCCCTGGTGGTTTCTGCAAAACAAGAAGTAACTTTTCCTGTGTTGTCTGGTCATAATGACTAGTATTTTTTCTGCATCTTGCGTGGGAATTTACGTGTCCAGGTTGTGCATATTTTTGTGAGAATAGTTTTTTTTCACATGGGGGTATCTTGAGAAGTATGGTTTCCGACAGTACACCATTTCCTCCATATTTCTATAACACACTCAGGGTGGCACTATTGTAATGGGCGCAATTGAGAAATAGGATCATAATTATAGGTAAGCCACGGAGGGCATTAATATAGCCCTAAAAGAGCTAAAAAGAATTTCCACTGGGGTGGTTTAACAGGCAATATCACAGTTTTGATCGAAATAACTCTCTGAGGTGCTGATAAGAAGAGGTAAAAAAAAGATCCATTCTGATTATGTGTATGTGCATAGATCAGAATTCCAAGGACTGTGGTAAATACCGCAACACACAATTTTCCTCAGGTTATAATGTCCAATGAATTCTAATTTATGTTGAATTAGGTGCAGAAAGAAGCAATTCTCCAAGTAGTTTGACATTTTCAAGAGAAAAATGTGGAATAGGTGGTATATACCGTACGGTGAATAACACACCCTGATGTTTTGGTATTGACTGGATGCAGTGTCCATTTACACCAAAAAATGATTGCGCCAAGAGGGAGGCAATAGATCACAAATGTGATGTATTGTATAAAAGCAATTTGTGTGTCAGAGCGATCCATTCACATCCTGGAACATTCAGTAATTTCCCTTAATAAATAAGACCCCACAACAAAGGACAATTGAGGCCTAAGCCAAGCGTCATATCTTCGCTCTTCCTAGTGAATTAACCTACTGATGGTGAATTGTTTTTAAACACTCGGAAACTTGAAACGGTTGTGCTTCTGTGGTTAGAAGCTTCCGATTGGTTTTTATTTCGCATAATTTCGTGAATGGGTTTCGACACATTTCGACTCGTTGAAAGAGAGGCAGGAACAACAGATGACGTAGTAGACTGGAAATGGGGGCTAGACTTCTAAAGCCTGAAATACAACTATTTGTAGAGGCCCAACGGACACAAACCAGACATTTCGCAGTGTGTTCTACAAATAACAATTTTCAACCGATAAAGGCGGCGGATGGGACCTTTGCCTTGTGGCACGGAAAAGGCCGCTGCACGCGCGGTGATTTGACGGGTTGGATTTTCTGCATGAAAGGCCCGCCCCCTCACACGAGGCCGCGGAGTCACTCAAGAAGAAAGTCCACCGGCGTTGTCTTATTGTTCATTAATTTGCTTGTGCGAGTCTGTGGGAAAATTGGGAAGCCGGGAGACTTTTGATCTCTGAAGCCCTCGGGATCCCACCCATTCCTCGCTGGTGTTGGCGAGGAAATGATAAAGTCACAATTAAGGGCTGACCCCGACTTGGGATGCAAGCATACAGTGTACTCCACACCCGCCATGTGCGAGCGGCGAGTGTTTATAGAATCTTCATTAACAGGGAGTCTAGCAAGATAACCGGGCTAGGATGCAAGGCAGCCATGACAGTGATAAGATGGATCACACAACCGAGGGGGCTGACAGCTGAGAGAGACCTTGGGGAAGGCAGAGTCCAGGGAGAACTCATGGACGAAGCAGGTCCGGGACGGCCTTTCTCCGCGCCTTTGCTATTATTACCTTGGACACCCTGATTTTCCTGCGCATTCACCCTAAGGAATCTCAACCTGCTTTGAAGGACAAAAATGAACACTTTGGGCCTGTTGGCTGCCTTGTCTGTTCTTAATATCACCCCTGGTTCCGGGAGGGGCAATCCCTTAGGGGGCCTGAGCAGGACAGAGTCACCCGAGACACCCACGAGTCCAGAAGGTGACCAGCACTTAGACCTCAGCGCATTTTTGGAGAACATGAAGGAGGATTTTCTGAAGAGTCTGAATTTGTCTAATGTCCCCTCTCATGAACGCATTAAATTGGAACCGCCGCAATTCATGATTGACCTTTATAACCGCTACGCCATGGACAAGTCCTCCACCCCATCGTCCAACATTGTGCGGAGTTTTACCATGGAAGGTAAGTAACTTGTCTGTCAGATGCCTTTAAAAGATTACACTCCAGTAAGAGTATGTATGTACTGGTATAGGGTCATGAGACCCCTCTCTGAGAGGACATTTGAATGTACATCAAATATAGGTACCACTTTAACAAAGTGCACACATTAATATGATCAGGAAAATACCATACTAACAGTGTTTATATGTACCCATGGTTGTTGTGAGAGAACGTTCTAACAATATTTATGTACAGGATCAACTAGAGATAGCACTTACGGACTATGTATGATTATACTGTTGCTGGGAGACCCCTCTCACTGATTAGGTAAGTTTCTATGGTAAGAAATAGATCCCTCTTACAGACTACAAAAAATGTGGGCCATCTCCACAGTATGTGGTCAGTAAAAGCCACATCACTTTTTAGAAATGTTGTGTGGCCGCTGGAGCCATTCTCATCCAATTTCATGTGTCACTTGAAACGTATAAGTTGTTTGGAAGTGGGCGCAGTGGTACTTTGGGTGGATTGGAGGAGTTAGATGGCAGACATGATATTGAATAGACTTAGGTTAAAAATGTATTTTCAACTTTTTGCCATCTCTTTTGAATGATTTCAATTGAAATATTAATCAAGAAAACACACTATTGAGGAAAGCACAATTTTCAGAGACGCAGTGTGAGGGAAGGAACATTTTGTGGGTGGGAATATAGTGTAAGAAATGACAATCTATCGAAAAAGAATGTGTTTAGGAGAACACAAGAAATAGGAAAGCAACGTATATAGGAAAAACCATTAGTTTAGGAGAGCAGGCTAATATACTTTTTTTTAATGTTACCTGGTCATAACAAATTGAACAGTCTCTCTGTACAACCAAAAAAAAATTATGCAGAAGATTACACTTCGAAAATAAATCATTGTGCAGAACAGTACATTGTGTAGGAAAGCATAGTGTGTAAAACTACACTGTGTACAACATTACAGTAGGCAGACTAGTACATTGCATAAGAGAGTAAGTTGCAGCAGCGAGCGTGTTGTCTCCAAGAGGATAATGCATAGAAGACCAACTAATGTAGAGTTGTGCCTTCCGCAGGAAAGAATTTTGTGTAGTATGTTACTAAGTAGGAGAAACATTTGTGTAGGCGAGCATGGTGTTGCAATTAGCATGTTACTTCAAAGAGTGCACTGTGAATAAGAATATGTATAGCGGAGAACCATATGTAGGAGTCTGGGACTAAATGGTGTATGTATGTTGAAGGCCAGACTTTGATAGTAGAAGAAATTGTGCTGGAAAGCACATTGTGTATTAGAGCATGTGTAGGACTCTAGGTTTTGTAACATAGTGCACTGCATAGAACACTTTGTGTAGGGGAGAATACTGTGCAGTAGTACACATTATGCTGGAGAGCAACAGGTGTAAAATACATTTTGGAACAGAGTAAATTGTATAGACATCACGTTTCAGATAGAAAATCTTTAAGTAGAATTTCCCTCAGTGTAGATAGAATATGACGTGTTGAAGAACACACTGTGATGTTGCTGAGTGCTCACAGATTTGCCTATCAAATGATCACTCCTTATCAGATGTGAACCACACAAGTGAAAATGTGTAAGACAACCACATGACTGTAACCAGTTCATAGGGCTTTACGTTAATTCACACCAAGCAAGACTAAAGATGCGAAACGGAAGTGGAAACCCTGAAAAATGTATAGATTGTACAGATGATTGCTTGACCTTGGATGGAGATTCTGAAGTCTTAATTATTTCTCAGAAATTCTATTGGCATCTGCCTATTAGTCAAACACACGTATGAGCAAGGCGATGTTTAGTTATTTCCAAAAGAGTGCATGGATTTCTTGGAATCTAAAGATCAAGGGCCATGTTTACAATGAGAGTGACTCAGTGCGTGCCGCAAGCCATTTGGCTGTACCACACTGGGTCACTTTCTAAGCACAGGGATGCAACATATGTACAACAATATGTCGCATCCCTGTGCTTTCCCCTGTGCTGGCACACATAAGGCTGCCATGCGCCGGCGTACGCACCCTTGCACTATGGTGCAAGGATGCCTGCGTCGTGGAGAGATTATTTTTGTTCAGGGACACCTTCCTGCACAAAAGCAATCAACTGAGGTGAGTTCCTCTTTCCATCAGTGCTGTAGAATACAGCACGCATTGAAAGATGAAAAAACATTTCTCCTTGTTGCGCCTTGCTACGCCACCCCTACGGTGGTGTCGCATTCTGACGCATTTCGAAGTTTACGATTTCTTGTAAATATGGAAATGCATTAGAAAACATGGCTGATGCGTGGGAACACCCACAGCAACACCCATGTCACGCCCCTTACACGCAAAATGTTACTTGAGAAGAGGCGATATTTACAAGCACACGTAAAGCCGCACAGGATGGCTTTACGTGTTCTTGTAAATATCAGGCAGCAGGTTGCGCCGCCGGTGCTTCACCCAACGTGACCTACCGGCGGCGCTGGGGGCTTGTAAGTAATCCCCCTTGTCTGTAAAATACAGATTACTTTCCGGGTTGCTAAAGAATATCTAGCACAATGTTTTCTGCAAACATAATGTGACTGACCATGATAGAGCTGACTTGTAAGCTCTCCATGTCCCTTTATCCCAACTCGGACATGATACACCAGTCGTCTGCCGACATGCTTTTTGTACATTATTTCTTACCATTATGCTACCATGTTGTATGGTGCTGTTGTTTTCTGGCTAGGTTTACCTTAATAAAAATTATGATAGTAACAATAATAATAATAATAACAACAACAACAATAATAAAAACAAAAATAATAATAATAGTTATCGCATTACTACTATTAATAATAATAATAATAGAACTAACACCAACAAAACAGCAACAATAACAACAATAATAACAATAACAACAAAACAACAACAAAAACAATAACAATAATAATAGTGATAATAATCAGTATATTAATAATTATATAGCCAGGTGAATGTCCTCATAAATAGCTCTGAATTTCAAATAACTTATTTGTTCAGCTGAGAACTAGGGCAAACGTTCAGTTGGAGCTTCATGCGGCTACACCTGGTGCAGTCCTTACTCTTTCTGATGGCTTGATTTCTCACCTTCTGCAACTTAACCTCTTCCATGCTCATGATGGCCGGGAGCCGTCACACGTCATGGTGGGCGTGTGCGCTGGATGGTTCCCGGCAATCTGAATTCCAGCCCACTAATGAAAACTTCCGCACAGCACGGAAATTTCACGTGCACGGAAGGGGTTAACAATGTGTTTAGAGGGATTTAAAAGGATTTCTCGGAAAAGGAGCTTTCAGTGGTCCTGGCATGAAATATTTATTATTATTTATTCACAATTTCATATAGGGTGCACAAGACCAAATTTAGTATCTGAGCTCTTTATACAGGGAGAGTTGCTGCTCACTACAAGCTGTTTACAAAAGAACAGTTACGTAGATTTTAAACAACTGTCTCACTCATGAACGTAATCTATGCTACAGTCTTGTAGATTCGCGCAATAAACAGAACACGCAGTGTCGGCGTAAAAGGTCATTTTATTAGACCAGGCTGCGTAATCTGTACATAACAATAAACATAAACAGGTAATAACATCAAACCACCACTCACACTCCCCTCTCATTCGTTTCACTCGTTCCACCTCATCACAAACCCCTACAAGCTCCATACCATAAAGCAGCTCTGGCCTAAACTGGCAACGCTATAGACCGACCCAAAACCACACCTCCAACTGCCGGGTGGGTGAGTGTCCTTTCTTTCTCCCTCCCGATGGTGCCAGGAGCAGGAAGAGGAAGTTCCCTTCCTCCCCTGCGCCTATATACCCACCCCCAACTCCTCCCCTTCCCCTGCCTGTCCTATCCTGCGTGAAAGACCCCGGGGGAAGACTAGTCTGCGACTGTGCTTCCCCCGGGGCCCGGCACCGCGCAATAAACAGACCACGCAGTGTCGGCGTAAAAGGCCATTTTATTAGACTAGGCTGCGTAATCTGTACATAACAATAAACATAAACAGGTAATAACATCAAACCCCCACTCACACTCCCCTCTCATTCGTTTCACTCATTCCACCTCATCACAAACCCCTACAAGCTCCATACCATACTTTATTCCTGCCCCTCAATCACTTGTCATCCAACCCACTCCTTGCGTCCTTCCAGTCATGCCTCTATCCACCATTCAAACTCCCCCCCAAGGGATGGGTGTGCCCGCTCTTGACCCCCCTGTCCCTTCAAAGTACCACCAACCAGAGAACCCCCTGTAGGGCGGTTCCCTGCCCCACCCGTCCTCTCAGGTCTGTCAGCCCGCACCAAGCACACCTGCACTCACTCCCTGCGACACCAGATAGCCTCATTCCATAACTTGCTCACTACATCTCTCATCTCCATCATGTAATAAGCATTGCCCATCTGTGACAGTGTACTCCGTCGTCCCTAAAAACTAAAGGTTCCTCGAGTCGAATCCCTCCGTGTGCAATCACTTTGATGTCCTTGTCACCACAGTATAGTCTCATTACCCTGTTGAGCTTCCTTCGTGCCTTTTCGATCGCCCCATGCTTCATAGCCCCTCTCCACACTTTCCTGGGGACCAACTCTGTCCAGGCAATGCAGGTCCCTGCAAGCCTAGATTTCAGCACCTTCAGGTCCCTTTGCATAAGCTGTAAAAGCGCCAAACCTGACAGCTGCACCAAGTCATTTTCTCCCAGATGTATTATCAACAAATCCGGGCATCCCCTTTGGAGGGTCATCTTCGCGAGCCAGGGCAGTAGTGCCCCCCATCGCATGCCACCTTTGCCCCACCATTGTACCTCGTGCAAGTGTTCTTTCAGTTCCAGGTTACGGCCGTAAACCTGTTGCTCTGCATATTTGGACGCCCAATGCATAAAGGAGTGCCCAACAATCCATGTCACCGTCTTACTTCCCGGTCCACCCAAGCAACCTACGAAGAAAAAGATGTTAGAAACAAGAACAGCAAAACCATGAATCAACCAACAGCCTACCTGGGACCATCTCATTTCCTCACATACCTCTCACAACAGCGTGACTTCCACCGCCCAATCCGCCTAATCCTATCCCAGGACCACCCCAACCTGGCCGCAGCTGTCGCGGCCCCAATCCTGAAGGAGGGAGTCCCGAAACCAGACGCATCCAGACCCAATTGTCGCAAAGCCTTGCACAACACAGCCAATAATTGGCCCGCCGTCATTCTCGCGCCTAATGCATGACAAAAAATTTCCCCACGTGCCACACTCACCGTCCCCAGGAAAGTCCGCCATTCAACCACAGGGCATACTTCCCCACCCTCCGTCTCATTCAGCCACACCCACTTACCCCTGCCCAACTGATCAGTCTTCGAGCACCGCAACCAAATACCCAAGCGACCTCCATCCACTCGAATCTCCTCGAACAACCTACCAGCCATTCTCCTTGTACCCAGCAACTCAGACACCCTGAACGCCCCGAAAAACATCCACACCATACACAAACGAAAAAGGCCAACCTCAACCAGGTCGTAACAACATTCCGGCAACACCCCAACCAGCCGGACCAACAACTCAAAAGTAACCGCTTCCCGCAGCCTACCTCCCCCCACTCCTGCATTCCCTGCCCCAACCCCGCAACATCCTGCTCACGATCACATCTTTAGTCGGATCAAAACCCAGAAACGAGGCACAGTAAAAGGATATCCCTGCCAATTTACCAGAAATCGTAGCTGCAGTCAAACCCCTATCAATACAGTCCAGCACAAACCGTCTCAGCCCTTGTTCCACCTCAGACTCAACCCCCACGACACAATCCAGATTCCAACCCATGAAAGCACTAAATTCAGACCATGCCAAACAACACGTCCTTCTCGTGGTGTCTGCTACAGAACCCTCCACCAGGCCAATCATCCTCACTCCCCCAAGGCCCAGATGCTGGCCGGCAGCTCGGTCTTGCATGTATCCGCTCCCGGCGCCAGGTGCCGAAACGGCTGCCACTGCGAATGAGACAAAGCATCCGCAATGTCATTATTCGCCCCAGGGACATGCTTTGCTCGAAACACCACATTCAACCGCAAACAAGCCAACATGAACCTCCGCAACAGCCGCAGCACTCTCAGGTCCCTTGCCCTCTGATGGTGCACCAGATCCACCACCGTCATGTTGTCCACATGGAAGAGCACCGACCTGTTTCGAAATTCCTCCCCCCACACCTCCAGTGCCACCAGTAAAGGGAAGAATTCCAAGAAAGCAATGCTCCTCCCTTGTTTGAGCCATGGGGCCGGCCAGCTCTCCGCACACCACTGTCCGTCCCAGAAAACACCAAACCCCGCTGACCCAGCCGCATCAGAGTAAATTTGGCATTGCCAGGCGGCCCTGTCCTCATCAAAGACCAGGGACACACCGTTAAAGTCTTGCAGGAATGCAATCCAGGTCCGCAAGTCGGCCCTCACCCCCATGGAAATCCTGACTCTGTGATGTGGAAGAACTGCCCCTGACATGGCCATGCCGAGCCGCCTACAGAACGTCCGCCCTGCATGCACCACCCTACACGCAAAGTTAAAGAAACCTAGGAGTTTCTGAACCGCTCGCAAAGGAATCCGCTTCTCCCTAACCGCCCATTCCAAACATTGTATTGTATTGTATTGTGGCATACTTGTATAGCGCGACCTGTCACCACCAAGGGCATCCTGGCGCTTTGACCCATAATCCAGTGAAAACAGTAGCTCAGCCTATCCTGGGAAAAAGGTGAGTTTTCAGAGCCTTTCTAAAAGCTAGGAGATCTTCAAGGCTTCTCAAGGATATTGGCAGAGAGTTCCAGAGTTTGGCCGCCGCTACTCTGAACGAGCGGCCGCCCATCCTCACTCTCTGGAATCGCGGGACTACCAGTAGCCTGGACGACGAGGAGCGTAGAGCTCGAGATGGATGATACCAGGCAAACATTCGCCGCAAAGGGATGGGGCCCAGGCCATGAATAGCCCTGAACACAATACACGCTGCTTTGTAGTGCACCCGCAGATGGACCGGCAGCCAGTGAAGTTCTCGCAGCGCTGCCGTAGAAGAGCTATGGTAGGGGCGAGAGAGGGCGAGTTTGGCAGCAATATTTTGCACCCTTTGCAACTTGCCCAGAAGTGTTACCGGGGCCTCCAGAAGTAGTGCGTTACAATAGTCAAGTCGACTTAGGATGGTACAACGCACTACTTCTGGTCTGGCTTGCTCAGGGAGGAGAGGTAGAACCTTACGCAGCATACGAATCAGCATCATACATGTGGAGGTGGTCTTGTTTACATGTAGATCCAGCTGCAAGTTGGGCCCAAAAGTAACGCCTAGATTGCGCGCTGATTGTGCAGCTGACACCGTCTCTGAGAAGGACGGAGGCCAGAAGTCAGCTGGGAGATCTCGAGGAACTCGATCGGTGGAGCAGTGCAAGACCTCTGTCTTTGTTCCGTTGAACTGTAACGAGTTCAAACGGAGCCATTCCGCTGTCGCCTGCATGCACCGGTGAAAAGTCTCCAGTGTGACTGCGTCCTGTCCCTCCAGGGAGAAGACCAGCTGGGTATCATCCGCATAATTAAATGCGGAGATACCAAAGGATTTAATGAGCTGGACTAGAGGGCGGAGGTAGATATTAAAGAGTATAGGGCTGATGGCTGAGCCCTGGGGTACTCCTTGTCCCACTCTCCGCTCCTCTGAACTGAAGGGGGGTAACGAAACCCGTTGTTGACGGCAGTCCAAATAGGAGATTAACCAATCCCTGGCCTTGTCTTTGACTCCGCATTCTTCCAGCCTAGAGATCAAGGTGGGATGGCTGACCGTGTCGAACGCGGCCGACATGTCGAGCAGCACCAAGAATGCTGCCCGACCACTGTCGACTCGCGCCCGCAGATTGTCTAGCACGGTCACCAGCGCGGATTCCGTCCCATGCGCTGGGCGAAAGCCGAATTGCGTCTCATCCAACCAGATGTTCCCTTCTAAGAAGCCGGACAGAGCGCGGGTGACCAATTTTTCCATGATTTTAACCGGAAAAGGAAGCAGGGAGATTGGCCGGTAATTAGAAAGGCATGCAGGGTCGAGCGTAGGTTTTTTTAAAAGCGGAGATACCACTGCCTTCTTCCAGCAACTTGGTACAGTAGCTGTCTCAAATGACTGGCAGCAGATGGCATGCAGGGGCTGGAAGAGATCCTCTTGAAACACCTTCCATAGTTTTGGAGGAAGAGGATCCAGAGGCGAACCAGATGAAATCGTACGGGCTAAATCGCCGAACTCCTTCAGAGAGGGAAGGGGAAAACTACTCAGCTGGGGTCGACTGGCCTCGCTCGCCGGAGCTCCCAAGCTGAGGGCCGGATCCAGAGAAGAAGGAAAAGGACTACTCTGCTGGGGTCGACTGGCTGCAATCGCCGGAGCTCCCAAGCAGAGAGCCTGATCCAGAATGGGAGAGGAGGAGCTACTCAGCTGGGGTCGACTGGCCTCACTCGCCGGAGCTCCCAAACTGAGAGCTGGCTCCACAGAAGAAGGAAGAGGACTACTCTGCTGGGGTCGACTGGCCACAATCGCCGGAGCTCCCAGGCAAAAAGCCGGATCCACAGAGGGAGAAGAAGAGCTACTCAGCCATGCCAGTATCTCCGCCACTTTGGCAGCAGGGAGGCGCGCCAGCCACTGCACCGAGTCCAGCTCGATCCCCAGAAACTTCAGGCAGCAGCTGGGACCAGCCGTCTTCTCCGGTGCCAGAGGCACACCAAACTGAAGGGCCATCCCTTGGAATCGCGACAGGGCCCTGCTGCAATCCCCGGAACCCGCCCTTCCCAGGAAGAGAAAATCATCCAAGTAGTGAGTGACCTCGCGGCACCTACTGACTCGCACGATGACCCACTGCAGGAAAGTGCTGAATAGCTCGAAAAGAGCGCAGGAGATGGCGCACCCCATGGGCAAAACCTTGTCCACATAGATGGCCCCCCCAAACTGCATTCCTAAGAGCGAAAAATCCGCCGGGTGAATAGGCAGTAAACGGAAGGCTGACTTGATGTTGCATTTCGCCAATTCAGGCCCCGCCCCACACACCCTCACCAGACGGATCGCGTCATCCACCGACGTATATAGCACTCTAGAATCCTCCTCTGCAATAAAGTCGTTCACAGACTGATCCTTCGGCCATGACAGGTGGTGTATCATTTTGAACTCACCCTCCTCTTTCTTTGGCACCACCCCCAATGGAGAGATGATCAGATCATCCAAAGGCCAGTCAGTAAACGGGCCAGCCACCCTTCCTTCCTCAACCTCCTTCCTCAATTTAGAAGACACCACACTCAGCAATTCCTTAGCAGATCTCAAATTGTCGGCCCAACGGTGCACCCTAGGACCTTGGTAGCCCACTCTGAAACCCTCCGTGAAACCCCAGAAAAGCCGCGCCGCCGCCTCCTGATCCGGGTAGCACGAGAGCCACGGGGCTATCGCCTCCACCTTAACCGGTGTAGGTGCCCTTCTGTCCAGGGTGGCCCCGCCCTTTGGCGTTCCTCCACTGTTCAGAGGGCGTAGCAAGGGTGAGGCACTGAGTAAGGACATGTTTCCTGCCGCAATTCGAGCACTTATGCTTGAACTTACAGGGATACCTGGAACAATACCCCCTATTGTAGCTCCAACAGGCCCCCGTGGAATATCCCCTTGGCTTGGACTGTTGACCCGAGACAATGGTGTTGGGCACTGTACCTCCACCCGCCCCGCTTTGGGTGGGACGCGGCGGAAAAGACCGATACACAACCGGCAAGCCGCTGGCCGTGTGTGTGGACGCAGTGGAGTGCGTTGACCCCATCCACTGCACCCATAGTTCCTGATCCACTTACCCCCAACTCTTCTCGGGATTCGCACTGACCCTGGCTCTAAACTCCTCATCATAACTCAGCCAGGCAAAACCCCCGAACTGCATCTGAGCTTTGCGAATGATGTCCATATATTTGAAAAGCGCAATCGCCCTGTCCAAATACTTTTCTCAGTAAATGCTGGCATAAATCAAGAATGCTGACGTCCAGTCCTCCATCGTCACTGGCACCCTAGGGCGCCTCGTCAGCTCCCACTCCTCCTCTTTGGAACCCTCCTTAGCCTGCACCTCTCTATGCAGGAGCTTAAATACATCCACAAATTCATGCCTCCAGACCGTGCCCTGAGTTTCTCTGAGAGATGCGAGCCCAATGGCATTGCCAAACCCATATACGGTAGTTTCTTCGGCACCTTCACTCCTTTCTCCTCTTTACCATCCCCTTTGTCCGTTTGCACCCCCGTCGTCACCGACTTACCGTCCACCTTCTCACCATCCTCAGGTGGACCGCCCGATGGCTTCTCCACCTCCCGCACCGAACCATCCCCAACTCCCACTGACCTGCAAGTCCTCTTACGCCCCTCCCCCCCCGTGGACCGTCAACCCAGGCTGCCCACCAGGATCCCTTACCTGTGAGTGCCGTTCTCCGTTCCCTGGGCCTTCCTCTGGGCACCGCCACCTGGACCGCCGCTGTCCCGGCCTTGGTCTTTGTCACCGTCGGGGCCTGCAAAACACCAATGTCGCCGTTGTCCGCAGCGCCCCCTAAGCCTTCTGCGTCATCCCGCACCTCCCCTTCTTCAAGCTCATCACTCTCCACTCTGTAATCCAATTCATGCACCAGTTCCAGATCCACCGCGCACTCTCCACCTCTTTCACAGCTCTCTTCACACCTTTCTGCACACCCCATGCGCACGCATGCCAGTCTCCACATGCGCGCAGGAGCCAGAGCCCTCGGAGGAGGGACAGCCGCCGCAGACTGCCCTGCTGCTTCTGTCCTGCGTTTTGGAGCCGTCTTGCGCCCCGCCAGGTACCCCCGGGCTCTGCCGACAGCCGCCGGCTTGGATCCCCTCCCGCCCCTCAGGTCGCTCCAGCCTGAGTGGGCCCCAGCACCATCGGGCCTCAAAGCCGTCCTGGCCGTCCCTACACCAGCCATAACTCTCTTGGGGGACTCCTCCACGGCCTTCTTGGCCTTGGCTCGCCTCTGCGCCTCCTCTAACTCTGCCTCCCGTTCCTCCTCAGAGGTCGGGGTAGGAGGCCCCTCAATTTCGGACCCACACACTGCTCCCACTCTGGCCCTGGTCTGCTCCGCCCACCTAACCTCCCGGATTTGATCCAGGAGCCTCTGCTCCCTGTTCCTGTCTTCCCAGGACATGGTGCCCCAGATCTGTGGTGGTGGGGGCGGGCAATAGCCCATGAAACCCACCCCGGGTGGGAAACAACCCCCTAGGACAGGACCCGGGGCCCACCCCCCGCCAACACCCAGAAATCCAGGCCCAGGAAACACCCCCTCCTCCACCGGCCTCCCAGCCGACTCCCGCCCCTCAGGGGCAGGGGTGGGCGCCCTAGAACTCGTAGACAGGTCGATGGGGGCATCATCCCATTGCCCCACGACCCTTGACCCTGAGCCCCCAGCCTTGACCAACCCCAAGGACAGGTCTCCACATGATTCCCCTTCCTCAAAAGCTTGGACCGCCCCTTCAGCCCCAGGGTGGTCCACAGCAACAGCAGACAACCGGGTGCCTGGCCCTGCCCCCTCCCCCACCTCTACAGTCACTGGTGCATTAACCTGGTGCTCCTGTTGGGGCTCTGCGCCCCCCTTAACATTTCCTGAAGTCCCGGGCAAGAACTGGAGCGGGGGGAAGACTCGCGGGGGCAGGCTCTTTCGTTTCCCGCCCGCGCCGAGTCCATCGGTGCTCCGACCCCCCCTCGCCCAGCCGCCGGTCCCTGCCCTGAAACCTCATCCTCCTGACAGGCAATGACCGCCGCCGTGACCCTCGCCGAGGCCGCGCGCGGGGTCCTGACGCGCCGACCCAAGACTGGCCCAACACACCTGGCTGCAGGAGATCTTCTCTCCCGGCACGCGCCAGCAGCAACAGGGCCGCCTGCACTTTCTCCGCCGAAACTCCCGACATCGCCGATTCATACGCGGCCGGCGTGGGAAACTGTACCTGCTGCCGTCAGACAGCCACGCGACGTGAGCAAGTCAAAAATCACCCCCGGCCTACTCTAAACACTGACCCTAAACTGTGCACAGTCTCACTTTCTTTCTCCCTCCCGATGGTGCCAGGCGCAGGAAGAGGAAGTTCCCTTCCTCCCCTGCGCCTATATACCCACCACCTAACTCCTCCCCTTCCCCTGCCTGTCCTATCCAGCGTAAAAGACCCCGGGGGAAGACTAGTCTGCGACTGTGCTTCCCCCGGGGCACGGCAATATGCAACGCTTAAACTGCTCTGGTGGTCATCGGCGCTGGAAGTAGGGTTGGGTAGGAGGCGTGGATGTGGGGGAGGGGCTGCTGAAGCACATCAAGAAAAAAACCATGCTGAAGTTCAGAAGGTGACCTAGCAGCAAAGATGCCTTTACCTTTTGTCAAATTTGCTGCACGTTCAAGGTCAAAGGTCAAATGTCAGGCTACGTTTTTGGACAAATTAACGCTTATTCGATTAACATGAGGATCAGTGTTTACTTTTCAATCTCTGACTATAGTGAGGGGGTTTTGTAAGTTGTACTATCTCCCAATCGTGCTGCAGTGCAGGGAGTAGGAAAGGAAAAGGCCGTAGGATGTTATGTGCAGATGATAAATATTCACCGAAATCCCATTTCCACATGCAGTTTTATCAGTAAAAGTGCACGTCTGTGCAAATGTAGTGCCAATTTTAAGGCAAAATGAGCTGTCTGTAAAGGGCAGTGCACTACCATACCATCCTTTAGTAATATATTTGCAACAGTGGGCTCCAAAGTGCACCACTTCCTACATTACACACCCTTACCACTTGGCTGCGGAATGTTTGTGGCTCAATTGCTGCACTTGTTCCTTTAGCGGTGCTTGGATTTTTCACAGTCGCTATGTCTTGGGTGCTGTAGCGTTGATGGCAGCACCCCCACTCTGAACATTCGTCCAGTGCCACGGCCAGTGGTTGCAGGTGGCAGGCACATCCTCTCATTGTTGGGGACTGGGACTTATTTTTCATCATCAAAATTTGATGCAGAGGCAGAAAGGGGAGAAAGAACAGCGACAAAGGGAAAAAGATGGCTGAAAAAGAACTTGCAAGGATGGTATAAAGAGACGCGAAGTATAGACTGGAGGAAGAAAGGGGAATGAGGTGTAATCAAGACTAGAGAGCCTTGGTATTTTGGAACCCAAGCAGTTGGCAGTGCAGTGATAGGCTGCTATGAAAACTTTCGGACTCCTGCACTTATGCTATTATTATTTTTTACAAATTAACCACTGAAGAACTGACTGATTCCATTCAGCTATCAGCTTGGGAGGTATAGTACCAGAATATCATAACCAAAGTGAATTCTTAAAGAAATATGGGGCCAGATGTAGGTAAGTTAATTTTATCGATTCATAAATACCGAATTTTACCGATTCGGTATTTCTAAATCGGTAAAAAGAAGGGGGAGATGTAGAAAGAATCAGTAATTGTATTACCGATTCTGTAAGAATCGGTATTTACCGAATCGGTACATACCAATTCGGTAATGCCCATTGATTCCTATGGGCATTGAAGCCCATAGGAATCAATGGGCATTACCGAATCGGTATTTACCAATTCGGTAAATACCGAATTTTTCAAGGGTGCAGGGGGTGTCACTTTGACACCCTCTAGCACCCCGATTTAAGGCATGTGTGTCATGTGGCACACAGACATGCCCTAAGGGCATGTCCGTCTGTCACATGCCATAGGTGTGCATGCACACATGTGCATGCACACCTGGAATCGGTATTTTACCACCCAATTGGATTGGGTGGTAAAATACCGATTCGGTAAGGCCTGTGGGACTCAGAAGAGTCCCACCCACATTTCAAAATTACAGAATCGGTAAAAATACAGATTCAGTATTTTACCGATTCGGTAAATTTACCGATTCGGTAAAATAGGCCACCTACATCTAGAATAGCCATTTACCGGTCGGTAACGGCCGAATCGGCCGTTACCGGTCGGTAAATGTCTACCTACATCTGGCCCCTAGTGTCCTATATTTATGTTACAAAAATATCACCCTCATTGGCGTTCATAAAAAGAATCTATTCCAATGAGGAAATATTTTTTTAAATGATATATTATTCACAATGTTTCTGCCACCCTATATTTTTGCTAACTATATTCTGCCACAAAAATATCTGGGGGAATACCCTAGGTACAATTTAACCATGAACATGTTTCCCTTTTATTAATGTTGGGCTGGATGTTTTACAGTGATTGTTGGTGCTGTAATCTCCCCCAGTCTTTGGGCCCGATTCACAGAACTAACTTAAGACAAAATCCTAAGCTTACTATCATTTTGGTATTCACAGAAGGCACTTACTCATTTTGATATTAACAGAAGGCACTCACTCCTTTTGGTATTCACAGAAGTTAGGAATCCTAACTTTAGGACTTCTAAATGCCTTCTGTGAATACCGAAAGTCTTAAAGTTAGGATTTTTCTCAGTTTAGGAGTAGTAAAGTTAGGAGTCCTAACTTAAGGACTCCTAAATGCCTTCTATGAATACCGAAAGTCTTAAAGTTAGGATTTTTCTCAGTTTAGGAGTAGTAAAGTTAGGAGTCCTAACTTAAGGACTTCTAAATGCCTTCTGTGAATACCGAAAGTCTTAAAGGTAGGATTTTTCTCAGTTTAGGAGTAGTAAAGTTAGGAGTCCTAACTTTACTACTGCTAAACTAAATTCAGTTTAGGAGTCCTAAAGTTAGGAGTCCGAATTTTACTACTGCTAAACTGAAAAAACTCATAACTTTAAGACTTTCGGTATTCACAGAAGGCATTTAGGAGCCCTAAAGTTAGGAGTCCTAACTTTACTGCTCCTAAACTTAGAAAAATCCTAACTTTAAGACTTTCGGTATTCACGGAAGGCATTTAGGAGTCCTAAAGTTAGGACTCCTAACTTCTGTGAATACCAAAATGAGTAAGTGCCTTCTGTGAATACCAAAATGGTAGTAAGTTTAGGATTTTGTCTTAAGTTAGTTCTGTGAATCAGGCCCTTTGTGATTAGAGGAAGTTGTGATAATTTTGGGCCTCCAGGAAGATTTGCTGGCATCTATGTGTGACCAAACATTAATGTATATTTTAAAGTAGAACTTGGGAAATCCATCCCAGTGTTGAGTTAGAGGAGCACTATGCTATGTTCACAGTAACAGAGGCTGAGGAGAAGCTGAGAAAGGCATGTGCTAGAGGCTTGTTAATTTAGGGCATCTGGTAAGTGTTATCATATATTTGCAATGGTAGTTTAGGTCCATCACTGTAAGTCTGTTTGTCGCTAATGCAGAAAATATTTTATTTCAAGTAATTCTTGCAGTCATTTGGGTACCTTTATTTGCATCATCTTAGAAATTGTTGGGAGATTTGATTTGCTGTGGTGGTTTGCTAAACCCCAATCAGCAGTGTTTTTAGTAGAAAGACTTTTGTAGTTGGCTTATCAACTAACATTGCTTTCAGGTCACTTGCTGATCCTATCTCACATCAGTTGTTATTGTGTTACTAAGTTCTTTAAAGATATGTTAAGTGAGATTCTATGCTCAAACAGGGAGGGAACTGTTATCTTACATGCAGTGTACCAATAGTTGCATCTGACCTTTTACATTTTTAGGGCGTAAGTGACCTGCACTGCTGCCAGCTCCTCCCTTTCCAGTCAGACAAGCAGGCAGAAACTCACAGACAAAGGGCATGCTCATTCGCACACTTTCACTAACACACACACACATTCACAAACAGGCAAAGATTCACTTAAGCTCACTAACACAAATACATGCACACGCGTATATAGAAACTCTTAGCAAATGAGCGCCTGCTGGTCCTCACTAACCTCCCTATGGCTTCACATCTCCTGCTATCATCTCTTCTGTGATCAGGCCGGACTGGAACCGGAACCGGCCCTGGCAAACGCTCGGCCGGCCTGGGGGAATGGGGGGGGGACTGTTGCTGGGGGCCGATATTGCACCTGCACCGGCAACAAAACGGCCCCCAGGGCTCTAAAATAGTCCCCACTCTGGTGGCCCACCGGTGAAATGGCCATTGGCCACTATCACAAGCCCAGCCCTGCCTGTGATGGTCCTGGAATGATTATGCTCAGGGCACACGTCGAGGATACACACAGGTTGACAGTGTCTACCCACTCTTTTCACAAGGTGGACTCCATCTACCCAGCCAAGAGGTTGAGTCCCACCACAGAAATATGCTTAACTTGTCCAGAAAAACCGGGACACTTTCAGCAGCATCTGTACGTTGTACACTTTCATTTCACCCAGCAACATGCGCACAGGGATCAGGCTTATCAGATTCCAACTGGGCCCACAACATAAGCTGAAGTTAAGGAGTCATCAGGCCTCATTTTGTTGGAGTATCCTAGCTGGGAGCTATTGGGAGCCTCACACCTAAATCAAATGGTGGGGGTAGTAAAGTCACTCAGCTTATCTCTTCACAGATACTTAAGAGAAGCATGCTTTTGACTTTGTTCACTTCCTGCATATAAGAGATATGCATGCACTGTAAGAATGTCAGATGTGTTGGTCTTCCCCAGTATTTACACATATAAAAATTTAAATACCACTATTTAGCTTTATTTATTATATAGCACTATAGTGCTACTCATCCCAATGCAGGGTGTCAGATTGTTTTACATCACATGTACACCGTATGCATTGACAAAAAACCATATGTGTGTAAATGCATGCACACTATTCATTACATAAGTCAGTGAGGGTTTCAAGGTGTAGGAGCCACATGTCCTTCATAGCACATTGTGCTATATTAGAAGTATTACAATTTAATAACTGCAAGTCATAAAAGGATCTCTGTGTTAAAAGCAGTAACCCACTTCCCCATTTACATAAAATAAAAATCTGCCATATGTGTGTTACAAGCTGTGCTTTGCAGGAGACATATTAACATTTACATATCCTTGTACCCATCCATCCATTCTTCATCCATCCACCAATTCACCTACCTTGTATCAATCCAGCAATCCATGCTTCCACACCTCCATCCAGGCACCCATTCATCCATTACCCCATTCAGCCAGAATGTTATCATTCCAACCGCTTTCTTTTTCTCACCTATGCAAATATTGTTTTATCCTGACATCCATCAGTCCATTCACCCTTGCATCCATCCTTTCATCCTTTTTCCCTTCCTTCTCATTACAATTTCTTTCTTATTTTCATATGCCCTTCATTTCGCTCTTCCTTCCAGCCCTCTCTTGCTCTTTCTTTCCCTCTCTTTTACCCTTCATTTTTGGCCAGTAAATGTGCGCAAACATGCCTTTTTACTGCTTATAGAATTCGAGTTTCAGTGAATATTCATAATTTGCACATAACATCCTACAGACTTTCGCACTTCATGCACTGCAGCAAAATTGTCACATAGATCACTTTATAAAAACCTCTCACTTCTTAGCCAGAGAACAAAAAGTAAACACCAATCTACATGTTAGTTGTCTTTGAAACCACAGACATGTGATGTGATAAAAACAAAATGTAAAGGCATCTTAATTGACCATTCACCTTCTGATCTCCAGCATGTTTATTTCTGGGGGTGCTGCAGCACCCCACACACACCCCGCTTCTAGTGCCTATGAATCCAATTTTCTCTGTTGGGCGGCGTTCACATCCCCACGCCATTGCCCCTCTGCTTCTCCCAAGCAGTAGAGCCAAGCTCTAATTTCTTTGTGCATCCCAACAAGGCTGTTTATAGCGCCACCCATAGGGCATAATAATTTATTTCATATCTGAGGGTTTCCTTTCACCCGGGATCATTGAAATTTTTCGATCGTGTGGATGTGGCGTTTTTCGTATAATTATAGATTTGCCACATTTGTCACATACCCCATCATCTGCAGTGTAATCTTCAGATTTGAACAAAAACATTTTTATTTCTAGCTCAAACTGGTCAAAAGTTACTAAAATGGCTGGAATTAAAGCCTGAAACGGCTGGCCAAACCGTCATGCTCAGTGAAGGCAGTGCACTACCACTCTCCCTTAGTGCGTGTCACCCTCCAGGCCCTCCAGCCCCCACCCCCAAGACTTGGCAGGAAAGGAAAAATATAAGGAGCATTCATTATCATTTTATTTTCCCTTTCCTGCCACTTTTGCGGGGGAGCAACGCTCATACGACATAGCGAAGGAGCTGCTGTTGCGTACCCGGACACTCCACTACCATGGTTCAATAGATTCAAAAGTCTTTGTTGCATCTAGAAAGGCCCCCTCCACCATTATGTCAGGGTTAAGCTGATGGGTTACTGTGAAAGGGTTTTAGAAATTATTAACCTTTGATCTGCCAGGTATATTGTCAGCCTGGTCTGGACGAAAAACTCCAAGAAGGAGTGGGAGGATACCATTCATTAACAATTTTGCCAAAATGTTATTATCCACGTTTATCAAAGATGGCGGTCAATGTGAGGCAAATTGATTAGGCGGTTTCACGTCTTAAGGAGCAATATATCAATTGTTTCCCTAAAATTAGGTGACAAGCTCTTCCTGTTGGTTAGCTTAATTATAGACATCCAGCAGAAATGGGGTAAGTTCTGTAGCATACACTTAATAAATTTCAGGTGGTAGCCTGTCACCAATTTTCATAGTGCCCTTTACACCTTTAATTTCTTCCTCTGTAATTGGGAGGCAGAAGGGTTCCTGCTGTTATCTCTCCAGTGATGCTAATTTCGCCTTTTCTGAATATTCATTAATACCCTGCGCATTTGCTTTGACCATGTATAGGTTTAAGTAGTATTCTTGAAGTGTATTTAGTTTCGCATGTACCTCATATTAAACAACACCCTTTACAGTCTTAATTTGTAGAGTGTCTGCCTTGGCCCAGGCTGGGCGAATCATCCCCGCTGGGGTACGACTCTGTCTTGTTCCCTCACCAAATTTCCTGGCTGCTGCCAATTTCCCCAAGAATTTTTTTTCTCTTTGTGCAGCATCTCAAAAATGTACCCTTTTAGAGAGCAGAATCAAAGGAGTCAAGCGTTATTGCCTGCACTTGTTTGAGCTCACCAATTTCAGACTCAAGCTTAACCAGTGTCCATCTCAAGGCATGGAGATTGCCATGTCCTTTGGCAATACAGCCTCTCTGATAGGCACCTTAAATGTTTCCCAATGTGTATCAAATGTTTCGGCTAATCCCTGATCAGTCGCAAAAGTCAGCTTCTGTCTAATGTAGTTAAAGCATTCTGTGACATCATTAAGACCATATAGATGTACAATGACAATTTGGGCCCTTCCAATCCAGCCCGCACCATAACGCTGCATTCCATGCTGTGCATCTCCACCTGGGTCAGCCTGAACTGGGCATCCTTTCGAACCAAGACTGCCACCCTTGCTGGAATAGGTGGAAGGTGGAAGGTTTGCCAGATTCTTGGTGTAAAGTTTTGCTCAAGGCCGTAACTCACTCAGTAAAATCAAGCGAGATTCCAGCAGGACACTGGTTCAAGCAGAAAATGTCATGGAAAGTGGCATAATTTTACATTTTATTGAATTTAGCAAATTTTACTTAATGCAAAATTTTGAATTTTTGCCAGTGTAATTAAAATTTCAATGAGGATTTTGTCTATCCAAAAAGCACCATTTCCAAACACACGTTTGCCTGCACACTAACAGAGCCATTAGAAGACCCTATGTAAAACCTACCAAGCCCATGCGCACATCCCAGTTCTGTAATCGAATAACCAGAAAATTATGCATTTCAAAAGCAATAGTACCTAATACTGGGCAATGGGCATCCATTCAACTTCATGGTACAAATCAAAAACCAAAGAACAAAGGGCCCAATGTACAAAAAAGCCAGTTTGCGATTTCCTAATTGCGAAGTTTTGCGACTCGCAATTAGGAAATCGCAAACACCCATGTACAAATGTGTCCTAGACACATTTCACGATTTCCAGTGGTGCAACAAATAGACCTACCTCATTATTATTCATACCATCTCTGTGATTGCTTTTTAAATATAGCATTTTTTTTAAATGCATCAGTTTTCCGTAAGGGAAAACTGGATGCATTTAAAAAAAACACATAGCAAGCTATTTTTTCATTTTTGAAGAGCAGGCAGTGTTCCCTTGGGCCTCTGCCTGCTCTTAAAAAATGTTGGTGCCCACATTCACAAATGGACAGGGGTCCCTTGGGGACCACTTCTCGTTTGTGAATGGGTTACTATCAACTTGAAGTTGGTGGTAACTGCAAATGTTTTGCAACTGCATTCCCAGTGGCAAAACATTCCTACATACCAGTGTGACTTACTATTATGAATGGCCGCCCTTAACATGTCCTTCCTAACAGTGAATCACAAACCCTATTGTGCAAGTCAGTAATAGGTTAGCAGCTCGTAAAATAGGGTTGGTAAATGCCATTAAGCATTTTCCCAGTCGGGAACGGGCCGATGGGCCTTTTGCAAGTGGTAAAATACTTCGTACATCTGGTCCAAAGTCCTACGGCACACATACACCCATATTCATAGTTCATCATTTCAAAAGCATAAGGTTGAAATGTCCGATCTTCACTTCTTCGAGACAATGACTCTGGACCTCCATAACTTCAGCCAATCAGATATGTTGCGGACAAAATCACTACAAGCCCATGTAAAATGGTAGAAATTGGACATACGAATGCAGATAATATAACATATTAGCTTAAACTTGAGGAAGGACAGGAGGGTATATGTGTAGTTAGGAACCTTGGTATTGTAATTGAATGATTTGGACATGGGTGTATTGTATTGTATTTCACTGAAGCATTTATATAGAGCTTACTTGCCCTTGTGGGGCATTGAAATGTTTGTCTCCTTGGGCAGCAAGCTATGGCATGTAGGGTGTTCTGTTGAATGGTGGTTGTCTTTGTTTTGTGATCTCATGTGGAAAGTGATGACCATCACTGTGTGGTTATCGCTTTTTGGGACACAGTGCATAGAAGTGTGATAAAAGAAGAGGCGTGACAGATAGGCATGCAGTTTATGGTTCTCCACTAGTTGGCAGCTTTGGGCAGCTGTGCAAGAAATTTATGTTGTTTCTTAGTTTATAGTCTACTTATCTGATTACTGCATTGGGTTGTACAACCGGAAATTTTGTGCATAGTTATGGTCCTGAGTGGACAGGTTTCAAGAGAAAATAAAAGGGGCAGGGCTCTGCTGGTATGGGCTTTGTTACCATCATATCTTGTTTGTATACTCTCAAGCTTGACAGTAGACCCAACCGCACTCCTTTAGGAGATACAACAATCTTCGCAAATTTCTTAAATCAAAGTAGACAAGAGTGCACAAAAAGTACATCCAAGGAGGATTGAATTTTCACTTTAGTTTATTCATGTGTCGTAAGTGTCTTCTCTGTTGTGCTGTCACATCACAGCTTCATATGCAAAGTCTCATAGTTAATCAATCATTTCCAAAATACTTTTTAAACAATCCAAATCAATAACCAAAAGTATCTTCCAAGTACCCAATGCATTTTGTGCGAACTGCACTTCATCAGGGGAAATACATTTTAATCGGTACTAGTCGAATCTCTGTACGCGCTGTAACTCTACGATGCTGCATTCAGTCGAAGAACGTTACCATCATCCCACTTCTGAGTAAAGAAGCAGTTATAGTATATATGGTTATTTGAGACCTGCAGTGGTGGACTAGATTAAAGTCTTCCACCTGACCAGTAGTATGTGACAGGTTTCTTCATTTATTCCATACATTTGGGGATTGCTGGTTTATTGGCTGGCACAGGACTGGTGGACAATGCGTGTAGCATATTTTTCTATGTGAGTGTAAAAGGGGTAAGTTGTAGTTGGCTGCTGACTGCTAAGTGTTACAGTACTAGTATTAGTACGGGCCAGGAATGTTACATATGAATTGACATAACTATAAAATATCTATCTAGGATAACCATAGGTCATCTCTTTCAGCTTACCGGTATGAAGAACATAGTTTCCTGGTTAGGCTGTTCCCGAACTGTGGTTTGTAGGCTGAAAATTGAACTTGAAGGTGCGACTGTCTTTCTGGGTCCTGCTCTCAAGGATGTAGGATGGTGTAGTTATCTTGGAAATGGCCATAATTTCAACCTTCTTCTGAAGAATATATGCTCCTGGATGCTTTGAATGTTGGCTTGTAGCAAGTTCCAGTGCTTGGTGGCTTCTACTAAGAAAGCAGTGCCTCCTATGGATTTCTTGCAGTGAGGTGGCATGATCCTGGAGTGCAGTGTCCTGTATTGCTTGAATTTATCTTGTAGGTATAGTCGTCCTTTTTCTTGGGAGGCTCTGTGGACTCTGCAGAGTGTCTTGAACATTATCTTTCTACCTAGAGGTAGCCAGTGGAGTGATTGCAAGGATAGAGTCATGCATTTTCCTGGGAGACAGTGGCGGAGAAGGTCTTGAAGCAGCATTTTGTATGAGTAGTATGTTGCATCTGATCAATCGGGTTGTGCCAATGTATAGGCTGTTAACATATTCAAGGTTTCAAATTGCGATTGTAAGGATGATTTTATCTTGCTGTTGGCATCCAAGGTCTGCGAATGTGCTCGCAGTGTTTTCATTGTGAAAAGGCACACTATATGATGTTGGTAATGTGGTATCAAAGATAAGTCTAAATCCATGGTTAACCCAAGGTTCTTGACTCCCCTTGATGTTGTTGGAGGAGCCTCAAGAGCCTTGAGCCATATGGGGGTAGGCAGTGTTTTTGCCATTTTCTGCAGATCATCATCCTCATCTTTCTGGTGTTGAGCTTTAGATGGTTAGTCATCATCCATGGGTTTATGGTGCAAAGGCAGTCAAGTTTTGAGTTGTAGAGGTCTTCCAGGCTGTCCATCTGTAGAATAATTTGGGTGTCATCTGTATAGTTATAATGGGTGAGGTTGAACGATTGTATCAGGTTTGGTAAGAGGGTTTGGTAGATGTTGAATAGATGGGATATGATGGACCCTTGAAGAACTGTGTTGGGTGTGAAGAGTTGATGTGAAAAGTGGTAAAATAGTACAATTTGTCTGTCTCTGAGATAAGAAGCCATCTATTTTAGAGCATTTTCACATACTGCCAGATTATGGAGCCTTTGTAGTAATGTGTGGTGATAGACAGTGTCAAATGGAGATGATAACTCCAGAAGCATTAATGCAGCCACTCTGTTCCATCCTCTTCACGCTGAGTTTTAAATCATCCCATGTGAATATGATGGCTGACTCTGTGCCTCCACCTCTTCCGAATCCAGAATGTGGTATTACAATAAGTCATTATCTTCCATAAAATGTGAAGGCTGGGTAAGCACTGTTTTTTCAAATATTTTTCTTAAGAATGATCCATTTGATATAGGCCTGTAGTTTGCTGGGTCGGATGGGTCAAATTCTTTTTTTGGGGGGAGTGGTTTAACACAGAAATTTCTCAGTTTGGGTGGGAATGAAACTAGTTCCAGGATTTTGTGGAGTAAGCATCTACCTGCCTCCCCTGCACAAGTTGTGTCAAGGATATCTTTAAGGAGTTTTGGAGATGCCAGAACTGAAAGGGCAACTGCTTGTGATTTAAATATAAAGAAAATCTTTTTCTGAGAGGGTATTGGAATTATGTAGTGATGGAAGATTGCTTATCTCTCTTACTATGTTGGTTGGGTGTAAATTTTTCATCTTTTTAATTATATGAATATTTTGTCACAGAAGTCTTGCGATTGTGACGCCTCTGTGTTTTAGCAGTCTGGATTGTGCAATTCAGCTAGAACCTTGGAGGTCTTTAGAAGGTCAGTCAGCATCAGTTATTTCAATTAAAATCAAATCAATAGCTTTATTTCGATAACACGTATCATAAAAGCATTATTCAACAGTTGTACAGTAAATAAAAACATGTATAGATTTTTAAATACAGAAATTCGCTACGAATGTGCTTGCACAACATTTTTGACGTCATGTTTATACACAAAAGTTTAAAACAAAAATCATTAAAAGCATTTATCTAAAAAGTGTGTATCCAAGTTTCTATGAATTCATTCCATACCATGTACTCATTGGTTAAAAGAGTTTGTATAAAAAATGGTAAAAAAGAACACAGCTCAGCGCAGCAGTATTTATATAAAGTCAGGGATGTGGAATTCCTATAGCCCGACTCCCAGGACATATTGTTTAGGGACAAGGGCAACAAGTTTTAATGTGTATTTTGTCCTTGGGACCAGTAGGCCCAGCCCCCTGCAGCACAAACCCTTTGGCTGCAAGTTTGCAGTAGCACATTAAGGGCCAGGGAAGGGCACTGCCTGAAGTTAAGTTATTATTTGTTTGCCTATGTTAATACTGTTCAAACTTGTATTAATGGTTCAATAATTGAAAGCCTTTATTATTAGGGTGAGCGCTCTAAGTAAATGTAATTTCTGATCGCACTACTGACAGTGGTTACAGTATAAAAATGTGTACTCACGGTTTCAAAGTTTAGTAATATGAGGCTATGCATAATGCTCCCAGAATGCTCTCTGATTAGATGCAAATATTTGCAGAAGCTTGAGAGCAAGATTAATGACTGTGCTTTCAATATAAAATGTTCCTAAAAAATGAAAGTAGGAAAAAAAAAACATTTTGCTAAACTACTGTGACATTTCGGGTACCGTTTCTTTGCAGCATCATTTAGTAAAATGTGTTGATGCATGCTAGTGTTTCACAAAAATATTCATATTGGACAATCAGTGTAACCTGTTTCAATAAGATTATGAGAAAAATAAAAATAAACAAGCATTGGCAAAGTCGGTAGGTCTGAAATTAGTGATCAGCTTTTTAGTTTTGCCAATACGTGACTTTCTTTGGCATGGTTTTTGGAAAGCCTACTTGATGTGAGAGTTGCCGGGCCCTCACCATTATAACAAACATTGGCAAAAGCAAAAAAAAATTGGTCTAAAAAAATCACACACTGCCACATTAGTTACTGCCACTGAACAAAACTACTTTGTGTGCCAATATACTCCTTGTGAAAGTGCTTAATGCCGTCACTCACAGTGAAGCCAGCCGATACAGAGAGAGGGAGAGAGAATTCTAACAAACACAAAAGGTTGTGGTTAACGCCAGACCAAATTAGGGGCAGCTGTATGGCTTTCGTGAATTTACAAGAATTTATAGAAGTAGGGCAAGAAATGTACTCCTGGAAAATATTTGCGAACTGCAGTTTATCATGAGCAAATATGCATGTGTAGATTTGCTCATGCGAAAACCCGAGTGTTTGCAAGGTCATTTTCCCATCAACCACTTTTTTCCCAACTCTGGAAGAAGGTTTACACCTGCCATTGTCAGGAGTACATTTCCAACATTTCTCAGTATGGGAAAAGATTAGAGAAGAGTTGTTGAAAACCCTTAAAACATCCAAGTTAGTAGATTTGCACAGACTTAAAGGGCATTCCAACCCTGGAACTATTGCTTACCACTACCTTCAGACCCAGTATGTAGATCTGCAGAAACGTGGCAACATAAAGAGATTGCTAGTATTCAAAAACTACTATGGTATGAGCCCTGGCGTAATCAGAGAGGCTATATAAGAGCTCTTATATAATGAGATTGCTGCCATAATTTGTCGCCAAATCACATGGCACCAAAGGGACAAGTGGATTTTGTTACAGGACAAGTAGATTTATGAAGCAACTTGCCCCATGGACAAGTAGATATTTTAATAAATTCCACACCCCTGTAAAGTGCCCATCTGAAGAGATATTCTAGATTTATGATGCCATCCCGATATAAGCTGTGGTTCAGTAGATGCAACGTCACATAGCTTTTTGACGGCCTCTGGTGTCATTCAAAGCCTATAGTTAGGTCACCCCACACAGGGCTTTATGCCTAACTAACCAAGTGTGGCTTAGAAACATAGCCACCCCACAAAAGAACAGGACGCTTGGGTCTGATTTTAGAAAGCGCAGAGCAACCTGGTGGTCACAGGTGCCCATGTCACTGCAAATCAGTTTTAACCACTTGGACCTTGCGTTGTGGTAAGCTGGGCAAGCAAACATGACATGGGCAACACACTCCGCTGGGCTCCACAACAAGGGCAACTTTCTGTTATGTTCACGGCTGAGTGCCATTTTGATGTTAGAGCATTAACAAGGAGCGAGCAAAGCCTAAACTGAGTATACAGAGCCCTGTCCCGTGGGACCTGGATCACATCTAGGTATGGCTCCAGACTTCTAGTCTGCTTTAATGTAAAAAAATAATCTGTTAATCTCCCCATATTCGGTTTACTGAGCTCCTGACTATCAATCCAATCCCAGTATTTGCGCTTAAGTTTCCTTCTTACTCTGAGGATTTTGGGTGTCCCACGATTCTTTAAGGCCAAGTAGTATCATAGTTTTCCTCCCATATGATATCCCCTTGACCCTATGGTGCACACCTAAATTCATTACCTCCATTAGAGCTGTGGCATAATTGGTGAGCTCTGCGGTACGCCTTAGGCGAACCCAGAAGAGCAATGGGAGGAGCTTAGCAATGTGTCTAAACGGCGGCCTACCCATATCGTGCCTTAGAGGTGTTAATGGGGTGTTACGGGGAAGCATCACTAAAGCATCACTAAATCCCTCAAGAACTTATGCTTAGACCTACTGATTTTGTCTACATTCTCAAACCCCCATAGCTTCCGTAGAGAGCCGAGCTAACTGCCTTTGCATCATAGACTACGAGGGCCGCGGGAAATGGCCTGCTATATGAGGAGCGATGTTCTTTGGTTAGTGCCCCGGCCACACGTTTATGATTCATAAGCATTTTAGCTAAATGGGGCCTTCAAAGCATTTTGTCTGAGAGTCGAATGCCAAGGTATTCAAAGGTCCCGACTATCTCCAGGGCGTTACCATTCAGTGTGAGATTGTTCCTAATAGATTTGTGGGGGTTAAAAACCATGAGCTTTGTCTTTGGGGTATTAATAACTAAGCCCCGGGAGTCACAGAAAGATTGGTATCTGTTTATTAGTTTTTGTAGCCCAACTGGGGTCTTCTACACCAACAGGGTGTCGTCAGTGACTAGGAGAGTCAGAATTATTTCTCCCACCAAGATTGGGGCGTCGGCTGGGTCTTCTTGGAGATACCTCTCCACCCAGTTTACATATAAGGAGAACAGGGTGGGGGCCATGACGCAACCCTGGCACACTCGCCAACAGGGATCTGCTCTGTCAGCTGAACTGGGGCTCCCCATCTCACCTGGGCGTAGTTTCCCTCATGGAGGCGAATCACTAGGTTAAGGATTAAGGGTGGAATGCCCATGTTTTTAAGGATCTGACGCAATCTGGTCCTAGGTACCAGATCGAATGCAGTCTTTAAATCAATAAATGCAAGGTAAAGGCTGCCCTTTCCAGTTAGCACGAGTTTCCAGTATATAAGCATCTGCCTAAACACCTGGTCGATCGTCCCAGTACTGGCCCTAAAGCCAGCCTGGTATTTAGAAAGGACATCCTCCTCTTCAGACCATGACTTGAATTCTCTGTATGAGGACCCTCCCTACACCTTTTGCATTACGTCAATCAGACTTATAGGCCTGTAATTTGAGGGATCTTCCCTGTCACCTTTTTTGCAAATCGGGACCCCTTTGGCGCCTTTCCAAGATTCTGGAACTGGGCAACCTGCAACTATAGCGTTGAACAATAGCTGAAAATAACGTGGCCAGCCTCTGGGGTCAGACAAGAATAGATCTTCTGGAAGTCCGTCTGGTCCAGGAATTTTAGCAGGGACAAGTTTCTTTAATTGCTGCCTCGATTTCGACCAACGAAAAGGGATCAATAGCATTCCCTACTGGCGAGACGTCTGTGGGTCCACATGGCTCCTCCAGACATCCGTCCTCTGAGGTGGAATATAGTTTCACAAAGTGGTCATGCCATTCGTGGCAGGTGATGTGATTGGGCAGAGTACCTAAGTCCCTGTTATTGCCCCGGCTCACTAATGACCAAAATTGGTTCCTGTTCTTCCCCAGACTTGCATTCTTCAATTTCTTCTAGTGGAGTTCATCCCATTAAATTATTTTTGCTTTGTGCATCAGTTATTTATATGTATGGAGTAGTGTTTTTTGTGGTTCTACTGGCCCTTAGGTAGCTTCTATTATAGTGGCGTAGTGTGATTTTGTCTTGGTCATTTCTTGACTGCCTCCAATTGTAGTATGTTGCGTTGTGCTTCCATTCTTTTGATGCTGTCTTTTATCCATGTGATTTCCTTTTTGTGGTCATCCTGGGATGTGGCCTTTTTTTGGTATCTGTTTGTTCAATGAAGTGGAGATCCAGTTGTAGATGTGTATGTCTTTTGGTTGTATGTTTATTGGGGGTTCGTTCAAAATGGGAGTTGAGTTTGTGGATATCTATTTTTACAATTGCATGTATGAGCAGTTTTTGTAGTTGGATTTGGTGTCTTAGAAGTGTTGTTGTTGATCAGCGTGTTGATCTTCACAGGGATAATGTTTCGGTCCATCTGTAGGGGGAGTTGTCTACAACTGAGGCATGTTCTAAGGGTGCAAGCTTCTAGGTTTGTTGTATTAGCTGTGGTTGGAATCAGACTTCCTGTCAAACCATATGTTGAGGTCTCCTATAATGTATAGTTTTGAGTGCTCCAGATGGGTCTTACTCACTGCATCTAGTAAGTAAGCATGGGCGAATTTTGCGAATCTTGCGTTCGCGAATTTTGCGGATTTGCGAACTCGCAATCCGCAAAATCCGCGAATTCTCGCGAATTTGCGGATTTTTTTTTTTGTGTTTGCGCGGGTTTCTGCCAGTTCGCGAGGGTTTTGTACAATTTCGCAAATTGCGAACTTACCTGTCGGGTCGCAAGTTTCGCGAACTTGTTGTTTCTACGTGTCCAGCCTGTTTGGGACACTCTTCTTCATCACTGCCACTCTCTGTCATCACTGCCACTCTCTGACTACTCATGCCACCCTCTGGCCCACCCATGCCACCCTCTGTTTCATCACAGCACCCTCTGGTTGTCCAGTCAGTGTACATTATTCTGGCAACGCAAGCACACCTTCCCTGCCTCAAGTGACCTGAATTAATTTGGGGCTGATTAATGTGTCACAGAATATTTTTTTAGCTGGCACCTGCTTCCTTAGTGCTTCCTGATTAGTGATCTTTTGCACTTGCTAAGTGCTTTCATTGTTGCAAAATTAGTTACAACACCTGCCCTGCCCCAACTGACAATAATGAATTAGGGGCTGATTAATGGATTTGAACTTCCAGCCTGGCTCCTGCTTGTCTCCCTTAGCTGTAATTCAGGACCTTTGTGGCATATGTGTAACTATTCTGAGGTTCAGAGCAGGGTCACATAATAGTTGCAACTGGCAACTGAACTCTGGAGGGGCCCCTCAGGAAGCACTACAGGAAATGGCTACTAATGATGAGCCTGAACTTTTGAACCTGGTAAGTAGTTTCAGTTTTGCTAAGATCGTATTTCTGCAATTTTGCACTTATTCGCGGGGCGCGAAGTTGTACTGGGAAGCCGCGAACTCACGCGAACAGTGCGAGCAAAATCCGCTGCTCGCGGATTTGCGGATTTTGCGGGAGATTCGCAAATCTCGCGGATTGCGAATTTACCAAAAATCCGCAAAATCCGCGAGCGAAACGGATTTTCCGCCCATGCATACTAGTAAGGCATTTTTAAAGTTTGCATTGCTGGGTGGCAGTCAACATATTAAGAGAAAGGATTGATAGTTGGAGTGGGATGAAATATTTTCATCAATAATTAACAGCTGTTCATGGTTTGGTTTTCAATTTGTTTTTTTTTTAGATATTCTTTGTGGGTGATGCCAGACTGCCTTCTATTTTGCCAAAACGGTCTTATTAATTATACAAAATCTGGCGAATGCATTTCTGACATGTGGGTGCAAAGTCTTAGCTGAGCCATGTTTCTGTAATGAAGATGAGGTTTGGTATTGTTTCTGAGAGTTGGTAAAAAATGTGGAAGTAATTTTTGTTCATGGATCTTCTAATGAAGAATAAGCACTGTAGTTGTTTTCTTTCTCTCCTCTTTATGTGAAAGTGCTTTGAAGTGTCTGTCTGATACAGTATGGGAGGAGGAATAGGGACATTGAGGATTCTGGTGGTGGTGGGATGGATACAGCCTGGGTGGAAGTGTGGTTACTTGGGTAGATAATTCAAACGTTTGAGGCAAGTGTGCAAGAGGGGCTTTATATGGAGTGTATTGATGTCACTACTATGTTGTCTGGTGGTTTGAATGGGGTGTGGTGGGTGTTGGGGGAAGATCATATCAGATGATTTGGTGATTAAACATTCACGTCTTCTCTTGATTTGTAATTTCCTTTTGGTAAGTATCATCATGTTTGTCAGTTTTTTTGGGTTATGGTATTAGAGTTGGTGTGTTTTTGATAGGTTGGTGTAGGTTATGTGGTTGCTTTCGACATTGAAGAGGTTATATGGTTGATGCGGGTGGTTTAGTAGTGGTTATGGGCTGTCAGTGAATGTATCTGAGGGATGTGCATGTAGAATAGGTAGTTTTAGGAAGTAGTATTAGATTAATAAAAATGCAAATGAGCGCTTGCTTACCTGAGGTTTTAATGATGGAAATGCAGAGTTTCTGGCCCGAATCGATTTCCAGGCCTTAACAGGCCCAAACAGACAGCACTCATAACTCTGTATCTGGACACCTAGGCGGGACATCTTAACACCTCAGGTTAAACAACCCTGGTTATTAGATTATTTGGGCCAATGGTAAGCCTGGGCATAACTCTCACGAGCAGAAACACTGGCCCTAGGAATAAATCAGAGCCCAAGAGATAAGCCTGAGAGCCAATCAGACCCTAGCCTTAGGAACCAATGGGAGTCCACCATCAGAGGGTAAGATTTAAGTGGGTTGGTAAGCAGATTACCTATTTTCAGGATTAACAGCAGCTTTTTGAAGTCAGAATTTGAAACTACAGATTAGTGATTGGTTTAAAAATCTAGGAAAGAGTGTATGAAAGGGAGTGATAGAATAGAACATGGTTTACAGATTACAAGTAGAAGTTATATGGTCAAAAATGCACATCATCAACTTTGATATGCAATTCTATCAAAATGTTATTATGAAAACGATTGCCACCTGGGAGCTCTAGACATACATAACTACTAGCTCAAGAGCTGACTGGGAGTCTTACCAAAATGCAAAATGGAAACATGCCCAGTGATACTAACTTGGGAGGTACATGGGACCTCTGACCCTGCACAACCTGCAATGACATTGGATGCCATCAGTGTCACCATTGGGTATCCTACCCAATAGTGGCCCGTGGTGGAAGTGCTGCTGGGCGCTGACGTGGGGCAGGGTTGCAGGGTGTAGGGTGGGGTGTAGTAAACTATGGATTACGGCTGATTAGAGCTAAGTAAACATATAAATAAATAAAACAAATTGTGTTGCGCGTGCTGCATCACCAAATGCGATGCAGCGCGCCTAACACAATTCGTTAAGGCAATGAGTATAGATCTGTACCGCCCAATCCATTCAATCTTCACACTTCTAGCCTCTCCTTCGGTCTTCCATGTATGGTTTAATCATACAAGGTATCAGTTCAAGTGTTTGGTGTGGAAGTGTTCATTTCATGATCCCAGAGTCAACCATACCAGGAGAATCAATGTCTTTAGGGATGCACAATTAATGGGAAATTCATTTTGAACCATTAGATTTCCCTGAGAAAAGAGGAATTACATGGGGAATCTGCAATTATTTGCCTCATTCCCCCGTAATTGCCAAATCTCCCCACAGCTTTCCCCAGAGATTTTGACAACTTTCTGCAGGTGAAATATCTGGGAGAATCATGATGGTCTGCGTCCTCTTTGTGAAGCTGATCATTTCTGATGGGTCCGAGTGACAGGGACACTGATCCTATCAGGAATTTCGGGCCTCTCATAATGAGCACCAAATTCATCTGGTTCGGATTGTGCCTGGCCACAGTCTCCTTGTGGACCTTGCCCATTCCATTCCTCAGACATAATTATTGGGAGCAATAAGGTGGATCCAGACTGTCCCTTCAGAAATGTGGAAAAACCAACAGAATCACTAATACGCAATGCAATTATCGAAGATAATAGCCATTTACCTCTGGAGTTTCATTAGAGATCCTGGGTGAAAAACAATTGTCTGTATCTGAATTGCCACAGACCTTGTAAAGAGACCTTTATTTTGCAAATTCATTGTAGCCATTCCACCTCTCACATTACAAGATATTTCATTCAGCTTGCTCAACAGGTCTGTGAATCCCAGGAGCCCATTCTTATCGGCCCCAATACTGTTCTTGACCAAAAAACAAGTAGTATGAGAGCTAATGTTTCCTTCTCTTTTTATCTAGATGCTCTTCCTGTGGCTACTCCCGAAGATCTCATGGAGAAACATGTGCTTCTGTTTAATGTTTCTGTGCCAAGATATGAGGAGGTGACACGAGCTGAGCTCAGGGTCCATATCTCTTCTCACCATGATACAGACAAGCTTCTCAACTGGAAGTGTGGCGTGTCCATTTATGATGTCAAAGACGCAGATTTTCTAGGGAGCTCCCAGGCTCCAAAATCTTTCCTGGCCTTCAAAGAAATCCAAAAGACTGGGTGGGAGTTGTTTGAAGTGACAGCTGCGGTTAAGAGATGGGTGAGAACTGACCAACCAAAGAACAGGCTGGAAGTGGTGCTGGAGAGTAATACAGACACTGGGCATGGCGGTCATGGACAAAGTGTAAGTCACCTAAGCACCGACTCCAGGAATGTGCCAATTCTGATTATATTTTCTGATGACCAAAGCAATGGAGTCAAAGAGATGAAACTAGAACTCAGAGAGATGATCAGCCATGAGCAGGAGAGCGTCATAAAGAAGCTTGCAAAAAATAGCACAGGAGAAGATGAAGGTATTGAGGAGGAGACGGATGAGATATCCTTCCCCTTGCTTGAAGGCCACACGTCTTCATCCCGAAGCAAGCGTAGTGTTGGAAACAACATCTGTAGGAAGACATCCCTGCGTGTGAGCTTCAAGGATATAGGGTGGGACTCTTGGGTCATTGCCCCAAAGGATTATGATGCATTTGAATGTAAGGGAACATGCTACTTCCCACTGACAGATGATGTCACTCCAACTAAACATGCAATAGTGCAGACACTCATGCACCTCAAGCACCCAAAGAAAGCAGCCAAGGCCTGCTGTGTCCCAACCAAGCTGGACCCAATCTCCATATTGTACAAAGACGATGCTGGAGTTCCAACCATAAAATATCACTATGATGGCATGAAGGTGGCAGAGTGTGGATGTAGGTAATTTGATGGAACACAACAAGGGTGGCACCTGATCCACCTTCAGTTCCTTCCTGCCACAGAGTACACACAGTGACATGCAAAATAAGTTGAACAGGTTAGAGGCTTGAAGAGTAAACAGTAATAAAAGGTGGAGAAAGATACAATGGTCAAAGCAGTCTCAGGCTTGTGCTTCAGAATATGGAATTACACAGTATTCCTAACACTAAGACTGAATCAACATGGTGTTTATAGGCCATCTCTACGCTGTACTTACATGTACCTATATGTTCACCTGCTTATTATCCCGTTAAAGATATTTGCCTCCATCTGTCCAGTGTGAGGTTCCCTTGTATTGGATGTCAGTGGGATGATGGTGCGATAAAGAGAGAGAAAGACTGACAGGGTGATCCTGGAGTGTGGGTCTGTCAGTGGGGGCATCGTACTCTTCAGGTTGACTGTTCAAGTGCATTTTAGAGTTCCAAAATCTAGGTGTTTGCCCTAATGATTCCACCGCACCTGGGCAACTGGTAAACCGTGAAAAAAAGAAGCAGTGTGTGGAAACGAATTTAGAAAAATCACTGAAATACAGAACACATGAATTAATCCCTATTACTGAGTATCACCATCCCAAACAACATATACTCATTTATTTCTGACATCACGAGCAAACACCATTTCCAAGTATCAGAGATCGTTTATCTAGCAAACCAACATTCAATATATTGATAGTACATTACATCACATATAACATATATAGTAATACCCAGTAATAGGGATTAATTAATGTTTTCTCTATAAGAGTGATTTTTCTAAAACTGTTCCCACACACTGCCTATTTTTGCATGGTTCAAGTGCATTTTGGGAGCAGGAAAGTATTATAACCATAGACAGTGTCTCCCTAAATTTTTGTCTCTTGAATTTTTGCAACCTTCTCAGGAACTTTTGCAGATTTGTCAACTCAAGGGGCACAATCACAATTTCACGTGGGAACATCCTTTGCGACGCAACTTTTACCACACAGTGCCTTCACAACGCAGGTTTTTCAATGCAAGTCATTACAACGAATTGCGCTCTAGGATAGGTAATAGTTTAATTTACTATCCAACACCTTCCCTACTATCCACGGGGACTGGAGTTGGAATAGTAAATTAAACTATTCACTGTTCAGCACCCCCAATGCAAGTCGTTGTAACGACTTGTGTTGAAAAACCTGCATTGTAAAAGCATGCGTGGTAAAAGCATGCGTTGTAGCAACGTACATCCTTTCACGTGGGTCCAAATGAGGACCTTGATCTTTCATCTGGAATCAACAGCAGCTCAATGATCTAACAGTGCAATAACAAACGAGGTTCCACCTGCAACCCAGCCGTTCACCAGAACTAAACCACAGAGGACCACCTACGGTATGCTAAGCCAGCCAAACTGTAGTACAAGAGACACCACCAATAGTCTAGTGAGGCAGCAACAGAATAAACGCTCAGGAAGAGTGTAGTAAGGAGGTCCACGCTTGTAGGATGTAATTAAAGATGATTTATTCAAGCAGGTAACATGTTTAATACTTCCAGACAACAGGTAGTTGAGATGAGAAGAGGAACTTAACCAGGAGCAGCCTGCCTGCTGCTCAGCCCATGTTCAACTCGCTTCACCTCTCTATGGCCCAACATTCCGAGGCACATCGAGACCCCTACATTCTATTGAGCACAGAGGACAAGCACTGGCTGAGCAGGAGGTGTAATAATACATTACATTAACAAATGCAGGCTACTACAAAGAGCTTGAAGGCTTATTAGCCAAGTATACCCTAACTCAGGAGTCCCCCAGTTAAGCCATAGTTTAGCCAGTCATGTTGACAAACAATGAGGCACTATCCTCATCTAGCTGTACTTAATAGGAATCAACCACACCAACTCATCGGCCAGCCAGCTCTGTTGTAAATAGAGCAGCCCTGCATGGTTCATCCTTCGACAAACTAATAAGAACTATTTGTAGCAAACCATCGCTCGGCTAAACACTTTTTATCGAGACTCTCCAGCAAAGGAAGCTATCCAAAATAAGTGAGAACACTGCCCCAGCATGTCCCTCAGCTCTGTTGTGATCATTGGGAAGCATGCCACTTCTACTGAAAGATCATCTACTCCATTTCAAAGGGATCACCCCACCACCATATCCTTTACATCTACATCTTAGGGAGGCTTCCAGCAAAACTCTTCTTTAACTAGCACAAAGTCAGTACACCAATCCGCTTTCTATAATAAAGGGAAATACCACACACCCGCCTAAAGGCAGCTCCATCGCACAGTGAGAGTCAAATCTACACTCTTTCTATATCTACCTCCATATCACTAGACAAGCCAACTATCCAACTAGCAACTCCTCCTTCATCTTTTTAATAATAACAGGCCAAACCCACTGGGCATATTTTCACTCAAGAATACCTCCACCACTTAGGGGAACCCTCCAACACCTTCTTGTAGCTCTCTAAAGCATAACAGCATATGGTGCTATGACATTCCCTCAGCCAAATCATCACAGCATGTAGTATTTAAAGCTTTAATTTTGTGAGCATGCCCAAGAATGACATCTTCGGTTTACTCTTCCTCATAGCAGATAGTCCATAACTTAATTCTTCATCTACACGTGCCTTTCAAAACGCTATCTGACAAAGAGAGGGTCCAACTATTAAATGTGTTTATTTATGTCATTTTTTATATTTGCGGTTTTTTATTGGTATCATTGTTCAGAAGAAAAATGCAATAAATATACAGGGCCTTTTAATTATGAGTGTCCCAGAGTGATTGCCATTATTTCCCTGCCCAAGAATTGCCATTCCCACAGTCTTCTAATTTGGGGATTGACACATATGGATCTGATTTACAGTGATACATTCCCACGTGTTTTTCCCCTGGTATTCCACCAGAAGACCTTTCCTGCTTGCAGCAAATTAAATCTGTGGGTGAAATATTACTCACCAGTGGTATGCCTGCTATATTTAGAATTACAATGGACTCAGTAACTGCAGTTCGTGGGCCCATCGGGATTAACGGGGTGGCACTCACAACGAAGACCACAAAGTGATTCCAACAAAGCAACACAAAAACATACCGCACATGTTAAAATACCGAATTCAGATATGCGAGCAGCGGCGGCTGACACAGGTAAGCGCAGTGGGGCAGGCCGGGCTGGATGGGGGGGCAGTCAATAGACGACAGGTTAGGTCAAATATATATATATTTTTTCAAAAAAGATTCTGCCGTCTTTTGTCTCCTCCCCTCCCCCCCCCCCCCCCCCCGAACGCCCGCTCCATCGTCCCACCGTGCTTACATGCACCGGCTGCGACTGTATGGGAGTCTTACCAAAAGTAAAAGCAAATAAATGTTAAGTGACATTATAGAATTGTATAAAAATTCAGCACTGTAATATTGCAGCAAGCGCAGGATGAGGAAGGTAAGAAAGAAGAGCTGGTGTAACGAACGCCACTTCTTTGGAATTACTCATACCAGTTCCCTGGTTGCACAGAGCAAGCAGTGAAGTAGTCAGCATTAGGGCTGTGCAAAATTCACAGAATTTGCATTTGCGTATTTATGTGAAATTACAGACACATTACACAAAAGCCTGCCACCGTACTAGGAAACAGGACCGACCGCCATAGGTGCGGCGGTCCCGCCATGGAGATTAAGATGCCACGGTGGCATCCTGCATACATTGTATTGTGGCGTGCGGTGCTGTACGCAGCACCCGCCACAATGCAATATATGCATGTCACGCATTTGCATGCACAATGTGGCAGGCACTGCGTGGTGCCTTCCACATTGTGCATGCAAATGGAGGGGGGTACCATGGGTACCCCCATGTGCACACCTAACACACCCCACCCCTGGAGGTCCGCAACAGGCCCCCAAAAGTGATCTCCGTCTGGCTTTTCATGGCGGAGTCTCCGCCTTTGAAAGCCCTGCACTGCCGCCCATCATGATATGGATGACGGTGTCTTGCAGACACCGCCACCATATCTGAGCCCTTTTCCACCCGGTTGCCTGTTTGACCGGCGTAAAATCGGCGGACGGTCTTTCCGTCCGCCGGGGCCACCCCACCATTGTAATATGGTGGGGGGGAAATGGGAGGCGGACGGTAGATAAGAGCGGGCGGATCGCCACCACCATACGCGCGGTGGCGATCCACCCGCTATTATAATAGACCCCTAAATGTATCCTTGTGTCAATTTTTGGACATGAGAATGCATTTCACCCTAAAAAATAGCAGAAAGAAGACACTTAAACACGTGTTTTATTGTTCATGTTGTTCCCATGAACTTGCATTACCTTGTTATCATGAACAGAGCGTAATTATGCAATGGAGCTCATTTGGGGAATTTTGTGTAACAAGAGTAATGCAAAATTATCAAAATTATGCCTGACGAGGCCGGCATAGCATAAACTTTGCAAGAGCCTAGTCAGTATGCTGTGGGATTATGAAGTGGAATGGAAGGATGTCAGAGGAATACATCTGATCCTACCATGAATTTACCAGGACCAGAGAAATCTATTAGACATGCCACCACAGTTTAAAGAGGCAGAAAAGGCAGTGGTGAAAGGGGTCAAAGACCACAGTGAGAAATATTTGATGATAGAAACAAGTATGTTTAGAATGAGACTGAGTAGATTCGGGGAAGCAAAAACTTTATTCGCTCATGGTTTTCTTTGATGTCTAGGCTGTGTAGTGACCAGGGTCAGGGGGCACTAGGACCATGCTGGGAGGGACAGGAACCGGACACCACTTCCGGTAAGGGAGTGGGGAGGCATTCCTGGACAGCGTGGGCACGGACGTGCATGTAGGCAGCAGAGAGAAAAGACCAATAAAGAAACATATGCAACTGACCCGTCTCTGTGTGGGTTTGTGCATTAAGAACATGACAGGCAGGAAAAGAGTAGCCTTTGAAAATAGTAGATCTGTTTAGTGACAAGGGATAACAATTCAGTGTCACATGCGAGCAAGGAGCAGATAAGTCAAGGGAAGACAGTCAAAAAGGAATGTACCTACAAAAGGAATTACTGGAAATAAAGCATGAGCAGGGAAACTATTTGCATTGCATAGGTGCCAAGAACACCCAATGGCAAGAGGGAATCCATATCTACTTGCAGTGTTATCCTTAACAATGAGTAAGCTATTGTGCAAGCTAGACACAGAATTACAAATTTTTAAAGCACAATAAAAGCTAGTAAAGAGTGATCACTATTTCTCTTATGATGTTGGAGAGGTCAAGAACAAGTTGAAGACAGGTAGCAGAGAGGACATTGTGGTCCCACTCTGTAGAAGTGGGAGCCAGAGTGTTTCTGAAGGAAGGGCCTTACCTATCTCTGCCACTGGAAACCATTGACCTGGCGAGCAATCCATTTAGGGGCGTAGCTATTAAACGTGCAGCAGATGCAGTGGCACCCTTGGGTTTTAAGTGCCCATTGTTCCCCATTATGGCTGTTTTTTAATATCAAGTTACTGGTAATGAGTGAAAGCCCATTTCCTTGCTAGCCTTAGGGCCCTTGTGACCTGTGCTATGTCACAACATCTACCACTGCACCATCACTGATTTTCCAGGTCTGAGGCATTTGTTGAAATAATATCCTGGTTTGTGAGTTCATTTGTTTGTTTGTTTAATAATCCAGATTGGGTGAAAACAATTTGCCACTAGCTTGGCATTCAACTCGGCCTTGAGTGCACCAGGCCTGCCAAGCAGGCTAGGATTTAAGATCTCCACGTGGCAGGCAGTCTTCCACCGGAGGGTGGGAGTCAGAGTCTATGCTAACCTGGCGGGCTAGCAGGCTGCCTGCCACACTTTAAATGACCTCCTAAATCTTCAGATTGAACAATTTCTTGATTAAAACATCTTGAGCAGTATGTGAAATAGGGTGAGGTATAGGTCACAAAGCTGTTGAAAAGTCTGCAAATTCCAGATCTTATGACAACTTCCATAAACGGAATGACTGAAGCTTGATGCTTCTTTAGTTTAAGGGTTCTCAAGGTACAGGATCATTTGTCACACGAAGGGTCACTGACCTTAGTTTTCAAAATTTCTGCTGATGTCACAATCTTCAACCACTCCTGCCTTAGGTTAATCCTTAATATCAGAAGAGACAACTGACACCAATGACTCACCCTGCGTGAGTGAGGGGTAGGGGAGAGAGAGAGAGAGAGAGTGAGAGTGAGCAATGGTTCTGGTGTACCCGGAGCTCTAGTGCAAAGAATGTTGGATGTGTTTAGATGCTTTTGATCAGGACTCTTCAAGTTCTATTTTTAAGGCTCACTTCTTCTGCCAGGAGAGGTACTCTGTGACAAAAGAACACAGTCACTTTAGGCAACCATCCGTGAATACTTTACAGCTTTAGTTTCTTGCTCCCTTCAGTATTTTCTGGCTTACCCCCACAATTCCTAAACCCAAATGTAGAGACCACCATTGAGTTTACTCTGCTACTCTACCTGGGGAACAACTAGTCTTGCTCGTTTAAGAAAAAGCTAGTCTTCGAGAAAATATTAGACAGGAATTACTGAAAGAAATCCGAGTCCACTTGGAAGACTTTGAATACTGAACGCATTGTTAAATCCTAAGCGATAATTTTTAGGTTCTTTCCTTATGATAACTAACGTATCAACTGTGTTTTTATGCTGTTTTATTTCACACAACCATACGATGTTTTATTTTTATTTTTCATCCGCTAAAAGCTCCTCATTTAAATTAAAAATGTAAGGGTGTTCCTAAAGAACGGAGAAACCAAAAATGAAAGTTGCCCGGCTAGTGCACTAAACTGAGGTACAGTAATGGCCTTAAGGTGCTGGAGCATTGAGCCCTAGTGAGAGAATTATTGTGATAGGTGTTGGAAGGTAGGATCTGACTGCATTGTTACCCCCACTTTTTGCCTGGTGTTTTGCTGGTTTTTGACTAGTCTGACTGGGATCCTGCTAATCAGAACCCTAGACTATCTGTTCTCTCCCTAAAATGTAATGCCATGTACTTTGGTACACTCCAGATCGGATACTGGAGTACCCTTATAAGGCGCTGGTATGTGGTACCCATGTACCCAGGGCATAGGTACTCAGAGACCTCCCATGGGCTTAAGCATGTATTATGCCACCAATGAGAGGCCATGCAAAATGGAACTACAGGTCTGCTACTGCAGCTGTGTAAGCTGGGGCTTGAACCACTTACTTTAGATATAGTTTCACTATATCCATAGGTCACTACACTTAAAACTGACAAGTCACTCCAATAGCAGGCCTTAACAATCCTGAAGGCAAGGTGCTGGGTTTTACGTAAGAGTGTGCCCTTGCATGAGCAGGGCCCCTCTGCAGCCTTCGGAGACCATTCTCCCGGGTTGTCTGTGACTCAGCCAGACATATATAGGTAGAGGTGCATTATAACCTTGCGGTAAATGTTATCTCGAAAACGGCTGAAACAAAACATGTTGTGTTTGGTATCAACCAACTTGGAATCATACCTCCACACCGGTAAACGGTGTGAGAGGTATGATTCCACCGTTCTGAAGCAAGCTTCGTGGGGTCACTGGTCTTTCCGGTGCCAGCCTTCTCGACCTGGTCAGCACAAAATGTATGCTGCCAACCAGAGATAAATTTCTGCCCTCCTGCTGCTGAGCCAAGCTCGAGCAGAGGAAGGCAGCACAATAGGCATCCCGTCACAGGGAAGTGTGACCACGTCCCAGACAGGATTTAGGGGCAGATTTATGTTAACTGGCGCATCCCCAGGGATGCGCCAGTTAACATGCGCCACAGTGCGCCACAGCTCCGCCAGCCATGGTGCGCCGCATTTATAATGCGGCGCACCATGGTGCAAAAACGGCACAGATGCGTGACGCATCTGTGCCGGAAATGTGGCGCATTGCTGGAGTTGCGTCGCAAGCGCGACGCAGCTCCAGCAAGGCTCGGGGGTGCCCCATTTTAACAATGCAGCGTCAAGACCTACGCCTGCTTCAAGCAGGCGCAGGCTTTTGACGCAGCATTGGCTTAAAAGTGACTGAGTGAAATCTCATAGATTTCACTCAGCCACTTTTGCGAGGCGCACCTGCCCCGGAACGCCCACCCTGCGCCGGAACGCCCACAAGCGGCGCAGGGCTTTACAACGTGACGCATCTGCCTAGATGCGTCACGTTGTAAATGGATCGTAGGGATGCGCCACGTTTACGCTGCAGTTGCGTGACGCAAAGTGGCGCATTCCCAACATAAATCTGCCCCTTAGTGTATTGCTGCTGGGTGGGTGCACTTCCAAAGTGCCTAAGGGTCTGCACCTTGGGCACATTTGGTGTCCCTGTGCATAGTCCAGCTCAAACCAGTTCTGGGAGCCATTGGCTCCTGCTCTGGCGTGAAACTGGACAAAGGACATGGGAATAACCTCCCTCTGGCCTAACCCTCCCATAGGAGGGTCTCCTGAATCTGTCCAACCCTCTCCCGTGGGTACTTAAGGGCTTACCTGACTATAGAACCTTAGATTTTACAAGTACAAGATTCTGCAACATGAAACCACTGACCTTCGCCCAGCTGCACACTCTGGACTTCGACTGGACTACACTTCATCTCCCTCTCTGTCCAAAGCTTTGTCTGTGCCCTTGCTCCATACTGGCTCCATTTAGGACCTGTGGTGCACTAAGGACAACTGAAGAATCTCCCTTGGGGTGAAGGAGTCACTCTTCTGCATTTGCAGGCACCATAACACAACTGACTATTCAGTTAATCCTGAAATCCTCCAGATTGCGAAGGCTCAAGCAACACAGGAGGTGGGTTCCAAAGTTCCTTGAGGTTGAGCAGCCGTCTCACCAAGTTTGAGGCCAGTATCCCTCGTGAGGACAGCATAACCCGAACCCCTGTGCACCGTGTACTTTTGCAAGTGCATATGCGTGTTGGAAATTCTCGAGCTTGTGCATTGGACTCCATGTAGTCCTGACCCTGAGCAGGATTTCCAAGAAAGAACTCCGGCCTCCTCACACTGAGTGCTTCGTGGGCTGGTACTTTGTGATCATGCTTAAGGTCTCCTCATGACTCCCGGTCATTTGTCCTGTGGGTGCTCCTGAGGGTCATCCTGAATCCTGTTGGGCATTCCTGGTTGCTCCAGACATACCCTGACTCCCCATTTCCTGGTGAGTCCCCTGGACCTTGCTGGTCCTCACGTAATCTGCTTGACCTTGCTGCATGGGTTGCTGTTGCCAAGGCTTTTTGGTGCTCCAGCCAGACACTGACCCCTCAACCCTCGTCATCCTTTGTGGGACAGCTCGCATCTAGCTCCTGGTCATCCTCAACCTCTACTGATCCTCGTGGCTGCAGAGTCAAGCATCCCCACTTCGCTCTTGAAGCACACGACATCGGTGGGCATTCGTCTTCTGAGCCCTGGTCGCCCTGAAGTGACCCAGACTATGTCTCCGCAGCCGCTGCTTATAGGTTCCTCCCATCATGAATACACCCTTGGATTCCTATGGACACTTTCTTCCTTCCAGGCAGCAGCTCTTCTTTGCAACCCTCCATTGAGAACGACTGCGGTTTCCGACACCACTTCAGACCTATGTACATGGCTCCCCTGGGATAGGTAACTCGGGTACTCCGGTATCCATGGGTGGGGTGCCTCTCCAACCTCCTAAATTCCAAAGGGTTTCAACGAAATCCACCTAGAAGAGTCCTCAAACTTTAAAACTCCAACCGTGCCTTTCCCATAGAGATGTACGGAGCACGCGGTCGTGTTTCCACACTGCACTCATCCTCCGGGGGGTCCCTGTGTAGTCACCTTGGGTGGTTCCTTGGGGTCCCAGTGATTGTACGTGCTCTAGGAACTGTCTCTATCCAAGTCATGGTTCTTATACCACTATTATAGTAAATGATTTGGTCTGCCCCTAGAGCCCACTGTGTATTGTACTACTTATGATTGTTTCTTTGATAAAGTACTGAGTGCTTTGTGCTGTATCCTTGTGTAGAGGATACTAGAGAGTGTTATATAAATAAATACATATTTTTATAACTACTGTGTGGTTCTCCTTTCATTTAGTTAATACTAAAGGTGATACTCTGGTAAAACAAGGTGCTTTATATTCCTTCAAGATTAAGCCTGAAGGCTTCTCTACGCAGGTACCACTAGGATAGCTTTCTAACGGTTATCGTTGACCTCATACATCAAAAGGGTTGTTTGGACTGGTGCAAGGTGACCACATTAATTAGTGGAAAGCATATACCAGGCCAACTTCTCACAGTAGTCAAGGCGAGGGAGGCTCAGTAGTGGCAGCTAAATAGACATATTCCATGGTTTAAGGTTGTAGAAAGTCGCCTTGAAGGATTGTGATTCCAAGAGAGGTTGTAAGTACCTAGGTTCAGACGCCAATGTCTGGGTTGATCTTGTCGCAGGAGGCGGGGCTTGGAACCCATGGCAGCACTGACAGGAGAAGTGGCTCTCTGTGCAGATGGATTGTTGAAGGCAAGAGGGTGGCCACACTTTGAACGGGGTATTTATAGTTTGTCATGCACGTGGAGAGTGGTGCCTGCCAATCAGAAGACAGTCACAGACAGGAAACACAGGCACTTTATTAGTCAGCAGTCATTTTACAAACAGAAACAAAATGCCATGCACTCTGGCAGAAAACATAGGAAGCAGGAAGTCTTTAATTTCTCGGAAATGTGTAATTAGTTAGCAGCCCTTGTACAAACAAAAATGAAATACCATACTCTAGGGTAGGAGAAAGCGGAGATGTTTAATTGCTTAGCAGTGTATAATTAGTCAGCAGCCATTGCACAAATAAAATACTAGACATTCCAGCAGGAAACAAGGACAGCAGCAAACAAATGCCTTTAATTGATTGCTCAGCAGTGCATGAAAATAAAGTACATCGCAGAGCACATGTCACATGCCTAATTGGAAAATAATGATGAAAATAGGTAACATACAGCACAGACTGGGGTATTACACACTGCACTGCAGAGAGTTCCCAAGCACCCCAAAATGTTGAGTTTGTCAACCACAAATTTTGAACATTGTTTTCAACCATCAGTTTGTTGCAACATTTGGAACAGGTCACAGAGTGAGTCCTTATACTATATTAACCTGTAACACAAAGCGAGAGGCACCCATCAACTGAAACAACGCTCCTCGGGTTACAGAAAGACTGCATCGTCATCTGGATGCTGGAGACATGGTGGCCCTTATACTGCTTGATCTGAGCGCAGCATTCGACACGGTGTCTCACACCGTGTTACTGGAAACCTTAAGATCACTGGGCATCTGTAGTTCAGCCCTCGATTGGCTTATTTCTTTTCTTGCCAATCTGACCTTCCAAGTCTTCTCTCCTACTGCCAGCTCCGATACCCATCTCTCACCCTATGGGGTACCTCAGGGCTCCATCCTTAGCCGTCTACTATTCAATCTGTATGTCAGACCTTTGGCTAATGTTGCCGAAGATGCTGGGCTGTCCCTATACTCTTACGCGGACGATTCCCAGGTTATCTTCTCTCTGTCAGTGGAGAGAACGTCTGAGATTTCCCTCCTCCAGTTGGGTATGGGTAAAATTGCCTCATGGATGCAGGCTAATTACCTGAAGCTCAACGGAGAGAAGACCGAAGTTCTGGTCTTAGGGAAAAATAAGGACCTCTGGGGCCCCCAACATTGGCCTAGCGAGATGGGTGTACTTCCTCAGCCCTCCCGCCAAGTTCATTACTTGGGTGTCATCATTGATGATTCACTGACTATGAAACATTAAGCTGTTAAGGCAGCTGCCACTTGTTTTACCATCCTGAAGTGGCTAATAAAGATCATTTGGATACTGTTGGAGCCTGCCCAGAGAACAGTAGTCCAGGCGCTTGTCACCTCACGACTGGACTACAGTAACATTCTTTACCTGGGGGCCAATAAGGAGGTGACTCGTAGGCTGCAGGTGGTTCAGAACTCTGCTGCAAGACTACTTTGCCTGGTTCCCAGCGCTATCTCTGTTTCTGGTCACCTGCAGGACCTGCACTGACTCAGGGTTCAGAACTGTATTAAGTTCAAAGCCCTGAGCTGCATGTTCAAAATCAAAACAGGTGTGGCCTTTTAGTATCTGCAGTCTCTGGTTAGTCCCTTTTCGCCTCCTGCTGCCTTTGCTCATCTACCCAAGAGAAATTAATTGTGCCTAGAGTCAAACTTTCCCGGATGGGTGGACGATCATTTTCATAACCTCAGTCCCTCCCTTTGGAAGTTCCTCCCCAATTCGGAATGAAACAGTCTATATTGAATTCCACAAATCCTTAAAAAGCTGGATTTTTTACCAATATTCATTAAGCTGTTATTCATTCCTCGATCTGGCCGGCGCTGGGAAACCCTTTTTGGGTAGCTGTTGCGCCTTACAAATTAAATTATTATTAATAATAGTAATAATCACAATACTTGAATCTTGAGTTCACCAGTGATATTCAGTAATCAACCATATAAACATCAGAGCATGAAGATTTCCTTGAAGTGCAACTCTGTCACCAGCAGGACAAATGACAACGAAGGATACACACAATACAAAAATGTATGTAAATGTAGACACACCAGTGCTATTATAACTAACTGAAAGCTAGAGGAATGGGTGGTGCTCTACACAAAGCAAGATGCACCAAGCAGTCCATGGAGCAAATGCCAGGGATAATCCACAAGGCAATAACACAGGAGACAACACTTACACCCCCATCGAATCACTTGAACAAAACTTTAGCGCACCAGCAGAGAGGAACCCCATCCTATCAATAATGCACTGGGCAGGAAAACATGGCGGCCGCGGGCTAGGGCAGGTCGCGTCTCTCTAGTGGAGCCCCGTATTCCCAGTAAAACGTAGCGGAATTCGGCAGGATACGATTCTTTTACCGCTGTGACTCACCAGGTTGCTCTGGGTGTCCTTTTGGTCTCTTGGTCTTTTCCCCCGTCTTGTTTGGGCGCCCTTGCTCTGCGTGGCTGCTTGGAGTGGTGTGTTCAGTTAGAGGCGAGCTCTGAGCAGTGTTGCGCGGCTCGGCTCTGCCCGCTCCAATCTGTCTTGCTGCTGTCCTGCCGCTTGTGGGCCCCTGGACATTTCCTGGATTCTTAACGGCCCGGGGGTGTTGTGGGGTGGCGTTCGCAGTGGTGTCTGTGGAAGGCATCCACTCGGAGCTGGCTCGGCGGTTAAGCAGGTCGGCAGGTCAGCAGCTTCTGCAGCTTCTGCAAGAGAGGGACGGAGCGCCTACCCAGCGGATGTGCGGCTTCAGGGTCCTACCTTCCACCTCTCTTCCCCGGTGAGCCGAGGCAGCCGTGGAGCTGCGATGGAGCCGCAGGGCGGCGGCTTGCGGGAACCTTGGGGGCAACAGCAGCCTTCTTCCATCCCAGAAGTGCTCGGTCACACTGAAGGTAACGCGACCGGGGGTTGAGTCCCCTCGCACCGACAAATCAAAACCACAGACACGGCGCCTTAAACCCAAACCTGAGGTAAGGGCAGCAACGGAGGAAGGAGCAGAACGTGCAGCGGCTCAAGATCTACTTTCAAGTAAGGTGACCGGGCGGAGGTGTGGGGGTGCTAAGGCTACTAATATAACTGAGGGTGGGCTCGGCGAAACAAGGGATGTAGGCACTGCTGACACCCACATAGACTTTGCTATTGATCAAGGACCAGGTTCTAGCACTGTGAATGAAGCAGTGAATGAAGTAGTAGCAGGCAGTACTGACGAGGGCACTCCAGGGTCTTCTATTTTTGTTTTCACTGGCAAACATATTGCCACTATCCCCAGATCTTCTGATCCAAAGCGTGGCGCCAAACCAAAATCTAGAAATACCAAAAGTAGCGCTGTGCGACTTACTCCCTCGCTTAGGACATACTTCAAGGTCCTGCCACAGGTCCTAGAAGTCACTTGTAGAGCAGGGGAGAACAGACCTCAAGATAAAGATAAAGGGATGAGTGGTATAGATAATACCCAAGGGGCCGCCTCTCCAAATTTGACGATCTCGGAGTCTGTTGATAATATTTCGGAGGAGCCTGGATCTTCAAACTTGCATGCCAAAGGAAATAATGATGAACCAGTCCCCTCAGATTTTGAAACTCGGGAAACTCGGGAAGGGATATCAATGGAGGTACTCCTACATGAGATCAAAAGTGAATTCGCTGAATCTAAACGCAACCAGCAAGAGATAAAAGCGGAGTTTGATGCCCTTGACAAGAGAGTAGACCTGCTTACTGAAAGGACAGATACTCTTGAAAACACTGTAGGCGAATTAAAAGCTAAAGTGGAATCTGCACAGGAAAAGATAAACTATCTAAGACGTGACGGAAACGCAACAAAGGAAAGAGTGGAATCTTTGGAGAACTACTCACGGAGAAACAATATTAGACTCCTGAAGGTCCCGGAAGGAAAAGAGGGGGGAGAAATGAAAAAATGTATTGCCTCCTTGCTCAAAGAGTCCCTGAATTTGGAGGAATCTGTTGAAGACTTGGAAAGGGATATTCAACGATCCCATAGAGACCCATTTCGCCTAAAGCCGGGGAGATCAAAACCGAGAAAGATCCTAGTCAATTTTCTAACCTACTCCACCAAGGAGAAAATATTGAATTTAGCGCTTAAAACTACATCTTTAAAAGCCTCAGATTTCTCCTATGTTGTTAGGTCTGACTTGTCTAAAACAACCCTCGACAGACAGTGGGAGCTAGGCCAGAGAATGGAGAAGTTCAGGCCTCTGGGGGCTACTGTTTAGATGAGGTTTCCTGCCTTCCTGAGGGTTATGTATAATAACAAAATGCATAACATCCATTCCCCTCTGGAGGCAGATGAACTCCTGGCCTCCATCAGTGACCATCAGCAGGGAGCCGGTTAGATACCAAGAGTCCTACAGATAAAGAGATAAAGAGAATAAGAGATTAAGCTCCCTATATCACCCTATATCATCCTTCCCCTCAGTGCCATACAGTATTCTATAGTTCCGGCATGTTAGAGTAATTATCTCGGACTAGTGAATTTAATTTTAACAACCCCACTCATTAATTCCATTCGATAGTTTGTATGGTAGAAGCATACTTAGGAATAGTAAAATAAATAAACAAAGGAGTGAAAAAAATAAAAAATATAAAAATAAAAAAATGTTCACGGGAGGGTGTTTCAAACAAAAAAAAAAAAAGGAGAAGAGAAGCAAAGTCGGAAAAAGCAATAACACGAATCGGGAATAGGGGGGGTGGGACTCATAAGTGAAGCGCTAAAAACTGGATAGAACTCTCCGAGGTTTATCTACCTCTACTACTACTACTCTCTGTACCTTTTCACTCATGATATTTTTCCCCTAAGGGTATTAACCTCGGCTCTGCCGGATCACATTTCATATTATCAACACGTAACAGGGCTGGGTGAGGGGGGACTCCTCAGAGAGACAAAGCTGGCATCACCGGCCAGGTCAAGTAAGGGAGGGTTTTCCAGGGAGGGGAGGGGGGGAAGGGGTAAAACTGCAAAAAATCTTCATTTGTCAGACACCGATCTACATTCACAAACCTCACTAAACACAACTCAGTCTCGTTTATTCTGCCTTGGGAGTAGTTTTCTTTGTATTGATTCGATGAGTCGATGTAGGGGTAAGGATATTAGATGCTTGGGATAAAATTCTTGTCCTGGAATGTCAATGGCCTGCGTGTTAAGAGGAGGAGGTATAGAATATTACAGTATTTGAGGGACTCCCCAGCGCAGGTCATTGTCATTCAGGAAACACATCTTCTTCAACAAGAAGTGAAGGATATGTTGAGGAATGTTAGATGGGTTGACTGTTTTATCTGTACTAACCACAATGCTAATATCCGGGGCATCCTTATCATTTTCAAAAGGCAAGTCAGAGCGCAGATTATAGACCAAGAGGAGTACTTCAGTGGTAGGTGGCTATATGTTAAAGTAAGTTTAGAGGGCAGACCTTATAACTTGGTAGGTTATTATGGTCCTAACCAGGACGACCCCTCATACTTGAATAAAATCCAGCGCCACCTCTTAACAACGCACAACCCAATAATTTGGATGGGAAATTTTAATTTAGTTCTTAACCCTAATTTGGACAAATCCCCCAACTCAAGGGCATTAACTTATAAGAAATCCAGGCAAGCACTTGGGGTGATCATGTCACCGCTTGGATTGGCAGACCCATGGAGGGAGAGAGCAGGTAACGCACTTGGTGTATCATATCATAACTTTAAATATAACCATAAGTCTAGAATTGATTACGCTTTCTTCAGTTACTCATTAAGAGACCACCTGAAGGATTTAGTTTATTTGCCCTCGCATCTATCAGATCATTCTGCCATATCTTTTTCCTTAAAATCAGTTCAGCAAACCTCTCATACATCTTGGTCATTCGACTGTACTATTCTTTTAGAGGAAGAGGAAACTGACCTCCTCATTCAAGAAACTAAATATTTTATGGACACCAATATAAACTCAGCTCAGTTGGATATAGTATGGGAGGCTTATAAAGCAAATTTACGAGGTCACATAACCAACAGGGCCTCTTATCGAGGGAAAGTATACAGGGCTAAGATCGCCAATATAGAACAGGAAATCACCCTCCTTGACCATTGTATCGGTTCCGGAACTGGGACTAATGAAGAGCAGAAACAACAAAAGGAATTAAAGGAGAAGCTAGATAGTATCCTCCAAGAGAGGGTCACAATGAGATGGGCAGCAAGCAAGCTTTCAAACTTTGAATATGGTGAATCCTCGGGCAAGGCCCTTGCCTGGAAAATTAAATCTGACCAGGTCAAAAAACACATCAAACATATTAGTGTAGAGGGGGAGACTTATGAAAGATCTACTAGAGACATCGGGGAAGCATTTCTCGAGTTCTTTCAGCAAATTTATAAGGAGGAGATCTCGGACGACCCGATGTCTAAGCTCAGATGGTTAGAGAAGATAATTCTTTCCACTCTCACCCCGGAACAAAGTGACCGGCTTGACAGACCAATCTCAGAGGAAGAGGTGAGCGAAGCTATTAAAAAGGTGAAGAGGGGTAAGGCGGCAGGCCCCGATGGTCTTCCCGGTGAGTTACTTCGGGTCTTGGCACCCGAAATAGTTTCAGTACTTACTAGACTCTTTAATGATATCTTAGCCAAAGGAGCCACTCCACCAAAATCATGGGGGGAGGCAACTATCGTCCTGATTCCGAAACCCGGGAAAGATCTGGCCAAATGTGGCTCTTATAGGCCAATTTCGCTTTTAAATAGTGATTATAAGCTCTTTGCGGCTGTGTTGGCGACTCGGCTGGGATGCGAAATTGGCTCAATAATCCACACTGACCAGAAGGGCTTCATTCGAGGTAGACAGCTCTCATACCTTACTTATGACCTAATCGGGCAGTGGATATTGCCTCAACTTTCTCCCTTCCTTTGGCCATTATGACCCTCGACTCAACAAAAGCGTTCGACAGAGTAAACTGGTCATATTTAGCTGAGGTCATGAGGAAATTCGCAATTGGGCCTAACTTTCGGAGGGCTATTGGTCTGTTGTATGTTAATCCCAGTGCGAGCATTTTGGTAAACGGTTCATGTACCCAGCCCTTCCAGATCAGTAGGGGAACAAGACAGGGGTGCCCCCTATCCCCCCTACTTTTTAATATTTATATTGAACCACTTGCACAATCCTTTAGGGATGATCCAAGAATCTCCTCATTTGAATATGGTGGTTGGGAAAGAAGGGTAGGGCTTTACGCCGACGATATAGTAATTTACACCAGTGATCCAGCAATAGCCTTCCCCATAGTGGTTGAAAAGGCCAAAGAATTTGGAAATATATCAGGTTATGATATCAACGTTGAGAAGACGGAGCTCATGACGTGGAACATTGCTAATACAAGCGTTGTGGTGACACCCTCAATTCGTTACCTCGGAGTTAAAATTACGCAAGACATTGACACCCTAGCTAAGGCTAACTTAGAACTAGTCTTCCGAGAATGTAGGGCCCTATTGAAATCCTGGGCGGGTCTTCGATTGCCAATTTTTGGGAAAGTCAACATTGTGAAAATGTCTATCCTTCCGAAACTGACTTTTATTTTTAATTCTATCCCCTTGGCTTTCGACTCTAAGCAACTTCATAAGTGTCAGCAAGAAATTAATTCTTTTATTTGGGGCAATAAGGCTACAAGGTTGGCCTGGAAAAAACTAAGGAGGAGGAGGGAAAAAGGAGGGCTTGCCCTGCCAGACTTGCAGTACTATTCTTGGGCATTCCAGCTTTCCCACTCAAGAATGCTCTTGAAGTCAAGTCAAGTCAAGTCAAGTCATAAGCTTTTATTCGATTTGAAAAAAACAAATCATACAAGCAAAACAACTAAAAACAATTCATTGCATATGTAATACTTCTAAACAAAATAACTCAAAATATATTCGGGAGTAGCTCTTGAAGTCACCAGTTATCTCTTCAAATGGGAGATTGTTTAAGGCAATGCTGGTGGGGGCAAACCTCCCGCTAGACGGGTTTCTATTTAAGTTCGGAGACCGAAAGTTTTTTAAAAAGGTGAGGCTTAAGACTCTTTTAACACTATTGAAGTCATGGGTGCAAATTAAACGTAGAGTGGGGCTGGCATATTTTTCCAACTATGCTCAGATATGGGACTCTCCTGGGCTCCCACTGTGTTTGCAAGACTCCCTAGAAGCCCCCCTAATTGAAGCTGGGTTCTCCAGATGGGGTGAACTGGTATCTCGAGGTATCTTGATAGAGTGGGAGGAGCTTAGGGAGAAAGTAGGGCCAACTTTGTCAAGATTTAAGTACATCCAAATTAGCAGTTGGGCCAGAGAATTAATTAGGAAAAACTCGAATACTGGGAGACTCAGCCCCCTAGAACAGCACCTAGTCGAAAAACAGACAGGAGGTAAGGAGGTTGCTTTTTGGTACTGGTCCATATTGGAAGAGATTGATGGGGATTTCAATCTCCCAATGGAGCTATGGGGAAGTGAAATCGTGTCAATGGACGAGGACTTGTGGATAAAATCCTTCTCTCTTTTGTATAAACTGGTTAAACCCGCCTGGTTGAGACGAAACCATCTGTTCACTCTACACCGGGCATATCTCTCCCCTTTACGTCTATCTAAATATCAGGATGGGAAATGTTGTAACAAATGTCAACTTCCAGCAGCCTCAGATACCCACATGTTTTGGGAATGCCCCCACATAATCGCTTATTGGAAAGAGGTTAAAGTCACTCTAGATTCAATTCTCAAGACCAGCATTCCTCTAACGCTATCATTAGTCATCTTTGGCTTTGATCAGAACATCATCGGGGCAGCGCGGTTCATCTTATTCTATGCCATCCTTTTGGCAAGACGGCAGATATGTATGCATTGGGTGGATACCATCCCCCCGCACACTCCGCTTGGCTAACGTCACTCTATGAAACATCCAAGATAGACTTGAATAGATCCTGTAGAACCCAGTGCCTCACATTTTGGAAACTCTTGATAGACTGGAAGTGAAGCTTTCTTCGGCTCGTTGGGGTTTTTTTTTTTCCCCCAAAGATCCGATGATTATGCCCATCTACTCCATGGCTTAGTATTGTGGTCTGCCCCGACTCCGTTATTTACCTACTGGCCAAACAGGCATGAAGTTGCCTAGAGGAGCGTTATCAAGGTGCATCATATCTCCCGCCTACACGTAATAAGTTCTGCCTAGTTCGCGAAGCGGTTCAATTACCAGGGCCCTGCTCCCAATGGCAGTGAGGTGGTTGGTGTGTTTTCTTTGCATCTATGGAACGAGTGTCGGGCAGATGAGGTTTAAAAAAAAAAAAAAAAAAAAAGCAGAGGAAACCCTTGCAGCCTAGTCAGTTAAGAGCCACTATAATGCAGAAGGAGTCACAGTTCAGTTGCAGTTCAGACAGTCATACATAAAAGCACCAGTGGCATTGACTGAGGACATATTACAAATATTGCCCTGGTGTTTTACCCACTTTGCATGCCTCGGGTGCACTATGTTATTACAGAAGGGGCCACACCCTCCCCAAAGCCCCTTTTGTAACATGGATTGCACCGGTGTAAAATGTTCACCCACATGGTGGGCTGTTCCCTCATTTTCATGGAAGCACGGCCTTATGCTAAGGTGGGTACACCTATGGTTATACACCTGTGCCTTATTACAGATTTGGCACAAAGGGGAAGAAGCTGCCAGAATGTGCACTGATCGCGCACCATTCATGCACAGTCACTAAGTCGTAGAGGGTGCCCAATGGGAGGAGTTCACATGGGTCTCAGGGAATACCTGGCATCCCCTCAGGTGAGAGGAGTCGCTCTCTTAATAATAACGTCGGGTTTGCCTCCAGAAAAAGACAGAGCTGCAGCTACAAATTATGCTTCTATCTTTCACTAATGTGTTCTCCTCAGCGCAGGCGCAAACTGAAGGAGTTTCTGAATTGACATTTTATTTTTTCAGTAATGGACTGAGGGGCATATTATCAAGGGGGACGATAGGCAATTATCGCTGGTTTAGCGGCGATAATTCTATCGCTATATTAGCAAGCTGTCGCTAACTGATGTTAGCGACAGCTTTTAGGCGATAGCGAGCGGTTTGGGGCCCGCTTTGCATGTCAGCATATTTATCGCTAATGACACGCAAAGTGGGCGTACCCAACCTGTTAGCGACTGAAAGCAGTCGCTAACGTCGCTATCGCATATTAGCAAGGCGGGAGTAGCAATGGAAATATTCCCGCTATCGCCAAAAACTAACGCCTGCTCGGACCAGTTCTTAGCCATGTTATCCAATGGGAGGTGGATTACATGGCTAAGAGCATTTCGTCGCTAATGCGTGAATATCACTGTATTCTCAGCGATATTCACGCTATCGCCAGAAAAATTATCGCTTTGGAGATAAACGTTGCTAATAGCACGTTATCTCAGCGATAATTTTCGGCGATGCTTAGCGATAAAAAAATTGTTGCTAAGCCTAGTTAGCGATAAATATACTACTTGTTGGTAATATGCCCCTGAGTTTCTCTGTCTTTGCAAGGGTGCATCGACAATCGGCACAGTTAACATGATGTGTAATGCAGCACAAGATATCTTGCCAATGCAGAAAAATATGAATAAAGAAGCACTGGCAAAGCCAATAATTCTGTTATTGACAGGCTATGGAATTATCCTTTTTTATTTAAGATTAACTTTTTTTTCCTTACAAGCATAATATTAGAAACAAAAGGTAAAAAAACGAAAACATGAACACCTAAATGTAGCTGGCATTAACAGTTTTAAGTTTAAACTTCTTTCACTGATGTCTCAGTTTACTCATTTGTTTTAAAAATAACAAGCTTTTCTACTGTAGCCAGTCTTTTATTATTAATTTGTGAAGGAGGCTACATAAAAAACAATATAAAACATGACATTGAATAAAAACCATTTAAAGCATCTAATCACTGAAGAGTAAGGAAATCATTTTAGGTGTATGTGATCAGTTACTTAAAAGTGATGGGGAACAAGGAGTAAAGTGGACTTTACTCACTTGCCCCATGCTGCATGCTCTGGTGTGGTGAAGGAAAATATAAATGGCAATTTCATAGACCAATGGAATCGTCCCTCTATGTATGTATGTTATGTATGGATATTTTGGTAAAACAATAGTCAGGTGAGACAGGTAAGACTGGGCCACACCAAAAAAGCATTTTCTAAAATCCTGCCACTGACATCCGAGTTGGGCAAAGGCTAAAGTGGGCTGACCTCTTGCCCCGGGTGATAGTGGACCAAAGCAAAACATCACTGACAAACCAACATACTTATGGATGAAGGTGGTTGTCTGAAAGCCCTGTGATGTATATAGAATCTATCACTCACAGCAAAGCTAGCCAGTGGCTGAAGTGGACTGCCATACTGCCCAATGCCTTATGCTGTAGTCGGTGTAAGAAATATATGAATGATTCAATGACAGACCAAGAGATGAAGACGTCTGACTGAAGGCTCCTATAATATTTAATAAAATCAAAAGGTCTTGGCTAACGCCAGAACATAAATTACTACAACAGGGGAAACAACCTTTACAACGCAACTTTTACAACGCACTACCGTTTCAACAAAACGTTTACAGCGCAACATCCATTACAACGCATTCCACACAATGCAACCATAACAACGCATGACACTACAACGCATACCACTACAATGCATGTCATTACAGCGCATACCATTACAACGCATACCATCACAATGTATAGTACCCTTACACTTTCCAACACTTACCCTACTGTTGCACCCCCTGGAGTTAGAATAGTAATTTTTACCCCTACACTATTCAACACTTACCCTACTGTTGCACCCCCTGGAGTTAGAATAGTAATTTTTACCCCTACACTATCCAACACTTACCCTATTGTTGCACCCCCTGGAGTTAGAATAGTAATTTTTACCCCTACACTATCCAACACTTACCCTACTGTTGCACCCCCTGGAGTTAGAATAGTAATTTTTACCCCTACACTATCCAACACTTACCCTATTGTTGCACCCCCTGGAGTTAGAATAGTAATTTTTACCCCTACACTATCCAACACTTACCCTACTGTTGCACCCCCTGGAGTTAGAATAGTAATTTTTACCCCTACACTATCCAATACTTACCATTCATGCAATGTAATAGTATGCGTTGTAAAGGTAGTATGCGTTGTAATGAAATGCGTTGTAAAGGTAGTTTTTAAAAAATTGTTGTAATGGCATGCGTTGTAATGGAATGCGTTTTAATGGATGTTGCATTGTAAAAAATGTGTTGTAAAGGTATGCGTTGTAAAAGTATGCGTTGTAACGTCATACATTCCTACAACAGCACTGTAAATAAATGAACAGGATTAATAGAGGTGTGTTAGCCACAGAAAGCTCGAGCCAGGTTCCACCAACATACCTGGCTCTGGCTCAGGTCGAGGCCCTTTTCGACCCACGAACAAGCAAAGTGTGAAAGACTGCTTTGGGCGGCCCAAGAGGGCTATGCAAGCAGTCATTGTGCACTTTAGAAGGGTGTTATCACTCCTCCCCTACCCCCGCTCCCTCACACAAAGCTGTGGGCGGAAGTAGGAGAATAAAATGATGAGGCAAGTTATTAGCATTTTATTTTCTCTGTCTTTCACTGCGAAAAAGCAGTGAGGCGACGCTCCTCCGCCTTAGCTGAGGAGCCACCACTGAGGACAATGCCAATGGAGGTGGCAAATGAATGAAGGGGAGGTGCGCATTGCGGTGCCCATGTTCTTTTGTTTTAAGCAATAGTGGGACAGGCATGAGCCATGCTTGTTGGGAGACTGTTCACACATGGGGCACACTGATCTTGCCAGGAGCGGCTGGTTTTACTGCGATAGGGCAGAAAATGCCTAGTGTGTGCACGAAAAACAAATATGTATCAAACTTTGTATTTTTTTTTTTTTTTAGAAAACAATTTCGACCAGCACATTAAAAAGAGTGGCACGCCAGCCCTGGCACTTCTTTTCAGGCACTGACTGACAGTGCCAGACATCTTGTGGATGAGGGAGTCTGACCCATCGCCGCATGAAGTACCAGCACCAGAGAACAGGGAATTCAAATACAACTCAAATGGTCACTGCCACCCAGGGACGGTCCTAGGATTTTCGGGGCCCTGGGCAAAAGGGAATGTGGGAGGCCATTGAAATCTACATAAGTGACACCTTATGATCTTGGGGAAGCTGCTTTGTGCAGACTCCACTTGGGCCACAGCTCCTCTTCTCAGCCACCCTAAACAACTCTTGGATAGCCCATTTCTAACTGAATGTGTGAGAATTGCTTGGGGGCTGAGTTAAACCTGTGTGGGATAAAGTGCTGACAATGGGTGCCCTGCCGAGTCTCTGAACTGGCTGCCTGAGAGGTGTACCCTCCCCTAGGCCTTCCCACACCATCCCTTTCAGGCCCCAGGAGGGGGGCCCCCTCCCATGAGCCCTCTTTGTGAAGCATTTCTTTCACTCTGATCGGCAGACATACACGAGGACTAGTGGGGTGTTAATTGCCATTGTGGGGGGCCCCATCCTGGCAGGCAGAGTGTCAGGCCCTGGGCAGCTGCCCACACTGCCCATGCCTAGCGCCGGCCCTGCTGCCACCAAACCACACCGCAGGCAATTCCAAAAGTATTGCTTCATAAAGCCGCAACCATCACTAGTCTTATACTTTAAACGGTTCCACATACTGACTAATCGACCTTCTTCCGAACCATAGTATTGGCGACCTTACCTCCATCTGTAATACACTCTGCGCCCTTGAAATTATAGCCGCCCGGAACTTTTATAGTTCCAGGTACAACCTATTTTATGGCAATAGGCCCCCAGTGACTCCATAAATTCCTGCATTAATGCTCAGGAATTAGTCTGTTTTGCTTGCTGCTTTTTCATACGAAATCTGCCTGCATCTCAATTTACTACCACACAGAACAGCTCTCACCCTTACTCTCAGCTCTGGCATTTGTGAGAGATGAACCCACAAAACTTGCCTTCTCTGTTGTGTGCTCCCAAAAGGGCCCTTGAGGCGGAGCGGCCCCCCAACCCTCCAAGAGAACCCATACGTCCATGGCCAATGAATAATTGTGGGATACGGGAGATTGAAGTGTCACATTCTGGGGTGTGTGTGTGTGTGTGTGCGCGCGTGTGTGTGTGTGTGCGTGTCTCTCTCTCAGAGATGGGGGTGGGGGGGCTTCATTTTGCATCAGGCCACTGGTGGAGGGACGGGTGAACTATCTCCCCTTTCATGTATCCCAGCGCATACTAATTTTAACTCGTTCTGACAGAGAAAACACTTCCTGTGAATAACGTCAGGCCTATCAGTTCCAGATAAGTACAGTCTGCAGGGCTGCCTTGGTATTTCCACCAGAGCAGCCCAAACAGAACGCAGACGTTTTCCAAGGCGGGTTGGGCTCAACATCGGCCCCTTCCTTCTGTGACCCCAAAACAAGACAACACATGGAGGGTAATTTTGTGTTAGGAAGAGAGATATGCAAAATGGTCATTCTAATTAGCGTTATTGCTCGTTAAACGTTGCTTGCGGCAAATCGTTTATGAATAAATAATACATTTCTCCATGTTTCTTGTAAAAAAAGTTGTTTTGATGCTTTTGCTCTCTTACAAAAGTGTGGTAGTCTTGTGAATGTTCTTCATTTGTATTTAGGATAATATATTATGATGAAGAAGATACGCCTTATAGATAATTTACTTGGCTGGTCTGTAATGTTGACCCACGTTCACTTACCTATTCTTTAAAGCGCTTAGAACAAGCAAAAGATAGATCTCTGAATTTATTCACTAAATATGACATTGCTAATTCCTTTATTTAAGTATTTACATAATTGTTTAATTTATGGATCACTAAATATGTTTAAAAAATGTGGTTCAAACCACAGGTGCAATGCAGTTTTCACTGAGCAGGTGCTCCACCCTGGCTGGTATACCACCTCCGAGATGGGACATGTAGTAATGGTGTATATCTTTAAAGAATTGTAGGTAAGAATACTAACAATGTAATCGTGGAATGTTGTACATGTAATGTAGGTGTTCCATTCCTTCTGTTAAGAATTGTTATGATTCATTCTTCCAGTGAGACTTCAGTGAGCTGCATGCATGTCATTTTCTCTCTTGTATTTATCCTAATAAATACATTTTTCTTCAACATCTATTAGTGTCATCATAACACTTATTTATTAGAAGACACTACAGGACACCATTCTGACCAATTATAACTGCTGCAGTTTTCCTGCACATGGATTTCATGGATGCAGCAATAACAGGCCTGATTTTACCAGCTGGAAAAATCCACCCTGTAAAATCGCCTTCGAATTCCAGGTTCTCCTTGCCATTTTAGGTCTCGGCTAGCGTAGGCTGCGCATGCGCAGTCTCTCTCGCGAGATCTTATGTCTCTAGTAGTGGGGCTTGAACCTGCCCCTCTTCTCCATTGGCTGGCCTCCTAAATGCTGGCCAGCCATTGGAGAAGAGGTTTCAGTGCCGATTTAAGCCCCGTCCTTTTGCGATTGGGGGGGGGGCGTGTTTTTTTTTGTTTCTTTCTAGTGACGTCACTAGAGGGAAAGAAACAAAAAGAACACGTCCCCCCAATCGCAAAAGGACGGGGCTTAGTGACAAATGGTGAGCGCTTGTCCTCCTCTGGGCCGCAGGTTTCAGGCTTTTTCACGTGGGCTGTTACGGCGCCAGGTCGGTCAGTCCTTCATTCGGGGATGGGGTCCCTATTCCTGCCCCTTTTGTTTTGGTGTCCAGAATTTCACCTCGAACAGGAGGAGACCAGGACGCCGTCCGCACCGCCCTCACCGGCTCACACAGCCCCTCTCACCTGTGTGCGAGCTTGAGCGTGTGCTCTGTCAGATCGGGCACCGGCCTGTCGACCCGAAGCTTCCTCTACCGCCGGGTATGGGTCTCTTCCCCTCTTCACTCTTGGTGAGCACTTAGGGAGTGAGACCTCTCCCTCGCATCTGGGAGCTTGGGCCCGAAGTCGTGTGCACTGCGAGGCCAGGTGATTTCTCGTTTCCTCTGGCTACACCAGGAGGCAATCAGGTAGGGAGTACGGCTGCACCCTCCGCTCTTTATTTAATGGCTCCTTGGGCTCCCTTGGGCCCCCTCCAAGCAGCCGCAGTGTCGCGGACAGCGGCCGATTTCAGACTCCAGCCTTCGCCCGATGCGGGCCGGGGAGGGTGCCCGATCTATCAGTATTATGCCCGCGTAGTCGCTCTCACCTGAGCACAGGCTGTTTCGCTGGGTTGGGCACTTGCACTTCCTGCTTCCTCGGTTGCCACCAGGTGAGCCTCTCTCCCGCTGTGGACTGTGTCAGGCGGCCAAGGGAAGCAGGGCACTTCCTCTTCTTTCGCCCCGGGACGGCCACCGCGGGCTAGACCTCCTGATCCGCCATTTTGTGCAGCCTCTCTTCGTCTCGGATTGTTCCTATTTTCGGCCTCCACACTTCCCAGGCTATTTTAACTGGATGCACCGATTTTTGGGGATTGATGGTGATCTGAAGGTCAGGATCTAAGCAGACCTGTGCTCGCCACTCTTTGTGAATTACCCTTTCCGTGGGCTCGGAGAGCCAACTGCTGTTTCCAGTACTCGCCTTTTAAAAAAAAAAAAAAAAGCTAACACATGTCTAACGTTTCCCCTTTGGAATGTCAGCGATTTGCAGATAACACGTAGTCTCCTGGCAGAGACCCTTCTGCCTTTACACGGTTGGAACTGTTCAGTTTAAGCGCTCCCAGTTGGTTTCTTGCTTCAACCACCGACTATAGAACATTACCTATGAAAATGCTGGGGTCTCGTCTCCTGGCTAGAACTATCTGGGGGTGTGAGTAGTTTTAATGTGCAAGGTAAGCAAGCCTGAGAGACCGCTGAAAACTCCCTGCCTTCCAACCAGCTACAGGGACACCCCTCCCCCTCGCTCTCTCTCTCTCGCACACACAGTTCTTGTGATTAATTTTAAAACAGAATAATTATTTGCTTACATGGTAGCCCAGCCTCTGAAGTCTTTCTTGTTATGAAATGTGGTTTTTTTTCAAGTGAAGGCTCGCCTCCTCCTCGGGTTTCCTAAAGCGTTTTTAGGAATTCCAAGAGTGGCGTCGATCAGTCTGTCCAAAGTTCGGTACAAAGGTCCCTTTACTCCCAAAGTCTGTTTGCTCCTTTGTTGACTCTCAAGACAGTGTTGCAATTTGGCGCTGGCTATGAGAGCGTTAGCTTTGAATGAGAAGGGGCAAGAAAAAAGTAGAAAAATACAAAAATGTGTCAAGTGAAGCAGAGGCTCCAAATCCCTACATTCCTTATCAGTTTCATCTGTGGACATCGAACTACCTATATGGACCCTGCCCCCACATCCAAGCTCTGGGAAGCAGCGAAGAGGGCATGCCACCGCCCCTCCCCTTTTACCTGTGTGAGCTAGTTTCTTCTAATTTCACACATGTAGCTCTCCACGTGGGCTGCACTGACGCGCCTTTACAAAAAATGTGATGAGGAACACTTGTTCATCTTCTTTAATTATTTTTCACATTACACACTTTATTCAGATACATAGGACTTTATTGTAAAAGCAGATTATTTTCATTTTTTTCATACTACTAGAGACGTAAATATTTTCTTTTGGGACTCAACTCTGGGGTGAGAGTATGTATACTGTACAGTGTTTTAAAACTTTTCACTTATTTTCCGTCTCGTTTTACGCTAAACATTGATTAGGTGAGTACTTAAATAAATACATCTAATTTCATTAAATAATCATTTTAATTAAGGATCCCTTGCCAATTCTCACCATTGCTTTTATGTTGTACTTCAATATTTTATTGTAGATTTGAAACAATTGCTAATCATTGTAAAAAGTGGCAATAAAGTTCTAATGTACCCGCAGAAATGTTAAAAAAAAAAGCACATACCCATCATTCACTCTTTGCATGGCGGAGAGCACATCCCACACATGGCCTTCACTTAACATAGCCATTTCACAGTTAAATACAACCTTACTTAAAAACAAGTTATCAATTATTACAACTGAAAAAATAATTTTAATTCATGTGAGTTTGGATTCCTCTGAAGGACTGTTTGCTTGCTCTCTGGACAAACACTTTTTGTGACAGCCCCATGTAAAGGAAGCACTGACTTACATACTGTTGTCAAATTCTTTGTTTCTTCCGATGGGTGACAAGGCCTTTCACTTCCTCCGCGCCACCACCCCTCCCTGTTCCTTTCAGAAATGTATTTCTAAAACACTGCAAGTCCTGTCTGGCGCTGGCTTCTTCTTCCTATTAGCGCTACTGAAGGTCAGATGCGGGATTGGAAGTTTTCTTTGCATATTTGCATAAATGTGTTTTCAATTGGCTGTTGACTCCTGAAAACATGTTGTAGAACTTCAAATGCCTGTGTGTCTTTTGTCTGTTACAGCTTACTGTGTGTGTGTGGCTCTGTGTGTGTGGCTCTCTGGGTGTGTGGCTCTGTGTGTGTGTGGCTCTCTGTGTGTCTGGCTCTGTGTGTGTGTGGCTCTGTGTGTGTGGGGGGGGGCTCTGTGTGTGTGTGGATCTGTGTGTGTGTGGCTCTGTGTGTGTGTGACTCTGTGTGTATGTGTCTCTGTGTGTGTGGCTCTGTGTGTGGGGCTCTGTGTGTGTGGGGCTCTGTGTGTGTGGGGCTCTGTGTGTGTGGGGGGCTCGGTGTGTGTGGGTCTGTGTGTATGTGTGTGGCATTTGCGAGAGATTAAGCTACTGGCATTCTAAATGACAATGCCATTTATTTATCTGTTTGGGAAAACAATACATAAATACAAAATTTGTCATTTACAATGCCAATAGCTCTAACTTTTGCAAAGGCGATACCGTTGCATTGTAAGGGCTTGTTTAAGGAGAGTCCTGTTTTCATCAGGAGACAATAAGGCAAATATTATACAGTCTCTCCTCTCACTGTTTATTGCACAGCACTTTAAAGAACTACACAACTCATAATACAATTCCTCAACAAGAAGTAACTATTGCGAATGAAATGAAATGTCCATTATATAATGGCCAGAGAACACAACCTCCATCTCTCTTCTTTTTGTGTTCACCAAATAAAATCCATGTGCAAATCTGAACAACAAAACTATCAGAAAAACCCCAAACACAACCAAAACTCATCATCATGTCTCCCTCTGAGTAGTCACTTCCAAGCGGGAATAGAAGTTCCTCACATGCGTTCCAGGGTCTGGAATCTCAGATCATCTGCTGATTTGTTGATGCTGGCACCAAGAACCAGGGTAGTCAATAAATTAGCGGGGTGTAAGCATGAGATTTCCCAACAAGCGACACAGAGTACCCTACTAAAAAAAGGCATTTTGTGGCTTGGGTATGAATTGTGTGGGTTTAGTTAGGGAAATTAATTTGGTGTTCGGAAAATTAAGGAATATTCTTTGTAGCATTAACATATATATATATATCAGACCATCCTCTGTTAAAACAACTTCTCACACCCTAAGTAACCACATGCTACAAAGCCCAGTTGAAAAATAAACAAACGCTAGACAATACAACGAGCCAAGCATATATGATATTGTGCTGGGATTTAATAGAGCTAAAAGAGCAGATGATGAACGGAATGCTGAACAAATCAAACATTCACCCCCAGGTAAAGATCTGGTTTAAAACCATAATTTTTTGCACGCCATGCCATTCCTGTTTAGATCCTGCCATATGCAAATTAGTCTTGACCCTGCTCTCCAGGGGAACAGTCCAGCCCAAACTGCCAGGCCATGTCCTCCCTAGACCAGAAACAAGCATCCTGATACGGGTTTCGGGGTATCATCTCTAATCAGCCAGGCTAGCTTGAATCTGATGTTGTAGCAAGCATGAGACCCACATCTGGGCACACCCTTCGCACTTATGGTGACAAATGGAAAAAGAACAGATGATGGACAGAATGCTAAACAAATCAAACATTCATTCATGCTAGACAATACAATGATCCAACCATATGATATTGTGCTGGGGTTACAACGTGTCACAATGCGATGTCACATTCACATAGAATACAAAAGTGCATTTGCGCGCATGGCATAGCATTCTACCACCTATGTACTATGTGCTGTGCTTGGCATGAGTCATTGAGCTGTGCAATTTTTTGAACTGGGTTCTTGAAAGCAGGTCTAGGTTAAAAATGATGGGGCAGTGATGGGATCCAGAAGTGTACTGAATCAAACTTAAAGAAATACAGCAAGTGCAAATATGACTTATCTCTGACTCCTTAAACCTATCACCACCACCACCTTTATAGAAGCTAGGAATAAAACTAGCATTCAGTGCTAACTGGTATTCACCATAGTTGTATAAGCGGACAGGACAGAGGATTTTTTCTCTTGCCGGAACTGTTTATGGGCAAGCAACATTCAAGATCACAGGTTGATGATGGCCAGCCAGTCAGCAAAGGGGACCAGTTAAATAGTGGATGATAGTAAGTGACTGTGGACACTATTGCCCAGTCTCATTCCTCAACAGAAGAATGCAGTATTAGCCGTGGTTTGGCAGCAGTAGACAAGGTCAGGGATACCAGGCCAAGCAACAGGAGAACACTATGCTGGATTTGGGGGGGGGGGGGGGTGTCTGGAAAGGCTTTCATAGGCTAACTGAGGGATAATTGTGATAGATTCTGCTTTTTGAAAACTATGAAATGGCACGTAAAGTTTCTAAATACCTAGCAGAATGTAATACGATCAAGCACCCAATCCTACAGGCATAATATAGGAACGTTTAACACTATTGCAATTTGCTAAAAAGCCTCAGGTTGTTAAAGATTACTTGGGAAATGTTCCAGTACTTGTAAGGCGCATCAAGCAAGCCTTATGATCCCCTGATTTCCTAGTTTAATGTTAAAATGGTGCATTTTTCAGCACAATTTATAAAAAGCTTAAAGTGACAGAGCGAGTGCATGACATCGAATGTCAAGAAGACTATCAGGTTCCTTGGCATCTAGTTACATGTATACAATTTGCTTCATTTTCTGTCCCTTCCAATTAGATTCTCGATTATATGAAGCCATATACACTTAACAAACATGTACACATGTTTTGTAACTTTAACAATGGTTGATAACTATTATCATCTGAGCTTCATGGTCGGCACATATAAGGACAGCAAGCCCTCGGGTTAGACTGTGCCCTTGTTTTGGAAGGTTGTGTGCAATCTACACAGAACACTGAATTTCCTTCTGTATTTTATACTGGTTGTTGTTCAAGGCCAGTGTCCAGTAGCAGTTGAATTTTTTAGGGAATGGTCATAGCTGAACAATTATTTGACTGTGGCTCTGTGGGGATACAGGGGACTCTTCTGGATAAGTTCAGTAGCTTCGAAGGCAAGAGAACTTGGACCCACTAGCAGAGAATCTGGTATCTCTTGTTCAGAGGTCAGAGGTGGCCACTAGTGTTAGTCTTCGAATGGTACAAGGCTCTTCAAACAAGAAATGAAGTTTAAGGTCAATGTAAAACTCCTCATTGAACACATATCTCAGTGCACGAAGGGCAGCTTACACATGTCAACTCTAACACATCCAACCTAGTTCCAGTGAAAATATGTTCTCTTAGCCCTTGTGCAGACTTCACACGGCTGTTGTCTAAGGAGACATGCACAGTATGAATCTTGCTCGAGGCAGCGTGTATCTGACAGTCCACATTAGTGAGTGTTGAGCGAATACACAGTAAATGCCCAGTAAAGAACACTGAAGTGGTGCTTTTCTGTGGCTGTCAGAGCCACTGTAATAGCTGCCAAAGGACTGCCCTATCATGGATGACAAAGGGGGAGGGGCGTGGCTAGCTGGCCAAGATGGCGGACGTGCTCTAGGGCTGCTCGGCACTGAGACCCGATTATCTGACAACTTTTGATGTCCCTTGGTGTAATCTAGAACCCCCTACAGGCGTTAGGGACAGAGACCACCGCACTGCGTTTAGTGGAGTCAAGATTGAAAACTGAGGTGCGCTGTGGACTAGTGAAAGGGTCCGCACTACCTCCGGGCAGATCGTGGCTGGTGGACATTCTGCTTGCTGGAGCACGGCCTATGTATCGCTGATATGACCAGCGGCCTGGGAGCTGCTGAGAGGTATCGCTGACGGCAGCAGAAGTCTGAGGTCAGCCCCAATACAGTAACGCTGGTGGACAGAGGAGACGCCCCAGTTCCTGATGGTGGCGGTTGGAGACAACGCAGCAGCATGGCACAGATGGAGGTGAGGTCAGCTGTGTGGGCCCAGAGGCGTGAGACCTGAGGCTGGGAGGCCCGACGAGTGAAGAAACCAGTGCAAGTGTATGTCCTGCTGAGAGACTGTGAAGAGCGAGCTGGTAGGATGCATTGTGTGGCTGGGGTCACCAGCAATGCTAAGGCCCAGGCAGACAGGGCGAGCCGGTCTATGACTACGACCAAGCCCGGGGAAGCTGCTAGGACACACTGCGTGGCCGGGGTCCGGGGGCTGAGTCGAGCCTAGGCCCTGCAGCTGAGAGTCAGTATGCACGAGTGCTCGCCATCACTGCTAAGGCCCAGACAGACAGGACAAGCTGATCTATAACTGTGGCCGAGTCCAGGGGAGCTGGTAGGACGCACTACATGGCCGGGTTCCGAGGTCTGGGTCGAGCCTAGGCCCTACAGCGGGGAGCCAGTAAGCAGGAGCGCACGCCAGCACCGCTAAGGCCCAGGCAGTCAGGGTGAGCTGGTCTGCTACTACGGCCGAGCCTGGGGGAGCATACTGACTGTGGGCACCAGATTGGGGCAAAGATGGCGTGAAGGAGGCCCGGAAGGATGAGCTGTGGCCCTGACTACGAAGTGAGGCGGCGAGTGAAGTTCATGCCTCCCCCTGCTGTTGAGAAGGTGCGCGGGCACACGGGGTAACTGCATCAGGTGTGGGCACTGAGGAAGCAGCCATTTCGACGGCACGAACCAGCGCTGCAAACCGAGCTGCAGAGTGTGGCCATCTTGCCCTTGACAGCCCAGGCTGCCTACATCGTAGGCCGGATTTGGGACTGAGTACCCCAGGTATTCGCATTATGTGGTGGAGGCACAAATGTCCAAGAGATCGCCAGCATAGTGCAGCAGGCCAAAGCATGGGAGATGGGCAGCAACGAGTGAGCTGCGCTGCTTAGACACACACCCGGAAACAAATCCGCAGTGTGCCCTATAATAGTTGTCCTCAGAGGCCGACAGTATCCACAGACAGGAATAGCGGAGGGTCCTGTGGCCCCTGATATAAGGTGTGTAGCCGGAGCTGGCACGACTGCAGGCAGCAAGGTTCTCCCACCGCTCACTCAGCACTTTAGGACAATAAGAATAGTGGCTGATGCATCGCATGCATAAGAAGCAGGCATAACCTTCACTTGCCTGATTACGCAATGGGCAGACAATGGGGAGGAACAAACATGCAGTCCACAGCGCCTGAAGCTCCACCCAGGCACCCGGACAATGACCAGGAGAATGAAGAAAGCGTGGACAATCACACTGGGTGCTAAGATAGATAATGTGCTGCAGGCGGTGACGCAGCTAAGTGTGTCCCTTGTGCACTGCAGACATGTACGTCTCTGGAGGGGCGAATTGATAAAATCACCACTGACTTTACATTACTACACGGGGACAACCGCAAACTAGCGGAAAGGGTCGATGAGATGGAACATGAAATGGAGGAGATCAAAGCATCAGAGGCAGCAGTGTGGACACTGGCGGAGAAAGTGCCCATGCTGGAGACCAGGATTGAGGATGCGGAAGGGCACTCCCGCCGCAATAATGCCTGGAACGTAGGCCTACCAGAGGGAATGAAAGGACGTGCTGCGGTATCTTACACAGAGGCCTGGTTGAAGTCACTGATGCCGCCAAACACACTTCCCCCTTTTTTGCTATAGCAAGGGCGCATAGAGTGCCAGAGGCGCAGAGGCAACCAGGAACTGGCCCTCATCCGTTTCTAATTCGACTCCTGAATTATAAAGACCGGGATGCGATACTGCAGGAGCTACGTAAGCAAGAGGAGGTCAGGGTTGAAAATTCTAAAGTGATGTTCTTTCCGGACTATTCGCTTAGGGTTCAGCACCAGAGAAGCATGTTTCTGTCAATTAAACGGAAGATGAGGGAGCTGGGCATCAAATATTCTCCCATCTTCCCGGCCCGGCTTCTAGTTACACATTTTTTTTAATGCAACTGAAGAGGCATGGGACTGGCTTGCAACGGAGGGACATGGAGTGTCACCAAGGCAACGGAATACAGTCCCGAACTCTCAGAAAAGTAGCCGCAGGAACTGGCAGAAGCCTTCAGACAAACCAGGAAACGCCTGTCGCAGCTCAAGGTTGTCCCTGACTTAGAGCAACGCCAGTAGGAACACTGTGCTGTTCTGCAGGCAGCAGCGACAAAGAGAAGGAGCCCCAAACACAGAGACACAGATGCCTTATCAGAACGTTCCATGAGCGCAGATAGTGCACCGGCGGGGATGGCAGCTGGGCGAAGACTCGCAGCCACTACCGTATGTGACGCCCCAAACAGCGGATGACATTATGTAAATGGACATAGGGTGAAATCATAGCTATCACTGAGAGCCTAGAGAGGGTAGCATGGTGAGGTAAATATCTGGCGTTATGACTTGTGACCTAATGTATGGGCAGGCCCTATGTCTTCCCTCTAGCCACCTGCCACCCTGTCATGGATCCAGAGGCACTGCAATATCAGTAAGAAGAAACACAGGGACCATAGCAAATTGTTGACAAAGGGTCTGAACTTTACTTGCCTCACTACATACTCAGTTAAGTCTAACCCCCCACCATACACAAAGAAGCACAGCACGCAAGGCGGACAGTGTCCGAGAGGCGCAGTTCGAAGTTTGGGCAGACCCATGTTATCCTACTTCCCTGTCTCAGTTATACCACATAATGTCTAATCCCTCATATTACATCTCACTGTCACGTACTTGGGAACCGTGAGTGGCGGGATGGTGGAGTATGGATCAGCTCAATATGCGCGTTACTCGTCACCCTTCTAGAGCGGTGAGCCACCGACGTATGTTGTACACATAAAGGATGCCACTGCCAATAATCATAACCTTGAATGTCAGGGGTATGTACAAGCCAGCGCGCCGATATAGCACATATGCATACTTAAACAGACATGCAGCGCATACCGTCTTTTTGGAGGAAACGCCCAAGATGCACAGGCTGCAGTGAAAATGGAGACAGCAAATATTCGCTACAGGTTACTCATCATACGCAAGGGGAGTGCTAATATGGGTCAGCCTGGCACTCACTATGTTTCGGAAGTAACGGAAATAGATAAACATGGTCGATTTGCACTTACAAAAGACAGGCTTCATGGCAGGCATATAGTGCTAGAATCAATATATGCCCGAACACTGACCAAGCCCCATTTTGGCGCATACTGTCATCAAAACGGAACTCAGACACAAGACCGTGTCTTTCGACAGTACATCCCTCCCAACCTTAGTATATAAAATTACACTAACTAAAGTCCAACCTGTGGGAAAGAAAATAGAGTTCACACAAAAACCCATAACTCAAATCACGACGACTCCCTCGTAGTCTTCTTTACCGCCGGTCACTTCAATTGCTGGCAATGGGGTCTTTTCTTGCCTTGGCCGACTTGCGACTTGTAAGTGGGCTGTACAGTCTCCCTTGCTCCGTTTCACATCCTGTGAACGCGTAGAGGTATAAATAGCAGGTCTCGAGTGTGTTACTTTCCGCAGGACCGTCCTGGTCAAGGTACTTGGTTCAAACTGGTGTCGGTTCCTAACGGGATCTTCGGCTGCAGGTTATCCCTCTCACGGATACCCCTCTCTCGTGGGTGTCCCCTCTCACTGGACGACCCGGAGGCCTTTCTGCCAGGCTTCCACTGGACCGGTGGACATGCCGCCTTGCCTCTTCAACATGTTGAAGGACGTCGCTACGGGTCCTCTTCTCCGTGTCCGAGTTCCACCTGAAAGGGTGCTGTTGCCGCTGGTTCCATCTTGTGCGACCTTCAATCCTCCAGGATCTTCAGCGCGAGCTTCAACAGTCCGTCTCTCGTTGGGGACCCGCTGCCACAGGTGTCCATGAGGCCTCTGCCCCTGGATTTCCACGGCCCTTGTGTCCGTTCCATCCCAGAGGTCGGTGTTGCCAACAGACCGGCTTGCTCGCTTCTGTCATTCCTGGATGACTGTCAGGTTCGCACGTGGATGCTTGCTTCCAGTGATGTTATGTGCGTCCTGGTCGTGCGTGAGGACTGTTGTGCACCTCTCACGTTCTCCTCGGTGTTTCCCCTTTTGTGTGTCATAGTGTCTTGGTCCACACTCCTCTTGGCTCTCTTCTATCCTCTTGTCTTCCTGTCGTCGTGCTGCTTAGACTTCTTCTCCTTCTCTTTTCTCTTTGGTGGTGGCAGACGTGCCACACAGACCTTCTCCTTTTCTTCTCTTTTGGTGGCGTTGTGCCACTCAGGCTTCCTCTCCTTCCTTTTCGCAACGCGGTCTGATCACCTTGCTGTCTTCCTCTTCCTGGCCAGACTTCTCCAGGCAGCATGCAATCCGCCTGCTTCCATCTGGTCTTGTCCTGGTTCACGGACACTGGCTCTTCTCATCTGTGACTGGACCGGGCGTTGCGAGCTTCTCTCTCTCTTTAGATGTTACATGTTGAATTGTGGTTGGTGAAGTTCGTTTGTCGCTGATCGCGGACTGTGTCTTGATGCTCGAACTTCTGGGACCTCCGGCCTGTCCACTCTGCCGATGGTGGCAGGCTATCTTCTGTTCTCTTGCGGGATACTTGCTGTGTTGCGATTTGTTGACCCTTACTTCGGTCACCTCCTTTCGCGACTCCCGGTGGGTCGGCTTTTGGTGCGGCCATCTGGCTGGCCGGCTTCTTGGGTGTGTCACGTGTGTGACCGTCTGGGTTCTCCATGCGACCGTCTGAGGGGTCAGCTTTTGGTGCGGCCATCTAGCTGGCCGGCTTCTGGGGTGCGTCACGTGTGTGACCGTCCGGGTTCTTCGTGCGACCGTCTGAGGGGTCGGCTTTGTGGGGTGACCATCGGGGTAGTCTTCTGCGTGAGTCCTCACGCTTTGCTGTCTTCTGTTTGGTCGCTGTTCGCTCCGTTCCGGTGCCGTAGCGTTGGCGCACTTTTGTCCGCGCTCTTCCTGTCCGGCGTTTCTGTGCGGAGGGTTACGTCACCACTCTTTGCTTCCTGTGCAGGTCGTTCCCGTTATGTCACGGGTGTACTTACTTTCTTCTCGGAATCCTGGAGCCGTGTCGGCAGTCGTCGCGCTTCTTCACTGTGTCGCACTTGCCTGGTGGGGAGTCTCATGGTGGTGCTCCTTTACTTTCTTCCGGCAGTGGTGACGGCCTGTGGCCACTAGGCATCACTGTGCTTTCCATTGGTGTGGCGTCAGTGCTTCTGAGGGATTGCGCTTCTGCTCCGTCGTCCTTCTGGTGCGTGGAGTTTCTTCACTCCTTGTGATGCAGCTGTCGTCTCGCTGCAGTGTAGTGCCCTGCGTCCCTCTTGCCGTACACCAGTGGTTACGCTCTTTTCCCTGACACCTGGGTACTTGGCTCGACACCCCTGTGCTCTCCCATCACTGTGCCACCTTCCTTTTGCTGTTGCCTCTATTGTACAGTTCATTCATACTGTAAGGCACGATGGCGCCTGCTGGCACTGGGTCGCAGTGTTACCTTCTTCTGTGTGTCTCTTGAGCAGGTTGCAGAGGTCATGGCCGTTGCTGCTGGAACTCTTCTCTGGCGCCAGTGCGAGGTCCCGGCCTGACTGCAGCAACTCCTCGGGACTCCCCACTCACACGGGCACTCGCCCGAGGTAGGTGCCTTCCCATTTCCTCACTCACTGCTCCAGCCGCTGCATTCTCTCGCCTCTCCCCGCCTGCAGCAGCCCTTTAACTTACAGGCTGCGCGCGGGGCGGAAAGGTCGGTGCTGCTGGGGGGTCTGCTGGCTCCGTCCTGAGCCGTCTCTCCTTGCTAGGGTAGCGTGGGAGTGCTGGCACTGCTACGCCATGTGCGGGTGGGCTCCGCTTTATGTCTTGGTGCCCGGCAGCTCACCTCATGCTGCGGGCACTGCTCCGAGTCTCCTCTCTCTCTCCCTCTCTGCGGGCTGCGTAGGGGGGTGTATCGCGGCTCTCGGAGGCTGCTTGGAGGCACTTGTGTCGATCACGGGTGGGCTCCGCTTAGTCCCTCGGTGCCCGGCAGCTCTTCCCATGCTGCGGGCGCTTCTCCGGAGACTATTCACCCCGCCGGCTCCATTCACACATGCGGCGGCGACAGGGGACGCTTCGGGCAGGCCGCGGGTAGGCTCCGCTGGTCCTGCTTTACTTAATGTTCATTTTCAGCCTCATCTTGCGTGGCAAAGCGCCCTGAATATGCGGGTGGGCTCCGCTTGGTGTACCATCACACGGGGGTCGCTTCAGGCATACGCGGCCCCTCCCAGGCATTTCCTTGCGCTTGGGCTCACCTCCGGCCCACGGGCCTTCTTCTTTGTCTGTGGCCGTGGCGAGTGGGCTCCGCCCGGCCAGCCCTCATTTCCGGTGGGGGTCCCTGCTGGCGCGGCCGACTCGGGTAGGCTCCGGTCGGTCCGCTTCGTGCTGGGGCACACTTTCGGCCGGCGGGCCTGTTCTACCACGCAGGTGGGCACTGCTGTGGTTGCCTCTCCGCTGGGTCAGTCGCGGCCGACGCGGGTGGGCTCCGGTCGGTCCGCTGTTCTTCCTGCAGGCTTGAGAGGTGCGGGCTCTCGGTCACCTCGTCATGGGTATCTGGCCCCGGGGCAAGGCACACGCCCGCGGGCCTCTCGGCAGGCTGGTGCCATTCCTGTGGGGGAGGGGGGCGCGACGTCGCCCTGCAGCTCTCTCCCCTTTTGTCAAGATTTCTTTGTAGCTGGCACGCGCGTGGCATCGTGTTACCGCCTCGTCGCCATTGTGGGGTTTGGTGAGGGCGCTAGGCCCTTATTCTGTGGATAAGTAAATGATACACAGACACAGTGGTATGGGGATAGGTAATGGGCCATGAGCACGTGCGCTCAGCCCCTTTTATTAGCCAGGGTCATCTGACCTATGGCGCCTGGTGGTGGGTGGGTGTTAGGTGTGAGGTTACAGAAGGAACTCAGACACTAGACCGTGTCTTCCGACAGTACAAAAACTATCCTAGTGGTGCGATATCCCTTGGATGTTAGGAGGGAATTTTAACACAGTACTGGACTCAGGCTTACATAGATGCTTCCCACCTCTGCAACAGACAACTGCTGCTTCTAATACTAAAGGTTTGAATGTGGCTCTGTAGCTGGGAGATGGTGGATTTCTGGAGGACTTTAAACCCACATACGCGTCTCTACTTGCACTACTCACAGCCCCATGGACTGCATGTGCGGCTAGACAGATTCATAGGAAGCATAGCATTGCTAGCGGATTGCATGACTGCGGACTACTTGGGACACACACATTCTTACCACAATCCGCATATATTGCATCTAAGCAAAGCCAACTCAACGCCAGTCACTAAACTATGGAGACTACAGGCCGCAGCACTGGAGGACCCTCCCTTTAGAGACTTGGTGCGGTTGGACATAGCAACATACTTTGACACAAATGAAAGGTCAGTGACAGAGCACGGGATACTATTAGACGCTTATAAAGCGGTGGTACGAAGACAATGCCTGAGCCTGACTTGGAGTATACGTCGACAACTGGACTATGAGGCTAAACACATTGATGATACCCTTCTCTTTTTTTAGACTGACCTAGCAAGGGGAGAGGGCACGCAGCAGGCACTAGACGAACAGCGGCAAAAACATGTTGAGGTAATGGAAAGACTGCGTTGTCTGAACTATGCGGCGCACTTGTCCTGTGCTCATGACTCCGATGTTAGAGCGGGGAGATTGTTAGCGCACCTAATTCAACAAGACCATGTGCAACAACCAACGCTGCGCTTACAACGGGTAAATTACTAACGCGACAATGCGACATCCATGGAGAATTCACCACCCATTACACTGTCATATAAATCAGTGATACAGGCAACCCCGGAGGCACTGGAAGAATGTCTGTCCAAACTACCCATGCAGACGGTAGATGACTCTCAACGAGCTGAGTTAAATGAGCCAATAACACTGTTAGAGGTACAGTTAGCGATCTGATCATTGGCCATATGACCTAGGCGACAACTACCTAGGCCTAGTTAAGTTGCTCTACACGTGTCTCATGGCAAAGGTCAAGACGGGACCGTATGTCTCCAACCCTATCCCAGTTGGGTGAGACACGCGGCAAGGCTGCCCCTCTCCCCATTACTGTTTGCGCTGTCCATTGAGCTGCTGGCGGTAGCCCTGCGCAGCACATTGGCAGATGGGGATTCCTCTCAGAAACGGGGTGCAGGCGGTGTCACTCTATACCAATGATATTCTGATATACTTACGCGATCTTCAGCAGCCGTGCGAGGCAGTAGCAAAGGCACTCTCAGAGTTCGCAGCATTGTCCGGGCTGCGTGTCAACTAGAGCAAGTCATGCTCTAGCCCTTTAATGAAAACACCCCAGACCCTGCGCTAATGGTAAATGGCCTGCTGGTACACTGGCAGCAGACCGCATTTAGATACCTAGGGATTCGGATATACAGAGAGCCGCTGGATCTTTTCGAGGGAAATTACACCAGAGCAGTAACAGCCCTCAGATCACAGATGATGGTTTGGCGCACACTGCCTATCGCTACTATTAGCAATATAGCGCTGTTGGAAATGGTGGCACTACCGCAGCTATTATACCACTTTGCAAACTTGCCGGTATATATTAAACCTGTGGTGTTCCGCTAGTTTGAAGTGGACATGAGGCAATTCATTTGGCACGGACGGGCTATACCTAAGTTCAGATAGTGTCCCTGTTTCATCCAGGTAGGAAGGGTCAGGGCCCCACCCAGCAGCTGGTGAGAGTAGCGTACGCCTGATTCCGATGAGTACTGCAACTCACCACATATGCACCCTCTCTCCCGAAAATGAACACACCGAGACAGTAGCAATTAACTTTAGTAGCGTAGCTGCGCACATGGGACGACGCAGGGCTCCAGATGGTAGGGGACTTAAATCAAGACGGACAACTGCTTCCTTTTGATACGCTTGTGAACGAGTTAGGCCTACCGCAGGGCCAGTTTTTACTACATGCAGCCCTCATTAGAACATTGAGGCTAATCTGGGGTGACATGACAGATGAGCCGATTATTTTCCCGTTGCCTCGACTGTGCGGCGGACTCGCTCGCTGCTACGTCGGACGTCTAGGGGCATTATCCTGCTCCTACTCGGTCTTTTAAGTTGCCTATCACAAGAAGGCTCCGACGAAGGGATATCATTATTCTACCTAGGAATACAACATACTTTTTCAGCACCGAGTTGATCTAAGATTTTAACACTTCAAATACCTCCCCATTCTGTGGACAGTTTCTAATATAAAGCCTCCTGTAGCACTTTGACGATAGATTCAACAGGAACACAATTGTTTTGGTGATCTTTGTATTTTCGAATACTCAAGAAACTGATCGTTTACATCGTGTACGCAGTTTGGGTCAAACTTCTGACAATAATATCACTACCTCTTTGTGGCTCCTGAAGAAGGTGTCCTTACGCCGAAACACGCGTCGAGTTTCACTCGCCACAGTGTGATTTTTATAAAAACCAGTGACATTAATTCATATATGTATGCCTTAAATAGTAACAAAATGTATGTTTTTTAAGTCTTATGTTTACATCGTGCGGTTATGGTTATGCCATTTACCTGTATGATTTGTATCGGTCTACATTAAAGTTTTGATTACTTTTAATTTCTTTTTTCATAGCTAAAGCTTTTACTGTCATTTGATATTACTTGTTTTGCCACTGTTGTTGACTGCCTAGGGTTTTTGCTCACACATGACAGATGAGCCGAACACGCACTTAACACACCAATATCTACATATCATAGGGGTGGGCCGGCATCTTGTCAGGTGGCTATCGGAGTAATAAAGGACAGATGCAGCAGCCCCATTAGTAAAACTAAAAGGGCGCTTGGATGCAGATCTGCGGAGACAAAACACGGACCGGGAATGGACAACAATACTAGAGAATCCCACCTACATACCGTGGAATTCCAGGTTTTGGCTTAAACAAGATTACATAACACAGAGAGCTTACATGACACCGGCCTCAATCAATAGAATATTCAATTGCGTAGATACGCAGTGCCCGCACTGCTGTCTGGTGGGAGGAGACCTCATACACATGCTGTGGGCCTGTAATAAACTGGCTTTTCACAATACATTTGGCGCATTGCACAGACTGCACACTGGAGAGGAACTGGAAAGTATGCCTACTGGGGCTGTACCGGAGGCAAAAGAAGCATAAGCTGACTACCCGCTTTATAGACCTGGGACTAATAGTAGCAAAGCGCCTCATCACTATATGCTGGAAGTCCCCTGAGCCCTGTCAGTGAAGGCATGGTATCATTCCATGATCTGCTGGGTACAGGCGGAAAGTGTGGCGCTTCAGAAGTATACGTAAGACACCTCTAGCTGTAGCCTGGGACACAATACTCACAGACCTCCGGGGAGCGTGGCAGGAGCAGTTGGAGTCACAGGGGCTATCGCAAGCGACAAGCGAGACACAAGATCGCACAGAAGGAACCCAATAGTAGCTAAAGCCTCCCTCCCCAAAAGGGCACCTGTTCAGAAGTGGAGGATGGATAGTACGCACACGACAACCGCTGACAAGTACCCAGGAAAACAAGCACTGACACTGAGCTATAAGTAAGAGTGGCGTTTGCCACTGTAGGGCCGCCTTACCAAGGCATACATAGTAGTATCAGCACCATCTACCCACTGTATATTCATTTTATGAGATGTGACCCCCCCAACCCCCCCCACCATGTTGTTATCCTCATGTTAGCCCCACATGGTATTGGGGGCAGTGGTGGGTACATCCTAAAAGTAGTGATTTTAAAAGATGCAAACATTCAATTTCAGTTATCTGGTACTGTTGTAATACATGGAAATATGTAAAACTAATAAAAATACATTTAAACAAAAAAATCATGGATGACAAAGGTAGTCAGTCATAGGTATTTGGCAGCAGAACATTATATTCTGGTGCTTGTAGTCTTAATTTTAGCAATCTACGTACACATGGGCTCGATAATGTTGGTATCGGTGTGCTGTTGTTTATTCTAGATAAGGTTAATTAATGGACATGTTTTGGAAGTTAGCTTTTCAACAGACAACCAGTGTTTAATGAAAGGAACTTCAACTGGTTAATTAAGAATGAAAGTATAAAACACTGAACAATTTTAAATATTGAATCATTCACTTTGATAGTGGAATGCAATTGACCACCACCCAGAGTGAAGCACATTTTATATAAAATAAAGCCAAGGAGAACATTTTTCGATCACAGGAGCAATGATTTCTTAAGGCTCCCTACCAGCTCAGCTACTCCATTCTGCCATGACACAGATCATGGTAACATATGTAAAAGCAGTTCTACAAAGCTGCCAGCATGTATTATCAATTGAATTTTTCAATCTTTGTAGACATGATTGGTTCACCGTGGATGTGCATAAATACCCAACTGGCAGGGGCATGATTTCTAGAGTACATCGGACGGAACACAATTGGGACTCAAGCCTTGTCTGATATTTCATCCATAGTGGTTTGTGTTCTGGGACATATGGTTTTAATGTGGGACGAGGTCGCAGGATAGAGGCAATAGTCTATGGGGTGGTTGTGGAACGGGATTAGTCAAGGAATTTACCCATGAGGAAGGATTTGGCCTCCTTTTTGAAGCGTGCCAGAGAGGGGATTCTTCTGATGGCGGGAGGGAAGGAGTTCCATATTCTTGGTGCAGCCCCAGCGAAAGCCCGTTTATAGTTTTTTTTTTCGAAGGCGAGCAGGCTGTAGTAGGAGGGCACTGGCCAATCGTGAATTTCTGCTTCCTCCGGATATCACAAGTTTCTGAGCAAGATACGCAGGGAAGTTTGAGTGTAGGGTCTTGTGCGTGATGCATGCCAGCTTGAGATGGATCCTAGCCTTGACAGGGAGCCAATTCAGTGATTTCAGATGAGGGGTGATGTGATCAAATTTCCTTGTGCCTATTTAAATGTAAAATAGGCACTGTTGGGTATTTGGAACACTTGTTATTTATGTTTTACATTGAGTTGGAGCACGCTACTTTAATAAAACGAAGTATTATCTGATATAATATGAGGATTCCTAAAACTATCTATGATTATGGGGGTGATGGCAGCTTTAAAAAAAAATTGTGAATAGCGCTGCAGCACTGGGGAAGAAGGGGCAGCCACACCACCCAAGCAGCCCAGCGGTGGATACTTTGAGTGGAAAAATGCCTGTTACTGCAAGAACTGGAAAAGAAGGCCACAGCTGTTGAGTGTTAGAGACAGGACTAGTGTCTTTCCAGAATGCCACAAGGTGCCTTAGCTGCAAGGACAGTGAAAACTGACTCTGAGGGCCCGATTCACAGAATGAACTTAAGACTAAATCCTAAACTTACTACTATTTGGTATTCACAGAATGCACTTACTACCTTCGGGATTCACAGAGTGAACTTACTACTTTCGGTATTCACAGAATAGATTTAAGACTACTAACTTCATGTCTGCACTCGGGTAGTAAATTCCGGCCCGGAGGCGGAGTTTCTGGCTTGGGGGCGGAGCTTGTGGCCAGGAGGTGGAGCTTGCAGCTTGGAGGCGGAGCTTCCGGCTCGGAGGTGGGGATTTAGCCATGGCTGAAATCTCCACCTCTGGACCGCAAGCTCCGCCTCTGGGCCAGAAACTCCGCCTCCGGGCCGCAAGCTCCGCCTCTGGGCCGGAAACTCCGGCCCGAGTGCGGACGTAAAGTTAGCAGTCTTAAATCTATTCTGTGTATACTGAAAGTAGTAAGTTCATTCTGTGAATCTCGAAAGTAGTAAGTGCATTCTGTGAATACCAAATAGTAGTAAGTTTAGGATTTAGTCTTAAGTTCATTCTGTGAATCGGGCCCTGAGTCTCTCCCAAGTAGCATCACACACAGCACAAGGAAGAAGACTTCAAGACTCCTTTGCTGCTTGTGGCACTAGTTGGCTCAGTGTAGCAGAGGTTCACTAGTGCCCAATTTTATATCAGATGTGTCCTGCCTTTGACCCTGCTTGCTCATCACATGCACCCTTCTGCTAGTGTGGGCACCGTCCTTCACCCTGAACACCCAATGAGGTGATGATGGGACCCAACCCGCTGGGTCGGGGTACAACTTGTAAATATTTTAGGGGGTTGTTCCACCCCAAACACCCCAAACACCTCCCCCCAAAGCTACGCCCTGCCAAGAACAATCAGAACCTACATCAAACCTCACTCTTAGGACAGGCATACTAGTGGTGGGACAATATGGGTTCCCCTTGAGTTAAAAAAAATCATAACTGTCCTTCACAAATGGTTAGGAGAATCTGCAATTTTATAGGAAGACAGATGCTCATATTATGTAGGCGCAAAGCATATCAATCACCGCCATTTCTGCATGCTCAACAGGATTACAAATAAAATACCTTAAAAATTAATACTCTAGGCTAACCAGCAGCTTTCTGAATATCCTATAACCTGACTTTCTCCAAAAAGCTTTAGATGCCATTGCTCCCATAGCGGAGTACCCCAAATTGAACTGTGCCTACCCCAACTACTACCATCATCCTCTTAACCAATCTACTCGAAGTACAGGAGTAAATGATTTATGTAGGGCTATATGCAACATACGTGCTGAAGTCCTCATTCCCTTTGTTACCTCCACATAATGCCTCAGACATCTCACAAGACATAATTTTGGACTTCACCTGAAAACCTGAAAATGTTTCGTAAATAGCTGCTTTCTTTTTATGCCTTGAAATATTGAAATGAACCCCTGCTGGAGAAATTCTCATCTCAGAATCATCTAACACTGTGACATCAGACACCCTCCCAAAATAGTGTCACCAGTTTTGCAGAGAGTAACTTGAATGAGGTTGTATCATTATCACCCAATGTTTCAAACAAATAGAGAACCAAATTGACATTTCGCATGGTTGGATATCTAGGCTTAGGAGGATTCATGTATCTTACCCCTTTCATAATCCTGCACACTAAAGGATGCTCCTGCACTGGCTTGCCATCCACCTTCTCATGTCCTGCAGATGTGGCTGACCTATATCCATAACGGTTCATATGATTTTTTGACCTGATGGTTTTTAAACCAAGTAATTCAGAAACCTTGTTGCATCAGCTGAAACAGAGTCCTCAAAATGTTTCGCACACAAGCCACTCCAGTCTCCCCAGGCTGTTCTGTGAGCTTTAAGTGTGCCTTTGGCCCAGGAAGCCTTAATGCGTCCCAATGCCTGCTTCACAAGTCCTGGCACATCTGAGAAAGCCCTGAGATATTCGAAGCGACCAGAGTCAATCTGCCCTGACTGACTAGGCTGTGGATCTGCCCCATAAGTATTCATCAAAATCTGTGGGAATGTCAGGAGCAGAATTGAACAATCTATAGACACCTCCAGGAGAATTGTGAACTAATGCTTACTCCACCACAATGGTCTAAGCATCACCACCTTCACCAACTGTCTACAAATGTGGTCATCATAAACAGAGAAAAAGCATAACGAATTCAGCCACATCAATCCTCAAGAATCAATTCTGTAGTCAGGGCCCCTGGATCGGGTATTCTACTGAAAATCAGTCCAACTGACTTGTTAAACTGGAAGCAAAATTATCTATACGAAATGACCCCAAACACTGAGTAAATGTCTGAAGACCTATGCAACCATGCTGTACTTGAAGCTACTGTCTTAAAGACTCATTGAGCACCAATCTGCCACCATCTTGTCCTGAACTAGAAAATCCTCTGCCTTCAGCGAAATTCCCTGCTGAAAGCACAATCCCACAGAGCTGTGGCTATTTCCACCAATGGTCTTGACCGTGTGCTCCTTAACTTGTTGATACATCTGACTGCTGTCAGATTATACATATGAATGAGCACTGTACACTTTATTTTGTCTTTTGCTAAACTTTAAATTGCTAATGAGGCTGCAAGAAGCAATACATTACTCTGACCATCTTTCCCAAGTCCAAAAGATGCCACAATTTGTGCCCCAGCCCTAAAGACTGGAATCCGATTCTAATACTAGATCTGGGCCCATAGGAAAGATAGCTCAATCGCTCCAAGCCTCTACCAGCGGTGGCCGGTATAGGCAAAAGTGGTGGGGAGGGGGTGGGGCGGGGTCGGAGGGGGGGGAGTAGACAGGCGAAGGAATAGGTATAATTAAACAGACAAATAACGCTATTCTGTCATCTGTCGGCTTCCCCCCGCTTCGCCCTGCCCCGCCTCACTGCACCTACCTGTGCCAGCCGCCGCTGGCCTCTACATGAACTAGCCACTGTTCTAGGTCTTCCTTTGACTCTTTGTCCAACAGAATCATCTGAGAGCAAAACAACTCATATTGCAGATGCTTTATTTTTATTTTTAAGCTATTCAATTGCCTATCATGATGTGGCCCTGGTAATACCGTCTGGATTGAGGAGGATAGATAGGAGTCCTACTGCTCGAGTTAGGTTCCTGAAGGAAATTATAGTAAGTGTCAAGTTGTCCGTTTACTCCTTCCTGATAGCCTTCCCCTTTTTCTGTGTAAGCATTTATATCCCTTTTTCTGAGCCTTTAAGAAACCCCAAAAACCCATTTTCTTTGATGTCACAGGTCTGATTTCTACACACTTAGAATAAAACTCATTTGACTGAGATCCACTGACCCCTGAACCTGGGCCACCAGAACCTCTCTCTTCTGACCGAAAAAGTGTAGAACATCAAGATAGATTACCATTTCAGACCTCTGAACCTTAGAAATGCTGCCACTGGCTTTAATATCTTATGAAATAGGAAGGAGCTGAGGAAAGAACGAAGGGCAGGGCATTGAACCAGAACATCTGCTCCTGCCACAGGAATTGAAGAAACTTCCTGTGGCCCCGAAAGATGGGAACAGTCAGATAAGCATCCTTCAACTCCAACTTCATCATTCAATTTCATTGGAGCAAACTAACTATCCCTTAGGCAAACCACAGTTTCCATCGTGAAATGCCTGTACAAAATAAACTGATTGAGGCTCCTTTGATTTATCACAAGTCTGAACATTTTGTTCTTCTTTTGAATCAGGAATATGTTGGTGAAAAAACCTCCTGGATATTGTGACACCTCTCTATGGCCCCATTGCAGAGAATATCCCTGACCTCTGTTGAAATTAGTTTTACTTTCACCTGGCGGCAATGCAATGGAAATTGAATCCTTTCCTGAAATGGAGGAGCAAGAAATCTAGGTGAAATCACATTACAGTTTGCAACACCCATGGGTCTGGTGAATTAAAATGCCACTTGTACATTCACAAAAGGGCGCACCCCTCCTGAACTTTTGCAAGCGAAAGGGTAGTGACTCTTACCTCGGGTTTCACCTCCACTTCCTTGTCCTGCATATGAGCCAAAGCATCCCTCCTCTTCATTTCTGTTGGAAGAACAAGGGCCCGGAGAATGTGAACTCCCTGTTGTAGAAGGGTATGTAGAAATGTGCATGGCTCGTGAAAAAACTGTGGATTCACCAACTCTGGCATAAACCCGAACCATACACTCTCATCAATGATGTATGTACCTTGGTAAGAGAAGAAAATGTGTGCACATATTTGTCAATTTCTTTTATATAATTATCTCCAAACAGAGACTCCTGCACAAAGCACCCAGCTTCTATTTATGCCATATTTCCCAATTTACGTCCTATCCTTAACAACAAACAATTCCTCCGTGCAAAGGAAATCCCATTGTTGGCATTTCCCAGTAAACAAATGGCTTTCAGGGCCCATTTAGAGACAGTATAAGGACCCAATCCCTCACCCGAACTCTTGACTTCCTGTGAAGCATAAAGGATTCTAGCCAAAGGTACCAGACCATCCGAAATCTTGTCCAAGCATATAGACCAGGCCTTATCCACCTTTTTAGGGCTCGCCTGCTGATGCGCTTGCGCATAGCTGGCGAGCTATATTGCAGCTTAAACAGAGTTTACCTAACTCGGCGATTTGTTGCAGTGCCCGAAGCGCTTGCACATCAAAGCCACCAGCCTCCCTAGGCATCTTAAGCTTCCCCCAGCCGGCATTTCTCCTCCCCTAATTATTCACTGCAAGGCCGGCCGGCCGGCACATCAAAGGTTGCTGCTCCCGGCCGCTATTATTCCCTTCTTGCCTCTCCTCGCTCCCCCCCTTCCCCCCACAGCAATGCCGAGGGCTTGTTTATATTGCAGCCTAACCATCTCCCACGCTGCTCCTGAAACAATTACCGTTGTTGGTTATGATATAATTAATCACTCTAATTATTTTATCAGGGCCACACAGAATTTTATAAAGTCTTTTGCTGGCATTTTCATTTTATGCTGATTGCTATTTTACACCTTTCACATGCTGGCGATTTGCTTCAAAGGAATACATTCATCCTGCATCCCGTTACTAGAGCTTTCTCCTCTTCTGCTATATAAGGGTTTTAGTTGAATTTCATTGATCTTTTACTAATGATTTATAAAAAGTGCCACCCACCACACAGCTCCACCTACACAGCTCCACCGATGCACCCACCACACAGCTCCACAGAGGCACCCACCACACAGCTCCACAGAGGCACCCACCACACAGCTCCACAGAGGCACCCACCACACAGCTCCACCGATGCGCCCACCTCCATCGATGCACCCACCACACAGCTCCACCAATGCACCCACCACACAGCTCCACCGAGGCACCCCCCACCCAGCTCCACCGAGGCACCCCCCACCCAGCTCCACCGATGCACCCACCACACAGCTCCACCGACACAGCTCCACCGATGCAACCCACCACACAGCTAAATTGATGCAACCACCACACAGCTCCACTGATGCAACCACCACACAGCTCCCCTGATGCAACCACCACACAGCTCCACTAATGCAACCACCACACAGGTCCACTGAGGCACCCACCACACAGCTCCACCGAGGCACCCACCACACAGCTCCACCTACACAGCTCCACCGATGCACCCACCACACAGCTCCACAGAGGCACCCACCACACAGCTCCACAGAGGCACCCACCACACAGCTCCACCGATGCACCCACCACACAGCTCCACCGATGCGCCCACCTCCACCGATGCACCCACCACACAGCTCCACCGATGCAGCCACCACACAGCTCCACCGATGCACCCACCACACAGCTCCACCTACACAGCTCCACCGATGCACCCACCACACAGCTCCACCTACACAGCTCCAGAGATGCACCCACCACACAGCTCCACCGATGCACCCACCACACAGCTCCACCGATGCAGCCACCACACAGCTCCGCCGAGGCACCCACCACACAGCTCCGCCGGGGCACCCACCACACTGCTCCGCCGAGGCACCCACCACACAGCTCTGCCGAGGCACCCACCACACAGCTCCGCCGAGGCACCCACCAGACAGCTCCCCCGAGGCACCCACCACACAGCTCCGCCGAGGCACCCACCACACAGCTCCGCCGAGGCACCCACCACACAGCTCCGCCAAGGCACCCACCACACAGCTCCACCGATGCACCCACCTCCACAGATGCACCCACCACCCAGCTCCACAGATGCACCCACCACCCAGCTCCACAGATGCACCCACCACCCAGCTCCACCGATGCTCCAACTAAGCTCCACCAATGCACCCACCACACAGCTCCACCAATGCATCCACTAAGCTTCACCGATGCACCCACCACACAGCTCCACCAATGCATCCACTGAGCTTCACCGATGCACCCACCACACACCTCCACCGATGCACCCACCACACAACTCCACCGATGCACCCACCACACACCTCCACCGATGCACCCACCACACATGCCCCCACCACACAGCTCCACAGATGCCCCCACCACACAGCTCCACCAATACACCCACCACACAGCTCCACCGATGCACCCACCACACAGCTCCACCGATGCACCCACCACACAGCTCCACCGATGCACCCACCACACAGCTCCACCGATGCACCCACCACACAGCTCCACCGATGCACCCACCACACATCTCCACAGATGCACCCACCACACAGCTCCGCCGAGGCATCCACCTACATAGTTCCACCGATGCACCCACCACACAGCTCCACCTACACAGCTCCAGAGATGCACCCACCACACAGCTCCACCGATGCACCCACCACACAGCTCCACCGATGCAGCCACCACACAGCTCCGCCGAGGCACCCACCACACAGCTCCGCCGGGGCACCCACCACACAGCTCCGCCGAGGCACCCACCACACAGCTCCGCCGAGGCACCCACCACACAGCTCCACCGAGGCACCCACCAGATAGCTCCGCCGAGGCACCCACCACACAGCTCCGCCGAGGCACCCACCACACAGCTCCGCCGAGGCACCCACCACACAGCTCCGCCAAGGCACCCACCACACAGCTCCACCGATGCACCCACCTCCACAGATGCACCCACCACCCAGCTCCACAGATGCACCCACCACCCAGCTCCACAGATGCACCCACCACCCAGCTCCACCGATGCTCCAACTAAGCTCCACCAATGCACCCACCACACAGCTCCACCAATGCATCCACTAAGCTTCACCGATGCACCCACCACACAGCTCCACCAATGCATCCACTGAGCTTCACCGATGCACCCACCACACACCTCCACCGATGCACCCACCACACAACTCCACCGATGCACCCACCACACACCTCCACCGATGCACCCACCACACATGCCCCCACCACACAGCTCCACAGATGCCCCCACCACACAGCTCCACCAATACACCCACCACACAGCTCCACCGATGCACCCACCACACAGCTCCACCGATGCACCCACCACACAGCTCCACCGATGCACCCACCACACAGCTCCACCGATGCACCCACCACACAGCTCCACCGATGCACCCACCACACAGCTCCACAGATGCACCCACCACACAGCTCCGCCGAGGCATCCACCACACAGCTCCGCCGATGCACCCACCACACAGCTCCGCCGATGCACCCACCACACAGCTCCGCCGAGGCATCCACCACACAGCTCCGCCGAGGCATCCACCACACAGCTCCACCGAGGCATCCACCACACAGCTCTGCCGAGGCACCCACCACACAGCTCCGCTAAGGCACCCACCACACAGCTCCACCGACACAGCTCCACCGATGCACCCACCACACAGCTCCACCGAGGCACCCACCACACAGCTCCACCTACACAGGTCCAGCGATGCACCCATCACACAGTTCCACCGACACAGCTCCACCGATGCAGCCACCACACAGCTCCACCGATGCAGCCACCACACAGCTCCACCGATGCAGCCACCACACAGCTCCACCGATGCAGCCACCACACAGCTCCACCGATGTACCCACCACACAGCTCCGCCAATGCACCCACCACACAGCTCCGCCGATGCACCCACCACAAAGCTCTGCCGAGGCACCCACCACACAGCTCCGCCGAGGCACCCACCACACAGCTCCGCCGAGGCACCCATCACACAGCTCCGCCGATGCTCCAACTAAGCTCCATCAATGCACCCACCACACAGCTCCGCCGATGCACCCACCACACAGCTCCGTGGATGCACCCACCACAAAGCTCCGCCGATGCTCCCCCCACACAGCTCCGCTGTGGCACCCACCACACAGCTCCGCCGTGGCACCCACCACACAGCTCCACCGATGCTCCAACTAAGCTCCACCAATGCACCCACCAAACAGCTACACCAATGCACACACCACTCAGCGCAACTACAGCATCACTGGTTCAAATATGTTCTTTCAATTTTTGAAGCTTTCACGCTTTATTACAAATTACAAAAAGATGTTAATATTTCACTTCTGTTCTTGGATTTTCGTCACAATAAAAAACACTGAACATAATCTTCACAAATGTTATTTACAAAAGTTTAAGCTATTGCCATTACAAATTAAATAAATTATTTAAGTATTAATTATTTGAAAAAATTAAAAGCCATTGTTATTTGTAACAGAAATACATCTAAGTCACGTAAATACAAAACATGTTGCATTGCAAATGCTATAGGTGTCACATTTGCGAAAGTTACAACTATTGGCATTGTAAATGACACAGCTATTAATTTAGCTATTTAAAAAAAAACACATAAATAAAAATAATTCATTTATAACACCAATAGCTCAAACTTCCCTAATGCGAGCCCTATTGCATTTCCAATCCTTGTTCTGGGATCCTTGCCTCCCCAAGATTGAACACAAGATTGAATTCCACATCCAATATGACTTCCAGTGCTTTATCCCGTTTTAGGTTGAATTTACCACATCATCGTCAATATCATAGTACATGTTGTACCCAACGTTGTCCGTGCGTACATCCATCTCTTACGTTGATGTCCAGCAGACCTCATAAAAGAACCATATTTCATAGGATTTAAATGCATTTCTTCCTGAGAAACTGAGCTTACACAGTCATCATTTTTGTCTTACTTCATCCTGCACATTCAAGGGCCTTCTTTTAGCAACTTTCCTAGCCATAGACAGAGAATTAGAATTTGCAGTTGCCACAAAATCTGAGGCCAACAATTTAAATGAAGTGGACATTGCCTTTGAAATTGATTTTGCGCCTGAAGTATCCAGCAAGTCCCAAAGGTTGCGCTCAAACATCTCTTTCTCTGATTCCGCAACATTCCCATTGTGCGCAATATCGCCTTGAACACTTGTTTTAATACCTTTACAAACATCTTTTTTCAATATCTTTCTCCAGTAACGTTTTCAATGTCTTTTTCCTAATCTGTTTAGTCTTTTTTAATATTCTTTATTCAATATTTTTTTTCAATATGTTTTCGATATTTTTTTCAATATCTTTTTTTTCGGAGCATTTAACTCCAAAATGTGGGTTAATAAACCCAAATCAAGTATATCATTTTTAGTTTGCACAGAGACATTAATAAATCATAAAGTTAGCATGCGTAAAACACATTACTACACATTTTTTTTACTATTGGACAAAAATTGCACACCAGGCCTAATAGAAACGATCATCTCTTTTCTAAAAAAAAAATTGCTGAAGCATATACAACATAGAGTGAACTGCTCTTATCAAAACTGGCGAAAGATCATTTGGAGGGAAAACGTTATATCCTCTTGTACACGTCCCACAATCAGCAAATGCATCAAATAACAAAGACCAACAAACAAGATTATCAGGAGCGCGGTTAATTTTCTACATGCGTCCCATCATGAAATAAATAAATAAACAAGATTCCTCAGGGCGCATTCACAGCTGAACTCGCGGGGTGAAAAACAAACCGTTCAACTCTGTCTTGCAACAAGCTATTGCTGCAATGTATCCCCCAAATAAATAAACAATGGTCTCAATGGAGCTGAGATTTCTGTAATCAATTAGTGCAGTACAACACTCTCTCAAGCTAAATAAATAAATGTTCAGCCCAACAGCAAAGGCACACAGAAAACACTTATCTCAGCAGCAGGAGAAGAAGCGGAGGTTTTGTTCTCTGGCCCATTTACTGGACGCTTGATTGATTCTTGATAGTCACTTCCTGTTGGAGACTTGCATTATGGGCTATATGTTTCTTTGAAGTGATGTGCAAGAAACAGTTAGGATAGACAATTCATAACATGAGTTTCTTTCTGGAACTAAAATCAGGCAGTAAACATAGCCTGGTTCCAGCACCAGGCCCCCACAAAATCCTCTCTTACAGAACAGAGAGAGCACAGAACACTCTCCCATTCCTGACAAAGCCTCTCCTCCCCTGGGCCACCTTCATGCACCACACTATATCAGTCCACTGCTGCCATTGACCACCTGCTTGTAGCAGGTGAATACCAGGCAGCAGCGGGAGCGTCACCCCACTGGCTCAAAGCCAGCAGCTGAAAAATAAAACAATATTTTACTATTGTTTTATTTTTCCGCTGCTGGCTCTGAACCAGCGTGTGCAGGGATGAAGAGCGGGCCATTGGAGGTGGGAGGAGGAGTGGTAGATGTACACTTTTAATTGCACATGTCAGTTTGGTCATCCGTCTTAGGTCGGACAAATAGACATGCACACTTAGGTTTCTCCAACCTGGCTGTATTGCACAGCCGACTTGGAGAACCAGCACAGACTCCCTGTGCCATAGCAAGCGTTAATCCAGCCGCTTCAGGCCTATCCCCCAGCCGCTCTCATACTTAAGAGCCAGAAACTGGAAGCAGAGGAGAGCAAGGCAGCCAGCAGCACCAGATAAGTGTTTTTTTTGGTATACAACCGTTACAACGCAACTTTTACAACGACCTACCATTACAACGCAACTTTTACCATGCAAACTATTACAACGCATTGCGCTGGGGGGCGCTCTAGGATAGGGAATAGGTTAATTTACTATCCAATAACCTTCCCTACTATCCACGGGGACTGGAGTTGGAATAGTAAATTAAACTATTCACTATCCAGCGCCTAAAAGCATTATGCGTTGTAATGGTATGCGTGGTAAAAACCGCGTTGTAAAGGTAGGCGTTGTAAAAGTATGCGTTGTAATGTCATACATCCGTTTTTTTATTATTCAAACTACCACCCCCGTCGTGCACTACCCGTGCGCTTCCCGCTGGCCCCCTCTATCCCCCTCTACCTGCCCTGCCGATATTTATCTGTGTCAGCCACCTCTGTAAACAGAAGTCGCTTTTTCCCAGAATGGGAAAACTGAGTGAGGATTTGGATTCAGTGATTCTGGGTGTGCAACTTATTCCTTATTCCAGGAGAATCAACTCAAGACATCTGAGTGCATGTCTGAAGATGCCATCAGGAGTCATTTTTTCCAGCCACTTTGTATTCCTCCACATAAATATGACTACCTTGTAAACAGTGCCTCTTTCATTCATCTGTCACTGTCACAAGGGAACCTTTCACTTTCTAACAAAGAATATTATACTCACAAAGGTCCTCTCAATCGAAACAACGTCCTTTCCAGCCGTGGCCGGTAGTGGGAGTACCTGCCGGGAGGTGACGTGGGGAGGGGAAGGGGCAGGGTGGGGGGTAGTAATGTATGGATTACGGAACTTAACAGGAATGCAAACATATAAATAAATAAAATGAATTTCGTTGAGCGCACTGCATCAACAAATGCGATGCAGTGCGCGCAACGGGGTCTTTCTCATTCGAAGTTCAAAGAGTTCATCACTCTCAAGACAAGACACTGCATCACTCGTTAGTTTCTGTCATTGAAAAATCTCTTCTTTTGGTTTAACTCCGACTCCTGTTCAGGTTAACTTTTTAAGATAGGAACCATGTCAGATTCAAACCAGATCTTATACAGAGTACTGAGTACCTAACATTATTAATGGTTAGACTTCATGTATTTCTTACTGATGTAGCGGCTGGTTGCTTATTGGAAGAGAGAAAGTTTTAACTTGCTGTGTTTTGATTGGGTGGTCAAGGCCTATATGAAGGATGACAGCGTGAAGATTGAAGCTAGGTGCAGTATAACATAACTGTTACACACATGCACACACGCACACACACGCATAGAAGGCAATGTTTATTCACAAGCTACTAATCAACAGATTAGAGTAAAAAAACTGATCAAATATAAAAGAGTAGTTACCATTTGTCTATTGTCGTTTTGTCCTATTCATTCAACTGATGTCTAAGCATTTAGCCTTACAGGTAACTGGTTCCTGGTTAGAAGTTTATAGCTTTCCTCAACTGCAATATTATTCGAATAGAACAAGACAGTGTCATCTTGTGGTAAATATTTTAGTAATTTACCTTGATCGGAATATCTATAATATCAATAAGGTCAAGTATGAAGAGCAGAGTCCGTGGTGGTTAGAATTTCAGGAGTCTTTATTCAGTAACTCCAGTTAAGGGAGAGCTCCGTCACTTAAGGAGGTTCGGGATAAGTCTCTGTTTTAATCATCACAAGTACAACATTTTATACATTTCTTGTCACAGGAAAAAGGAAGAAGCTCTCCTCGGGAAAATTTCAGTTACTGTGTTGTAATCATACAGAAGTCACGGCAGAAGCGGTATGTTGGGAAATAACCCTAGGCTGGTTCCTTAGATAAGGAAAAACGATTGTGACAGGATGTCTGGTGTCGTGCCTTGGCAAACAGGAGCCGGTTTCTCGGAATAGGCTTGACCATAAGAGTGTGTGGTTGCAGCTAGAGGAAGAAATGTGCCGCGCGCAATCTTACGTTTATGTGTCCGAGTTTTCTAGTTACCATTACGATGAGCCCGGGACATGAAAGAGAGGGTGTATAATGGGACATAAGTAACGAAAAATATCCACTTTCCACATTCCTTCCTTGTCCCATAATATACCCTTTTAAAATGATCTTCCTTAATCTACCTCTATGTTCATTAGGTTGTCCATTTGTTCCTGCAACATGATCTTTACCTCCTCTTTCTTTCTAGTTTGGGGTCTGGGAATACAAGCAGTGATACAAAAGGTAAGTAGACATAATATCGAGTTTTTTATTTCGACTAGACATAATATCGCGTTTTTAATTTCGACTAGACATAATATCGACTAGACATAATATAGACTAGAAAAATATCGACTAGAAAAATGTAATATCGACTAGAATATCAATAATATCGAATCAAAAATATAGATGGACATAATATTGACTAGACAGAATATAGACAACAAAAAAATCGAATTTAAGATAAGTTAATATTAAAGTTAAATTTTTGTGTAATATAATTCTGTAGCGGGTTGTGGGTTTATAGGGGAATAGGGTGGGAAGTAATTTATTATAATTAATTAAATATGTTATTTAATTAATTGGTATTTATTTAAAAGTAATTGTTAATTAATTATTAATTGGTAATTAATTAAAATATAATTGGTGATTAATTTTAATTGATTAATTGATAAATATATTATTGTGAGTAATTTATTTTCTGTAGCGGGTTGTGGGTTTATAGGGGAATAGGGTGGGAAGTAATGTAAATACAATTAATTAAATATGTAAATTAATTAAAAGTTATTTATTTAGAATTAATTGTTCAATAATTATTAATTGGTAATTAATTACAATATAATAGGTAAATACATTTAAATGATTAATTGATAAATATGTTAATTTAATTTATTTAATTTCTGTAGTGGGTTGTGTGTTTATAGAGGAATAGTTTTGGAATTAATTTAATTGTAAGTAATTACATTGTTTTAAAAAATATATTGAGTTTATTTTGTAAAATATTTGTAAAATTTTAATTTATTGATTGTTAATAGGTAAATTATTGGTGTTAGTAGGTAATTTATATTATTAAATAATTTGTATTTTATAATTTAATAAATTATTTAATATAATTTACACAATTCTAAAATTTTTAAAATATTTTGTAATAGATTTTACTATTTATGTTATTTATATATATATAAGAAGTATTTACTTTCCCTACTGTTGCACTCACTGGAGTTGGAATAGTAATTTTTACCTCTAGGCTATCCAATGCTTACCCTACTGTTACACTCACTGGAGTTGGAATAGTAATTTAAACCCCTACGCTATCCAAAGCTTTCCCTACTGTTGCACTCACTGGAGTTGGAATAGTAATTTTAACCTCTATGCTATCCAACGCTTTCCCTACTGTTACACTTTCTGGAGTTGGAATAGTAATTTTAACCCCTACGCTATCCAACGCTTTCGCTACTGTTGCACTCACTGGAGTTGGAATAGTAATTTTAACCCCTTCGCTATCCAACGCTTTCCCTACTGTTACACTCTTTGGAGTAGGAATAGTAATTTAAACCCCTATGCTATCCAACGCTTACCCTACTGTTACACTCACTGGAGTTGGAATAGTACATTTTACCCCTACGCTATCCAACGCTTACCCTACTGTTACACTCACTGGAGTTGGAAAAGTAATTTTAACCCCTACGCTATCCAACGCTTTCTCTACTGTTACACTTTCTGGAGTTGGAATAGTAATTTTAACCCCTACGCTTCCAACGCTTTCCCTACTGTTGCACTCACTGGAGTTGGAATAGTAATTTTAACCCCTACGCTATCCAACGCTTTCCCTACTGTTCCACTCTCTGGAGTAGGAATAGTAATTTAAACCCCTACGCTATCCAACGCTTTCCCTACTGTTACACTCTCTGGAGTTGGAATAGTAAATTTTACCCCTACGCTATCTAACGCTTACCCTACTGTTACACTCTCTGGAGTTGGAATAGTAAATATTACCCCCACGCTATCCAACGCTTACCCTACTGTTATACTCATTGGCTCATTGGAGTTGGAATAGTAATTTTTACCCTTACGCTATCCAACGCTTTCCCTACTGTTGCACTCACTGAAGTCGTTAGAGTAAATTTAACCCTCTCGCTATTCTACGGTAAAAATATTGTATATGTTTTGTTAATAATATGCAGAGATATATATATATATAAGTATTAATCTTTTTTTTTAAGTTACATTAATTATTTCTTAATTTTACATTTATTTAAGTATTTTAAATATGTTTATATTAATTTAATTTATTGTTATATTACTTTTAGGTTACTTTTAACATACTTAAAAAATTCGATATTTTGACATTCTATATTTTTTACACTCGATATTTTGGAGTCGATATTTTTGTACTTACCTGTTTGAAGATAGGAAGTCGATATTCTGTCAGTCGATATTTTATCTTCGATATTTTGGCATCTCAATATTTTGTCTGTAGATGTTCTGTCAGTGATCCGATACAAAAACTACAGAGTGCTGGGCCACTCTGAATACAAAGGCAACAGGTGAAGAAAATAGCTAGAGCAAGGCCTATGATGGTAAGGGCCTTCCATCCCCATGTGGACAGGAGGCCCCAGAGCCATCCCGTCAGGGACCAGGTTTCAGTGTCCTTATCTATTTTACTGGAAAGTACGTGAAGGCGGGAAATAGCGGAATACACTGAGGGTGCATTATCTGGAATGTATATACAACAGCTGGACCCAATCAATTTACATACGCCACTACGGTCGGCCAATATTATGTCTAGAACCATTCGGTTTTGTAACATCATGAGTCTGTCGGCAGCCATCTCAGCTGTGATATTGTTTAATGCACCAGCGGTTTCGTTTATGGCTGCTTGGACTACACGAGTCAGTTGCCTTATGTGGCGGCTATTGATCATCGGCCCCCAGAAAGGGACGAGACCTTTGAAAAAATCGCCAGCCTCTTGTCCCGCTGTATCTTCGGCATCTATGGCCCCCCTTCGCCTTCTTTTAATTACGGTCAGAGGGCCAATCAGATGGTAATCTGCTGGGGCTGTGTAAGTAGGAGGAAGGAGAAATGCAATGTAGCATTTCCCAGACCAGCCTTGGGGTAACCAAGTACGTGCGTGGGGTCCACAGATGAAATAGGTGTTGGGGCAGTGACCATCGTTGGGAAATTGAGGTCAGGTAGGGTGTATGTCTTATTACACTCACTTTCTCCCATTTTCTGACCCTTGCCCTTTCCTCTTACACAGAATAGGCCCTTTTGGGGCACTGCCCATCCTCCCTGTTCTGTCTGTCTCTTTTGGACCGAAAACGTTTCCCTAAAGGAGGTAGTGTCGTTAACCGCTTCCGTGCGGTGCGAATTCCCCGCCCATGCTGACTCCGCCTTGCGCGGGTGGAGTCATGACGGAACGGTTCCGTCATACGCACAGCTCACCCGACGTGCATGACGGAACCATTCCGTCACAGCATCGAAGGTGCTAAAGAGGGAAATAACTGATATTTTCACTATTATCTGCCCGTCCCCATGTCATGGTGAAGTTCACCATCTTTTCAACGGCTCGTACTGTCTTTGCTTTTATTTCCTTCCATGTACTAGTGGTCTTGGTCTTGGTCTCAGGAATGTTTCTAACAGAAGCGGAGAATATCATAGAAAATGCATAGGTAGATCCAGCATAGCCAAAAGGGAGAGGGAGAAAAGGCATCCCCCCATGTACAGAATGTGGCATTAAACCACAGACCCAACAGTTGGTTTTGTTAATAACCATTTGATGTTGGTGGAGTGTGGAGATAAACGTATTATTGATAAATTCTTTTCTTCTATTTTCGAGATGTGGAGGGAGATCTATATGGGAATGCATAGCTGTGTTGTTCAAAAGCGCTGGGGAAGATGGTGGGAAAGCTAGATGAAGGAACCAACCTAGGCAAGCCGTGATACAAAAAAATAAAAATCATCATAAATAAAAAGATCCAAACCCTGTTATGCAATAATTTTACACATTGAAACATATTCTTCATGTTTTGCTGCTAGTCTGAGTCAATTATGCATACGTGACAGGACACTTCCCAGCAAACGCTTCACCAAAACTACGTCTTGGACTTAGCTAGCTGCCGGCAGGTCGAGGTCAGATGCAATGTCTCTAGCTTGTTTCTGATGGGATCACAGCCGCAATCTGTATTCCTCTTGAGGGGAAAGTTCAGGAAGGGGTGAAATAGAGTCTGTTGTCTCAGTGTCTATATTCTCGGAACCAGTGACAATGTCAGTAGGTGTTGGTCCGAAGAATTTCTTGCAGTGGCTAGCGTGGAGCCATCCTTTCCTTCCCTCCACCTTGACCGCAGTTCTCGTCGTGAGTAGCACCAACTTGGGAGACGTCCACCTTCTTTCCAGGGGACTGGCGCAGCCAAAATTCCTCACAAGGATCCAGTCCCCAGGCTGGATGGTGTGTTCCTCGGGTGTGGTTTTGTCTGGAAAGGCTGCAGCCACCTGTGAACGACAAGAACGTAGTGCAGACATCAAGGAAGCTAGGTAATCAGTCAGAACATTAGAATCAATATCAGTTAACTTTCTAGGGGATGGGACGCCCCAGATATTCGGAGGCCTCCCATATGTGACTTCGAAGGGAGACAGACCCGTCCGGGAATGTGCCACCATTCGCATGTAACAGAGAGCAACAGGAAGAGCTGTAACCCAGTCTATTTGTTTGTTACGTTAAACGTTACGTTAAAATTATTTGTACCGCGTACGTTCACCAACAGTTTCATGGCGCTCTTGACATAACGGCAACTAGGGTGGAGGAGTTACTCGGGTATTGACTGAAACAAGAAGGTCTTCAGGAGTTTACGGAAGTGATCGTAGGTGGGGCAGAGGCGGAGTGCAGTAGGAAAAGAATTCCTGGTGGCGGGTGCCATGGCAGAGAAGCTGAGGCCGCCGTGCTTTTTCCGCCTGGTTTTAGGGATAACCAGGAGGTTATGAGTAGCAGAACGGAGGTCTCTAAGAGGGACATACCGTATCAGGCAGGAAGAAATGAATGCTGGGGCTGAATCAGATAGGGCTTTGAAAACGACACAGCCAAGTTTAAAGATGCAGCGTTTAGAGATGGGGAGCCAATGGAGGCTACGCAGAAGAGGAGTGACATGCTGGTATTTTGGCTGGCGAAAGAGCAGGCGGGCTGCCTGGTTCTGGACAAGTTGCAGCCGGTGGAGGTGGATTGATGGAATTCCGGCATACAACGTGTTAGCATAGTCGAGTCTGGAAGTGATCAATGCTAGGATGACTAAAATCAGAGCATCTCTAGTGAGGAACCTACTGATCTTACGGATCCGCCTAAGGTGAAAAAAGCAGGATGAGGTAACTGCATTGATTTGAGGCCTCATGGAGAGGTCCTCAGAAATGATCACCCCCAGACTCTTCACTGTGCTAACTGGGCTAGGTGGAGTCCCCAGAGAGGAGGGCCAAAAGGTGGAATTCTACGGATTAGTGGAGCCCCCAATTAGTACCAGCTCAGTTTTTGTAGGGTTCAGTTTAAGCTGACTATGGAGCATCCACTCAGCAATGTTGAGCATGGTGGATTGAAAGTTGGAACGCGAGAAGGGAAAGGGATCAATGGGAAAAATTAACTGAAGATCATTTGCGTAGTTGAAAATGGTGACCGGTGTATTACGGAGGGAGACAAGAAGGGGCTGAAGGTACAAATTAAACAATAAGGGTGAGAGCGCGGAGCCCTGAGGGACCCCGCAAGTAAGGAGTGAATAGGGCGCAGAAAAGGTAGATAGATGGACTGCTTGAGTACGATGGCTCAGAAAGGATCTGAGCCATTCGAGGGCCACCCCCTGGATGCCGGCATTGTTGACACGGTCGATCAGAATAGTATGATCGACCGTGTTGAATGCAGCCGACAGGTCCAAGAGGACAAGGGCCTGGGAGATGTTGTTGTCGGGACCTTTCCTCAAGACATCCATGACGGCTACCATGACCGCCTCGGTGGAGTGAAGGGGTCTAAAGCCAGCTTGTTGGTTGTCTAGGAAGGAGGAGTTCTCTATAAAGGTACTCAGGCAGCGAGTGACGTAGGTCTCAAGAATTTTGCCCAAATAGGCAAGAAGGGAAATAGGGCGGTAATTACTTAGGATGGTGGGGTCAGCATTGGTTTTTTTTAGAATGGGAATAACAGCTGCCTGTTTAAAGGAACAGGGGACCTCCCCAGTAGCAAGAGAGTTGTTGAGCAAAGCTAATGGGGGGCCCGGGCATGCAAGAAAGGCTTCTCTAAGGATCTGAGGGGGGCAACAGTCATTGGGTGTGCCTGAGCTGACTTTATGAAGAAGAGCGGAGAATTCATCTTGAGAGATTGGTGGAAGCTGAGTCAGGCGGCTAGAATTCATAGGGGGGGGGAGGTAACATATTTTAGCTAATTTGGTCTTCAGAGTCTGATTGTGCCGTTCGACTAGGCCTTGCTGTCTGGGGGTGTCGAACACAGTGGAATCTCCAGGTGTATCCTAACAGTAAAGAGACAGCCTCCATTAGTTTGGAGGAGAATGGCTGTCCATTGTCAGAGTATATGACTCTTGGCAACCCGTATCGAGGGAAAAATTCCCTCACCAATTGTTTAGCTGTTATCTGGGCACCATAATCTGGAACTGGGTATGCTTCAGTCCATCGGGTTAAGGTACAGACTACTACGAGGACATACTTATGTCCCCGACATCTTTCCATTTGTATGTAGTCCATTTGGAGGACTTCAAAGGGGTAGTTTGGGGGGTGGAACCCTCCATGCTCAACCGAGACACTTTTGCCTGGATTGAACTGACAGCAAATAATACAGGTGCGTACCTTTTGTTTGGCCGCTGAGCTCAGATGTTTGTTATGCCATACCATACTTAGACTATCCAACATCCCTTTTTCCCCGAGATGCGCGGGACCATGGGCAGTTTCTATTATTACAGGAACCCTTATGTCAGCGAGAAACCATTTGGATTTATCCTTTGTTATCCAGCCCTGATCTGTGCGGGAACCTCACTCTTCTTCCTATTTTCTCTTTTCGGTCTCTGTAGCTTGGTTTTGGATGTCTATTACATCTTTGGTAGGATCGATAACTGGATAAGCAGTCTTAATGGTAATTTCAGTACTCAGTGTTCCTGTCTGAGCAGCGTGTTTAGCTGTGGCATCCGCCAGAGCATTACCTCTGGAAACAGAGTCCATGACTTTTGTGTGTGCTCTGCATTTCAATATAGCTACTTCTGCGGGCCTGTGTATTGAATCTAGTAGCTGAAGAATAAGATCCCCATACTGTATCTTAGTTCCATGGGAGGTCAGAAAACCTCTCTCTATCCATAGAATTCCAAAATTGTGGACCACCCCGAAAGCATATTGTGAATCGTTGTAGATGTTAACCTGTTTTCCTATTGACCACTCTCATGCTTGTGTAAGAGCTATGAGTTTTGCTGCTTGGGCTGAATGTACGAGTATTCTGGCTGCCAAGAGGACTGTATTTTCTGTAGTGACAGCATAAGCTGCTGAGAGTTCGCCTGTTTGGAGGCGCATACAGGAACCATCTACGAACAGTGTGTGTTCTGGTGCACTTAAGGGTACATCTACAAGATCAGACCGGGGTTTTGTGACTAGTTCGACTATCTCTAAGCAGCCGTGGGTTTGGTTGTCTGCTGGAAAAGTGGGCAACAGTGTAACTGGGTTGAGGATATTGCATCGTTTGATGATAATGTGGGGTTGGAATAATGTGACTTCATAACCTGTGAGACGAGCTATGGTCAAGTGTTGTGTCTGTGTCCTATTCAAAAGTAATTCTACTGCATGTGGGACCTGCACTTCCAGAGGATGTCCTATACAATGGAGTCACTTTGTCGAATTGCTAGAGCCGTAGCTGCAACAGATTTTAAGCAGGCAGGCAAGCCTTGTGCAACAGGGTCGAGAGTACTGGAAAAATAAGCACAGGGACGATGTTTATTGGCCTGTGTTTGTGTGAGCACTGATAAGGCTGTACCTTCCCGTTCCGTGACGAAGAGGACAAAAGGTTTTACATAATCTGGTGTATCTAGGACAGGTGCAGAACATAATGCTTGTTTAAGAGTGTCAAAAGCAAAGGTATGATCAGGTGTCCATGGCAATGGAGAAGAGGTGGCAAAATCGGAGGTCGTTAACTGTATCAGGGGTTTGGCCAAATAGGCGAACTGGGGAATCCACTGCCTACAATAGGAAGTGAGGCCAATAAAGGCACGGACTTCTTTTGTGTCTTAGGGACAGGAATGTTAAAAACGAGTTGGATTCTTTCAGGTGTGAGTGCCCTACCCTCCTTTGACAGCAGGTGTCCTAAGTATGCCACCTGCTGTAAACACAATTGCAATTTAGAGGATACTTTGTGGCCATGTTGTGCAAGAAACATTAGGACAATTCGTGACGCTTGTTTGCATTCCTGTTCGGAACGTGCGGTGATCAGTAAGTCATCGACATATTGTAACAATGTTGTAGTGGAAGGCAGAACAATGTCGTCCAACTGTCTTTTTAGTGCTTGACTGTAGATACTGGGACTTTTTGTATACCCTTGGGGAGCTCGTGTGAAACAGAAACTACGACCTTGTGGTGAGAATCCGAATAGGTGGTGACTGTCTGGATGAATGGGTATACTGAAGAAAGCGTTCTTAAGATCAATGACTGTGAAATGTGTTGCATCAGGATCTATAGCTGTTAGCAGAGTACTAATGTCTGAAACCGCAGGGTATTGTGGTACCACACATTTATTAAGCTCACGTAAATCAACCACAAGTCTGTAAACTGGTGGTGCGCCGTCATCTGTTTTCTTGCGTACTGGCAGAACAGGCGAATTACATATATTGGAAGGTACCTCTCTGACCACTCCTTTTTGTATCAGGTCGTCGATAATCTAAATAAGGGCTTGTTCCGCATCTGGAGGTAACTTGTATTGGCGGAAACGAGGCAGGACAACACCTTCTTTTAACGAGACTATGTGTGGTGTAATATCCATGAATCCTACGTCAGTCGGGTCAGTGGCCCATAATGTAGCAGGAATATCCCTCAATCTGTCATCTAATTCTCGTGTGTTGCAGTGACCTTTGAAATCTCTGAGGAATAGTCGGACCCCTTCCGGGGAGCAGCATAACACAGCACCCTGTTCCTTTAATGTCTGGATGCCAAGTACATTTTCGGGACAGGACTTAGTGAGTACCAAATCGGTGGAAGCTGTAAGAGGGCCAACCTGGAGTGACATTGGTTCAGAAACTTTGTTGATGACTGGTGTACCTGAAAAACCCAAGGAAATACTATTCAAACCAAAGATGTCACGATTCTGGAAACCTCAGGATCAGGGTGATGCCAAAAGGGGTCCACCTCCTGATTTCCCCACACTCTGACTGCACAAATAACACAGAGCGTAAAGGTAATCAAGCGAGGGATAAATCAGGGAAGGTAAGGAAAGGGTCTGGAACGGATGGGATAGCTGAAACGACAAGAAAGAGAAGATTATCACATCAATCCTGACTACTCTCATTCAAGTCTCGCTAGTGGAACGGTACATACCAATATATCAGGAGGGGGACCTCTTTCCTCTAAGACCATAGATACTTCTCTATACCAGAGGGCTCCCTGTAAAGAAACCACTTGTTATTAAGGATTCTACAATTTTCAGCACGGCAGCAAAAAGGCCAAACCTTCACCACACATACCATATACTGCTTCCCTTGAATAACAAATAGTTTTCTCCAGTAACCCAGTTGTGATAGGTAGTGATGCGGCCGTAGTTTCAAATCAAGGAAGTTCTAGAAAGTCGTGAATTTCTATTTCAATGCACTCCCAGTTCAATCCAGGACAAAAAAGAGTTCAATTTAGTATTCCTAGCTGGGCCCAACTACTAAATGGAATACTAACAAAAATAGAACTAAACAATACTTCCTCGTCCGAGGCTTACCAGCTCCCTGTTGTTTGGATAGTTCAAAGATGCATCCGAGGCTTACCAATCCCTAGTATTAGGATAGTTCAAACATGTGGTTGTACGATTCTTATCGTTTCCAGCAACCCAAACAGTTACAGTGCCAGCTGCTTTCGCCTCGCGGTATCCACTCGCGATGTAGATCAAGGCACCGTAGTGAATCGTAGAGCAAACACCCTTCTTTCCCATTAATAGTCCAAAACGAAAAAGCGCCCCTTGCAGCGGGCACACAGGCACCGGAGATCTTCCCTCGCGGCAGCCGCTCGCGATCGGGAAATCCTGCTTTCAACACACGAATCCTTTTCACCGCCGCCGTTACACCAACCCGGCGTTTTTTCCAGTAAGGACACGCTTCTCTCTCTGCGCAGCAGCCGCTCGCGACCAGAAAGATGAACGGAGGGAAAGCCTTCCCTCCCGTCTGCTTGGCAATGCGTGAGGACCTCGCCACGCAGAACTGCAGCCAAATACAAATACGAATCTTCAATCCTGGAACAAAGCTCCCAACACAGGGAACGCGACCACACTCTCTCTTTCTCAATTCCAAGGAGTAATCATTTACAGCGCCATCTAGTGGTTATCACAATATATAGACTCTGTTCCTTTTCATCCCTATGGGATTTGTAGTCCTGTAGGCGCAATTACTCGAATCCTGACAGTATGCCCTCCTCAACGGCGCCTTCTAGCACCAGGTTTCCCAGGATTCTGGCCATAAAATCGTCGAACTGCAAGAGGGGCATGTACTTCAGTACAGGGTTCCCAGGAGTCATCCTCCGAGTCGTATCCTTTCCATGATATTAGATACCACAGCTTCCCTCGTTGGTATTTAGAGTCCACGATACGACGCACCTCATATTCCAACTGGCCATCTCTCATCACTGGAGGGACCGCTTGACGCCTCCCAGTTCTCGCGGGTTTCAACAGACTGCAATGAAAAACCGGATGGATTCGTAAGGATGCTGGCAACTTCAGTTTGTAGGCTACAGGATTCACTACCCGCAGCACTTCATAAGGTCCAATGAACCTAGGATGGAAGATACTGCGGTAGCGGAAACGAATGTTTTTGGTCGACAGCCACACCTTATCCCCCACTTGGTATTCAGGACCCTTCTGACGACGACGATCTTCCCATTTCTTATACGAAGTTTTTGCCCTTTCCAAGTGCAGTTGTACCCGTCTATGGATCTTCAGCAAAGCCTTCATCCTGGCAGCAACAGTGGGATGGTTGTGCACCTCGCTAGGGATAGTTACTGGCAAGATGTCCGCATGATAACCTGTGTTGGCCCGAAAAGGAGATTCCCCCGTAGAACTATGCCAAGCGTTGTTGTAGGACAGTTCGGCTAACCATAACAAAAAGACCGAGGAATCCTTAGCCTCTTCGGCGTAGCATCTCAAGTATTTCTTAAGCGTTTGGTTAAGCCTCTCGGTTTGACCATCCGACTGGGGATGAAAGCTCGTAGACAATGCATCCGTTACCTGTAGCGCCTTACACCAAGTATGCCAGAACCTGGCGACAAACTGCGGTCCACGATCCGAGATGATGACCTTTGGTATTCCATGCAACCGCACCACTTCAGTCAACAACAACTGCGCGGTTTGGGCAGCCGTAGGAAGGTTGCGACAGGGAATAAAGTGTCCCATCTTGGTCAGGCTATCCACCACTACCAGAATGGCATCGCAACCCTTATCCATTGGTAGTCCCAGCACGAAATCCATGCTTATCGTTTGCCAAGGTCTAGAGGGGGTAGGAAGAGGCATCAACAACCCCTTACTCCTGATTTGTTCACTTTTAGCTCTTGCACAGATTTCACACTGCTCAATCCAGGACTTTACATCCGTCATCATTCCTTCCCACCAGAATTGTCTTTGTATCGCCTGTAGTGTTTTTGTGTGTCCCGGATGACCTGCCACCATGGCGTTATGACACCAGTTGAAGGCCATCAGACGTAATTCATGCGTGGGAAGAAACAGAGCATTATTCCGCATTGGTAGTCCATGTTTCAGTGTTCGGTGTTTTTCTTTACCCGCCCAAACCTGCCACTGTGATGCGGAACGTTGTTTACGTACTGCTTCCAGGAACATCTCAACAGTAGTGGCACACACCACTCTCTCCGGAGGCAGAATCGACAACTGTTCTCCCTTTGGTGATGCTCCGGGATCCAATTGGCGGGACAAAGAGTCTGCCTTTCGATTGTCAGCCCCAAGACGAAAGGTGATAGTAAAGTCATATTCTGCGAAGAATAACATCCAACGCATTTGACGTTGCGACAGGTGTTTAGCAGTCTTCATAAATTGCAGATTGCGGTGATCAGAGAACACAGTAACAGGATGTTGACCCCCCCACAAATAAGGCCTCCACTCCTCAAAGGCCCTTTTTACTGCCAACAGTTCTTTTTCTGCCACTGTGTAGTTCACCTCTGCAGGATTCAGCTTTTTGGACAAAAAGGCAACAGGGTGCAGTTGACCTGTGGTTTTATCTCTTTGTGAGAGTACCGCTCCAATGGCAATGTCCGAGGCATCAGCTTCTACAACGAAGGGAACATCAGATTGAGGATGTCGCAAGATAGGGGCAGAACAGAAAGCCTTTTTCATCTGCTCAAAGGCCTCTCCGGCCTCCAAAGTCCAACAGAAGGTAACACCCTTTCTTAGCAACCGGGTTACTGGAGAGGCTAGCTGTGAAAAATGAGCTATAAATCTCCGATAATAATTGGAGAAGCCTAGGAAGCACTGTACATCCTTCACACTCCTAGGAACAGGCCATTCTTGTACTGCCTTCACTTTTCGATCCGCCATCCTAAACCCCTGAGGATTCAAGATCACCCCCAAGAACTCCACTTCAGTCACTCCAAACTCACACTTACTTAATTTACAGTATAAGCAGTGTTCCTGTAACTTCTGGAGGATCAAGACAACCTGACTAACATGCTGAGCTGGATCATCGGAGTAAATCAGGATATCATCAATATAGATGACAACAAAACGATCGATGTATTCCTTCATGATGTCGTTCAGGAAAAACTGAAATGCCGCAGGGGCGTTGCAGAGCCCGAACGGCATCACCAGATACTCAAATAGACCAAAGCGTGTTTTGAACGCCGTCTTCCACTCATCCCCGGCCTGAATCCGCACCAGATGATACGCCCTGCGAAGGTCCAACCGGGTGTATATGTTGGCCTCCTTCACCTGGTCTAACAGAACAGGGATGAGCGGAAGAGGGTAACGATTTTTAATCGTGATCTTATTCAGCTGTCTAAAGTCTATGCAAGCGCGCAGCTCGCCGTTGGCCTTAGAAATGAAGAAAAGAGGCGAGGCCGCTGGGGAACGTGATGGTCTTATGAACCCCAACGAACACAGATGCTCTAAATACTCTTTCAAATATTTCGTCTCAGAATCAGACAACGCATAGACTCTACACGTAGGGATCTTGGAACCTTCCACCAAATCAATTCGACAGTCATAGTCGCGATGAGGTGGAAGCTTTTCAGCCTCCACCTTGCTGAACACTGCTTGATACTGATGGTATTCTACTGGCAGAGTCACCTCTTTCTCGGCTGCAGTGGCTACTCTATAGCTCTGGGCCAAAGATAGAGTATGTGATCCCTCATTGTCTTGCAAACATTCGGCTACACAAAACTCCGAAGTGAACTGGATAGTCTTCAACTTCCAATCCATCAAAGGATTGTGTTTCCACAACCACGGCATCCCCAATATGATTTCGTATTGTGGAGCCTCAATCATATTTAGTACAATGGATTCCACATGATCCCAAGGCTGTCCACAAAGAGTCAACTCTAACGCCTCGGTATGTTCTACAATGGGACCTGACTTAAGAGGGGTGCCATCCACTGCCAACACCAACTCTGGTACGTGAGTGGGAACTTTCTTCAATCCTAGCTTCTGCACCAACCCATAGTCTATGAAATTTCCCGTAGCCCCGGAATCCACCATTGTGTTCACAGATACTTTTTGCTGCCCTGACCCCAGATACATGGGCAATATAACATGTGACACTGCTTCCATTCTGTCCACTACTCCCAAGGATGGTATCCTCCATTCCTTAGGAGAAGTAGGCCTACTCTCAATCCCCTCTTCTGCTTCCTGTAACGCATAGGTATTGTCTGCGACTACTGCAACCATCTTTTTGGGAGGAAAAAACAAACCTCTTTTTTGGGGTTTTGACGGACATTCCCTCACATAGTGCCCCTTTTTGCCGCAATACATGCACAAACCAAGGGCACGTCTGTTCTCTCGTTCTGCCTTGGTTAATGGAGGCCGAACAGCTCCTACTTCCATAGCCTCAGGACCTGAATCCCTCTTCTGGTTAACGCTCTCCACCTCATACCCACTCCATGTTCGCCCACCTCTTTTCCGCTCACCTCCCCTCTCAGAAAGGCGGTGATCCAAACGCAGGGTCAGATTGATCAATGCTAAACAACTCGTGGGCTGGGGATCAATTTGGGCCAGTACGTCTTTCATGTCTTCATTCAACCCCTGGTAATACAATGCCATTCTTTTCTCTTCGGGCCATGCAGTTTCCCCCACCAGTCTGTTGAAAGTTGTCATATATGTTATTAAATCCTTTCTCCCTTGACGCAACCCCAACAAGTCACGATCCGCACTAAGGGTGGTAGCCCTTCTATCAAACACCCTCTCAAACTCTCTTCGGAATGCATTCCAGTCTGTCAACAAAGGATCGTCTTTGCGCACCAAAGGGACTGCCCAATCTGCTGCCTCCCCAGTCATATAAGATATCGCAAAAGCCACCCTGGAATGGTTGGTTGGGAAGGAAGCTGGCCTACATGAAAAATGCAAAGTAATCTGCGTCAAGAATGTTTGAATCCTAAGAGGGTCCCCTGCATATCTCTCTGGACTAGCCAAGGGTATCGGCGGGGGCACCGTAACCTGTATTTGAGGTACTCCTGCAGAAGCATCAAAAGGGTTTCTAGCCGGCCTATCAAGCCTTTCCTTTAGAGCAGCAGTTTCTGCCCGAGAATTCACCAACTCCTGCTGAACTATAACCAATGCCTGCATGACTTCTTCTAGTGTGGTCATCTTTCAGCACACCCTGACCGGGAGGTTTACTATATTCTTGGGTAAATGATTCTGTCACGATTCTGGAAACCTCAGGATCAGGGTGATGCCAAAAGGGGTCCACCTCCTGATTTCCCCACACTCTGACTGCACAAATAACACAGAGCGTAAAGGTAATCAAGCGAGGGATAAATCAGGGAAGGTAAGGAAAGGGTCTGGAACGGATGGGATAGCTGAAACGACAAGAAAGAGAAGATTATCACATCAATCCTGACTACTCTCATTCAAGTCTCGCTAGTGGAACGGTACATACCAATATATCAGGAGGGGGACCTCTTTCCTCTAAGACCATAGATACTTCTCTATACCAGAGGGCTCCCTGTAAAGAAACCACTTGTTATTAAGGATTCTACAATTTTCAGCACGGCAAAAAAAAGGCCAAACCTTCACCACACATACCATATACTGCTTCCCTTGAATAACAAATAGTTTTCTCCAGTAACCCAGTTGTGATAGGTAGTGATGCGGCCGTAGTTTCAAATCAAGGAAGTTCTAGAAAGTCGTGAATTTCTATTTCAATGCACTCCCAGTTCAATCCAGGACAAAAAAGAGTTCAATTTAGTATTCCTAGCTGGGCCCAACTACTAAATGGAATACTAACAAAAATAGAACTAAACAATACTTCCTCGTCCGAGGCTTACCAGCTCCCTGTTGTTTGGATAGTTCAAAGATGCATCCGAGGCTTACCAATCCCTAGTATTAGGATAGTTCAAACATGTGGTTGTACGATTCTTATCGTTTCCAGCAACCCAAACAGTTACAGTGCCAGCTGCTTTCGCCTCGCGGTATCCACTCGCGATGTAGATCAAGGCACCGTAGTGAATCGTAGAGCAAACACCCTTCTTTCCCATTAATAGTCCAAAACGAAAAAGCGCCCCTTGCAGCGGGCACACAGGCACCGGAGATCTTCCCTCGCGGCAGCCGCTCGCGATCGGGAAATCCTGCTTTCAACACACGAATCCTTTTCACCGCCGCCGTTACACCAACCCGGCGTTTTTTCCAGTAAGGACACGCTTCTCGCTCTGCGCGGCAGCCGCTCGCGACCAGAAAGATGAACGGAGGGAAAGCCTTCCCTCCCGTCTGCTTGGCAATGCGTGAGGACCTCGCCACGCAGAACTGCAGCCAAATACAAATACGAATCTTCAATCCTGGAACAAAGCTCCCAACACAGGGAACGCGACCACACTCTCTCTTTCTCAATTCCAAGGAGTAATCATTTACAGCGCCATCTAGTGGTTATCACAATATATAGACTCTGTTCCTTTTCATCCTTATGGGATTTGTAGTCCTGTAGGCGCAATTACTCGAATCCTGACAAAAGAGGGGTACCTCGGGAACTTCGTTGTGTTGTACTGTCGTCCTACTGGCCCCGGTGTCGATCAGAACTTTTGTTTCTTTACCTAAGAGCTTAGCATGTACATAGGGACCCTTTTGGTCGACCGGGACCGGGATCAGTGGACGACTATCGTGTTCCTCCCAGCTGTCTCATGAAATCGTGGGGAATTCAGGATAGGATGATACTGGATACTGATAGAGTTGTGTGGCTACCTTAGTGTTAGGTGGGACAGTTGCTGTTGGAACAGAGGGACGAGGGGTATAGGTGCGAGGTTGTGTCTTTCCAGTAGCGATATTGTGTTGTAAGACTGGACAGTCGCACACGAAGTGGCCAGGCTTTTTGCAATAATTACAGGTGGCCTTTTCTTGTGGTACTGGAGGTTGTTTATGGGTCTGAGGAATTGTATTGGTTTGTGCTACCAATACCTTCATTTTGGTATCCTTTGTCCTTCTTTTCTCTTGTTCTTGTTCGTCCCTAATTCTGTTTTGATGGTACTGGAGCATCTGGAGTGCTTGTAAAGGGGAACTAGCTTGCCAAGTGCTTTCAACCTTCAATACTCAATTTTTAAATATAGGTAAAGCATTCTCTACAAGTTTTGAGACAAACAGTCGACTATAGGCGTCTCCACCTGAGGAGAGACCACTATTGATAAGAAAACATTTCTTCAATCTCGTATAATAGTCCCCTATGTCCTCGTCTGGTTTTTGTTTGCACGCAGAGATAGCATCCCAATCTTCCTTTTTAGTAGCCAATAACTGGGAGATAATTTTCGGGAGAAGGCAGGGGAGTTCCAGGACCAAAGGTCTCAGGCCCTTTCCAGGATCACAAGTAGTTTCTTCTGCCTCCAAAGCTGCCCATTCTACCTTTTTCCCTTCAACCTCCCAATCCTTTCCCTTTAGTTTGTCATATGTTCCTTGAGGCAGCAGGACTTTGAGGAGAATATTGAGATCCTTATAAGTAAAGGAGCCCATTTGAAGGATATCCTTGAGTTCCCTACAGAATCCTGTAGGATCTTTTTCAGGAGAAGGGACCATTTTCTCCATCTCTAATATCTCTAGTTTTGTTAAGGGAGTATAGACAAATGTTTGTTGTAACTTTCCTGTGGAATCTACAATGGGATGTACTTCACGGAGGGGAAATTGACCTTGGTCGTACTGTGGGGGATTTGAGTCATAGATATCAGAAAGGTGTTGGACATAGCGTTGTCGCTGCTCCAGGAAAATGTTGAGGAAATCTTGACCCCTGGCCACCCATCTCCCCTCTAGACAATCTCGTAAGAGAGGATGTAACACTTTGGGTGGGTAGCCAGTGCCCTCATACAATGTAATGAGGTGTTGAACCATATACATGCTGGCCAACCTTTCAAATGTCATAGGGAGCGATAAAAACATTTGAGCGACTATATCAGGGCCGTATATACGATATTGGGATACCCAATGGGTGCTTGATTGAGCGAGTTCTTCCTCCTGTGTGGTGAGTGGAGGTTCGGTAGCCATCCAATCAGCCAGGGCTTTTTGTGTTTGCTGGAACAATCTATCTGAAGAAGCTGACAATTTTTCAGTCTTACTACTGAGTCGTCCGCTACCTTGGGAACGAGGGAGACGGGAACGTACTGCTCCTTGAAAAGCAGGTACTTCTTCCCTATCTTCATCTGCACCCTCATTCTCGTCTTCCTGGTTAGGGGCAGTCTTCCGGTGTGAGTCGGAAAACTTACTGATAAATAGAGGGATAAAAAGATCTATTTCTTTTATTTTATTATAACTTCCCGCTACCACTACTTGGTCTAGCTGAAGTAGGTCGTCGGGAACCCTTTTCCCAGTACTCGAGACCATACGGATGAAACAGGTAATCATGAATCGTGAGAGACATCTCTTATGAGCGATGGGTCTATTTTTAATAGCCCCTTGTAGGACTTCTAAATTTTCCCCTTTCCGGAGAGCTTCGTAAATTTTATTCAGACAACTTGTGATATCTGGTACCTCCCGTATGCCTTCTAGAGCTTCCCGTAAGCGATGGGAAACATCTGCCTGTGGACCTTCCCCTGGAGTGGGTCATACCCACACTCCAACATTGGTAGAACATGACCCTAGGTTTCAGGGATGGGTTCCGTCTGGGCAATTACTCGTCTGGCCGTTATTTGATTAGTATAAGCAGGAGGTGGCTCCATTAAATAGGTGGTAATGAAGTCTACGGGCACGGAAGGAACCTTAGGAAGTGGGGGTGCTGTTGGGACGTTAGGGTCTGGACTACTATCGGACCCTGTCTTTTGCGAGAGGACGGGATATATACCCGTCACGGAGGCCGAGACCTCCCTTTACTTTTGTTCAAAATCAATATCATCATTCTGATCCTGTAACTTTCTCATCTTACTTTCTTCCGACATTCTCTTTGCTTTCTCCACTTTCCCTTGCTCTTTCTGTTCCCGTCGATGGGCTTCCTTTCGCCATATTTCGACGCTTTCTAACATCGAGGGTCTTGCTTTCTTTTCCCAACATTTCTTCTCAACTGCCATGATACAATTTAAGTCCCATGTGCCACTCTTTGGCCATCTAATCGCAATTTCTAAATCTTTGGTGTAACCTTCCCAAAGATCCAAATACAGGATGGCACCAATTCCATATTTCGTGTACATGAAGTAACCCGGAGTATACTTCGGGGGGACTGGTACAGATTGTTACAGTAACCCCTTCCGGGTACCCAGTTTACACAATTTAGAGAATAAAGGCATTGCGTCAGTATATAATAAATTTACACTTGATATACCCTGCATATCAGAGTACAAACATACCGTTTTCTAGAGACCTAGAACCCGTCTTGACCGTGTCCTGAAAATCAGAAGTCGTCTTGATACATCCCCAGCAGTACTCACCGAGATGCAGAAAACTTGAAGACCTGGTCACTGGACTTGTAGCGCGGCGCTCTTGATCAGGGACTTATCGGGGTATCAGACTCGGCAACTTCACAAGGTTCGGGCTCTGGGTCGAGACTTCCGCTGTCGTCCTCACCGCCTCGTGTGGATGATCAGGCCGCGGCACAGCCTCTCCTTGGCACGAAGGAGTTCATGCAGGAACACCCTGCAGTGTGCACTTTGAAGTCCGTCAGTGTCTGGAGAGACAGGTTCGGGTCCGCATCACCGGCGTGTGGGGAGAAAGGGAAGTCCCTGTTCGGGTGCCAAATTACTGTGGTAAATATTTTAGCAATTTACCTTGATCGGAATTTCTATAATATCAATAAGGTCAAGTATGAAGAGCAGAGTCAGTGGTGGTTAGAATTTCAGGAGTCTTTATTCAGTAACTCCAGTTAAGGGAGAGCTCCGTCACCTAAGGAGGCTCGGGAATAGTCTCAGTTTTAATCATCACAATTACAACATTTTATACATTTCTTGTCACAGGAAAAAGGAAGAAGCTCTCCTCGGGTAAATTTCAGTTACTGTGTTGTAATCATACAGAAGTCACAGCAGAAGCGGTATTTTGGGAAATAACCCTAGGCTGGTTCCTTAGATAAGGAAAAACGGTCGTGACAGGATGTCTGGTGTCGTGTCTTGGCAAACAGGAGCCGGTTTCTCGATATCGGCTTGACCATAGGAGTGTGTGGTTGCAGCTAGAGTAAGAAATGTGCCGCGCGCAATCTTACGTTTATGTGTCCGAGTTTTCTAGTTACCATTACAATGAGCCCGGGACGTGAAAGAGAGGGTGTATAATGGGACATAAGTAACGAAAAATATCCACTTTCCACAATCTTACGCTATTTCAGTACCATTGATAGGTGTGAGTACAATTTCCTGTTTATCAGTTGTATTCTGGAATCACGCTCATATATGTAGTAAAGCCACTAACAAAATGTGCATCAGATTAATTGCCCTTTTTATGGTTCACAGAGTCATCTTTGAGTCATTGATGCAAATAAAGCGTTTAAATAGTGTTTTAGGGCCAGCCAGGGCCTGCCAGGCACCGCCTTAGGGATTACAATGTCCCTTTCCATCGGCCTTTTCAATGCGGTTAACCCGCCATGAAAAGGCTGGTGGAAATGGCATTTGGGGAACTGTAGCGGCCCCACTTTCCCCGTGGCACCCAGATATGGGACCTGGGGACACCTGTGGTGCCCCCCTACATATCACTGCACCATATTTCTGTTTAGTCATCAGGTACACCTCCCTGCACTATTTAAAGGCAGCACTTGGATCGTTTGAAGACACTGCTGCTTTATTGCGGACGATTTGGCTCCGATGTAACTGCAAAAATATCAGAAGGTATTTTATGGTATATGCTTTCTTGGGGCAGTTTGCGTGTTATTCTTGCTTTATATTAAGAACTAGCAGCCCGTCCCGACGTTGTCCGGGTATGAATTGTTGCCGGCCAGTAGTATATTGTTTTGTAGGATTTCGTTTTGATATCATTTCTTATCTGTGACAGGCCTGTGAAACACTCCGATTCACAGTGCACTGCTGATGCACTTAAGAGTGCGTGTTCAGTAGTGTGTGAACTCGAGTGTCCCTACTTTATTTTTCCTTGCAATATTATATAGCGCAAACTCGATAACATGGCATGAGCACAATTTACATTACAGAAGAACACATTCATTTGTGGTAGGCACGAGGAGACAAAGCGATTTGCCTGGAATCACAGGATGTTGAGCTGATGCCAAGATTCGAACGTAGCTCCCCAGCTCTAAAGTTCGCAATTCTAGAACTTGTGGCGGGAGGTGTGTCTAAAAGTGTATGTCAGTGCTGGCCATCAATGAGAGAGACCTGTGCATTTTTCAAATCAGTGGTGAAAAAATATGAGTATGTTGCTGGAGATGTGGGCCGCCGTGCCACCAATGTACTTACCGAGTGAGGGTAAAAACCCATTATTCCGCAACTTTTTTTCCGCATACCATACCATGATTCGCCTGGAATCACAGGATGTTGAGCTGATGCCAAGATTCGAACGTAGCTCCCCAGCTCTAAAGTTCGCAATTCTAGAACTTGTGGCGGGAGGTGTGTCTAAAAGTGTATGTCAGTGCTGGCCATCAATGAGAGAGACCTGTGCATTTTTTAAATCAGTGGTGAAAAAATATGAGTATGTTGCTGGAGATGTAGGCCGCCGTGCCACCAATGTACTTACCGGGGGAGGGTAAAAATCCATTATTCCGCAACTTTTTTTCCGCATACCATACCATGATTTGCCTGGAATCACAGGATGTTGAGCTGATGCCGAGATTCGAACGTAGCTCCCCAGCTCCAAAGTTCGCAATTCTAGAACTTGTGGCGGGAGGTGTGTCTAAAAGTGTATGTCAGTGCTGGCCATCCATGAGAGAGACCTGTGCATTTTTCAAATCGGTGGTGAAAAAATAGGAGTATGTTGCTGGAGATGTGGGCCGCCGTGCCACCAATGTACTTACCGGGGGAGGGTAAACACCCATTATTCTGCAACTTTCTTTCCGCATACCATCACTCTGCATACTTTCATTACGAAAGTACCATGACTCCGCAATGCCATTATAACGCATGGCAATAAATTGTATATGCTTTTACCACGCATACATTTACAACGAAATTCGTTGTAAATGCATGAATGGTAAAAGCATGTTTTTTTTAATGTTTGGATAAGGTAAGTATGGGTATAGGGGTATATGTTTTGGGGTACTGAAGTATATGTTTTGGGGTGTTTGGGTATTTTAAGGGTTCAGATATAGTTTTGGGTTATGGGGTACAGGGGTAGTTTTAGGGTTTAGGGATAGGTATGGGTTTTGGGGTAAAGGGGTATTTTTTATGGTTCAGGGCTAGGTTTGGGTTTTGGGTATAGGGGTATTTTTAAGGTTCAGGGGTAGGTTTGGGTTTTGGGGTACAGGGGTATTTTAAGGGTTCAGGGGTAGGGTTGGGTTTTGGGGTAGAGGGTTATTTTTAGGGTTCAGGGGTAGGTTTGGGTTTTGGGGTACAGGGGTACTTTAAGGGTTCAGGGCTAGGTTTGGGTTTTGGGGTACAGGGGTATTTATTGGTTATGGGGTAGGTTTGGGTTTTGGGGTACAGGGGTATTTTTAGGGTTCAGGACTAGGTTTGGGTTTTGGGGTACAGGGGTATTTTTAAGGTTCAGGGGTAGGTTTGGGTTTTGAGGTACACAGGTATTTATAGGGTTCAGGGCTAGGTTTGGGTTTTGGGGTACAGGGGTATTTTTAGGGTTTAGGGATAGGTTTGGGTTTTGGGGTACAGGGTATATTTATAGGGTTAGGATGGGTTAGTGTTTAAGGGTGTTGGGGTATTTTAAGGAGTAAGGGTGGGTTATGATTATGGGGTGCAGGGATATTTAAAGGGAGCAGGGTGGGATTAGTTTTTAGGGTGTAAAGGGTAATACAACAAAATAATAAATAAAAATAATATAAATAATGCAATTTAAAAGAATAAATGTTTTAATTAAAATAAAAAAATGTGTATATACACATATATACAAACATATATTTGATGTTTTATTAATGTACTTTTACAATGTATATGACTTTACCACACATGCATTTGCGTTATAATGGCATGCGTGCTAAAGTCATATGGGTTGTAAAAGTTCTGGAAATTATGTCTTTACGGAGTAATAGTCCAGCGTCATAAAAATTGCGGAGTGATGGTATGCGGGATGTTGGTTTGCGGAATATCATCACATATTCCCGGGGGAGGGATAGTCCCTTTCTTGCTATTTCTGTGGAGGCGGGCCTTGTGTCCGGATGTGCTTGGCGCGAGGCCTGTGCGCAACAGAAGTGGAAAATTTCCAGTGTGCCTTCAGGCGTCCCCGGAAGTTAAGGCGAGATTACATTTCCTGCACAATGGCTCCTGTTTGCGCTCCTTCCGGCCCTTGGGAATAGCGCCATGCCTGATCTCCATACAGTAAAGCAGGTGCACGTCACTGGGAGCGCGGGCCAAGCACACCCGGAGCTGGAATGTACAGAACCTGGGAAGAAAAAACAATGAAATATTGGGCACACCGCTTGCTTTTTTTTCCGTAATCCCGTGCCCCGCACACGCCCACGCCCCCAACACACGCCCACAGCACACGATATGAGACATGGCATGAAGGGCGGAACGTACCACATGCCCCCAGCGCTTGTCACACCCCCAGCACACGCCCACAGCACAATGCAGACACGCCCACAAGGGACTACTTTGCTGGCACTGTTCCTTTACCTTTTAAATGTATATGGTGAGCGTCTGCATAGCCTATGTCCTTCTGCTGCAACTGCCCTTTCCAATGCTGTATTGGGTGTTGTGATTGGTGCTGTGGTTCCTGAGATTACCCGCCTCAAAGGTTTGGGCTCTCTCTTTATTATATTAGTATAGATAGATGTCACAACTCAAGCAAGCAGCTAGGTGTATCTTCGTACTATATCTTTTGACAGAGTTCTATATTTTAGTATGCTTTACACTCTAGCATGTGTCACTCATGCAGCCTTCCATTTATATCTATTCCTGCTGCCATATATACTGATTCTATGGCTTGCATCTCGTTGTGCATTTTTATACAGGTTCTTACCAATCGTCGACACTATCATCTTATTGTCTTGGGATCTGCCCACACTACGTGGATATATTACTTTTTGAGTAAGTCCTTCTGTCTTCTACTCCATTATATGCACTGGTGATATTCCCCTGTTAGTCCTCCCTTTATCCTTATCTGTACTGTGATTATATGTATCTTCTTATATGTATATATCTTTGTATTATTTCAGCCAGTCCACCACCTTTATGGCTCCAACTTTTAGAATCTCCGGCAATTGCTTCAACAGATGTTGTACTGGTTTCATCTTTTTCAGAACTACCATTTTGAACGTGCTCTATTCTACTCAGGTAACGTTTTTTACAAGTGATTAATCTGAATCACCTTGGCCTTGTTCTGCCATCTATAGGATGTGGGTTTCCTGGAAGTTTACATGCCTCTTACTATTTTTTTTTCCTGGTCAGTTAAAATGGGTAGCCTAGGTGATCGTATGCTCATATCTAATAACAAATAGGAAACCTTTGTACAATATGTGGAAGTATATGTTATAGGCACAAATTCGGACTCTAAGTTACATAGTGCATCAAAAATGAAGTCTTTATATCTATTTGCTTCTTGAATATGAACCAGGTTGATCAGGACACATTTTAATATGCTGAGATACTGAATGTCGCTACAGTCCTTGCACATAGCACCACATATTAAGTCATATATTATTGTATGGTTTGTCTGTTTTTTGTATAGAACATTGTATGTTTAATCGGTGGTTACGACATTTAAATGTTACATATATATAAGACTATACTAGTCTATATGATCAACTTAAATGCTGATTTGTGAGGAATGGTCATATCACTCTAGGTTGGTTAAAAAAAGTGATATATGTTTATGATCCCACAGTGAATGATATCTAATGCTCACCTGTCTCTATTTTATCTATTCTTTCAGTGCAACAGATGGTAACCCTCCCTGCCGAAACGCTCATAGTTTCATCTACCGCACTGCCTCCATCTATATGAGTTTCTTGTTACCTTGATTATTTTTAATACTTATGAATATTTATAACAAACTAATACGTGTTGCATAAATGAATTACTACAGAAAGTTATGATTTATTATAATCCTATAAATATGAAACAATACTATATAAATAAATGAATATATTTTTTCTATCACTCATGTGTGGCAGGTTTCATATATGTGGGGTATATTTACTTTGATATTTACCTTACCAACCTAGAAAAATCTTCTATGTATTTGTTGTTTAAAACTTGATTGACTGAACTATAGACCTTTATTCAAACCATGTGGCAGGCACCACATGGTGCCTGCCACGTAGTGCAGCGATATGCAACATGTTCGTTTTTTACATTGCGGCAGGTGCTGTAGCCAGCAGCACCTGCCACAATGTTAAAGATAGGCATTGCGACTGCCAGGGTGGCGGTCACATTGTAATGCCTATTGTGGTACCGCCGCCTTGGAGGCCGCCGGTCCCATTCCCTGATACGATGGCGGACGGACTGAAGTCCTGCCGCCATTGTAATCAGTACCTATATGTCCTACTTAACACTAAAAAAACTCCCTGCCTTAGGGTTCAATAGGCCTTCCTTGGGGGAGACTTCCACATAATGTTAAGGAGTGTGGAGGCTTTACCATAGGTTTAAGTGGCAATATTGAACTGCCAGATTAAAACTGCCCTACCCAATCTGCATTGGCAGGATGGGAGCCATGTTGTGCTTTGTCACACTCAGGCACAATCAGTGCTGCAGCCCCGGATGGACATTTAACTTACAGGCCCTGGGTATATTTGTGGACTATATACCAGGGACTTCAAAGCTATGCCAATTGGGGGTGGCAATTGTTTTGTAAAGGGTCAGAACACTTGCATTGAGGTATGGTTAGCAAGCCACAGTGCACTCTCAGAGTTGAAACACCAGCAGCATCAGTTGAAAACTTTGGGGGAGATCATACAAAAAGAGGCATTTCTTTAGAGTGGTGTATATCATACAGCAACTTCCCCAAATCGACACCTACCACCTTACATACTATCACCTCTGATGCATGTTGACTGTCACATTTTAATTCTACTGACTGCCTGTGTGTCATGACAGCAGCACACCCCTCACTACTGTTTGGTTAAATAAGATTGTACTACTAAATATCAATATTAAAAATCAACATATACAAATATCGAATCCTAAATATAGACACACAATCCGATACTTATAATTAGAATAACAAATTATAATACTAAAATATCTACTCTTAAAAAAATCTTAACTAATATTATAGACTACAATAATATTGACTTATAAAATGAACAAAACTATATGCCAATTAGCATAGCTAGGGTCGAAGCAGGTGCCCATCCCTGTGCCACACACTTGATGAAATAATTTGCCATTGAATAAAAAGTAATTGCTGGTCAAGCACTTTTCCACCATACTCAAAATCATTTGAGTGTGAGAACATAGACTAATCGGTCTTGTTTCCAAAAAGTGCTTAACGGCCTGTAGACCTTCTTTATGGCGAATACTAGTATATAGTGTGGATATATCAATCATATGAGTAGATAGCCATTTTACCATGGCATGCCGTAATTGCTTTTTTGAAATTCTTCGGCTATGCTAATTTGCATATGGGCTGGTGAGAAGAGCAGGTGGTCCAGTCGCAGCATCAGGAGGAGTGGGATAACCATGTTATACACTGGAGTAGATATATAGATTATCTTTTCCTGGTCTGGAAAGGCACAGAAAATAAAGCTCAGGCCTTCATTGATGCTTTACAAGTGAACCAACTGAATCCTAAATTTACAAGTGAGATAAGTAGGACCAGTGTCAATTTCCTTTACCTTACAGTCTATATTGAGAATAGCAGGGTCAAGACTAAATTATGTAGGAAATCGTCCTCCAGTAACACTTTATTGCATGCAAAAAGCTTTCATCTGAAATGCAGTATCCCGTATGGAGAATGCATACGCACTAAGCAGAATTCTAGTAATGAGAAGGAGACCAAAAAAGAAATTAATATCTTAAAACAAAGATTTAAGGAGAGAGGTTATCCTGATGTTTGGGTGGAGAATGCAATTCCTAGAGCTAATGTAAAGAAAAGAGAAGATATCTTGTTTAACAAAATGGAAACATCAAAGAGCAAGAAAGATGCAGAAAATAAGATTGACTGTAGATTTGTGACTACTTATAGTGCTCAACATGAAAAGTTGCGCAACATTTATAGCAAACACTGGCATCTGGTGAGAAATGATCCGATTCTAGGTAAAAAAGTGTCAAAACCTCCACAAATCACGTTTAGAAGAACAAAATATTTTAAGCAGATGTTGGTCAGCAATGTTCTGAAAAAACCCCGGTTGAAAACCACCTGGCTAAATAAATAGAAGGGATTTTTTAAGTGCACAAAATGCAAAGCATGTCAACATGGGACTAAGAAAGAACAATACCAACCATGCTTGCACAGAGACATGAGAAAAATAAGAGGGAAATACTTGTGTAAAACAGGTTTTGCTGTCTACGTGCTTCAGTGCCTTTGTGGCCTGAGGTACGTAGGCAGCACAATCTTAGAAGTACATACGTGAATCTTCCAGCATCTGAGGGCCATAAACAATGGCGATCGAGCCTATCCTGTGGCTAGGCATTTTGAGAGGTTTCATGGCAAAGATGTAAGAGGCTTAACGTACTATGTTATTGATGCCGTAGAAAAGAATGTGAGAGGGGGAAATCGTGAGAGAGAACTTAGAAAACTGGAATCATGTTGAATTGAACTCAAAACAACCTGAAGGTCTAAATATGGAGGAAGATTTGAATACTCATTTGGGGTGATTAAACGCAGTTTGAAATGTGAAGTAGAACAACTCAATTAACAGACTTGGGGAGCAACTTGAATGTTTTTAATGATTGTATTTAATGACTGTTTGCCCACTGGGGCTGAATTGAAATGTGTGAATAACTATTTGCCCACTAGGGTCACATTGTATCTGATCAAGTGTAACATTGCCCATTACTAATATGTTGCTGCAAACGGCAAAGATGAAAGCATGGGTTTCATACATAATGTTTTCTGCGATGAATTGTATGCCCACTTGGGCAGTATCAATGCAAATTTATAAATAGATTAGAATTGTGGGAGGGTGGGTCTTGGTTGTGGGTGGGTTGGGTGGGGTTCTTGGTTACGTTGCTATTTATGATTTTTCCTTTTTCTTTACTCTTGTTTTTGCTTCCACTTCCCCTTCTGTCTCTGTACCCTTGCGGCAACGGTAGCAAAGACAGCACTCAACGTGTGTGCATGTACACTCGTTTATGCATATTGTGACCCCTTGGCCTCACCTCTAATAGGAATATAATACCCCGCATATCTTACATTGTGAATAACATGATGTTTCACAAATCATACCTACTCCCTTCTCATGGCAGCAAATAGACAGGCTATCAAGATAGTTGAGGGTATCAATCACCTAATCAAAAAGAGGAAAATTCTAGACTACTTACACAAACAGAAGGGTGACTTTATACTATTACAGGAAACTAAAATTGACTTGTCACAATTTAACTATTAAAAATAAATGGTACAGTGAGGCAATTGGGTCTGATGCCTTGGGAAAAAAGAACGGGGTTCTCACACTTATTGCGAAAACATTGATGTTCTGCACAGTATAGCTGACACTAAGGGTAGATGGGTCTCTACTAAACTGTCAAAGGACGGTAGAGAATTTTATGTAACCAACGTTGATGCGCCCAATAAAGATGATCAAGGTTTTTGGAAGGAACTCTGTACCCACACCAACACGATACCAGACACTGTAACGCATGTCTTAGGTGGTGACCTAAACCTCCCTATTGACCCTATCCTTGAAAGGGATTCACGTTGTCCCTTCCGACCGACCAACTCACACAAAGCACTCCTCAATCTCTGCATGCGCTTCAATCTGGTGGACTCATGGAGATTGATGAATCCAACAGGTAGAGATTATGCCTTTTACTCCACACCACACGGCTCATACTCACGCATAGACTACCTACTCACATCTGCTCACTCCACTGCGGACATTGAAGTCACCTCCATTGAACCGCGTGTAATTTCTGATCACTCATGCATCACGATGACTCTGGCAGTACACAATGTGGTTAAAAAATCGACTTTATGAAGATTCAATAATGCGGTCCAAAAAAAGGTAGAAAACAGGGCGGCCATAGAAACAGCCATTACTGACTATCTTACACATAACAAAAAAGGGGATACTACGGACCTTATAAGATGGGAGGACCTTAAAACGACAGTCAGAGGGGTGTTAATTAAATTACGTGCATCCATGAATAAGGCGCTAACTCCTCCCTAACACGGCTAGAAGAGGAGATATCAGCACCAGAAAAACTACATATGGATTCTAAAGATCCCTTGGTCCTCAATGATTTGATGAACTAAAAATACGAATATAACAAAATAATCAGTGAAAGAGCAGGAATTTGGCTTCAGCATCATAAAAACTTCAGGCTGTGTCATACCAATAAAGCGGGTAAGAGCCTTGTCTCTTACCTGAAATTCAAGTTACAACAAACATCTATCAAGAGTATTGTTGACACACTAGGGACACCACATTCGGACCCCAACAAAATTGCTGAAATCTTTAAAGATTTCTTTAACACCTTAGCTGCTATGGAAAGTCCAGCTCCAGTGCTGGACGTTCCATTGCGCAGGTGCAGTTCGAACGTTCAATGGCCGACGGCAGCACTACGGAGGTAGTGGTGCCGTCGGCCGCTGAACGGGCGCAGCACTTATGAGGTTAATGATCTATAAAGTGAAAACAGAGATATTTATGGCTTCAAATTGGGGAAGTATCTAGATAACTGTAAACTCCCTTCTGTCTCGTCAAACGACCAAACCGACCTCAACCGCCCCATATCCCTAGAAGACATCGTCCAAGCCATTAAAGCCCTCAAAACTGGGAAAGCCCCGGGTCCTGATGGGTTCAGTGCAGCGTTCTATAAAAACTTCTCATCTGCCCTGTCGGAGCCACTAAAGGATTTATACGAACATTTTGCCACAAGTGGTCAAGTCCACGGTACCCCTGCAAAGGCCAATATTGCTGTTCTTCCAAAAGATGGGAAGGACCCGACATCCCCGAAGAACTACAGGCCGATATCCTTGATCAACCTCGATTGTAAGATCTACGCCATGATTTTGGCCAAAAGGATTCCAAAAGTAATATGTGACATCACCAGCAGTTGATTGCGGGTGCGCGAAATATAGTTAGTACAACTAACTACATAGGAGCAATTTCAATGGTGTTTTAAATGCAAATTCCTAACTATATAAGGCCTGAAACCTATGGTTTTTTAAGTGAATTTGCAAGGTTTTTAAAATGCTAATTCCTAACTATATAAGGCCTGAAACCTATGGTTGTTTAAGTGAATTTGCAAGGTTTTTTAAATGCTAATTCCTAACTATATAAGGCCTGAAACCTATGGTTTTTTAAGTGAATATATATATATATAAAAACAAAAAATGTAACTAGGAGAGAAAAACAGGAAATGTCGTGCACCGGGGTATTTTAACTAACCATGTACCGTGTTTCGTGTCATGTGATCAAGGCCCTCCGGGATCGAAATGTGTCATGCAGATGGTGATATTGGTGATTAAATAAATAAAAAATCTGCACTTACACTGTGGTCCGTGCTCCTGTTCCTGTGAGTTGAAAGGAAGGATGGAGTTCTAAGGATATATATATATATATATATATATATATATATATATATATATATATATATATATATATATATATATATATATATATATATATATATATATATATATATATATATGTATATGTATATGTATATGTATATGTATATGTATATATATATATATATATATATATATATATATATATATATATATATATATATATATATATATATATATATATATATATATATATCTACCAGACACTATGAGCATGGAGCACTCTGCAAAAATGAAAACAGAAATATAATAATAAAACTTTGTGGAACATACCAATTGGTGCCGTCTCCTGTTTGAGGGTGAATAGAAGCAGCTCAAGGAAAACGGGAATTCAATATATATATATATCTATCTCTCTCTCGCTCTCTCTCTCTCTCTCTCTCTCTCTATCTCTCTCTCTCTATATATAAATATATATAGTCACTGAAAAAACATAGGTTTCAGGGGTGTATTGGTTTGCTGGACATTTCACTCGTACAAAACCATTGAAATTCCCCCGTTATAGTTAGTTCAGCTAACTATAACTCGCGCGCCCGCAATGCACTGCTGATGACGTCACATATTACATCACTCATGACATGGCAAGTGACATCACTCATGACATCAGTTATAGTTAGCTGAACTAACTATAACGGGGGAGTTTCAATGGTTTTGTACAAGTGAAATGTCCAGCTAACTATAACGCTCTGAAACCTATGGTTTTTTTCAGTGAATTTCTAAGGTTTTTTAAATGCTAATTCCTAACTATAACGTGCCTGAAACCTATGGTTTTTTCAGTGAATTTCAAATGTTTTTAAATGCTAATTTCTAACTATGCCTACAGAGATAGAACATGTGAAGAAAGAAGAAAAAACACACAGAAAGAAAAAAAATGCAGAAAGAAGCAACAAAAGTGAACAAAGAGGAAGAAAATTGCAGGAAAAAGGAAAATGTGCAGAAAGAACAAACAGAAGAGCAGAAAGAAGCCTTGTTGCAAAATCATCCTGTACCCTCATCTTTTTCAGACGGGTACTGGTGGTAACTCACTCTTACTAACCAGTCCTAGAGGCAGTGCTATATTAAAAGACACTTAGAATATAGTGAAAACAACTACATACACTAGGGAACACTATGCTTTGGGGTCTCCCTGTGATTAGCATGACCTCCTCTGTTAGCCCCTAGTATATAATAGGGCAGGGGGATTAAAACTATCTCTTAAAAGGCACCACGGGGCGTATTAAACACTGGTGAAGGGATGGGGGTTTCAAGGGGACTTAATCCCCCAACTTAAAACATGCCAGAGGGCATGTTTACACAAGTCACCTCAGCCCCCTCCCTTCCCCACTGTGTAAACACGCCCTGTGGCCGTTTTAAGTTGGGAGATTATACTCCTTGAATCCTGAGAGTCCCTAGGGTCAAATTAGCCCACTAGGTACCTCCAATAAGAGCCATTGCAGAGAGGTGTAAAGAGGGGCACGGCCAGCACCACCTCTCTGCAATGCAACACAGTGGCGCTTGCTCGAAGCACCTGGTGTGCTACTTGGCCCCTAGGGTTCCTCTGTATTGAAGGGGAATTATTTCCCCAACTTAAAACGTGCCACAGGGTGTGTTTGCACACGTCACCTCAGGCCCCGTCCCCTCTTTCACCACCGTGTAAATGCACCATATGGTAATTCTAATTTGAGAGATTAAGTCCCCTTGAATCCTAAGCATCCCTAGGGTCCAATTAGCCAACTAGGTACCTCCAGTAAGCGCCACAGAGCTGCGTTGCAGAGAGGTGTAAAAAGGGGCTGACCTCCGAACACCTGTCTGCAACGCAGCTCCCTGGCTCATACTGGACATACCTGTTGGTCTAGTTGACCCTCAGGGACCCTCAGTATTGAAAGAAAATTAATTCCCCAACTTACAGCTCGCCACAGGGCACGTTTGCACAATGGTGAAGGAAGAGGGTGTGGCCTGGGGTTACATGTGTGCAAACAAACCCTGTGGTGCGATTCCAGTTGGGGAATTAATTCCTCTTCAATCATGAGGGTCCCTGGGGGACAACTAGCCCACCAGGTACCTCCAATATGCGCCAGGGGCCCTTGAGCAGGCCTAGGGGGTCAGGTGGTTTCTACCCTGCCTCCTTTTTGCGTTTTGCGTGCTTTTCCTTCTGTTTTCTTGTGCCTCGGTTCTACCAAGGCACAAGATGGCTGCCAACACTTCCTTGGTTGGAGTGTTGACAGCCAATTAGCATACAGCTCATGCTCGGCAGGGTAGGCTTAGGGTGTGCTGATCCACCTCGCCCATAGATATATCTGTGATTTTACTTTTGATTTTCTCAGGAACTACTGAACGGATTTATACCAGTTAACCAAAAGGTATGACTCTGAACTAAGGGCTACCTCTTAGCCAAATTTGGTGTAATTCCGTTCAGCAGTTCGGGCTGTAGCTGCAACTAAAGGTTCCTATGGAAAATTGAATGGGGAAAACATGTTTTGGGACCCCCCTTTTTTCTCAGCCCCCGCTTGGTGAATCACCCTGAGATATTCGGGATAGGAGCGGACCGGAGCGGCCCACGAGTTTTGAAAATTTCGCGAAGATTCGTCAATCGGCGCCAAAGTTATTGGGAATAGAATGTTGCGGATTTCCTATGGAAAATAGGTCCTAACTATAGCTACCTAATGGCGACCGCCAGTGGGTAATATATATATATATATATATATATATATATATGTGTGAAAGCTCTCTCCCTCCCGATCCCGGGTGGAAATAAGGACAGCACACACGGGAATTCTCCTTAGAAGCAACTTTACTCGCACAGACGCGTTTCGGAAGCCACGCTTCCTTCCTCAATGTTGCTTCCGAAACGCGTCTGTGCGAGTAAAGTTGCTTCTAAGGAGAATTCCCGTGTGTGCTGTCCTTATTTCCACCCGGGATCGGGAGGGAGAGAGCTTTCACATTTTGAAGCGCGAAGCTCTGACGCTCTTGGACTAGCACCCGCTGTAAGAGTGCCCCGGACTTTGGAGCAGTGAGCCAGGATATATATATATATATATACATATATATATATATATATATATATATATATATATATATATATATATATATATATATATATATATATATATATATATATATATATATATATATATATATATATATATATATATTCACTTTAAAAAACCATAGGTTTCACACCAGTTATAGTTAGCTTTAAATTTTACTGACATAAAACCATTGAAATTCCCACATTATAGTTAGTTGGACTCACTATAACTTGCGCGCCTGCAATGCACTGCTGATGACGTCACATATTACATCACTCATGACATGGTCAGTGACATCACTCATGACATCACTGATGACACCATCCAGTGAATGTGTGTCTTTCTGAAAAATAAATGTTTTATATATGTATATGAAAAAGGACGATGGAAGAATAAATGTTTAAATAAGGGTGTTAATGGATATTTTATTAAAAAATAATTGATTGGTTAACTGGCTTATTGTTAGCGAGTATTATTTAAATATTTAAATGTTTGTATCAGTGTTTCACTTTGTGTACAAGTGGCTGCATGTGTTGGTGAGTAGCTACATGTGTGTGTATATGGGTTATTAGATGTTTTTTTAGTATCAGTATGAGTGTCTGTATGGTTTGGTGGAGGTTTTACTTAACACATAGATGCATCAATGATTGACTCACTGTTTCTATGTCTTTTGAAGACAGCATATGCGCAGGACTGTATGGGTGGATGTGTGTGTATATGTGTGTGATAGTGAGTGAATGACTGTCTCACTAGTGTCTTTTTCAGTAACTACATATGTTTTAATCTAGTATATGTGAGTATTCATGTATATAAGTGAGTATATGTGAGAGTGAGAGATTGTAAGAGTTTGTGTTTAAATAAGTATGTGTTTCTATAAGTGATTGTTTAAGGGAGTAAGTATGTATAAGTTTCCTTAGAAGTAAGGTGGTAGTGAGTGTATAGCTGTATATGCAAATAAATGGATGTTCAATAGTTTATTTGCATGTGTGATTATGTGTGTGAATAACTTTTGGATGACTGTCGGTGTTTAACAGGATGTATAGGTGTATCACTACATATGATGAGTGAGTATATGTATGAGTGACTATATAGAACTTTTGGTGAATGAGTGGATGTGTATCTAGATGGTGGAATTACTGAATTGGTTGTTGTAACTGGTATGGGTATCTCCATTTTTTTGAAAATGTTAGTTTCTATTTTTGAATATGTGTTTCAAGGGTTACATTACACTGAAAGGAGGTCTGTCACTCTGTCACAAGGATGGTGTCATCAGTGATGTCATGAGTGATGTCACTGACCATGTCATGAGTGATGTAATATGTGACGTCATCAGCAGTGCATTGCAGGCGCACAAGTTATAGTGAGTCCAACTAACTATAACGTTGAAATTTCAATGGTTTTATGTCAGTAAAAATTAAAGCTAACTATAACTGGTGTGAAACCTATGATTTTTTTCAGTGAATTTATTAGGTTTTTTAAATGCTAATTCCTAACTATAACGGATGTGAAACCTATGGTTTTTTCAGTGAATTTCAAAGGTTTTTTAAATGCTAATTCCTAACTATAACTGGTGTGAAACCTATGGTTTTTTACAGTGAATTTCATAGGTTTTTTAAATGCTAATTCCTAACTATATATAAGGCCCAAAACCTATGTTTTTTTCTTTGAATTTCAAAATTTTGTTAATAGCAAATGTCTATAGCTATGAAATGTAATATTTTTGAAAATGAATGAATCCTATATTTTATTTGTATTTAAACCAATTTTTGAAATGTATATATATTTTATTTTTTTATTTTTTTTACCCTGGAGCGCTCCCAGGGTGCGCCCCGGTGAGCGCCCCGGAAAGCGTAGTCTTTTGAAGCGCTCCAGGGAGCGCATTGGAGAGCGTCCTGTTAGCACTATTGCCGCGAACGAAAACATCATTGTGACGTATCGCGTTGCCGCGTCTACGTGATATGCACGGCGTAAGCGCACCCGGAAGCACTTGAGCGAATACGATCGCGCAACGTAAACATCCGACTCGCTTACGCTACGCGTCGCGCCCGGGGCGCGCCGCGTAAGCGCGTTGGGTCATGTGACCTGAAAATAACACTTTTAATTGGTGCAGAACAGTTTTGGTTTCATAATGATGCAATCCCTGGTCTCTTGACCTGAAAATAACACTTCTCATTGGTTCAGGCCTTTTTTGTTTTCCAAATGATGAAAGACCCCACCTTTTTTCCTTATTCTGACTTTGTCCTTTGACTTAGGAAGACCTGTTTTGCAATCTTTGAGGTATATTTTGTACTTTGAAATGGCCACAGTAGCAGCAGCAGCTGGAGCATCTGCACCACCACCACAACCACCAAGAGGACCACCACAAGATTACATTGGTGGTCAACAAGAGGAGGAGGAGTAGGAGGAGGAGGAGGAGGGGAGGAGAAGATGGCTGCTAGAACACAATACCCCATACCAGCCAAAACCACACATTGTATGGGAGTTTTTTTCGATCCCAGAGGGCAAGATAAAAGTCAATGCGGCCAAGGTGACTTGCCTAATCTGTGGCATGGAACTTTCCAGGGGAAACCCTAATAAGAAATACTCTTTTGGAAACAACACCATGATTCGCCACATGCAGCGCAGGCATCCAATCAACAATTCTGCTGCAGAGATGAGGGAACTGGCCAGTAACCTTCCCCAATCTTCAAGCTCCACCTCCCAAAGAAATCAACCCACTCCAACGGGACCAGAGGCAAGGGAGACGATCCCTTGCATTCAGCCACGGTTTGGGGATTTCCGTATAAAATGTATACATTGTGGTAAGACCATCTCCTATGGTGAACTGAGCATAAAGCTCATCGTCCTTGCTGGGGCCAACCACAAATGCCCCAAAAAAACCCTAATTTTTTCTTATTTTTTTTTCTGCTCCAGTTGAGCCATTTTCAATTCTCTATTTTTTCGTTTATCCCCATAAAAATACCAAAAAAAATATAAAATAGTTCATAAAAGCCAAAAAAAGTACAAAATGTTCCAAAAACACTAAAAAAATATAAAACAACAAAAAGAAGAAAAAAAACAGTTCTTTTTAGAACTACCTCCAATTTATAAAAAAAGGCTATATTTTTAAAAAACTCTGTCATTCTTCTTTCCCTATGGGCCGCTCCCCGGTCCGTTCCCCTGTGCGCGTACCGCACTCTTCTGTCTGCACCTGCCAACGTTTCCACTTACAACGTTTAAAATTAAAAAAATTATTTTGCACCGCGGGGCCCTCTTATAGCCCCCACATCAAACCTAGGGGGTCAGGGGAGTCTACCCTGCCCCCTTATGGTCATTTCCCCCTTTTTATTTCCTCCTCTTGTGTCTCTATCCTACCGAGACACAGGATGGCGGCCAGTCCGGACTGTTTCGAATGTTTACAGACACCCGAGAGCCAATCAGCTTTCCGTGCGCACCTCGCGGGTCGCGCCTGCTGCGCTCCCGGTGTGCGTACCGGGGCGCGGCCATAGATATATATATTTTTTTGAACCTAAATTACTCAAAATCCACTGGAGCACATATCTTGAGACATAGCAAAGGCACATCGGGCTACCAGTCCCTACAATTTTGCCAAGTTTGGTGCAAATCCATTCAGCCATTCGGGCTAAAAGTGAGTTTGACCGCCCTATGGAAATTAACAACGGGAAAACACGTTTTGGGACCCCCCTTTTATCTCGGCTCCCACTTCACGAATCCCCCCAAACTTTTAGGGAAGGACCGGAGCTCCACGAGGCAAATTTGAGGGAATTTTCAGGCAGATTCGTCAACCGACGCCAAAGTTATTCACAATAGAATTTTGAGATTTTGCATTGAAAAAAATCCTAACTATAACTACCTACTGGCGACCGCCAGTAGTTAATATATATATATATATATATATATATATATATATATATATATATATATATATATATATATACAATGACAACGATCTAGTCGCTCTCAAAACAAATAAGGGGAGGATCAGTACATCCTTAAAACCTAAATCTTCATTCAACTCCATTACACCAAGGGACTCTATTGACAAATTTCATGAACAAATAGTGTCAGACATCAAGAAACTAAATCACAAAGTGCAAGGTACCAAACAGAAATTTAACAAACAAAACCATTGATATCACAAATTAATGTCCAAATTACAAAACAACAATCAGATTGTAATTTGTAATTCTGATAAAGGAGGCAACCTGGTAATTTGGCCAAAGGATGAATACATTGAGGAAACTATGACACAACTGAATGGCAGAACTTGTTATAAAAGGAGCAATATATTGTCTCTTAGGGCTATCCATAATGGGTTCTATGCTAAACTACCAACGTGGGAAAGTGCAGGACTGGTCCCCATGCAAGAATACAAATTTCTCAAAAATGAAAAACCCTACAGTGCCAATTATATATTTCATACCCAAAGTCCATAAAAACCCTTTAAAGCCACCAGGAAGACCAATTATATCAGCATGTAACAGCTTACTTGAGAAGACATCACAATATAAGGACTATTCCCTACAGGGACACGTGCAAAAATTACCCTAATTTATCCCGGACACTGGTGACTTCCTTAGAAAAGTGAACAATTTCAAATGGCAAGAGGACTTTCTGCTGTTGACGCTTGATGTAACGTCACTATATACCAGCATAAATCACCAGGATGGACTAAGGGCACTACAACACTATCTTAACAATAGGCCGGCACAATTGGTGCATCACAACAAAATACTAATAAATATGGTGGAATTTTGTTTAAATAACAATGTATTTATGTTTCACAACATGATGTACCAACAAACGCTCGGTGTTGCCATGGGAGCCAGCTTCTCCCCTTGCTATAAATGTTTAAACATGGAGGAGCTGGTTCTAGGCAAAACGTGCAGCATGTACGCAACCAACAACGTAAAACTATGGTTGTGTTATATAGATGATTTATTTGTGGTCTGGCAATGTACTCGGACAAGTGCCCAAGACTTTGTCAACAAGATCAATGTCAATAAAATCAATCTGATCGGAAACTGTCACTTTCTTAGATGTCCAAGTGTACATCAGTAATGGCAAGATCGAGACCAAATTACATCAAAAGGAAACTGCTGGCAATTTGGTACTGCATGCAACAAGCTTCCACCCAAAACATTTAGTCCAAAGCATCCCCTATAGGGAAATGTTTAGATTAAGAAGAATTTGTAGCGACAACACTGATTTAAAAACCGCACAACAGGCTAGCAAGATCAGATTTTTAGAGAGAGGCTATTCTATCAAAACTATAAATGCTGCAATGGCAAAAAACAACGCCTTTGATAGGTAAGACTTGCTAAAAAACACAGGCAGGTACACAATCAAATCCTGCCCACAGGGATAAAAACAAGTGTTAAACCCACAGAGGGGGACGATATCTTTAGAATAATTTTGCACACAGCAACCAGGAGCGGGCTATAAGGAACATCATAAAACAAAATTGGCCAATAGTTCTAAGTGACACGGTAATTGGCCAGTACCTACCTACAAATTTAGCAATTACATATAGTAGGGCAATTTCGATGAGGGATTGCTTGGTAAAAAGCAGTTCAAAGATATCTTTGGGAACCACATGGTTGGCACAGTGACACGGCTTTTACAAATGCAAAACATGCAAAGCCTGTCAACATGGTATTAATAAAACATCGTATATGGTCCCTTTTGGTAACAAGGACCACAAAATCTCAAAGGCCCTCCCCTGTAAAATGGATCATGCAGTATAAGTGCTTGAGTGTTCTTGTGGCTTACGGTATGTGGTAAGTACCGAGCTTCAAGCACACAAAAGAATACTCCAGCACATTCGAGCAATTAATAATAGGACCAGTCATATCCAGTGGAATGCCATTTTAAAGATAGTCACAGTTCAAATCGAAAAGATTGACAATACTTTTTAATTGATGCAGAGTCACCCAATAGGAGAGGGAGCAACAGAGAGAGGGCCCTACGTCAACTAGAAACCTATTATATCCTTGAACTAGACTCCAATCAACCGGGGGGTCTTAGTATTAACCCCTTGCGTGCGGGGCGTATTCCCCGCCTGTGCTGACTCCGCCTTGCGCGGGCGGAGTCATGACGGAACGATTCCGTCATCAGCACAGCTCAACCGACGCTGATGACGGAACCGTTCTGTCATCAGCAGGGAAGGGGTTAAGGAGGACCTGTATACCTGTCTCCAATAAATGCAACAGCTGTAGCAATGTTCCAAAACTGAACAGAGTAGTAGAACGCCATAACGCACACAATCCATGAGGGATAAGTGGGCATGGACATTGGAGTGGTGGGGGTCCCAACCTTACAATAGAGGATTGACATCAATTGCTGCTAAATGCTGCTAGCCCAAAACCATATACATTTCAATATGTACTTGTCATTTGTTTAACACTTTAAGTTGTTACTTTGGGTGTTGTAGCACATGCACTTTCATCCATATTGCACTTGCACTTTAAAAGTTTACTTTATAAACTTCTTACTATTAAGAGAAATTAATGTGGATTTCATACACACGCCCTGATGAACAGTCTTGACAAACTCTCAACACTGAACAACATTTTAAGTGCTTCTAAATGATGTATGCTACACAAAATAGAAGGTCTATATAAGACAATAATAGATCTTGCAGTAATGTTCACCGTTGGTTTTACTTGTTACTTTGAAGAATATTTAATCAAAATGTATTTATACAATGATTTAATTTTATATTGGAACAACAATATGTAATACAATGTCGCAACAATATGAGAAATGTCAAACAAAACCAATAAGACGTCTTTTGTCGACATCTATTACTGTCAATTATATGCACCTGTCACTTTAAGAAATGGTTTGGAAAGGTAGAATGGAGCTGCGGCGCTCGTCATGTGATCAAGGCCTGCGTGTGAGCTGAAACGCATAATGGCTGACATCAAATAAACACTTATGCACTTACTTTGTGGTCTGTGCTCTGGTTTTCCCACAGAAATGGAGATGGTGTTTGAGGATATTGATATATATATATATATATATATATATATATATATATATATATATATATATATATATATATATATATATATATATATATATATATATATATATATATATATATATATATATATATATATATGTATATATATCAATAGATGTAGAAATATACATTTCTACAGACATATTTAAAAATATAGATACACATTTACCATTCACAAACCAATATAAAAATTACATATAAATAATACATTAAAAACACTTAAAGTCAATATAATTATACATCAATATTTAAGTTTTAGAAATTGAAAACGTCAATATTATTGTATAAAATACAGCAACTATATACTTACCATAGTACATACTAAAATATAAGTATACTCACTATATTCTGACTTCAGTATTTATTGCCATCGAAATTCTGACTTCGATGTTATGGGTGCATATCTTTAACACCTTGGGTGCTTGGGCTATTCTCCTCCTGTGCTGGAGGTCAATGTCAATGGATGGGCTCATGGCGAGCTCAGCTCGTCATGAGCACACGTGCACCGTGCATCATGACGAGCTGAGCTCGTCATGAGCATCGAAGGGGTTAATAACCAACTCCCTTTTCTCTATGAACTATGAGCATCATTATGATGCCGGTCGGACCAGCTTCCGGGGTCCTGGCAGAGGCGGTTGGACCACTGCTGTCTCATCTGGAGTGGCCGGTCCGACAGCTGGATTATGATGCATGCATCCTGACTCCAACTAAACTGTGAAAGACCGCTGACTCCGACAGATTTTCTCTGACCGGCAAGATGTCGGTCAGAGAAATACTGCATCCATATTGCAGTACAGGGATCTCCAACCGTTGTCCGGATTATGATGGAGGTTTCCAATGATCCAACCATGGTGGTCTAACCAGCTGCATGAAGTTGTCGGAAATTAAGGATTTGCGGTGAATACTCACCCTAATCCACTTCTCTCCAGCAGTCTCTGCCATGGATAGCTTCCTCTAGGTTCTCCTACACCTGGGCAGCTGAACCTCGATGACTATGATCCTGGGGACGCCAGAATCCAGGTAATTCTTTATGTGGTATGTATCATCATTGACTGGACTGTGTATATTCTGCCACACAGCAGCAAGAGGGAGAGGATGTAGCCTTTCGGCTAGAGCTGCTGAATTTGGAGCTGGGGAACTGGGTTCGAGCCTCGGTGTTGGCTCAGCATCCTGTGGTTCTGGGCAAATCAGTAAATCTCCTCGCACCTACCAAAATATGAACTTGTTCTTCTGTAACGTAACTGGTGCTCATGTAAAGCGCTCCAATACCTTCAGGTCGAGTTTGTGCTATTTAAATCTGGAAGAAAAAAAATGGGGTGCATGGTGCACAAGGCATACCCCCACATATGTCATGCATGTGTGTACAATTCACATGTTTAATGTGAGTTTTGCATGCATTTACAGCAACGTATTTGAAATATGGGCTCTACCGAAGATGCGACTGACGCAGTAGCGGAGGTTGCATTGTAAAATGGTGAGGAGAAGCTTCCCAGACTCGGCAGTCTGAAAGGGCTTGCAAGGACGGCAGTCGGTTGAACCAACATCGTAATGAGGTCCTATGTCTTTGAGGGAGGGTTAATGGGCTTCTCTGCTTTTAGTTATTTCACAGATGAGTCAAGATCAGGATCATGTTGACCTCCAGTAGAAGCATTTACATCTCTAGAGAGGGGCACTATATTTAAATAAGAAACAAGGACATCTAGAAAAGGAGTACTAGGTAATCCCGAGTTCTTCTATTTGTTCTCATTTCCGGTCCACAATAACAGATACTGTTGCTTTGAGAGCAGAGCAGTACTGATTTTGAGCTGGTGGTTTCCGGTGCTTGGCACTGGTACTTAGTTGTCAACACTGGCGCTTTTGACAGTCTGACACATGGTGGCGCTCTTTGTCTACTTTAGAGATGAGCAACGCAAAAGTTGTTTATTAATTCAATATACAATACAAATGACCAACTCATACCACCCAAGCCATTCTTATAGCTTTAGGAGCCTGAAATAGTCTGAATTATCACACTTGTATGAATGTGATGGTTAGCAGCTGTGTCGGTGCTGTCATTGACAGCACTGGCAGGGACAAGGGGTGGTGCAAGCTGCTGTGACCTCCTGAAGAGGGCCCTGGCACTTATGTTTTTTTAAACAAATTAAGCACTAGGACCGAGCCCAAAGTTCTTCAATTTCTTTAACTCCGCAGTGGTACATGTGGTTCAGGAGTAGGCATTACACAAAATAAAGCACCTTATCCAACTAGAAGTATTGCTTTAAAAATGTATGTGCATTAACATATTGATAGCGCAGTTTAAACTGAACTGAAAAACACAAGCCCGAGGAGCTCACAGAGAAGGCTTGCTGTGATATGACCACAAAGTCTTATTTTCCATACTATAATGTAGCACAGCAAACACAGCAGCTACCTCACATTCCATATGTGGCAATATTATTGAATGAGGACAAGTACTTGTGTGCTTGGAAGTGCTCATATTTTTGAGGAGCACAATTGCTACCACCTAAGAGCAGCAGGAAATTACACAATCCTCTTTTATATGCAAGTAGGCGTCAATTATACTTTTTTTGGGGCCACGAGTTGTATATGCAGTGCACTTTCCTGGGCAGATTGCACTAGTTTCGTGGGGAACTGGCTTTTGGAGATGACCACACTCAATGTTTCATAAGTTATGCTGGTGACTTAGAGTAAACTATGGCTCACATCATCCAGTTTGTGCCTACTGGGTAGACGAGAAGTGGCTGCATTTCAAAAATGTCCTGGTTCTATTTCATTGGTGTCAGGAAGCTCCAGGGATAAAGCAACTTTGAGGTGTTGAAAGAAGATGAGAGATCTCCAGTGAAAGGACTATTGAAGCCTCTCGTGCTGGAGCTTCCTGACCTCACCAGAGGTACTAATCTGTCCAGGCAAGAGATGTGAAGAGGGTGGTAGAGCAGGACTCGGCCCTCTTCAGAGTGCATAGCAAAGGCTCACAGGTAAACTGGGGCTATGCTGGGATTAGATACCTACACATTGAGAGTTATTTCCTAATATTTTGGATGCTTGTGGGACAAAAGCATTGCATTGATTTACTCACATTATAAAAGCCCATGTGCAGAGCACAAAATAGAGCAGTACCACATAGGCACCCACAGAACCCATAGTAAGCACCCCCCAAATGCCTTTCATCGACCTCTTCACCCAGGGCCCCTGCCTCCACCATTATAGTTACGCCTTTCCCGAAACATCAATCAATCAATCAGTGACACTTATAGAGCGCGCTACATACCCGTAGGGTCTCAAGGCGCTGGGGGGGGGGGGGGGGCGCTACTGCTCGAACAGCCAGGTCTTCAGCTTCTTCCTGAAGGAGAGGTGGTCTTGGGTCAGGCGCAGGTCGGGAGGGAGGGAGTTCCAGGTCTTGGCGGCCAGGTGGGAGAAGGACCTTCCTCCTGTAGTCGCTCTTCGGATGCGGGGGACGGCGGCGAGGGCGTGGTTGGCTGATCGGAGGTGGCGTTTGGGAGCGTAGAAGTTGATCCGGCTGTTGAGGTAGCTCGGGCCTTGGTCGTGTAGGGCTTTGTGTGCGTGGGTGAGGAGGCGGAAGGTGATTCTTTTGTTGACAGGGAGCCAGTGAAGGTTGGTCCATTGCATCTGCGGCAGAAGATACAGACGGTCCTGAATTGATTTTTAGGTCTGTGCATTTGATTTTAGTTGCATCTAGTACTTCAGGCAGAGGCAGACCAATCCCTTCACTCAGAACTATCCTAGCGTGGTACCAGCTGATGGTGCGCCTTGAACTTCAGCTTCAGCAACTAAAGCATCCAAGCAGTGCCAGCATAGAACCCCTCAGGTCCAGGTCCAATGTACAGAACCGAAGGACCCAGGAATTATTCTGGTTCTGAGGGAGCTGGAGATGGACCTTGAAGGCATCTCTCTTACATGTTTTTCAAACTTCTGGGTTCCAGACATCCAGGAGCATATGAGGGCTTTCTCTCAGACAGGCACAGGGGGACGTTTTCTGGTCTGGACATGGAAGTGAATTCCATCTCTTAAATCAAACACCTGAAAATTCATAAAACACGTTTCTTCTACCTGTGGGGCACAAAGAGCATGTCTCCTCACAGATAGATTGGAGAGGAGCTATACATTCACCACTGGCGTTGTAATTGATGGACTTGCAAAATAACTTGTAGAGAATACGGAAGACCGGCTCTTGTGGAGGAAAATAACATGATCACAGGCATTATGCCCGTTAGAAGGGATCCCAGACATTAGTTAGTGCACTTCTGTAAAAAAAATACTCACGCACGTATTGTATTACAATTGCATTTATATAGCGCTTACTACCCCTGACGAGGCGTCATACGGCGTCACACGTGAATGCAGACATGCGCGCGCGCGCATACACACACACACACACACATTTACTTACGGATACGAATATGTGATCTTAGGGTGAGTCTGTACCGGTCTGCACACAGTGGTTGGAGGAAAAAATGTACAATTAATAGAATTCAAACTACTACAAACAAAGAAATCGTGTGAGTGCTTATTGAACAGGCGGAATATAACCTTGCCTGGTAACACAAAAGAAATAACTATCATCCAGATGATGCAGGTACAGCCAGGTGAAAAAACTGCGAACTGGGGAAGTTTCAGGGGGGAATTAATTAACCGAAAAATGGGACTGCAGGCACAGGTAGCTCTGACTGCCCTTACTCGGTGTTCATGTGCGTGTGTGTGTGTGTGTGCGCGGGCGCGCTCGTGCATGCATGCGTGTGTGCACACATGTTCATTCGTTTGACCTCCAGTTACATGTCTGAGGTTTAGACAAGTGTTTCTCTTGCATTCATTTTAACTGCTTACCTTGGGAATGGCAGCTCGCTTCTGAGAACCTGTAATGGAAATGAATAAGTAATGTAACCTAAGTCTTCCAACGTGCTTTCAACACGAAAAGGACCTTCCTAATACCGATTCCAGAGCACCCCAGTACCGGCCTAGACTCCTGCTGGTAAAAAGCACCAACATAAAAAGAGTAAAACATATCTGTTACTGCCATCAAAAAGTATCCTTATCAAGCCCTTTAAGAATGGGCAGCTGCTTGGTGGTTGTTTTTTGTGTTTGTGGCATTCATCTTTTTTGCTGCATGCTGGGAAAAGTCCGAATGCCACTCTTGCACAACATATAGCTCTTCTCCCAGAACTTATATTTTTTATATTTTATTTTAAATGTGTGTACTTGAGTGTGTGCGCGTGTGTGTGCGTGTGTGTGTGTGTGTGTGTGGGGGGGTGGGTGTGTGTGTGTGTGTGTGGGCGCACACATGGCCATGCATCATAAGTGGAGCAGAGGATATTAACTTCCCATGTCCCTTGTGCCTTTATTTCTGCCTTTCCTTCGCCTTGTCTAACTTGCAACCAGGTCTCATAAAAAGCGCAGAAGAAAGCATGCAAAGATGTTGTGTACGAGGGAAACAGGAAGAAGGAAATTGTATGTATGGACGAGTTTGACTCTTGTCTGGACCAAGAGCTGGAATAAACAGGACCTTCCAGTTCTGCTCCATCAGCTTGGGAGAAAGCCTGTAAAACACATCCCCACCATGTAACTAATAGGCAAAAGCTTGAGCTTTTTGATGAAGCTGATTTAGGGCCATATGTATCAAGCAAATGCGAATGCTAATTAGCTAAATGGTATGTATGAATCATTTTGGCAGCAAAATAAGGAATCGCAAAAATTGCCATTCCTTATTTTGTGATTGCACTTAAGGAATCGCAAATTGTGCGATTCCTTAAATGCAATGTATCAAAGGAAAATGAATTCAAAAATGCCCATAAGGATTCGCAAATTACCAACAACTTATAGTTGGTGGTAAGTTGCGAATTCTTTTACAAAAGCAATTTATTTAAAATCTAAAGGTCCCATATGACGCTCATACATGCCCTTAGGGCATGCATGTGTGCCATATGCCCACACATGTCATTTTCAGGGGTGCAGCAGGGTGTTCTTGTGACACCCCTGCACCCTTGAAAATATTCCTAAATTGCGATTAGCAAATTGCTAATCGCAAATTTCCCCTTCATTCCTATGGGCCTCCTGGCCCATAGAAATGAATGGGAAATTTGCGATTAGCAATTTGCTAATCGCAATTTAGGAATGTTGAGGAATCGCTAAAAAGAAGCGATTTCCTACATACATACCATTTTGCGATTTCTAAATAGCGATTCCTTAAAAATCCCTATTTAGAAATCGCAAATGGCGATGATGATACATATGGCCCTTAGATCTAATACTTTCAAATATCAATTATGAACATGTTTCCACTAAACTGAAAATGCAGCACTTGACAGGACTGGATTTTCCTGTGTTTGGCTAAACTTAACCCGAGCTAGGCCTTGCTTCCATCATGGGTCCTAACGTAATCATGATGGGGTAGATTTACAAGAAACTAATGCAGAGCGGTGCCGCAAGTCATTTTGTTGCACCATGCTGCGTTAGTTTCGAAGCACAGGGATGCAACATATTTACAACAATATGTTGCATCTCTGTGCTTTCCCCAGCACTGTTGCCCACACTGATGCCATGCGCCGGCATCAGCACCCTTTCAGCATGGTGCAAGGATGCCTGAGTCGTGGGGAGATTGTTTTTGTGCAGGAAGAGGCACCTTCCTGCACAAAAACAATCCATTGAGGTTATTTCCTCTTCCAATGTGTGCTGTAGAATGCAGCACGCATTGAAAGAGGAAAAAAACGGGGAGAAATGAAAATATTTCTCCTCATTGCACCTCGCTATGCCCCCCCTAGGGTGGCGTAGCATTCTGATGCATTTCCAGGTTTACGATTGCTCGTGAATCTCTAAATGCATCAGTGGACATGGGTGTTGCGTGGGAACACCCACAGCAACACCCGTATATTGCCCCTAACATGCATGAAAAGAGGAGATATTTACAAGCACAGGTAAAGCCACGCAGGGTGGCTTTATGTGTGCTTGTAAATATCACTCCAAAAGATACAATTCAGACCCCCTCTGGAAAGGAAAACACCCAAGATAGCTTCTTACAATCAATGACAAGAAAACCTGTGAGTGACTGAATATTCTCTTTATATATTTATATAAGTCACACTTTTGCAAAAAAACTTCGTTTCAATAAAAGTGACTGTCACTATCTACAATACAGTGCAAACACAGTGAAAATAGTGAGTAGTGATCACATGACAAGGACAATATATACAAGGTTAATATATTCAAAGTGAACAATCTGTACAAATATACAAAAGACTACAAAGTTCTTGTTTCACGAAGGCCAAACCACTAACATAAACTTCCTGAACCCTTTTAAATTTCTTTTAGTTCGATGGAGTTCTGGAGTTATGGGGCCTGTAGGGAAATGTCGACGTTTCGACCCTGTTAAGCGCCAACTTGTTGGTCGCGGCGGGTCTTTCTCAAGACGAAAATATGCACGACAGTCCTCGCTACCAAGTACACAGGTGTCACCTGGATTCACAGTGAGTTAAAGTCCTCTAGTCGTTCGATAATGCAAGTTCCGGTTTAATCTTTTACCGGCGCGGCTTCTCGTAAAGTGGCTGTTGACACAACTCGTTTTATTTTCCAGCACATTTCCCTACAGGCCCCATAACTCCAGAACTACATCGAACTAAAAGAAATTTAAAAGGGTTCAGGAAGTTTATGTTAGTGGTTTGGCCTTCGTGAAACAAGAACTTTGTAGTCTTTTGTATATTTGTACATATTGTTCACTTTGAATATATTAACCTTGTATATATTGTCCTTGTCATGTGATCACTACTCACTGTTTTCACTGTGATTGCACTGTATTGTAGATAGTGACAGTCACTTTTATTGAAACGAATTTTTTTGCAAAAGTGTGACTTATATAAATATATAAAGAGAATATTTAGTCACTCACAGGTTTTCTTGTCATTGATTGTAAGAAGCTATCTTGGGTGTTTTCCTTTTCAGAGGGGGTCTGAATTGTATCTTTTGGTTTGTAAACCATATAAGAAGAAAAACATTTGGATAAATAATTGTTGTTCGCACCCGACAGAACCAACTTATTTTGAACTATTAGTAACCCAGGTTCTGAGGGACACAGCGTCAACCCTGTTGTTATTATAAGAGTGTAAATATCACGCAGCAGGTTGCGCTGCCAATGCGTGACGCAACGTGAAGCACCAGCGGCACAAGGGGCTTGTAAATCTGCCCCCAAGTGTTTTGCATTTCTCATTCTGAAACTGTTCATAATCAAAAGTGCATTGGTTTTTGCATTGGCATGCTGATCTTGAAAAGCTACTGAGGAAGCTATTCATAACATTCAAGGCTGTTCCTGCCTTCTTTTGTTTGTGTATCAAGACTTGTACTGCCACCTCTGATTACATTAGGTTAGAATAGTACAGCAAAACAGTGGTACCTAAAATACCTGAAGAGCCATATTCTCAAAATAGAATTTGTCTGCATTAGATCATCCTTCATAAAAATCGATAAATATTGACCATTAGCCAAGAACAAAGTGAAGTGATGGGAATCAATCAATCAATCATTTGTAAAGCGCACTACATATCCGCGAGGGTCTCAAGGCGCTGGGGAGGGGGTCAGGGGGGCCGCTACTGATCGAACAGCCAGGTCTTGAGTATCCTCTTGAAGGTCAGCAGGTCAGCAGGTCTTGGGTCTGTTGTAGGCTCAGTGGGAGGGTGTTCAATGTCTTGGCGAGGAGGTGGGAGAAGGATCTCCCGCCGGTGGTTGTTCTTTGGATGCGCAGGACAGTGACAAGTGAGAGGTCGGCGGAGCCTAGCTGGTGGTTGGGGATGTAGAAGGAGATCCGTCTGTTGAGGTAGGCTGGGCCAGTCTTGTGGAGTGCTTTGTGTGCGTGGATGAGGAGCTTGAAGGATATCCTTTTGTTGACAAGGAGCCAGTGCAGGTTTCTCAAGTGGGGGGTGAAGTGGCCGTGTCGTGGTTCGTCGAGGATCAGTCATGCAGAGGTGTTTTGGATACGTTGTAGTCGTTTGATGAGCTTGGTCGGGACTCCCGCGTTTAGGGCGTTTCCGTAGTCGAGTCTGCTGCTGACGAGGGCCTGGGTGACTGTCTGTCTTGTATCTGTCTGGATCCATCTGTAGTGCTAGGGAAGGGTGTGATATGCTCGCCAACTAAGAAACTGCGCTGGTGAGTTTTCCTTTAGGGGCCATCCAGGAAGTCAGGAGTGCATCATGAAAGTCTTCTTCTCCAACACTCCCATTGGTGATTCAAGAGTACGCGAGCCCACAGATGAGGTGTTTGCATGCGTGCATCATATCTTCTGATGCACACCTCACTCCCTGGGTGGACCTTGCAGCAAAAGCTCAAAAAGAACAGTCTCTTAGTTGAAGACGTGCTTCCCTTACCCTTTCAAATATGACATCTATACGTATCCCCAATAAGTATTTCTGCCGGTACCCACATAACTGACCTGAGCGACTAGGACCTCATTGAGACTTCTAATAATTTATGTTCTACGTGTACCACCATTTTTGTAATTTTCCTTTTGGGCTCTTGTTGCAAGGGAATCCTGATGATGATCCTGGCATTTTAAAAGATCGAAACACTGTTGACTACTACATTTTAACCATTGTATGGTATTTTATTTGAGCTTGGTGGGCTGTGACTTTATAATTAGGGATACACGTATATCACACCCTGCCGGATCACTGAGTACTTTTGTGCACCTCACTGCACTTTTTTTTGATTGATGGTCAATATTTATGGATTTTTATGAAGAATGGTTAAAAGCCGACAAATTCTATTTTAAAATTTGGCTCATGGCATTATATCCGGGACGTCTGTTTCTGCTACATAATTGAAACCACAGGTCCCTAGTGATTTCAGGGTAACCCTTGTATTATTAGGGTAGGATAGGACACATTAATATTAATTTAAGGGCTAGTGCTGAAATGGTGGCATTAGGGAGCATGATATCATTCTTGGAATTTGATTTATCACTTACTTGCTACATTTGCTCACCCTATGCTGACTGTATGATTTCAATTGATGTAGATAAGTCTATAGAAATGCTGAAATGATGCATTTTGAAGGAGAGCCAGACTTATGAGTCTCTGACTTTGGAGACTTGAACCCTTTTGGTTTGCCTCACAATTTAGACTTAGAATATTCTTGCCTTAACTTCATGTTATTCTCCATTCCAATAAGCTTTAAGCTAAATCCTTTTATTAAGTTAATATGCATGCTCATCATTATCACTTTTTGCCTTCTGTATTACACCTTGAATGTATTTAATAAATCTTACCTCTATCGTTTGCATTTTAATACTTGCTCAGAGGACTTCTTTCATTAATAATGCTATTTATTTCACAATTGCGTTTGGGTGCCATTTAGGGACAAATTTCTTCATACATGCTTGAGGTTAAATGCATTCCCAAACCCTACACAGGCGCTTTATTGTTGTTTTATCATATAACTGAAATAGCCTCAACAATTACTTTGAAAACTTCAGATAGAGGGGGTTTGTCATTATACACCTATAGCCACACCCACCTTTGTACCTGCTGTCTTTTCTGATAGTATTCTGCACAAGTGAAAAAATAAAGGGATTTTATGTATAGGCAATTTATATAGGGATGGTGACCTGCTCCCTTTTTCCATGTTTGCATTGCATTAGCGATTACTTCTCATTTCCAGTACCCTTGTGTTTCCAGTTCTCCACTAATATATTTATTTTTTATTTATTTTATGTGCTTCTATAGCGCCTGAATAGATCCCCGAAGGGATATCTCTGCGCTTAAGATGGAAACAAGAGTGCTTAACCCCGGGCTAGTCATAAACAGAAAGGTAAAACACAAACTGATTAAATGGTGGTGAAAAGGTGGGTTTGAGGTTTTTACGAAAAGATAAGTGGTTGGTGATGAGTTTGAGATGAAGGGGAAGGGCATTCCAAAGGGTGGGTCCTGCGTATGCCAGAGCGCGACCTCCCTGGCGGGATTTTTTTATTTTAGGGACCTGTAATAGGTACCGATTACTCGATCGAAGTGATCGGCCTGGCACGTAGGGAAGGAAAGCTTTTGTCAGATATTTAGGACCCTTTCCTATCAGAGACCTATGAATGGTGCACAGAATTTTGAACTTTGTGCGTTGCCGCACTGGCAGCCAGTGAAGTTTAGCTAGTATAGGGCGGGAGGGAGTTCTGGATGGAAGGTTGAGAACAAGCCTCGCCGCCGTATTTTGGACTACTTGTAGTTTTTTTAATTGGCCTTCATTGGTTGACAAAAGAAGGCCATTACAGTAGTCCAATCTACTGATCACCAGTGCCTGGACAAGGGTTTTCCTGTGACCATCGGGTATATAAGGAAACACCCTTTTCAAAAGTCCAATGGCTCTGAAGCAGGTGCCAGCAACTTGGTCGACATGATGTTTAAAAGTCAAGGCTTGATCGAATAACACCCCCAAGTTTTTGACAGTCTGCTTTGGGACCGGAACAGGTCCTAATTCTGTGGGCCACCAATCCCCAGACCAGAGTATGATTGTTCTCTCACATATACAGTGCCCGGCTGGGACCCTTGTGAGTATCTTCTTCTTCTGTGTCTCTTTCTTATACTCACTTGTGGCACACATCTACTACACGGCTGCGCAAACCACCCTTCAGGCGCTATACAAGCTCATGTGCTCCTTTTCAAGCGACCCTGCCAACACCTTCGCCACACGCTGATATTATCCCTTTCTTTGTAGATGTCCTTACATTTCTAGGACCTGAAGAGACCTTACATTGCACAAAGTGTTGAAACGTTGTCAGCAGATAATAGCAGCGAACCATTAAACCAGCGCTTATCATTATATAAGAAATGCGGTGTACATTTTGTATACTTACAAATGTCGACTCTATTATTAATTGAAAACCTTGTACATATGTCACAAATATGTCACCAATATTTTAGGTTCCGTTTTTCATACTGGGGACACTACGCACTACTGTGATATTATTTCCTTGTACATATCTTGATTTCATTCAAGAACTATATAAACTTGATTGTGAAATACAAAAAGTGGGGTGTATTAGGTCTTTTCTCTTTTTGACATCACTCTAACCCTCTTCATTGCCAATGTGCATAATTATATCAATGTCACTTTGATATTATTCTACAGGATCCATTGTTTTCATTAATTATTTAACTACCCTGGCTCCGTGTGAGTAGGGTCCCCCTTGTCCTAGGTTCTCCCCTTTTTCAATGTTAGCAGATAAATACAAACACCCTATAACAGAATCTTTTTAATTTTTGCAGACGCAGGACTTTTTGAGGAAAAGACAGAAGATAATATTTTATTTATGCGACTTTTAAAGTGCGCAACTACCCATGGGTGTCTCGGCGCTATAGATCAAAAGTAGTCAGACAGAAAGTGGTTGAACAGAAAGGGACATTTACTGAGTGAAAATCCACGTTTTCAGCTGTCTCCTGAAGGTAATGAGGGTGAGGCTGATTCTAATGTAGGTGGGGAGAGCCGAACTCGATAGTCGAGGTCTTTAGACGTAAACAGCGGCTTGGGGTTATATACAACTGTTTGTTAGATACACAGAAAGATGATTTAGAGGCTCAAAATATGAAAAGGGGGGATCGACTGAGGTGTCAATGTGTATATGTAGAACAATCGATTGATATGCCAGGGAGGATTTTAATTTCCGCTAACCTAAAAGCACAGCACTTTAAAACCACATTTAATCTATACCACACCCCAGCAAAAATGCTGAAATGGGTAGGAGCTAATGATGGGAAATGCTTCCGGTGTGGTGCAGACTCGGGCGATATTGTACATATCTTTTCTATGTGTAGAAAATTAACTAAGCTTTTGGGCCATATGGAAAAGTTCTTCTTGGAAATTACCAGGGTTGGAATAAGAATTACACCATCTGTTTTGCTGCTGGGTATAGGGGAGGACATGACAGATGAGCAGCCTTTGAATTCCAATATCTGATTTTTATTGCAGTTGGTGTAGCTCATATTTTTATAGCCTCCATGTGGTTGCAGAAGGAAACCCCGACCTTTGAGATCTGGAGAGCTAGATTTTATGTTATTTTTAATCTGGAACGTAGTCTTTATGCTATTAAAGTGGTACGAAAACGGAAACTGGGGTCACAGATATTGGGGCCCATTACTGAACATATGAAGGATGAGTATGAATTTATCTATGTATCAATTTGTTTTACTGTGTATGTGCTGTTCTTACCCTGTTTTACTCTTATAATGAATTTGTTTTAGCCTTTTTAAGAAACATGGATGCTTCTCGTTGTATGTCTTACATATTCAAGGAAATTGTATTCATCCACGTTATAGATTGAAATAAAAAAAATGCTTTGCTACTAACTGGCTCTCCACAGAAACTAAATATATACTGGATCAGTTATGCTGGTACTTTTTATGTATTTATTTATTTGGAGTTTTATCATGTAGCTCAATCAGTAGTTCAGATTACAGAGCACTTTACAAATAGTGTGCAAAGAAAAGGGATACGACAGAGGAAAAACAACACTAAATAAAAATACAATATCTACAGATATATACCCATGGAATAATGGCAAACAAGGAAATATAAGCCCATAATGTAGAATAAGTCAAAGGTCTGGAAGATATTACGGCAAGATAAGAGGTAGCTGGTAAATAGAAAGGAGGAACGATCTAGGGGTGAGATGGGGGGAGTCCTCAGTATGAGAGGAGCTTGTTGGATAGAAAGAGTTGAACTTCTTTCTTGAAAGTGGATGTGGATGTCTCGTGCCTGATTTTAGTAGGAATAGAGTTTCAAATCCTTGGAGCAGTACTGGAGAAGGATTGGAGATAGGATTTATCTTTTTTGATTTTTTTAGGCTTATGAAGTTAGGAACTAGTTCTTCTGGAGAGTCTGTTGCCACCCAATAGGGTCAATTTCTGGATCAGGTAGGAGGGGGTGTTGTGGTGTGATGCTTTGTGGGCATATATCCAATTTGAGATGGATCCTGGCCTTGAATGGTAGCCATTTTCAGTGACTGAAGGTCAGAGGTGATACGTTCATGTTTTTTTTATCTGTGATGAGCCTAGTTGCAGCAGTCAGTGTAGCTTTCAAAGGTGCAAGTGGGATTTTCTGGAGGCCCCATTTTGGAAAAATTGACAAGTGGCACCGGGTTCTGTGCATAAACGTATGAAACAAGCCATACGTTGTACACTTCTAATTATAAATCAAATTAAACAAAAAGATAGAAAAATATAAAAATATTCTTTTTATTAAATACCCTTTTTTATATATACTTTTGCTTATTTAATTTTTTTAATGCATTTTACTTCTTGTATCATTTTCAGGAGGCCCACCAGGGTAATGCTACCATACTCCAATTTCGATAGTACAAGTGCATATATCGCAGTTGTGAGATCTGGAAAAGTTTTAGTTTCCTAAGAATATGCAACTGATGGTTAACTCCTATAGTGATGGTGCTCATGTGTTTTTGCATGGAAAGGTCTTTGTCTAGGTTTATAACCAGGGAATTGGCAGAGTCAAAGATGTGTGGGGTGCTGTTTAAGTCAGTAAGAAGAGGTAGTAAGTCTTTGACGTTAGGAGTGGAGGTGGGCCATGCGATCAGTCCAAATACCGGCTTAAGGGCATTGAGTTTGAGGTGCTTAAGAGTCAGCCCTTGTTATATCTTTGTCAGGGTGTTGTTGAGGATGTAGATGTCAAGGAAGGTGATTTTCAAGCAAAGTTGGGTGTTGTCGGCATACATGTGGTATTAAATGTGGGAGAGTTTGAGGAATTTGGTTAGTGGCTTTATGTATAGGTTAAACAGTGTCGGGAAGAGAATAGAGCCTTGGGGTATGCCCGTGACAATGGAGATGGATAGAAAAGAGTAGAATTGTTCGAAAGTGCTGGGATCTGTCATATAGAAGGGGAGAAAAACAATTCAACATAGTGACGGAGTGGATGAGCCTGTGTTTTAGAAAGGTTTGGAGGGGTAGCATGATTGATGGTATCAAAGGCCGCTGACCGATACAAAAGGGTCAGGAGGTGGGATTAGCTTTGGTCAAGTGAGCATAGGGCATCATTGACAATGTGGACCATGGCCGTTTCAGTGCCATGCCCCAGCTAGAAACCAGATTGACAATGGTCGAGAAGTTGGATTTGCTCGATGTGCTTCTGAAGCTGTGAGTGTACACTTTTTCTAAGAGTTTGGCTAGAGTAGGGATGTTGGAGATGGAGTGGAAATTTTTGGGTTTGTATTTGTCGGATTTTACTTTTTTAGGGTAGGGGTGAGCTGGCTACTTTTTAGGCAGTCTGGTATGGAGCCTTGGGAGAGTGAAGCATTTATTATACTAGTCCATAGTGGGATTAAGAGGTGGATGGACTACTTCAAGAGTACGGAAGGGAGGAGATTGTAGAAGTGGTTGGAGTATTTCAAGGACGACAAAAGATTTAGGGGGACATGCTTATTGAGCATTTTGAAGCAAGACCAGGTGGTGTTATTTTTGGGTGAAATGGGGGGACATTTCGGACAAGATTGAGGATCTAGTGAGGGTGGTGAGGGGTGGATTCATGTGAAAGTAGTTTAATAGCGATCTCGATCTAGTTAGAGATTTGCATGGTTTTCTCGGAAAAAAGGAGGCGAAGGTTCCACAGTTAGGTTGTAATTTGTTGTCAGAGGAAGAGGGAACATTTTGTGGAACAATTGTTTTTTGATAACTTCAAGCAATTTATCCGGTCAATTGGTAGCAGAGTCTAGTTGATTTTGGAAGAAGACTGCTTTGGAGTTTCTGATGTGCCGTTTGTAGGCACTGCTTCTTAGACGTAAGTGTTGGAGGTTGGGTAGGGAGATGGAATGTCTTCATGATCTTTCTGCTAGTCTGAGGTGATGTCATTTTTCATTAAGATCTTGGTTGAACTAGGTGTTGGATCTTTTTGACTGGATTTTTTTCAGTTGTTTGGGGGCAAGGGTAGCCATGATTTTGGATATGGAGTTGAAATAGTGATCAGTGAGATCCTGGGCATCATTCATGGAGGAAGGAGGGAGTAGGATGTCATTACAAATAGTTGGTATAGTGAGTGGGTTAATGTTATGCGTGTCACGGACAAAGTGTTTGACTTTCGTCGGTTGTCCCTTAAAGGTGATTACCTTTTTATTAAGGAAGAAGGAGATACAGCGGTGGTGAGTCCATTCACAAGGGAGAATAGAGTCAATTTGTAAGGTGTTCTCTTTTGTTATGATTAGATCTAGGTTAGCTCCTTTATTATGGGCCAGGCTGTTGCAGGCTTGGGTAAGGTTGAAGTCCTGAAGGAAGGAGTTGAATTCCAGGGAATTTTGACATCGCCCAGGAAAATATGGCTGTTATGTTCAACTTTGTTAGTGGGGATAATCTCCATGATTAGTTCAATGAAGGTGTGATTTCCTCCGAGTGGGGGATAAAACATGGGGAGGCTGTGCTCTGAATTGTTGATGTTAGAGATGTCTATCTTGAGGTATTCACAGGATGACAGAGGAGTAGTGTGCGACTTTCATCAAAAGTGATCTGTGAATGCAAGCTAGGCCACTACCTGGGTGTTTTGCGCGGTCCAATTTAATGATGTCATACCTGGGGGTGGAAATTAGAATGTCCAGAATAGGAGAAGAGGATTCATCTGACGATTTTTCCGTAAGCAGGAGGATGTCAAGGTCCTTATTAAGTAAGAGAGTGGTTATGTCTGTTGTGTGTTTCACAGCTGAGCAGCAGGTTAGTAATGCTAATTTCAGGGTAATGTTAGCGGTAGTCATGGATGAATGTGAGATGGGAATTCGTGTAAGATTTATTTTATCTTTAAAGCTTGTGTTGTGGGGGATATTCTGGAGGGGTGTGTGATAATAGTCTCATTTTTTGTAGAAGGTAAAGAGTGATGGACCTGAGCTGGGTTGGAGGTATCAAGGAGGTAAGTATATCCTCATTTGATAGCTGTCTGACTAACCTTTTAGGTCAAGAGAAGTGGTTAAGGTTGGCAGTGGAACTCCAACATGGGTGAGATATCCCTGAATAAGGAGTGTTGTTAGTCAGGAGGTAGGCAGGGTAATAGGACCACATATAGTCGAGTTTGTTGATGATGAGAATTAGTTTGGCAATGTGAGCTCGGCTCAGTTGTAATTCAGATGTAATAGTGTAGAGTATCGAGTCATTGTGGAGGTTTATAGGAGGATCAAGGTTGTGGAAGTATCCAGGGGGTTGAGGGAGCTGGAGTTGGTAGGGGGCACCATTGAAGCCTTGATAGTAGTATATTAAGAGGAGATGGTGGGTTAGTTGATGTTGTTGATGGGGGAGTGGTTGGAGGAGGTTCTAATGGAGCAGGAAGTGGTGATGTCAGGTTGGTGTAGGTGGGGGAAGTTGATACTCCTGGGGGAGGATGTGTGTTGGTTGACAGTAATGTCTGTGGATAGGTGGGCGACCATCCGGGGTAAGAATTTGGGATGTGTTTAATGGAGGGAGAGTTAATAAGATTCGAGGAGTCAAAAGAGAGCAGAAGGGGTGGTTAGGGGGGTGATTGAGTCTAGTTTGTTCTTGAGGTAGGGGAAAAGATTTCTGAAGAGTACCATATGGTGATCAGAGGATTGAATGAGTATAGCACTGTTATTATTGATGAAAATGGCCGCATTGCCAATGTATAGCGTGGAGGGTGCAATTGCATGTCTATGGCCTTGTGAGATTTTCTTGGTGATGGTGTTGTTGAGGGAGGAGGAGGTGGCTTTCCTTCGTTTGGCACGACAATTGGTTGAGAAGATGAGGTAATTCGGTGAGGTGCCTTTGCTGTGGCAAAAATAGGGGTTGGTAATAAGAGTTTCTTTCTTATGGGTGAGGATAATATTTTTGAGATTTCTCCTGCCATTTTTGGTAAGGCTGGGGGGGGGGTGTAAAAATGTGTTGTTTCCTGAGAGGGATAGTTGGACGTTCAGCCCTCTGGCTTAGGTGAGATCCATGTGGGATGGAAGGGGCAAGGGAAAGTGTGTAAAATAATAAGGGGCTTCAATAGGAGGGATGTCCATAGGAGCAGTGGTGGGTGCTATTATGGGATTAATATTTGATTGTTTCATGGACTGGTCAATATAGTCAGATGGTGCTATAATGAGATAAAAGAGGGTCATTTATTATAGCCATTGACATGTATGAGCAAAAGGGGTAGGATTAGGAGATGACCACTAAGCATAAATTGCCGGGCAGTGTAGAAGAAGTCGGAATAATCCTCATGGCAAGGACAACAGCGAAAATCTGGTGGGGTAGAAACACGGAGAATGTGAAGGTAGAGCTGGACATAACAGAATACAGTGCAACTGTAAAAGGGGCATATCAACAAGAACAGGAAGTGTAAACATTGCAGCAGTAGTGTAAGCGAAGGCGAGGTAAACATAGAAATCTCGGGGTAGGAATAAAGGGAAAAGGGGGAAGTAAGGCTGGTCATAAATTCAGCAGCAGGGCTGACATAGAGGAGGCACATCAATATACTTGGGCATATGTCTCTTCTGGTAATTCCTTTAGGCTGGCCCTCACTGTTATCATTTCCTCTTGTGCTAGCGCCGGGACGCCCTTTAGCTGGGGCAGCTGTGCGCTTTACAAAACGGATAACAAATAACATATAATAACACACTTATATATTGTTAGTTTTGGGGATATCTAGTTGGCAGAGGTAGGTACATTTGACCAAATATGGACCCTTGCGTCTAGTCAGGGTAAGGGGCTACACTCTTAAAATTACACCTGCTCACCCCCTTGGTAGCTTGGCATGAACAGGCAGGCTTATCTCAGAGGCAGTGTGTAAAGCATTTATGAACACATGCAGTAATACAGTTACAACACTGCAGATGGACACCACATAGGATGTATTATAAAAATAAGTATTTTTGTATAGACTTAACACAAGACCAAATGACAAAAATCCACAATACAGATTTTAAAATTTTATAAAATAGCTCAGTTCTCTCAAGTTGTAAATGCAACACTTCACTCTCAATGTACCTTGAATGCGTAAAGCAAAGAAAACAAAAGGGTCGCAGAGAAGGTGATGCGTCGGTTCCTTACACTCAGGGGAGTGGATGCGTTGGTTCCTTACTGCTGCACAGAGGAGTGGATGCTCGCTTCCTTACTGTGTGGGGAGGTTATGCGTCGGTTTCTTACTGCTCTCCGTTACAATGCGACAAGATGGCACCTCGATGGGATACTCTTATCTGGTGCGATGCGACAAAATGGCGTCTTGGTGATGGTGCAACAACGTTGATGCAATGTATGCATGCCTGACAGCCGTGCCATGACTCGATGATCTTTGGAGCCACGACAGGCCCTGCAACGCTCTTCTCCGGTGATGCGATGGCGACCTCTGTGGCAGCGGCACGCTTCACTTGTGATGCGCTGCGATGATTACAATGGCAGCGGCGGCTCACTTCTTCGGCGATGCGACGATAGCTGCTGCGGCGCGACACACTTCTCGATGTTGCGACGCGCTTCCAGCTCCGAGCGACCTGCAGTCTTTCAGAAGGCCCAGCACAACAGCATGTCCTTCAATTCCCAGCAAGGGTATTGAGGGGGAAGTGGTTGGTGAAGTCTTGTATCCCTGAGACTTCAGGCAGGAGGCAAGCTCTAGTTCAAGAACTTAGAGATTATTTCTTCAAGTTGATAAAAAGCACACTCAGTCCTTTTCTCCTTTCTTTGGCAATGAAGCAACCACTGCAGGCCAACCCGCACAGGGGTAGTCTCCTCCTTCAGCTTTCTGGCTCTTCTCCTCAGCAAAGGTTCATCTTGATTCCCAGAATTGATCTAACGTTCTTGGGTCTGGGTCCCAATATTTATACTCATTTTCCCTTTGTTCTCTAAAGGCAGAGGGCCTTTGCCTAGTCCAAACCAGTTCTGGTCAGTCCTGGAGCACTCTGTTGATAAGACCCCTTCTTTCCTTTCATAGTGTAGGCCTGGGACATCAGACGCACCACAGGAGGTGGAGCCAGCATTCTGGAGGGAAGGCATAGCCGTAATCAGGTCCCAGGTGCAACTCCTCCCTTCCATCTGCATGCAGATCTCTCTATTCAGCCCTGTACTGACTCACCCTGTCTCCTGGAATCCCCCAGCCCCTGTCACTCAAACTCCAGACAAGGAATACACAACCTGGCAGAGGCAGGCTTGGATAGTTAGGCAAGAAAATACCTACTTTCTAAAAGTGGTATGTTCAAACACTGAATGTTAAAACAACTTCACTAAAAGATGTATTTCATCATTCTGAGTTCAGGCATACTAAACTCGAATTTCCACCTACTTCCCTGAGTCAGTTAGGATAATAAAATGTTATAATCAAACTGACCATTCTGGCCTATGGGGAACAGGTAGCCTTGGAATAGTGAAAAACGAAAATGGCTGTAATTCACTATTAGGACATGCCACACACATGTCCTTCCATTTACCTACAATGCACCCTGCCCTTGGGCCTACTTTAGTGGTGACTAATATGTATAAAAGGGAAGGTTCAAGGACTGGCAAGTGGGCGCACTTGCCCAGTCAACATGGCAGTACCAGACTGCACACAGGCTCTGCAATGGCAGACCTGAGACACACTTTACAAGCTCCTCCGGTGGGTGGCACAATCAGTGCTGCAAGTCCACCAGCAGCATTTGATTTACAAGCCCTGGGCACACGCAGTGCACTTTAATAAGGTCTGACAAGTAAACCAAACAAGCCAATCCTGGAGTCACTAATCCATGCATCAATTTACCACAGGGAGCCCTTGCACTGTGGCACTGAACAGCAGTGGCACAGTGCCCAAAAACATCTAAAACCAGAAAAAAAATAAGAGGCAACCACACAAAATAGAAGGAAGACCCATGCCAATGGTGCCAGGTCTAACATACATCAAGAAAAGAGACATCATTAGCAGGCAGTAGATTATATTCCAGGCAGAAAAAAAAACATCATCATTGGAGGCTTGAGGATTACTGAGCTTAATTTTTCCATAAATCAGCATTCCACATGTAGTCCTTTTTCCATTATAGTAAGTTTTCTAGTTATAATAAGTCCTATGTTGGTTTCGATTCCGTCCGAGAGGACCGCCCCCTTGGGAAAGAGGAACTTGTGTGGGGAAGAGAGGGGGTAGGGGTCCCCAAGATGGAGTAATAGTCACAATACCTCCCAGGGATATAAAGCCCAGAGGAGACACTACGGGAGAACCATTATAATCTTGACCGGGTCCTGGGTGGACCTTAGCCTGTCACTTCCAGGATGATGAGTTGGCTGCTACAAGTTTCCCCTTGGCTGGGACTGAACCTGAAGAAATGAACCGGATGCCATGCAGCTGTGCCTACCACCCTGCCAAGAGTGCTTGTATGCTGTTCCAAAATGACAATGATCAACTATTTAAGTGGGTACTGTACCCTTAGCAAAGGACAGCCAGCACTTCCAGTAGGCCAGTCACACTACAATTTTATGACAGAGAGCAATACTATTGCTACAGACTACATTTGTTAAATCACAAGTAATAGATTGCAGAGCAAATGTCTTAAAGTGACTCGTACCCATAGCATAAAGTTAAAGGAAACACTTGTTATAAACGTCTTTGGCAATGAACAGTTGACACTGAGCCAAATGGACTTCTCTTCAGTTTTAAAATTACATTATGAAACTTTGATGTAGTTCACAAATTAAATTGAAAGCCAGCACAAACACTGCATTGAGTCAGAAGGACAGACCCTGATTGTGCTGTCATAATCGGCCGCTCAGTACAGTAGGATCAGTTATCATGGGGGCAGTTCAAAAGATTGCTTGCCACGTTGCAAACCACCTGTCTCAGAGTTATTTATCCTGTTAAAAACTTACAGGATGCCATTGGACAATTATAGACTATGATTGATCCTATACAGGAAACAAAAATAGGTGCATCTGCAGGGCAAGAAAACAGTCTAGCAGCAAACGTAGTTTCTTCAATATCAACTGATTTAAAAATGTATATAATTCAAAGGTGCTTTCTACATTCAAGGCTGTCTTATGCACAAAGACCATATAAAAATATAAAAAATATTAAACGAAAAATGTCCAAATAACGAGTTAAAATAGTTCTACAAAAGAGAGCAAATGAAAACAGAGGGCCATTTTATTCAAAGTCTTACGTGGATGCTTATACAGTGTATGTGCATATAGGTGTTTATTAGTGTACTCCGGAACTGACTTATTTCAGAGCATTGTTTTTCAAGTATTTTTCTCTAAGTTCTAAGCTTTTTAGGAGTAATCTTTTCATTCACTTTGCTATTTCTTCTGCGATATGTCTCAGCTGGAAAAACATGTGGTCCTTGTCGCTCTCTAGTTGTTTCTTGTTTAATAAGCTTTCGAAAGTGTCCCTTCTGACAGTGGTGTAGAAAGGACAGTTCACAAAGTAGTGGTAACATATCATTGTATAACATTACAGCGCATGCAATTACAACGCATTCCGTTACCACTCATCCTTTACCACGCAATGCCTTTATTACGCATGTCATTGCCGCACATTTGCCTTTACCACAAATGTCTTTACAATACAAAGTAAGTATATATTAGGTACGTGAAACCCCTACTTTTTTTAAACGTATATAATACAGAGTGGCTGTAGCCACTCTCTAGTCATAATTAGGATTTCCAGGTTTAGGAAATTCTCTGAATTCTGGTCGCTGATAACTTTCCCCAATTAGACGAATCTCCACAAAACGTTCCAGATATATTGCTCTTTCTGCATTGCAGAGGATGGGAAGTTTCATAGAGATTGGTCAGGGAGGTGCAAAGATAAAAAGGGGATCCCAAAACAATTTTTTCCACCAATGCATTTTACATAGACTTTTGTATCTTGTGTACCACAAAAACGGCTGAACTAATTTACATGAAATTTGGCAGGATTAGACATTATGGTGCAAAGATGATTCTTTTGGGTACTACAGGACAGTAGGGTAAGTATTTTTAAGTCTTGCATAGACAGCGCATGTCTTCGAGACATGCTGTATCTACGACATGGGCTTCAAATAACGGCCAACTTTTTCCTTGGTTCCTCTTACTGTCCTTCAGAAATGCTCACTTTTCATTGGTGAATACAGTTAGTAGTCAATCCTGTAGGCATTTTGTTTGTATCCTCCCATTAGGACTTCACGTGTTACATGTGTTCTTACCCTTTGTGTTAGGTATACTTTGAGACAACTCTTTTTTTGGTTCGCCTGCCTCTGCTCGTTTAGTGTTCTGTTTTGTTTACTTGTGCATAAAACTTCGGTCTGCTTGCCTTCTCTTAATCTCCCTGTACCTCTCCCTCCCAAAGCATTGCTCGCAGGACCCTTGCCACCCCTCCGAGGCCACCACTAGTTGTTTTTTTTGTTTAATTTTTGCTTCATTTGCCCTGCAGTGCCCTAATTTAAACTCCATTTGCCATTTCCACCAACACTGCATGCCCGCCCCACCTCCGAGGTCACTGCATTTATTTAATTTATTAATTGGTAAAAAAGGGTGCAATACCTAAGTTGGCCAAAGGAGGTCCCAAGAGACACCTAGTGACAGCCTGCCATACTGCACCCTTTCCTTGCTCTGTGCACATTGGAACAGTGAATGTTGTTGTACCCACAACAATATACTACATAGCTAAAACATATACGTTCCCAATGGTGAGACCGATTGCATTGCAAACGTTTGTTTAACTTAAAAGGCATTTTAACTTAGTGATATCTGTAGTCTCAGTATTTTAGTAAAAATCTGCAGTATTTTGTGGGAGAAACATGGTACATATGAATGACACATTGTTAGACCCGGCTTCCTGGGCACCAGGGCACTCAAGGGTTACTGCGCTCTAAACGCATCAACTGGGGTGATTCCCACTGGGGCCTCAGTACTAGTGGACCCAAAACTGGATAACCAAGTACTCCTCTCCAACACTTGACTCTCTCAGGTTAGAGAGAAAGAGCAGTCTAAGGCTTACTCAAGGATGTGAGGTGGGGTTAGACATTCTGAATACAGTGCACACCGTACTACCAGCTGAGAAAATCAATGTCCACTCAGTGCTTTACATTTTATAAAAGAAAAGTACTTTAATGCACACAAGCTAATTATACTACACATACAACTAGGATAAACAATGAAAACCAGATGTCTCTACAACCCTCTGGGCCAGAGTTCTGACCCCAAACAGTATTATAGCACCTAAACGCTAAGCACTATAAAAACACAATTAACATGAAAACACACAATTAGCATTGCATTTTACAGACCATGTTAAACAGGGTTGCTCTCATTCACTACATCCTTGATACCAATCTTTGGATTGAAAGGATATAGTTTCAGTAGATGATGTGAGTCAAAGGTTCTTGATCAGCCTCATAACCCCCATCCAAAGTAACAGAAGTGCCCTCCTGTCCTGAGTGAGGACACTGCTCTAGTGGCGTCAGGGATCTTATCATTGGTGCCTGAAGTCTTGGCACAGTTTACTGGAGTCCCACTAGTCCAGTAGCCACTAGCTAGCTGTAGGAGAGTAGTGCTGGACAGAGTGCTAGTTCACCCTGATACCCCCAGTTATCACAAAAAGAAAGGCGGGGACCTGTTTCAGTGGCCTCTGTTCTCAGCTACGGCTTGCACAGGGTCCCACAGCACAGGGGAGGAGTTTAGTGAAAGCGATCTCTACTTCAAGGACTGGGATCAAGCTTCCTCTTCTCCCTTTATGTGCTGCGTGCATCCTTTTCCCCTTGCACAGCTGTCTACAATTTCCTTGATCAAAGCACCAGCCCACCAAGTCTCACAGAAACAGCAGGGCTGCTGATGCCCTGGATCCTCATTGAACTTCTGGCAGCAGAATCTATCACCAAGAGGGGGCCAGGTACCATCTCAGTTACCTGGACTCACTGGTGCACAGCTTTTGGGGATAAATACTACTCACTAGTCAGATTTACTTTAAATTATTCCAATTCATCATTTGTTTTTACACTTTAGATATTCCTTTTAATCATCATCTTATATGTTTCCATAAACCTTACAATCATATAAAGTCACTAAATTATATTTATACATATGTTACAAAATCCAAAGTATAAAGAGCAACATCCAGTTGTGCCGAACCCAATGCATTTCGGGACGACCTGTCCCTTCTTCAGGGGCCAACTATCTGTAAAAGGAAAATACATACATTTTACACAGTCATTTCATTTATCATTTGACTTTTAAATGTGTGTAACTGTGGATGCAGCTCTGGAAGTGATTCTTGAATATGCTTTCAATCACTTTCGTATACACCGCTCAATTAAAAAACTAGACTCTATATTAGCTCTTATCATATATCCTATTAAGGGTGACCCCTAATTGTCATTTAAAACTCATTCATAATCAAAACCCTTGCCAGTTATCACATAGGTTACTCAAAAGAAGAAAGAACCAAACAACCTTTGCAATCCTGATTTCTTCTGATTTTCACTGATATTAGTCTGTATACGAAGGTATAAGAGTAAGTTGCATGACTGTCCATACCTTCATACAATGTAGAATATTGGAGACCGACGACACCTTCTTGCTATAAACTGTGTACACAATGAAATGTCATTACTCAAGTAATCAAGGTGAATATGTGAACTCCCTATACCAAAAACAAAATGTTTTGCTTACCGATAAATTACAGATCCTCCGTTTCATCAAACTTCATTATCTTTACTCCAAACTCTGCTATAGCTGTAAAGACTATAAATAATCATAAATCTATGTCCCCACGCTCTCTATCTTCAAACAGCATCTCTCCTCAGCACTCTGCACCATCCTCCTGTGCTCAAGCTTACATGGCAAAAGTGGCCTGGTAGACGGCTCGCCTGCGCAATATTGGTCCCTCGAGGCTGGCTCTACACAGTAGTGCAGCAAGGACTATAACCCTACTCCCCCTCCTCACTAGACTGCTGACAGTTTGCCTGGAAGAGGCGGTCCTGATTGGGGCCGGAGAGGGTTTTCCCCTTGCTTCAGTTGGAGAGTGCCTTATAACAGGCTGCGATCGACTTGCAGCACCATGTCTTCAGCCAGAGGCAGAAAAGACAAGCCCCTGAAAGACCTTTTGCAAAAAGTAGTGGGCCACCCCGCCTCTCAACCAGATGTCAAGACACCTCAGGTGGAAGATGAAGATGCGCCGGCCACCAAGGTTTTTATGGTTGCGTTGTTCCCAGCCATCAAGGAGGATATACAAGAGCTGCGCTCCCAACTCTCATCGGATCTTAAAGAAGTTAGGCAGGATGTTGACGCCATAAGAGAACGAGTTGTGACTTTGGAGGAACATGACCTGGTAATGGAGGATGACCTGCACCAACTTCATCAAGAGATGCTTCGTCTCAAATATCAGAATTTGGATCTGCAGGCACATTCAGAGGATTTGGAGAACTGCTCCAGACGTAACAACATTCGAATACGGGTGGTTCCGTGGAAAGAAGAGGGGGACGACCTTCGTGCTTACATTAGCGCCCTGTTTCAGCAGATCCTCAGAGATGAAGAGAACAAGGAGATCCAAATGGACCGAGTTTACCGGATGGGTCTTCCGCGTGGTGCTAAGGGTCCCCGCCAGACATCCTTGTCTGTGCATGATTTCCAACTTAAGGAGCGAATCCTCCGCAAAGCCAGAGACCTCCATCCGGTGCAATTCCGAGGTCAACAGCCCATACTCTATCAGGACTTGCTTCCTCCACATTGGTTAAACGCAGAGATTTTAATTTTTTTTATTTTTTTTAATTTCAAATCATTTTTATTGAAAAAACAAGAAAAACGTTGAATAAAATGAAATTGCGTAGACAGTAGATAACAATTAGGATACATGAGATATATCGTGCAGCGGCTGACATTAAAATGAATAACTGATACTAGATAAAATATCATGTTACGTAGATGAATACATGTGTCAAATTATAAAAGATGTACAGCCATGATTGTAGTAGAAAATAAATAAATAAATAAAATAAAATAAAACAGAAAAAGCATAGAAGAAAAATGCAGATATAAAATGCAAGTACAGAGTGCCGAATGCCATGTGCCCAATACAGATGTAATACATATCACACATCAAAGGTAGCGGTTCTATCTCAATCAGTGTTACAGTACATTTACATACATCATTTCGAAAATCAGCAACTATTAGCAACAACAAGTGCGCTTACAGGGGATCAAAGGAGAAGGAAGAGGCACCAAGGGATTTCCACAGTTTCTTATTGGAAGTACGCCAAGTGGAGGAGTGCAAGGCGCTGTTATCTGTACCTCTAATACAAGATACCCATTCTTGCAAACGCAGAGATTTTAAGCCTATCATCAGTCATCTCCGTCAACAGGGCATCCCTGACTCTTGGGGTCATCGATTCCGCCTCATCTTCATATTCAATGGCAAACTCCTGCAGATCCACTCCCTAGAAGACGCCTATGCCATCTTGGGCTTGGACCAGCCCCCTGCTCCGCCTGAGACTGACTGTCCGCCTCCTCAGTGACGCCGGCGTTCCTCGGTGTGGCAGAGAGTTGGGAGATCTTCACCTAGCTCCAAGCCGGATGTATCTGCTAGAAAGCTTGAGAGAGAGAAGCCCTATTGTCGGTGTCCCAGGTGACCGACAACACTGATGTCCATTGATCCTCACAGTTTGGCATCCTTCTGAGTCCAGTTACTGGCAGTGGAGGGAGGGAGTAATCCGACAGTGAGCAGTGACTCCGCTCTCTGACATACAGAGAGATTGCTCTGTACAGCATGGCCCGGACTGGGAGTGCGCCTCGCCCCCTTGAACATCTGACCATTGACACAAACTATTGACATATCTTTCGATTTCCTGTTTTTGCTTTCTTGTATTGGTATTTTTTTCTTATTGGTGGGTTGGGGTTTTTGGGGATTGTTTTGGGGCTCTGCATCAGTACATGCGCAGGAAAGGCACATACTTGGATTGCCTACGGAGGGAGGGCAAGCCTGCGACCTCTCTCCTCCTGTCAGTTGCAATGGGTAGAGATTTAAAAATTGTAAGCTTGAATGTAAGAGGGTTAAACAATCCTGTTAAGCGGTCTGCCATTCTCTCCCTCTTAGAAAATGCTGATAGCGATATTTTTTCACTTCAAGAAACACATCTTTTAGCTAAAGACACTAAGTGGATGAGTTATAGGCATTTCCCTTTGTAGTTATGGTCCTCGGGGTCCTCCAAGAAGAATGGGGGAGCAATACTCTTCAGCACTCACTCGCAGTGCAAGGTGTTTTCCACTGTGGCAGATATCAAGGGCAGGCACTTAGCGATCCGGGTGCATTGGGGAGACACACAAATGACGATAGGGTCCTTATATGCCCCAAACGAGCAGAAAGAGCCCTTTGTACACCTCACCCTGGCTGAGGTTCTTGCCTCTCCGGATATGGCGCTTCTGGTGGGAGATGATTTCAATGTGGTAATGGACCTGGAGTTGGATAGGTCGGCACAGAGATCTACTCATACAGGCACGTTGTCGCAGAGTGGAACGCAGTGTTTGGCTGATTGTGGATTGAGTGATGTGTGGCGTGTCCAGCACCCCGGTGAGCGCGACTACTCTCGCTTTTCAGCGGCACACAAAACATATGCGCATTTGGATCACTTTTTAGCCTCCTCCTCTCTCCTCCCTCATTTGCACCCTGCGGATACCACTCCCCGCTCCCTCTCAGACCATGCCCTCATCTCCATCCTACTCACGTCGAGCTGCTCTCGCTCAACGCCACCCGGTTGGCGTCTCCGCGACTCACTTCTTCATTTGGAGGAGGTCACCAAGCAAATCCGAGATACAATTGTTCACTATTTCTTGGAGAACGACCAGGGTGACACTCCCCTGGCCGCAGTATGGGAGGCACTGAAGCTCGTGGTGCGGGGCAAATTTATTGTGGTTGTGGCATCCTCTACGTGGCTGCGTAAGGAGAAGCACGCAGGACTAGAAAAGGAGGTGGGTGTACTAGAGGTAGTTCATAAGTGAACCGGAGTGCCGAAAGTCTGGAGGGTGTTGGAATCGAAGCGATGCATGCTAAAACATCTGGACCTATATACAGCTGAACATGCTCTTCTGAGGCTGCGGCACAAATTCTATCTCAGCGGGGATAAATGTAGGCGGATGCTGGCGCATAGGCTCCTGCTAGCTCAGAGATCAGCGATTCAATCCATCCGGGACCTGAATGCGGTGGAACATAGCACAGATGCCCTCATTTTCGACACCTTCCGTCAGTTCTATCAAACCCTCTATGCGAAGGAAGACGCCCACTTACACGCCCCAGGGGACTATCTAAATTCCTGTGGTATTACCCCTTTGCTTAAGTCGTCGGTTGACAATTTGGACTCAGCCATACGCATTGAAGAGATAATTTCGGCTGTGGCACTGTTAAAGGTCGCTAAGCCACCAGGGCCGGATGGCTTTCCGGCGCTGTTTTATAAATCATTCTGTGTGGAGCTGGCTCCCTTTTTAACAAGGCTTTTTAATTCCTTCCTCGACACTGGAGGAGTGACGCCCTCAATGTCTGAGGCGGCAATCTCTGTAATCCTGAATCCAGGGAAGGCACCTAGAGACTGTTGGTTGTATCGGCCTATCTCGCTCCTTAATATTGACGCAAAGTTATTTGTGAGTATTTTGGCAGCACGACTTAGCCCCCTTATGGAAGGCCTTGTAGACCCGGACGAGTCCAGTTTTATTCCCACGAGTCAAGGAGGGGATAACACTAAGCGGCTCCTACAACTCATCGACTTGGTACACCGATCTCGCGCTCAGGCTTTCTTACTCTCAAGCGACGTGGAGAAAGCTTTTGTCCACATCGACTGGTACTTCCTCTTTGCAGTGCTACGTTCCTTCGGCTTCGGGGATAACTTCATCCAGTGGGTTTGTTGCTTGTACGCCTCCCCCACTTGTACGGTGCGGGTTAATAGTTGTAAATCGACCCTCTTCCCCATCTCCCGGGGCACGGGACAAGGCTGTCCCCTATCCCCACTTTTATTTGCGCTCTATATGGAGCCATTTTCCCGACATATTCAGTCCAACCCTGACATAGCAGGTATCAAATTTGAAGGTGATACATATAAAGTTAGTATGTATGCTGATGATGTAATTCTCTCGCTTACGCAGCCTCGGAGGATTCTGCGGCAGCTGTCTAGGGAACTTGCCGCCTTTGGTGACGTCGCGGGGTTCAAAGTCAACTTTACGAAGTCGCAAATTCTTAATATCTCTATCCCCGGGGATGAGGTCTAAGATTTGCAACAGGACTTTGCCTTTCAGTGGGTACACGCGGACATTACATATATGGGCATTCGGCTGACCTCGTGCATCACTAAGACACTCGCCCTCAATTATGCACTATTGTTAGAGCAAACGGTCAAGGCACTATCCGCCTGGACACGTCTTAACATGACATGGTATGGGAGATCGGCAGCTGTGAAAATGACGGTACTCCCTCGTATCCTATATCTCTTTCAGATGCTCTCTGCGAACCCACCGCCAGGGGTCCTGCGGAAGCTGCAGGGACTCCTTAATAAGTTCTTGTGGGATAATAAGAAACAGCGACTTGCGTCAGCGCTGGTCACCTCCTCGAAAGAGAGAGGAGGACTCTGCTTCCCGCTTGTGGGCGCTTATTATAAAGTGACCTGCCTCTGCTACATCACCGAATGGAATAGGCCTCTGTCCAGCAAACACTGGAACTTTATGCACCAGTTAGTCGCCGGGTGTAACATATGACACGAGCTGTGGCTTCCTTATAGAGCACGGGGTCTATATTCTTCTCCGGTCACCTCCCCGACCCTCAAGGCATGGGACCAGCTAGTGCGTCAGAAAGGGTGGACCTTGTTTCCCTCCCTGTGTCCCTTATTGTGGACAATCGCGACTTTCAACCTGGTTGTGCGTCGCCGACATTCCAACGCTGGAGGGAGGAGGGTTGCAAAAGGGTAGGCTCCCTTTTTGACCTTGACGGCCTGATTCCCCTTTCTCAGTTGTGCAAGGACTACGATTTACCGGCCTCGGATGCCTTCCACTATTCACTGCTCGCCATTGCGTCACACGACCTGAGAATTTTGCCTTCATGTCCCGCCCTTTGACAACCTTTGAAAAATGGCTGGTGTGTAAGAAGGATGATTGTAAACTCATACTTTTTTTTTCATTGTGTTTAAAAGTGGTATCTTAGCTACGGAGCCTTGTGCTTACATTGAGCTTTAAATCAACGCGTCCCCCGGGATGTAGACCTTGAACGCTGTGTACTGCCCTGTGGTTTTTGCTCTGCCGGCACCTTGATGTAGGCAGTCCAGCTGTGTATTGTGATCTTACTACCACAAAATAAAAATGATTGATTCTAAAAATAAAAGTATTCTACACACAACTAACTAATAAACAAGACAATGTAAATGAACATGGACAACAACAAACAATGGCAAACCAACCTACAAAGCTTTTCACTGTTAACAATTCCTGATAACTCACTTTGAAAAACGGGCTACACTTTTAATAAACTTGAGACTAAAGGCTTTGACAATAGATTTTCACAATCAATGAACCGCTGCCTATAGGCTCTGACAAAATATTTTCCCAGTCGATACACCCTGTGTACTGATTTTAACAAGGGAACTTTTCATCATAAGCATATCTCTGCCTCAAAGGATTTTCATTAAAACATACATAGACCTTCTCATGAGATTTACTGGTGTTTCAACCAGTGAAAAGCCAGACCTGCTTCAAGGTTTTTACTGAATGATACACTGTTTCTCTGTACTTTCCAGAGTATTTGCAAAGTCTGCAAAGTTAACACATGGATCCATGGACCCTGTGAGGTCCTGGAGGTTTTAAACGCACCTGGATACACAGAGTAGGTGATTGCCGGGGAAGGAGGTGGTGCTCAGAGAAACAAAGGATTTCTACAGGATCCACACTGACAGAAACAATTTGAATGCTCAACAGAGCTTCTCCTGGATGACCCAGGTCTTGCACAACTCTCTTTTTTCCCACATCTTCCTCAGGCCCAGCAACCCTGTCTAAAAAAGTAGACAGATCAGATCCTCACAGATATCGATGAGCCACAGAAAGCCTTAATATGCTTGAGTGCAATGTTCAACTCTGGGTTAGCTCGAAGTGCTCTTGGACTCCTGAGCTCAACATAAGCTGAGTTTTAGTGTATACACTTAGCTGTCTTCTCACTCCCGGAATCTGTTAACCAAGTAGTGAAGCTTCTTCTTGAACTTCAAAATCACCTCAGGCCCTGGGACTGGGAATGGAAAATTAGGAATGTGCAAAGTGGGAAATGCCCAAGACCTCCACATACATAAGAGCCCCTTGTAAAGGGAACCTTTTCTCTATCTTACTTTTATCTGTTTCGGTATCTCAGCCTTTAACATAGTATTCAATATTGTTGAGCATCATGTGGCTGAATTAGCAGAAAATGAGTAATTTGATTCAAAGTTGTTCCGAACAATTGCCCTCAAAGAATTTCTTGTTTGGATGTTCACAAACATCTTAAATGGCACTGGTCTGTGTGTCATAGGGAGGGGACATGTTGGGCATGAGGAGCAAGTTTGCAGCTCCCCACCTTCTGAATTCTAATTTATATGGCTTGTCAAAAGAAGACTTGAAAAGACCCAGGGTAGCATGAATTTCTTCTTCCAAGAACTTGAAAGTCCACCCCTGAGATTGCTAGTCAAGTGAAAATCTTGAAATGATACCCGTGGGAGAGGTGAGCTTTGCGGGTGCCCTTTTAGGGGATGGGAGTGGGATTCCAATTACCTTCAAACGTTGCAATCTGGGTTGTAGATGCGGTAATATTTGAACTAAGACTAAAAGATGTAACAACTTCAGTACTGTTTTCCTTCCGAAATGGTGTGTGCATTGTCGTATGTTGCATGTATGTGCCTCTTGGTTAAGCTGCATTGAAGGAATGGTTCATTCATATCTTTTAGTCACATAGTTTTAAAAAAAGGAGGCTGTGCTGTGCTGGTTCCCTGGGCAGAGGTTCTACCAATTGTGGTTGATTGACAGTTTGTGGGATGCGTTAAGGAGTCCTCATTTTTGGGGTTTACCTCACAGAGGGATTGAGAAAATATCCTTTATAAATGAAATTGAAAATTGCAGTCGAGATCCAAGTTATTCACAATATAAATGAAGTGTAGTATTTCTAGGAGCGACCTTTGACCCTGCCACCAGGTAGGTCGCTCCCCTCATCACCACGCAGCCCCCTGTGTGTCCCGGTTCCGGCTGCCACCGTTAGCCGCCTTCCAGGCTAAGTACTTGCTCTGCTCGTCCTGATTGTTTCTCTGTAATTACTTGTTCCCTTGTTGCACCCCCGTGCCACCCTTGCCTTCTGTACCCCCTGAACCCATGTGCTCATTTTTGTGTGCCCCCTGCGTGTCCCGGCTCCTGCTGCCACTTTAGCCGCCTTCCAGGCTAAGTACTGTGTCTTTGCTCGTCCTGATTGTTTCTTTGTAATTGCTTTGTTCCCTTGTTGCCCCCGTGCCACTCTTGCCTTCTGTACCCCTGACCCCTGTGCTCGTTTTCTTCTCTGTGCCCCCTTTCCCCGCCGCCCCCATCTCCCCCACCGGTTTCCTCCCGCCGCTGCGTCCCTGCGTCCCCACCCCCTTGACCCCCATTTGCCACCCCGCTCCCACCTCCCAGCTGCTCCTCCTTCCCTCTGCCCCTCATATGGAGGCCGCGCAGCGGTAGAGAGAGCGACCTTTGACCCTGCCACCAGGTAGGTCGCTCCCCTCATCGCCACGCAGCCCCCTGTGTGTCTCGGTTCCTGCTGCCACCGTTAGCCGCCTTCCAGGCTAAGTGCTTGCTCTGCTGGTCCTGATTGTTTCTCTGTAAGTACTTTTTCCCTTGTTGCACCCCCGTGCCACCCTTGCCTTCTGTACCCACTGACCCATGTGCTCGTTTTTGTGGGCCCCCTGCGTGTCCCGGCTCCTGCTGCCACTTTAGCCGCCTTCCAGGCTAAGTACTGTGTCTTTGCTCGTCCTGATTGTTTCTTTGTAATTGCTTTGTTCCCTTGTTGCCCCTGTGCCACTCTTGCCTTCTGTACCCCTGACCCCTGTGCTCGTTTTCTTCTGTGTGCCCCCTTTCCCCGCCGCCCCTGTCTCCCCACTGGTTTCCTCCCGCTGCTGCATCCCTGCGGCCCGCTCCCTCGACCCCCATTGGCCACCCCGCTCCCACCTCCCACCTCCCAGCTGCTCTTCCTTCCCTCTGCCCCTCATATGGAGGCCGCGCACAGCGGCCGCGCCAAAGGCAAGTCCGTATGCGCCCGTCCGCGTCTGGACCGCGCCCAGCGCCAAGACCCCTGGCCCCCGCCGCACCCGACTGAAATAAGACTCCGACGCCCTCAACGCTGGACGAACAACCACCTGCTACCGAGCCACCCCAAAGCAAACCCACGGACCCTTCACCTGCCAAGCCTGCAAATACACCTGCCTCCGAACCTGCGGACCTCTTACCAGACCTCGCAACAACAACAACCACCTCAAGTGCATCCTCCTCAACACACGTTGCGTCCACAAGCACGCCGTTGAAATGTGGGCCCTCCTCGACACAACAGCACCAGACGTCGCCTTCCTCACGGAAACCTGGATGAACGCCTCCTCGGCCCCCGACATCGCCATAGCCATCCCGGACAGCTACAAGATCACCCGGAAGGACCGCGTCAACCAAACAGGAGGAGGAATCGCCATCGTCTACAGGAACACCATCAACATCACGACCAACACCGAAGACACACTCTCCACCACCGAACACCTACACTTCCAGATTCACACTGACCCCAAGACCACCCTCAGAGGAACGTTCATCTACAGACCCCCGGGCCCACGCACACAATTCAGCGAAACCATCGCCGACTTCATCAGCCCGCACGCTCTAGCCTCACCAGAATACATCCTCCTTGGAGACCTGAACTTCCATCTGGAAAAAAACAGCGACAACAACACCACCACACTGCTCGCCAACCTCGCCAACCTCAGACTCAAACAACTGGTGAACAGCCCAACCCCCATCGCTGGCCACATGCTCGACCCCATTTTCTAAGCCAGCAACCACGTATCCTTCAGCCGCTCCGCCGGACTACACTGGACCGACCACAGATGCATCCACTTCCCCTTCAAAAAGAATACAGCCCACCACTGCACGCAACAAACTCCCCGCAGATGCTGGAGCAAAATCACCACAGACCAGCTCCACTCATCCCTCAGCCAGAACCTGCCAGTTGACACCACCGACACCAACGACGCAGCCCGCGTTCTCGCAAAGTGAATCACCAACTGCGCTGACGACCTCGCACCACTGAAGAATCCCCCTAGCAGGACCAGCAACAGGAAAACTTCATGGTTCACAGATGCCCTCAAAGAATCAAAGAAATCCTGCCGATCCCTCGAAAAAACCTGGTGCCACCAACGAACTCCAGAAAACATGACAGCACTCAAGACCGCCACCCGCGAACACCACCAGCTGATCCACACCCCCAAAAGGACATCTTTTAAAGAGCGACTAGACAACAACACGAACAACAGCAGGGAACTCTTCAACATCTTCAAAGAGCTCTCCAACCCCAGTGCCAGCAACAACGACATCACACCATCACAAGAACTCTGCAACTCCCTCGCCACGTTCTTCCACCGAAAGATCGCAGATATACACGACAGCTTCAGACCCCAGTCTCCGCCTCCAGTCACCGAACCATCGACCCCCACCACCACCCTCAGCACCTGGACCCCCACCAGTGCTGAAGACACCACCAACGTCATGAACTCCATCCACTCCGGCTCCCCCTCGGACCCATGCCCCCATCATATCTTCAACAACGCCGACACCATCATCGCACCTCATCTCCGGAACATCATAAACAGCTTGTTCGCGTCAGCTACCTTCCCCGAGAGCTGGAGGTACGCAGAAATCAACGCCCTGCTGAAGAAACCCACAGCGGACCCCAAAGACCTCAAGAACTTCTGCCACATCTCTCTTCTTCCCTTCCCGGCCAAAGTCATCGAGAAGACCGTCAATAAACAGCTGACTGCCTTCCTCGAGGCAAACAACTCGCACAACCCATCCCAGTCTGGATTACGAGCCAACCACAGCACCGAGACTGCCCTCATCGCGTCCACCGACGACATCAGGACCCTGATGGACAATGGAGAAATGACCGCCCTCATCCTCCTGGACCTCTTGGCAGCCTTCAATACCGTATGCCATTGCACCCTAATAACCTGCCTCTTAAACACTGGGATCCAAGGAAAGGCCCTGGACTGGATCACCTCGTTCCTCTCCGACAGAACCCAGAGAGTCCGCCTCCTTCCCTTCCGCTCAGAAGCCACCAAGATCATCTGCGGCGTACCCCAAGGCTCCTCACTCAGCCCAACCCTCTTCAACATCTACATGAGTCCCCTCGCCGCCATCGCACGCAAACACCATCAACATCATCTCCTACACCGACGACACCCAACTGATAATCTTCCTCACCAAAGACCCAGCCACCGACAAAAACCAACCTACAGGAAGGAATGAAAGACGTCGCAGACTGGATGAAGCTCAGCCGCCTGAAGCTGAACACAGACAAAACGGAGGTCCTCATCCTCGGACAATCCCCATCCGCCTGGGACGACTCCTGGTGGTCCTCAGCTCTGGGCTCCGCGTCGATACCCTCGGACCACGCACGCAACCTGGGATTCATCCTGGACTCCTCCCTCACAATGACCAAGCAAGTCAACGCCGTCTCGTCATCATGTTTCAACACCCTGCGCATGCTCCGAAAGATCTTCCGGTGGATCAGCACCGAAACCTGAAAGACGGTCACCCAGGCCCTCGTCACCAGCCGACTGGACTACGGGAACGCCCTATACGCAGGAACCACCGCCAAACTTCAGAAACTACTACAACGCATACAGAACGGCTCCGCATGACTCATCCTCAATATCCCTCGCCACAGCCACATATCCGCCCACCTGAGGAACCTGCACTGGCTGCCCGTCAACAAGAGTATCACATTCAGGCTCCTCATCAACGCATACAAAGCGCTCCACGACATGGGCCCCGAATACCTCAACAACCGCCTTTTGTACACTCCCGCCCGCCAGCTCCGCTCCGCCAGCCTCGCCCTCGCGACCGTCCCACGGATCCTCAGAACCACCGCCGGAGGAAGATCGTTCGCCTACCTGGCAGCCAAAACATGGAACGCCCTCCCAGCACACCTACGAATGACCCAGGACCATCTCACCTTCAGGAAACACCTCAAGACCTGGCTTTTTGAGCAGTAGCAGCACCCCTCCCTTCAGCGCCTTGAGACCCTCACGGGTGAGTAGAGCGCTCTACAAACATTTTGATTGATTGATTGATAGGAACCAGGTTTTTGGGGGGAGTGGAGCTCAAGGTCATTTACATGATGGCTGATTCTGTACTGCACTCTGCCCTGAAGCCTGATTGAAAGATGTTGAGTAGTTTCAATGCATCAATGTGTTTGTTAAATTGTTCTAGCACACATCTTTCAATTACTTTTTGCCGGAAGGCATGGTTGGAGACAGGGCAAAAATATATTAGGATTTCCTGGACTGTACCCAGTTTTTTGTGGAGTGGCAAGAGCTTTCCAAATTTTAGACAATTTGGGGCTGTGCCATTATGTCAGTGATACATTTAATATTTTGATCCAGAAGGGTGCGCAGAGTAGATTGCAATACTTGATCGAGTAGGAGGGAAAGGGCAGTCTCGTATGTGGTTGGTGCTGCCTATGATTTTGGTTTGATCCATTTCTGTGAGGACCCTGAATTTGTTCCAAGAGGTGTTGTTTTTCCTGGTTGGTGGTGGGCAGTTGGGCATTGGTTCCTTAGGGTTAGTCATGGAAGACTGGTGGGGAGAAACGGACTCTGGTGCAAGGTTAGAAGGTGTATCAATATCAGTATTTGCTATCTTGTCCACAAAGAAGTCAGAAAAGGCTTTGCAGCTCTCTTTAGAGGGGTTTGCAACTTGTGTTCTGGCAGGTGATGTTTGTTGCTTAATGACCCTGAATAAATTGTGTGGTTGCTTTTTGGCTTCGCCCATTTCCGAGCATATGAATGTAATTTTTGCTCTGAAGACTTGTTTGTTGCACCAGTTTCTTTCAAATCATAGTTGAGTAAGTTGTGAGGTAGTGGGGTCTCTTCTCCATCTTCTTTCTTGTAGTCTAAGGAGATGTCTCCGTTTTTGCTGAGTTTATTTGTTGAACCAAAAGGAGGATGGTATGTTTCTATGAATCTTAAGTTTAAGGGGGGTTTCTTAGTATAGTATATCTGTCATACAATCATTGTAGTGCACAGTAGGTTCCTCTACTATGTGGGAATTTGATGGTGGAAGTAGTTGAGAGGTGATTGTGGCTGTTAGGTCATCTTTGTCAGTTTATTGTAGGTTCTTGACTCATTGTTTTGGTTTGTCTAACCTTTGGGTGTTGAATGTTCCTGGGTGAGATAGAAACGGAAGACGTTGTTGTATATCATTTTAGATTCCGATTGGATTTTCCCGATTCATGCCCTTATATAGGTACAATTCACGTTGCCCTTATATAGGCATAGAAATCAAGCCCTTATTTAGGCATAGTCCATCCTACCCAAATACAGGCATGGCTACTTCCATCCGTTCACCAAACATCACAACGATTTCTTGAAAAACCAGATTAAGCCGTTAGGGACTTCCCCTTGCTTGAATATTGATTTCTCCAAGAACTCAGTTTTGCAATGAACAACTAGTCCCTAGGGGTTCATTCATGACGTTCATATGCCCGACGTTATGTCAACTATGGCATTCCTAAACACCTTCAAGGTATAAATATCCCTTCACTTGCTATAGCAAAGTATGGTGGTTCAGAGCAGTTTGATGACCTACTTGCCCGACGCAACTCGCTACAGCAAGTGCCGAAAGGAAGCCGACTCTCCAGCTGACACACTGATCAGGTAGCTGCCCTCCTCTGCTGAGATATCCCTCTCCAGTGTTTCTGACTCCCCTTGTGGGGTGTTAGGAAATCGAGAACCTAGACAGAGATACCAGACCTCCTTCATTCCAAGGTATGGAGCTGATTAGAACATAGAGAAACCTTTGGTAGATTCTTGGCAAAAACTAAATCTATGCAAAGACCATACTTACTTCCTCCCTCGTACTAGACCTAGGTTAGGTACATTGGGGTAGGCGTATTTTAGAAGCACCAGTTGAGTATTTTAGCCTATGTATTTATGTATGTATTTTTATTTGGCTTAGAAACCATAAAATGCTCTTACAGAATTATTTTATAATACTATTCTCGCTGTATGCATTATAATTTGCATTCTGTCTAACAATTATAGCAGTTCACCTCTCTTGCATGAGAAAGAAGACTGTTCAATAAACCTTTTATTGAAAACGCTCGTCTCACTATTTGTCTGCAGAACTCTGTAGAAACGAAGCATGCACGATTGACTGAGTGAAATACTTATCTATTGTTTCCACGACTCTGAGAGATATACTCTTATTCTTGGGAAACAAAGTTGTCATGTTTATGCGGTTGTCAGAAACTAATCCCTTCTTGTGAATTCGAGAAAGTTGCTAGTGACCTCTGAGCTAGCTGGCACTCACAATTAAGTTTAGTATATTCAATAGAGACCTGCTGACCTAAGTCCTACGTCAAATCTATAGGATATATTATTCCAATGCACAGAGCCTATTGGGAATATAGGAACTGCACTAAATGGTGCCCAACATTTGGTAAGACATTAATATAATGCTAGATACTAAAGTAACTCAGTTGTGCTTTTCTCAGAGACCCCGTTTTCCGTAATACTCCGATAGACATCTGGAGTGGGTAAAAGGATAATATCCGCCATAGCTGAGTAGGACCAAAAATCCTATGTATTAGCTTTTTGGTTTATTCAACGTTGAAGGATACAGTGTTCCAAAATATTGTGCACCTTATCTTTGTTTCCTTTAAACTTGCTCTGCAAACTTTCAGTCAATAAAATGCCGGACAGCAATAACACAGAGAACGGTGGAGCTATGGCTGATTCATCAATTTTTGACGAGGATGCTATATGTATTCTTATAAATTTAAGGAAAGCCATCACTATAAAACTTATAAAAAATGGCCTAACATCAAGATTGGTAGGGTCGTTTTTGTGATAGAGGTACATGAATATCATCAGACAGAGGTATTCGATTCATGGATAGTCTTCCCTGAAGCAAATCCAAGCAATTTATAAAGAAGATGAACCACCAATGCAATACATCCCTTTTGAGAATATTGAAATTCCACTAACTTACCAAGAGCATGCGCTCTGGTTCAAAGGCGCCCTAAAACATATAAATCACATTACCAGTCTCGGTCCACTAGGTAGACCAGGAGCAACATGGCTAGCTTTAGCCAACTACAGACCTGACCCTGACAATGAAGCAATGTCAGACGATGAATTACTAAGTAATATACAGAATTTAGTAGAATTACACAGTTAAAGGTCTTTACTAAAAACACTCCTACTCCTCCTAAAAAGAAGTGGGAAAACACTAAACAAACTTCTAAAGAGAAGCGTTCTCAATCCAGAGGTAGGTCTCCTCAAAAGGAGCCCTCTGAAAGGAGGAATAACCTCAGGAATAGGGATAATTTGAGAAAACCTGATAGATATCAAGATACTGATAAACGTTCCTCTCGTACCTTTCAGACTTCGTCACAGAAATCCAAAAGAAGAGGACGGTCAGAACACAAGGAAGAACACATGAAGATAAAAGACGATCAGCCCATTCCAAAAAGCAAGAAACCTCCATTCACCAAAAAGAAGGTAGCAGATCTAAAAATCAGACATGCCGAGGATCTTGAGGACACAACTCAAGAACGGGGAATGGGCTCAGAGAATGTTGGACAGCGCAGCAGAAGTCACCATAGCTCGCAAGAACTTGAAGGATCATTTGGAGACAGTGGACTTGAATGAATTCATTCAAGTTGAAACTGCAGATACCAGGGTTAGTTGTCTACATAAGTTATATGAAGTAACTCTCCGGATGGAGGGAGACATACCAAGAAAAGTGAGGGCACTCTTTTGGGAGTGACTTTCAAAGGGTTATGACATTCTTCTCGCTGAACAAGACTGGCCCCCAGAATTTGTCAGAGTGCCCACATAGCGAAGGCCTCATTATACCATTCTCCAACCACATTCCAATTAATTTAAAATATACCTATGCCAGGAAATGGGCAGTAGCCCAGGTTCCTGCTTTATATAAAAATCATGTAGGATGGGATAAGGATTCTCCTCACTATAAAATCCAGTTAAAACAACAACCAACTGCACAAAGGCAGTACCCAGTTAAGCAAGAAGCTAAAAAAACAGGTCAGGGAGATCTTAGAACAACTTGAATACCAAGGGGTGATTGAAACATGCACCTCTTCGATGAACAATCCTTTGTTTCCTGTCTCCAAACCAGACAATACATATCGTCTAGTATTGGATTACAGACATTTAAACTCTTGTTGCAAAACTTTTGCAGTACAAAATGCACATAGTGCAGCATTAATGTATAACATTGTGTGTAAAAAGTATAAAACCACGTTAGATATTTCTAACGGTTTCTTCTGTCAAAACATTGCACCAGAAAGTAGGTATTTGACCACTTTCTCAATTATGGGGACACAGCGTCAATTCTGTCGTCTCCCTCAGGGATTCAAGAATAGTCCTGGGTTATTTTCAGCAAGGGTAACAGAGTTACTACAAACATATGATGATGAAGCTTTATCATATGTGTATGACATCTATCTGAAAGACGATGACTTGGACAGGCACTTGAACAGAGTGAATACAATTATATTTGGATTCGTCTCTGAAGGGTATAAATTCAATTTTAAGAAATCAAGAATTGCCCACCTCAACGTCCTTTTCCTAGGATACAAGTTCTCAAGTGAAGACAAAAGCCTGGCAGCAAACTTTTTAGAAAAATGTGCGCTGCTCCAACCTCCAAAAACGCTGAAAAACTTACAGTCGATTCTAGGTTTCCTAAATTTCGAAAGAACTTACATTTTAAACTACGCAGAAAGGGTTAAACCTCTCTACGAATTAATCAAACCTGATTTTAAAATAGTTAATTGGACACAAAAACACACAGAAATGTTGCGCTCATTGCAAACAGACATGCTAGCAACAAAACATTTGCAAAAGTGCGTCAACGTACGCAACTTAGCTATCCGAATCATTCCAGGAAGATGCGGATTCACGTACTTTACCTTTAACGAAGAAGAAAAGGTACCAATAGCTTAACAAATCACATTTTCACACACGAACAGAAATGAAATTCACTTCCGCATAAAAAATTCTGACAGCGGTTCAAACTGCAGCAACAAAAGAGAGAGCCCTCGCACAGGGTAAGTGCTTTATGGTCGTTACACATGTACCTGCCTTAGAGGCAGTGACAAAAGCGAGCATTCCTAATGCTAAAGCTTTACATCCTAGATGGATACAATGGGTTAATTCTGTTGCTGCAACAGACGTTGAATACGTTTTTGACCCTTATTTGAAAACACAAGAATTTCTACAATATGAACAAGAATTACCTCTTCCTATTGAAATTCTGTCTCTAGAGCAGTATGAATGTATAACTTATACTGACGGATCAGCACAGTCCGCTACGGAGGGTAAACAAGCTTACAGTGCTGCATGCGCGATCTTTAAAGGTCGTTGGTGAGATGGCAAATTCCGAGCAACGGTCACTAAAACTCAATCTCTAGGAGATTGTACAGCTCAGCGAGCTGAACTACAAGCATTTAATTTGGCATTTGAAAATACTGATCGCGAATTCCCCACAATCATAGTGTGCTATTCGTATTATTGTGTTCAATCTTAAAATGAATACTTGCAGAACTGGATTCAAAACGGTTACAAAGATGCAAAAGGTGGCACAATAAAGCATAAGTTGCTTTGGGAACAAGTAGTTCAGTTACGACAGGAACTACAAAACACTCATGTGATACATACACTGAGTTATCAACGTGATGGCGTTCACATTGCAGGGAATTAATTGGCTGATGAAGCCGCGAAGGCAGCTGTGCAAGCGGCTTCCGTAGCTGCAATCACTCGTTCAAAAACGAAAATAGACGGCAAAATAATGCTTGCTGTCAATGCCACAAGCAAAGGCAGCGGTGCAGCGTTACCTAATAAGTTTACACTCTAATACTCATATATAATTGATGCAAACTCTGTTCCTTTTGCTTGAATCCCTGGAGTGGGGGATAGAGTGATTCCAAACAGGAAACGTAGAGTAGCTTTGATACATGAATCACATTTGGGAGAGGGTCTGATACATCAAGGGGTTTAAAAAACAATATTAACTGTTAAAGAGACGTACCAGTGGCCATGAATAAATGCTCACATTCACATGTTTGTGATTAACTGCATAGACTGCAATAGAGATTGCAGCACAGAACGCCCCCAGATACCTGACTATAGCATAGCCAGCCCAGTACAGACACCATTGTTAGACAGCATTAGACTATCTACACGCAGACGTCCCTATGGACAAATGCAATCCCACAACTATTAAGACAAGGTTCATTTGGATGTGGCCTTAGCGCTCGGCTGACGCTCGAACTGTTATTAAAAAAATGTCGAGTCTTTATCGGCACATACGCAGTCGGCACACTACATTATGACCAGGGTCCTGCGTTTAGCTCTGAAGCTTACAAGGAGGCCATGGCCAAATTGGGCGTTGCATTGAAGTACTCTAGTCCATTCCATCCTAAGGGAAATTTGGTAGTGGAGAGAAAAAAGCGGGAATCATTAACAGCTAGGGTATCAGGCTCTTGTGACGGGTGGGTCAAACATCTAATAAGTGTCCAACGTAGTCTTAACAATCTGCCAAGAAGTTCTCTAGGGGGTATCACTCCATATGAAGTCCTTTTTGGGACCAGAATGATAGTGTCGGACCTCGATTGTCAGACTTCAGTGGTAGACCAAAAACCCTTTGAAATCAAAGACCGTTTGGCTGTTTTACAGGACTTAAATTAAATAAGAACGAAACAAAGTAACGTGTTCCTGAAGCCAACTGCCACTGAAGAGAAAACGACCGTCCCAGCAAGGCCTGTCTGGATTCCAAAGATTGGGGACCTAGTCAGAGAAAAGATCGCAGACAAGAAGGAATTTGGCCCTTCTTACAGACAACCAATACCTGTCATAGCAAATCATGGATCAAGAACAGTGTTACTGCCGCCCCTGGCTGGAAAGAAGGGGAACAGGTTTGTGTCAATTGACCTGGTCAAACCACATCATGTGGCCGATCATAAGCAGTAGGCCAAGTGGACTCCAAAGATTTAGCAGACGACCTAATCTGGCTACTATACAAGAGGTTCAAACTGAGAGACTCATCACCTCTGAAGAATCTGCAGTGTGAAATGAAGGACTAAGGGCCCGATGTAGGTGGCCTTTACCGGTCGGTAACGGCCGATTTCGGCCGTTACCGACCGGTAAATGGGTCAATGAGATGTAGGGGGACCTTGTTTACCGATTCGGTATATGTACCGAATCGGTAAAGTTACCGAATCTGTAAAATACCGAATCGGTATTCATACCGATTCGGTATTTTACATATGTAGGTGGGACTCTTCTGAGTCCCAGAGACCTTACAGAATCTGTATTTTACCATGAAATAAAACCTCATGGTAAAATACCGATTCCGGTGTGCATGCACATGTGTGCATGCACACCTATGCCATGTGACAGGCAGACCTGCCCTTAGGGCATGTATGCCTGCCACATGGCACCCACGCCTGTTTAGGGGGTGCCAGGGGGTGTCACAGTGACACCCCCTGCACCCTTGTGTAATTCGGTATTTACCGATTCGGTAAATACCGAATCGGTAAAGCCTATTGATTCCTATGGGCTTTGAAGCCCATAGGAATCAATAGGCTTTACCGATTCGGTATTTACCGAATCGGTAAATACCGAATTTTACCGATTCGGTAAAAGGGAACATCTGGATTCCCTACATACCAACCCCTCACATTTACCGAATCTTGATTACCGAATCGGTAAAATTCGGTAATTTTCGGTAATTAAGATTCGGTAAATGTTACTTACCTACATCTGGCCCTAAGCAACAAAGCTATGAAACTTGTACTCTTGAAACCCAAATAACAGTTCATCAAGAAACAACTGTCTACAATGAAATAGCATCTGACTATACAAATGTTACAAGTGATCGAGTGGTTCCAGCGATTTCAACGAATCCTGAAGCAATCCCAACAATTGACAGAACTGCATCTGGCTATTTCATTAACTTTGATACGTTTTCCAAGGATCCTAGCGAAACTGAAACAACGCCAGTAAAAAGAACTTTGAAAGAACAAGCAACAGAACTTTTTCATCACCTGGAAAAGACTTATCTGGTTTCACCAGGGATTGAACTTTGGATTGTGTTGGGTGTGCTTTTTCTTCTACTTTGGTTGACTCTGGTAATAACTTTGGGAATGCTGATAAATGGAAGATATGTTAAAAAGGATACAGCAAGTAAGAACATCAACTTACTCCTCAAGCCACACAAATCATCTCACCGTGAACAAAGAGACTTATTCTCAGTGAACATCACAGTTGTTCCTATACCAGGGGTATAGCTTGGGACAGAACTGATTATGACATTTTTTGCCGGTTGGAGCTGTTGAAGATTCCACACCAGTTCAAGATTTCCTTGAATGACTTTGTTTCATCTAGTACCTTTTCTGATGATTGGGACTTCGAGACTGTTAAATAATATGATGTCAGACTTAGAAAAGTCTGCAGTGTTTACAAATCATGAATACTTAGAAGGTTCATCAGATTATGAACAAATATATTGTTATCATCACTATGGTCATCATTTCTTGCACAAATCTGCAAATCCTAGAAATGTATTAATGTATACCCAATGGTAACATTGTCCTACGCCACCAAAGGGTAGCTCAAAAACATTTAATTTCAAATTCCCATACTTTTCAGGTTTTAATACTTCCAATCCAGAATCATTTTACTTTAAAAATGTTAATAAGACAGGAATGAAAAGTATGTTGACAAATACCAAACAAATGTATTCTGCAGCCTTTTATGCTCAGCTGTCTTCACTAGGTTTCAACTTCTGGAAAAACTAAATTGACACGAAAACTGCCTGGGGCCCTTAAGATTGACAGGTCCAGCGTATAGAAGCTATGTTTAGAGCCTGTATAATCCCTGAGCAAATTATGTTTTTGAATGACACAGTCCAACAGACGTCTTGTCTGGGTTATCCAAGATCAAAGACCTGAACAATCTATCTATACCTACTCCTACACCTGATAGTAGTAACACTTCAGAGGGGGAGGTCGACGTACACACTATTATTTTGCATCACAACAGACCATATCCAGATTGGAATAAATGGTTAATCTGGCCCACAGACACAAAGAACTATCAAATAGATTCCTAAATAAAACACAGGGGTTCAAATTCACTAGCCAGATCCGAGATATGTTCAGAGACAGTATCTAGGAATAGTAACAACATACAGTGTAGGGAAACTGTGCCTTGAATGGCTGCATAGATCTACACTTAAGGATGTTAAACAACACTTATCTTTACTTAAAGATGGTGCTGATCTTAGGGAATTCTTGCTAGGACCAAGAACACCTCGTCATAAACATTTTATATATGCCGGTATCTATGCTGCTTATAATGAAGCATGGAAGATTATGCAAGCGGAGACTGCAGAAAGAATTTGCATTCTAGCATACCGGTGTGTGGTCTTTTGGCGGTCGAGTACTGCTACCAGTCCTTTTCTACCAGGAGCGTCGCTATTTTCATCAAACCTCACGGGCGATGCTATGACCAGATCATCCTCCATAGTATTTTACGCTCCTGGGACATCTTTTCTACTTTATCTTTAGGTGGATACAAAATATTCGTGCTAACAATTATACATCATTATTGCTCGCCTCCGGATATTTTATCAACTTGTGGAGATAAATACTCGTTTCCTTCACTATTGCTCTCATCATCTTACCATCTACTCACTGGAAGTTATCCTCGTGGAGGTTCTACAAATGTCAACACAAATAACGATCTGAATCTAAGCTACCTCCACTATACTGTTCTACCACCTCCTTTTCTCTGATGTCATAACATCATATGACCAGCTATAGGACTACATCGTTCCACATCTCAAGATCTTAAGAAGCTGCCTTTACCGACTGACCTTTTATATCCACGCCACACCTAACTGTGAGTCCTGGACTCTTTGAAACTCTAACAATAGACGGTCACCTGAAGAAGGCTCAAGAGCCGAAACGCGCGTAGTGGTGTCTACCGCTTTGCCTTCATCACTGTATATATGTTTCATGTCTATTGATTTTGTATTTTCTCTTTTGTATTTTTTAATTCAAGACTATATAAAATTTAAACACATAATCACTTATAAAAACTATATATATTTAAAAAAAACAGTAGAAAACAAAAGAAAAATAGTCAACAACAATAAACAATAAAGCAATATCAGAAATTATTTTGCTCATTGGTTTCTGTACACAAGTGGACTTAATATACTGTTTCATTCTAGGTTTTTATTTACAAAAAAACGTAAATTGTATTATCTAATCAATGTCTGTCACTTTGCTATAGACCTTTCCTAACTCTGTTTCTTCCCTATGTATAGCAAGTGCTACTATATTATATAGGGGTCCCCTCTTTCCAAATATTTACACAGCTGTCTAAGGAGCATGGTTTCATAAAATAAGTCTTTTGTATTGATTCATACATTGTGTGTGACCCTGAGATTATGGGATCATCCAAATAATTTTTTCATTGGGAACCTAAAATAATTGCATGTATTGCTTTTCCTTTCTCTCAATTAAGATTGTGTATATATCCTCACCACAATATCCTCACAGCACTTCCCCCCACTCCCCTTCCCCCTCCCTCTACTTTTGGGCATTTATTTATAACGAATTGATGATAAGCATCTGTTCTAGTGTGTAGCCATTTAATATGGTTCTCAGTACATTGTGAATTAAAACATTGTACTTCTGATTTGTCTTGTTTTTTGTATATATATATCTACTAATGTGTCTTTATTCGCTATAAACCTTTTTTTCCCTTTCCCAGTCTGGGACCACTCTGTCTATAACATAGACATTATTTATCAGGACTTGGTCATGTTGCAACATGGTCGGTCGCAATTACGTTCTATAATGCTATTAAGCCGGACGTTACAAAACCTTCGTTCAAGCTATGTGCCTTGGCGTTTAATCAATACCACGTCACTGTTTTCAGAATTCAATCCCACTGATAAACAGATGAAACTGGCACAGAGGGGGGCAGACTATACGGTGCTGAGCATTGAAAAACTGAAGAGATTGCCATTAACTGTCGCTGAAAAGCCAGCAACAGAATAGATTATATACGGAACAATCACTCTGCCTGTTACAATTTTCCATTTTCAAAATTGCCTAAAACACATACCAGCAGGCACATATGAAAGGTTGGGTAAAGAATTTATTCAGACATCCTGGGAATTACAATACACACAGATGTTGGAGTGGGGGGAAAGAAGTGTTTCTTAGTGGTAAGAATTGTGAAAATGTACTAGGCGGCTCTCTATTTTGTCAGGGTATTAATTTACACGGGGCCTGCAATGGTTCCTCTAAAAACTTATCCTGCCACCTGCAAGGTTCATCAGCTACAGCGATTGATCCAATTTTTGGACAGCTTTCTAATGGAAGTTACCTCATGTTGAACGATCACAGCTGCTGTGGCATGTTGCCAGGTTTACCCTATCTAGTAACTGTGTCAGACAGGGTCACTTGCTGTATGCAAGTATTGTTTCCTAAAACCAAAACAGACCGGGAGGCGCCGTTATGGCCTTCACTGAACATCTCTTCTATACACATTGATACTTTAAGCAGAATGAAAGCTATTCTTTTACAGAAAACTGTGCCACTGACCTCGGCCAAAGAGACCTATGATCTGCAAGTCGCAAGGACTTCTGCAGAGATACATGCCCTCTTAACTACAAATTGCCCTATACATTTCTTGGAAATGTTAAATCGTATCTTAAACATGTCTGATACGAGTGGTATTGTACATGTATATAAGACAGTTTTTTCGGAACTGTTAGCAACTTTTGAAGTAGTCCTATGAATATTTCCAACCTACATGCACTCAGTGTTTGGTGGATTGCCTCTCATTTTGGGACTCGCTGCAGAGATACTATTCTTGCTCCAATTGCTGCGATATGGCAAGTCAATCCACAAGCGACACCCAGTTCACCGTGGAAACAACCCTACTGCCGATGAAGTGTCGAGAGCGCATCGTCAAATTTTGGGACTATCTCGTCTAAGAGAATTGAATACCACATGGTTTCTATCATTCAGACCTATTTGGCAAGATTGTATCTTACCTGTTCTACTATGCCTGCTATGTGAAAAAGAATGCGTGCTAGACACTTGTCTAACACTCCCATCAGTCCTGCCAACAGATGTTGATACTTTGCTTGGACCAGTAACGGCTCATTCACTGTGTTGTCCCCAACGGCTACCAATCCTGATGACGGCATTCATTGAGATCTCACAGACGCAAAATGATACTGCTGAGGTACGAGAAACGACAGGCACTCAGGTACCATCAAATTCGAATATTGCTAACGCGACCAACCCTGACGGCGATGCTTCACATCTACGTGCGGTTGATCTTCTTAACATGGTAATCCAACTTTCACCTACAATGGTAGACACATTTTTTTTACCGACTTGGAAGATTTGATGTTTTCTCCAAACAAGAACACTTACTTTTGATTTGGCACACAGTGTTCTGAGAGACTCTGAATTCGACCATCATTTTTTCAAAACAAAGTTCTAACTTTGGATCTCTTTTTTCTATGATTATTATTTTTCTAAATTTGTATTTTTCATTTTTTGGCACAAAGTAATCTGATTAAAGTAGAACTATTCATAGAGAACTAGAATTCTTTGAAAACTTCCAGAGACAATATTTGACCTCGTCCTCATACCAACACATATGTATTATGACAAGAAATGGTTTTGGCACCTTTCTTTTCTGTATTTACGAGCCCTTTTATAAATGTTTTTTCATGATTCTTTCAAGATAGCATTTACAAATGTCAACTATATGCTTAGAATGAAACATTGCTTTAAATGCGTACAGCACAAATGCTCTTTTCGTGTACATCCAGTACCAATGCATTTTTATGTAGTTTGGGTGGGTATTAACAAATCATGTTTAGATATGTTAAACGTGTTTAGAACTTAGTAGAAGTCGTACATAAGAAGGTGGAGTGGGTGTTGTATATCGTTTTAGATTCCGAATGGATTTTCCCGATTTATGCCCTTATATAGGTACAATTCACGTTGCCCTTATATAGGCATAGAAATCAAACCCTTATTTAGGCATAGTCCATGCACCCAAATACAGGCATGGCTACTTCCATCCGTTCATCAAACGTCACAACGATTTCTTTGAAAACCAGCTTAAGCCGTTAGGGACTTCCCCTTGCTTGAATATTGATTTCTCCAAGAACTCAGTTAGTTTTGCAATGAACAACTAGTTACTAGGGGTTCATTCATGACGTTCATATGCCGGACCTTACATCAACTATGGCATTCCTAAACACCTTCAAGGTATAAATATACCTTCACTTGCTATAGCAAAGAAGGGTGGTTCGGAGCAGTTGATGACCTACTTGCCCGACGCAGCTCGCTACAGCAACTGCCAAAGGAAGCCGACTCTCCAGCTGATGCACTGATCAGGAACCTGCCCTCCTCTGCTGAGATATCCCGCTCCAGTGTTTCTGACTCCCCTTGTGGGGTGTTGGGAAATCGAGTCCAGAGACAGAGATACCAGATCTCCTTCATTTCAAGGTATGGAGGTGATTAGAACCTAGAGAAACCTTTGGTAGATTCTTGGCAAAAACTAAACCTATGTAAAGACCATACCTACTTCCTCCCTCGTACTAGACCTAGGTTAGGTACATTGGGGTAGGCGTATTTTAGAAGCACCAGTTGAGTATTTTAGCCTGTTTATTTATGTATGTATATTTATACAGCTTAGAAACCATACAATGCTCTTACAGTATTATTTTATAATACTACTGTCGCTATACGCATTATACTTTGCATTCTGTCTAACGATTGTAGCAGTTCACCTCTCTTGCATGAGACAGAAGACTGTTCAATAAACCTTTTATTGAAAACGCCCGTTTCAGTATTTCTCTGCAGAACTCTGTAGAAATGAAGCATGCACGATTGACTGAGTGAAATACTTATCTATTGTTTCCACGAGTCTGAGAAATATATTCTCATTCTTGGGAAACAAAGTTGTCATAGTTATGCGGTTGTCAGAAACTAATCCCTTCTTGTGAATTCGAGAAAGTTTCTAGTGACCTCTGAGCTAGCTGGCCTCACAATTAAGTTTAGTATATTCGATAGAGACCTACTGACCTTATTCCTACGTCAAATCTATAGGATCTATTATTCCAATGCGCAGAGCCTATTGGGAATATAGCAACTACACTACAATGTGGTGGTCTGACCAGTCTACGGGTAGTGAGCAGTTATATCTAGGGCATTTTCCTTGGTTATGATTAGGTCTAGGGTGGTCCTGGAATCAGCCAACCTCAATGTCACAGATGACATATACAGAGTGCTGGACAATGGAGACTCCTGCCTCCTCATCCTACTCCACGTGTCCTAGCATTTGACACTGCTAACCATATGAATCTCGGAATCACAACTACTGGAGCCACCCAGATTCAAAAAAGGAAAAACCTCAGGCATGATCATTCTCAGAACATTCCCCTAGAATGCACAACGCTCTCAAACCTGAAATATGAACAAACCCTGCCAATGGCTCCTTCAAGAAAAGAGCCAAAGTCCTTTTGCTTACAAATGACCTAGCACCCAGCACGTACACATTCATCATCCCACAGAAGCCATGACTTTCCTTTACAGACTTACTTATTCAAGAGACTATCTTGCAAACCACCACCGCTGATGGACTATCAAATGTATTGATATTATAATTACTATCCAGACTTACCACCTTATGTTTTTTGCAAAACCCACTATACACTGCAACGTCTACTGTCGCTATTTATGTTTAACACTCTGATGCCCACGGATGTGTGAGTCTTATTAGTAAGCTAAACAAAGATGGACAAACCCTCTGTGAGGATGAGGTACAATAATTTGTCTGGTTAGTACATGAACCCACTAGGTGTGTTTAAAAGACCCCTCATACACCAACCTAGTTGGTGTCATGCTTCATCATTGGGGTCCCAACTGGGTGGCCGAGTGCCTCCCGGTTGTGCTACAGCACCTGATTTGAGCGGAGCTGGTTTGGTGTAAGTGTGTGATTTTGATGAGGAGAATCCTTGCCTGTAAACTTTAATAGTGGCGGCTCAGGATATAGTTAAAATATGTGTAGTGCAACTGAACTGGGAGGTTATTATCCCTTAGTTGACTTTGTGAATGGTCTACATGTTTCAGCCCACAATATGGTTAGTAAGGGGCTTTCTTCAGGTCAGGGTTGTGAAAAAGTGAGTGGCAAAGTAAGTAGTGCCACATAAAAAAACTAGGACGTGCCTACAGACATGCTAAGGGGTGTGTACTGAGTGTCAACGTACTTCCGGACACTGTAAAAATGCGTGAAATTTGGCAGCCGATCAGGACTCAGGAGGGCTTGCATTCGCTGTCCCAATTTGGATTAGAGATGGAACCCGTCTGTGAACCTGGTCTGGTATCCCGTCGTCCCGGCTGGTCTTATTACTATTCATGCTTACCAACTTATGTTCTCTGTAAAACCCATGATTTGTTAGCAAATATGTTGCGTGAAGGCCACTGTGTCGCTATTACTGTACAACGCTCTGGTACCCACAGGAATGAGAGTCTTATAATAATACTCTTATTGCTATGGATGCTCACTGACCTATGGTCCTTGTGAAAGCCATCATATGATGGCTACTCTTTTGCTATTCCTATACAGCACTGATACCCATAGGTATAAGACTCTTATTACTGTTTGTCAATGCCCCGTACTGTACGTGAATCCTTTTGAATGAATCATGCAGGAGAAAGGTGGTGTACTCCAGGGATGTAGCGGAGCCCCATTAGCCCCTCAAAGGTGGCCTCTTGGTCTGGTGAGCTGCAAACAAATGAAACACTGAGAAGCAGCAAGGCATTTTAGGAATGGGGGCCCTCACTTTACCTAGCAAGGGGAGCCCCTTAGGTTTTGATGTGCCACTAGTTAGGGATCTAAGTGGGATGAAAAAACTGTGGGGGTCTTTCATAGGGGCATGGCCGATGAAATTAAGGAAATGGCTTAAAACACTTAAGCTAAAAATCAGTACTTAGCATAGTGTGCTGATCCACAGGTATTTTGCTGTGTCTGTCCATTCATCCAGATATATAACACAACAAGTAACATTACACCTATAACAACCCAGAGCTACTGACTTTGTCAATGGTTGTAAATTGCATAAGAGAAATAAGTAGCAACTATCACTCGTTGTATGTAATATTAAAAATGCTTCTGGTCTTCTGGGCGATTTTGTTTGGTAAGGCTAGAACTGCCTACTTTCGAGCTGCAAAGGAAGGTTCATGCCTCAGCTTGGCTCAACATCGTGTGATTCAAAACATAAATATGTCCTGTTTAATTTAACTAGTGCTCAAGTTTGCTCCAAGTTTGTGCTGTATAAAACTGGAAAAATTGTCTCTTTAATGTTACATGAAAAGCAGTGACGGATGATAATATTACCGAGTTTTCTCCCTTCACGCTGAAGCTAAAAATGGAGAGCCCAATAGGGACCCGTTTCGGCACCTGCTTTTAAGAAATGCGGTTACAGAGCACCGTCAGGACCCGGCCCACTTAAAGCCCTGCCACTGATGGATTCGCATTGTTTTGTTTGTAGCTTGGACGTAAAACAGACACAGCGAAGGCAGCACCAGTGTCCTGCGACCTTATTCCTCCTGGACTGCAACGAACAAAGAGCAGATAATGCCAACGAGGGGCCAGATGTAGGTCGCCAAATAATGGTCAGTAACGGGCGATTTCGGCCGTTACCGACCGGTATTTGGAGTTTGAGATGTAGGGGGCCTAAATATTACCGATTCTGTAAATTTACCGAATCAGTAAATTTACCGATTCTGTAAAATACCGAATCAGTAAATTTACCGAATCGGTAAATCTAGATGTAGGTGGCACTGAAAACAGTGCCACAGGCCCTTAAGAATTTGTTATTTACCACGAAATAATATTTTGTGGTAAATAATGAAATCCAGTGTACATGCACATCTGTGCATGGACACCTGTGCCACATACATGCCCTAAGGGCATGTATGTGTGTCACATGGCACACAAGCCAGAATCAGGGGTGCAACAGGGTGTCAAAGTGACACCCTGTCCCCCTTGACAATTCGGTATATTCGGTAATTACCGAATCTTAACGATTCGGTAAATGTTACCGAATATTTACCTACATGGCATTTACCGATTTCTAAATACCGAATCCGTAAAATTCGGTATTTACGAATCGGTAAATGCCATTTACCTACATCTGGCCTTAAATATATCCCCTACTACCAAACTCAAGCGTTTTCCTTTTTTACAAGAGTGGCGCTGGAGTGTTGTGTTAATTTTCCAAAAATAAACAAACTTAGCATCAAGCAACATTAATATTGCCAGGCAGCTCTACTTCATATCAACACAAATGGACCTTTTGTGTGTTTGCACATTAAATGTGCCTGATGGACACTGGATGAGGCGAGTGTTGACTTACTGCAGGGCTCAGGGGGCGCCTGGAGCACTGTTTTGCACAGGTGGCGCCCATCTGCATTCCTTGTAGGTGATCACAACAGCGGACAGCTAACAAAGGGATATGATCTTTGAGTCACAGAGCAGTTGGCACAGTGACCTGTAAACCTTTAACCTTTGGTGTGCTGCACTCACACCTTAATGAGATGAGAATGTAATTAGAACCACATCCGTGATTTGGACCTGGTTAAAGCGGGCATAACCAGGGATGCAAAAATACTATTGTTCAATGAGCCACAGCAACCAAGAGGACACTTGTCACTCGTGACACCTTCAGTTAGTCCTTGCTGTTAACCAACTACACTCTACTTTCTGGGACTTGTAGTGTTGCCTTTAGTATTATGAGTAGCAGGCAGAAAATCCCAGCTAAGATCTTGTTTGAATTTTGTTCTTCTTTTTCATGAGTATTAGCAAGATTGAAGATCTATTTCCTGACTCAGCGTGTGTGTTGGCTCCAGATGTCAGAACCCGGGCTGAAATTTGGCTTGGCACATACCATGGGGCTTATTTACACGCCCCTTGCGCCGCTGGTGTGCCACTGGTAACATAGGAAGAGAACATGTACGGGCGGCGTAAGAGGTTTGTAAACAAGGCCCCATAAATTATGTAGTTTGCACACCTCTTGATCCTCAAACGGAGGTGTGGGGGGGGGGGGGGGGAGGGGGGTGTACAAGGGAAGAGCATGAACTCTCGATGTGGGACTAAAGATGCTGTCAGTTCCAACCCACGGAAGTAACATGTCTGCTAACGAACGTAAAGGGAGTGAGACTAAAAAAGCAATTTTATGGAAACTGCCAAATCCAGTTACGATTTTTCAGAAAGATTCACACTTCAAAGGGTGATATTTTTGTAACCGCTCAGCACTGCCACGAAATTTTAAAGCACAGCACTTCACATGCCCATAATACTGAACCGCACGGTTGAGGTAATATTTTCCAATGTCACCAGGTTTCAGGGAGGCTCATCATAGAGCCCGCAGAAGCAGCCCACGATTCCAGCCCACGAGACAGCCAAATAACCTCACAGTACGCGACAGGCGAACAAGGGCTCAGACAAAGCAGGGCTGGTAATTCCACAAAAGCTTTATAGAACCTGTTAGCCTTCTCCTAGCTTTGACCGCTTTCAGGCCTGACAGTGGGACTCATGAGCTGGTTCAAAATCCTGTTGGGGTTATCGGGGCACTCTGAGGGGACAGAGTCAGAGGGTGCTCATTGTTAGATCTGTCAGTTTTAGAGTTCTGTTCCCCCAAACATTTTGCCTTTTGCTGATTTAATTTGTGTTTGCCATAGGACTCAGTGCACTTTACCACTGTTAACCAGTGCGAATGTGCATGTGCTTGCTCCCTAAAATATGGCAACATTGGCTTACACCCAATTGGTGCATTTAATTTGCTTATAAGTTTCTAGTAAAGAGTTACTACCTGTACCCAGGACCTGTTACATTGAATGCTACTAGTGGGCCAGCAGCACAAATTGTGCTACCGACTTAAGTGGCCTGTCAAGCATGTTTCAGGTATGCCATTGCAGCCTGTACATGCAGTTTTAAACTGTAATTTCGACTTTATAAATGTTGGGCTTCATTTATGTGAAGTGTTGCATCGTTGCGTGAAAGCAGTGATGCAACACCTCTCAGTGCGCCCTCCTTGCAACACCATTGTTGACTCATATTTACTGTATGATGCATCATGTCGCAAGGAATGACAGATACGTCAGTATTACTGACGTATCTGTCATTGCAAAACATGGAGTTGTGTCGGAAGCCAACTCCAGAAATGTTTCTTTCACATGGGGCAAGCCACATGTGAAAGTGCCTGCGTCAACCTTACTCCTGTCATGAGGCAGGCGTAAGGTTTTGATGCATTGGCGTCCTAGAAGTGGTGTAGTAAAAACGTTTAGATTTCACTGCACCACTACTACGACCCTTTCTTCCAGGGAATGCCCACCCTGCATACACTATACCTGATGCAGGTATAATTTAGCGCGGGGATTTACGAAGTGACACATCTACCTAGATGCATCACTTCGTAAATAGGGTGCAACATGGCGCATTTTTTCGTCAGCAGTGCGTCACAAAAAGTGATGCACCGGTGGCGTAAAAGTGACATAAGACCTCATAAATGAGGCCCTAAACCTTTTCCCAGGCCTAAACCTGTCTTTATAATACATATAAATCCCCACTAAGGAAAGCCCGAAACACGCCCATGTGGTAGGGTGCACTGCATTTAAAAGGTTGAGCATGTAGTTGTGACTTTTACATGTCCGGGTAATGAAAAACCTTTACAAACATTTTTCACTACTGCATAGTCTTCCTCTTCAATATGATAACATTGGGCTACCTTATTACATTTAATAAGTGATAATGTTCAATTGGGAGCAAGTAGAATGTCTAGTTTGGTGTGGTGTCTAAAGAATTGTAATTTAAAACTCTGTTTAATGGTAAAGTCGGATTTTAAGTCACAACACTTAAAATGCCATTTTCAGAAAGTTGCCATTTTCTTGTCCCACCATTTGGTGCCTGCACCATGTATATTGGGTCACATGACTAGGTGTGGCTAGTGGTAGGCCTATGTGTATTACTCCCAGACAGTAAGACGAAGTAGGACAGGTGCTGGCAGAATGGACCATCTCTGGCTGGATGGGGGGAGGGTGGAGCTGTCACCTACCCTACTTGCTCATCACAAAGATTCTGCCACAGCACACTCACAAAGGGTTTCACACTAGCCTTTTGTTCTCCCAGACAAGCTGCAGCCAGGGCTGAAATGATGGAAATTCCAGACACATTTGAGGGTGGAACACCCTAGAAGCTTCCCCCACTTCAAAGCTGGCAACAAGTATCAATATGAATCCTTAGACCCAGCTCAACAGTACACCTCTGGACCTGTAGAAGACTCAGAAGGACTGCTGTGCTGTTATAAAGACTGCTACTCTGCTGACCTGCTGAGTGAGAAGGACAGGACCTGCATCATGAACCCAGAACTACCAGTGGGATTCCAAGGGCTAGTTGGCTGGCCTCCCGATCGGAGCCTCAGGTATATAAAAGGCTCCAACCCCCTTGAACCCAGCCCCTGCACTCTGCTTGCTGGGCGCCTTGCCCCCAAGTGGTGCCACCCCAGTCCTGGACCTTTGGAATTGGGCCTGAAGGTATTCTTCCAAGCCAGCTGTGTATCTTGAGCAGAATTGATGCTGTGTGATGCATCTCTTTGCTGCTCCACGTCTGAACAACTACTGTGAGACACATCATTGACCAGGGACATCACATCAAAGCTCCTCCATCCCCCACTGCGCAAAGCATCCCCAATTCAGGACTTTGCATTACAAGTTTTCGTTGAAGGCATCTATGATGACGAGGCAAGTTCTCACATTGCAAGCCCTGTTGACGACTTCATTGGAAACCACTGTTGCGAGATGCATCTCTGATGCAGAACCTTACAACCATTCCAAACTGCCACTCTGCGACACAAACTCGACAAATGATCTCCCAACGCTCCACAACCAGACTTTAAGGTGCTTTGTTCAGCGTGCCAGACTTGGTCCCAGTACCCAGCCCATGCTTCCTTGCTGTCGGCCTAAACTAGTGACTTTGTCATGGTCCAGTGTGACCTAATTACGGCAGCTTTGTGCTTTTAGGCACTATTTTTATATAAACCTTTAAATAGCACATCTCTGTGTACTAAATGGATTTTTGTCATTTTGGTGTCAAATAATTTATTACATTTTACTCCATTTTTCTAAATTGGTGTGTGATTCTTCTTGTGTTGTGTTTTCATTTTATTACTGTTTGTGTGCTGCATAAATACTTACACCCTGCCTTGAAGTTAAGCCCGACTACTTTTGTGCCAAGCTGCCAGAGGGTTTGTAGAGTACAGGTTAGTGTTAAGTATTTCTTTTATGTCACTCATCCTGTGATGTAATTATATTCTGTGGCGCGCACTTTTTAACAGAAGGTTTATCTTCAAAAGTGCATCGCTCGTGTTGTAACTTTAAGATTGTATGTAACTGTTAACATAAGGCATTAAGCTGTTGGTCCTCATTGTATACAGACGTATCTTGCTGCACTTTTCAAATAAACCAATAAGTATCATTTTAATTCAACTCTTCGTTCTGTAGATCTTCATTTGAAATCCTCTTCTTCACATTTGGCGACGATGGAAAAAACATAAAGCTGCATTTTACTAATATTTGCACAACTGCAATTTTTAAAAATAAAGGACTACGCTTGCGGATGAAATACCTTTTTAGTCTCTCCTACGCTGTTCAAACCCGGATAATTTGTGAGAAAGTTCAGCCTTTTGGTGAGTTTTCAAGCCTTTTTCTGGTTTCAAAGCGGATAATTGGTTGACGAAGGAGTCACGCATGACGCGAATAGTAGCGTCATGCTAACGATTCGAAACAACGTCACCACGTTTCCACACGTCTTGGCGGCCATCTGAGATTTGTAAACAAATTTGTTTCCTTAGCAACGGAAAGGAAAATCGGCGCATTTAACATCGGAAACGAAAATCGCTGCATTTAACTCACGCTGTTTGCTTTCTACTCATTGTACAGGAGAAAAAGGTATTGTTTTACATTATTTTACGAACTATTTAAAAGAAAGTTGTTACTTTAAGGATTATTAAAAGGAGTTTAAAAACGAGATTTGGTATTTTAATTCATCACAAGATATACTTTAAATGGCTACCAATCAGCAAATAGTTTATTTGGAACATTTTTTACCAACTCCAGGAAAACCCAAAGGGGCATGGAAGTTATGGTTTACGAATTTTGAAAACTATTTGGTAGCAATTGGAGCAGATGAGTATTCTTCTAAAAGAAAACTCGCCATTTTGTATAGTCATTTAGGGACTGCTGGAAGGGAAATTTTCAATAATCTTCCAATTTTACAACCTCCCTCTGGTAATGGAGAAGAATGGAAAGAATTTACTGGGGCAATTTTACGGCTTAACAAATTTTTTTTAGAGGAACCTAGCGTTATGATGGAACGCTTTACTTTCATAAAAAGAAGACAGGATCAACATGAGTCTGTTGAAGAGTTTATATCGACGCTAAGGAATCTTGCGGCTGAATGCAATTTTGGACCATATTTGGATACCGTTTTGAGAGATCAATTTGTTTATAAGTGTTTCCACAGAAAATTCAAGAAAGAATTTTGAGTTGTGGAGATCCATCATTAAGTGAAGTCATAGATATGGCAAAGAGTGTGGAAAGGTCAATAGTTTCTTCTAGATGCATTGCTGATGGGAATGTATCACGCACTGACAATGACATGCAAGTCAATGTTATCTCTACAAAATACAAACCAGTAAAACCGTTTCAGAAAAAAATTAATACATTTTGCTTTAGGTGTGGTTCTAAGGCTCATCTCAGCAACAGTCCCACTTGTCCAGCGTTGGGTAAAAAATGTACATTTTGCAACAAAATTGGTCATTTTAACATGGTTTGTAGAAAAAAGAAAACAATTCAAGTTAGTGCACTTTCCACACTTGATGATGATATTGATGTTTCTAATGTTGGTATTTCCTCTCTTGATTCAAACCTACATGATATTCACATTAATACTGTTATAGATTCTGATAAGAAAATACTATTTATTGATTTAGTGGAAATGTCAACAGACAATGTTTGGGTCAAAGATCCAACATGTGATGTATATATTGATCACCTCAAGTTAGATATGATGGCTGATTCTGGGGCTCCAGTAACTATCATTTCCGATATTTTATTTAATATGCATTGGTACAAGAAAGTGAAACTTATACCTTTGGACATTGTCCCAAAGGGATACGGAGGGAAGCACAGTGACATGCTTGGATATTTTATGAGCAATATTTCATGTTTGGTTAGGTGTACCTTCACTAAGGTTTATGTGGCCATCAATGGTAAGTGTATTGTTGGATGGCAAGATCTTGCAAAAATGGGATAAGTTGGTTTCAGGTTCAAGTACTCCAGTTCAAATAAATGATATTCCAATTTTGCAAATAGAGAACGTTGAAAACAAGGAAATTGATGATTTTATCTCTGAATTTCCTGAGGTTTTCAGTGAATCTGTGGGACATATTAAAAATTTTGAACATTTGATTAGATTAAAACCCAATGATATTCCCATTATTCACAAATTAAGAAATGTTCCACTCAACGTGAGGGATGAGTTAAATAAACTTTTAGATAATTTAGTTTCTGAGGGCATTATTGTACCCACTAACTCATCACTCTGGGTTAGTCCTATAGTTGTCGTTAAAAAAGAAGGACTCAAGCATCCGTTTGTGTGGGGACTTGCGTTCTTTAAACCAAAATATAATTGTGGATTGTCATCCACTGCCAAAAATACAAGAGTTACTTGTGGGTATTTCTGATTCAAAAAATATTTTCGCTTCTTGATCTTAGAAGCGCGTACCATCAGATTCCCCTCACAAAATCATCATCTGAGCTTACTACTTTTATAACTCCTTTTGGGGCCTTTAAGTATCTACGTCTCCCTTTTGGATTGGCATCAGCTGCCAGTGTATTCCAAAAGTTCATGGATACAATTTTGATTGACATAGATAATGTTCAGGCTTATCAGGATGATGTCCTGGTACATTCTAAGGACAAGTCTGAACATTTGAAATCTTTAAGAAAGGTCTTGTCTCGTTTTAAGGAAGTTGGCATTATTCTTGGGCGTAAGAAATGCAAATTTATGGTTAAAGAATTGGATTATCTTGGACATAGTATTTCGGTGGAGGGTATTAAACCTAAAATTTCTCTGACAAAAGTGATTTACAATGTTCCTATTCCCAAAGATAGGGATGCATTGAAATCGTTCTTAGGTTTGGTAGAGTATTATTCTCGTTTTATACAAAAATACTGTCAAATTGTTCAGCCTCTTCGTGCCTTACTTAAAAAGAGGTAACGTTTATATGGTCTAGTGAGGCCAATTGTGCTTTTGATTTAGTGAAGAAAGTCATTGTAGAGGCTCCAGCGTTGTCCTCTTTTAACCCAAAGTTAAGGTGTGTCATTTCTGTAGATGCAAGTCAGAAAGGTTTAGGCGCAATACTTTGTCAGAGGGACGGATGCAAAGAATATACTGTTGGTTTTGCATCAATATCTCTTAGTACTGCTGAATCAAACTACAGTACAATTGAAAGAGAGGCTCTTGCCTGTTCTTGGGGAATAGAAAAATTCAAAATGTACATTTGGGGGTCACATTTCACACTTCTTAGTGACCATAAACCCCTCTTACATCTTCTCAATGGAAATGGAACAGGCAAGGCTTCTGCCAGATTGGTCAGGATATTGTCTAGGCTTCATGAATATAACTTTTCCATTAAGCATATTTCCGGAGGTAGTAATTCTAGAGCAGACGCTCTATCTAGACTAAGTTTTGAAAATGATGATGATGGGAAATATGAAGAAGACAAATTTGAATGCGTAGTTGCTTCAATCGAAGAATTAGTTTTATCCCCTTTATCTATTTCTGAAGCTGATTGGCTTGAAAGCTATTCTCAGGATGCAGTTTTAGTTGCTGCAAAAAATGTAATTGTTTCTGGTTGGCCGAAAATTCATGCTTTACCTGCTTCTTTGAAAGTTTTTGCACAAATTTCAGAAGAACTTTCAATTGTTAATGACATTATTTTCAGATGTGACTTATGTGTTCCTCCCTATGTCTTAAGAATTTTTTTTTTGAACTTGCCCATAAGGGACATTTGGGAATTGGTGGTACTTAAAGAAAAATAAAGGAACATTTCTGGTGGCCTGGGTTAGATAGGGACATCACATTTTGGATTGATCATTGTTCCACGTGTCTGGTATCGGATAAACATTGGAAAGTTCCTTAAATGCCTTTGCATACGGTTCCTTTACCAGAGGAGGCCTGGCATAAGTTAGCAATTGATTTTTCAGGGCCGTTTGTTATTTTACCTTTTAACAAACAATACATCATTTCATTGCTTGATTATCATTCGAAATGGTGTGAATTTGATTTTTGTGAAAATCCAAAATCTTTGTCAGTAGTTCAATTCTTGAAAAAGATATTTCTCTCTGAAGGTCCACCCAGAGAAATTGTTAGTGACAATGGTGCTCATTTTTGTTCGTCCATGATTGAAAGTTTTTTCAAGTTTCATGGTATTAAACATTTGAGGGTGGCTCTTTATTCGCCTTCTTCGAATGGTTTAATAGAAAGGATGAACAAATTCATTAAAGAAGGTATACAGTCTGTCATTGCTTCTAATGTTGATGTGGAGGAATTTCTTAGAAGGAAGCTATGGTCTTATTTGGTCACCCCGCATTCCACAACAGGGATTTCCCCTTTTAGGTTATTAAAGAAACACAATCCGAATGGGAACATTTGCCCATCCTGGATTAAAGATCTTAAAGTTAAGGACAATTTTTGTTTAGCTTGTCATGATAAGGGTGTCATTAAAGGGAATGTTTCATCCAAACAAATTATCCAAGAAAAGAACTTCAATTCGAAAGTAATGTCATCCAGTCAGAATTTTGAGGTTGGAGATTGGGTAATGGTAAAATTGCATGGTAAGATCATGAAAGGCATGTCTAAATTTTCTTTACCCACTCAGGTTTTGAAAGTTTCGAAGGGATCTCTTTTTCTTGACAGGAAAGGGTGGTGGAATAAAAGAGTAATTATAAAGCTTACTCCTGAACAAGCAAAGAAGATTTCTTCAACTAAACATGCTGATGATGTTTCTTCTACTGCTTATTTTCCTCTTGGTACTTCTTCAGATGACAATTGTTTGTTTACTTCTCAAAATGTTTGTACACCTAATGTTAGTTCTGGTTCAGATGTGGTATCCAGTACACCTGATTTTAGTTCTGGTCAGGATGTTGAATCTAGTGTTGATTCTCACATTTCATCTTGTAATTCTAATGCTCGCATTACTCCCAGCACCTCCAATGCCTGTTTAACCCTTTCTCCAAGGAGCCATAGGAACTGTTCTTTTCCCTCTCGTTTTAAAGATTTTTATTTGTCTTAAGCTTGTTTTAATTTTTGTTTATTTTGTTTCTTTTTGTAAAGGAGGGAGAAGATGTAGAGTACAGGTTAGAGTTAAGTATTTCTTTTATGTCACTTATCCTGTGATGTAATTATATTCTGTGGTGCGCACTTTTGAAGAGAATGCTTATCTTCAAAAGTGCATCGCTCGTATTGTAACTTTAAGATTGTATGTAACTGTTAACATAAGGCATTAAGCTGTTGGTCTTCATTGTATGCAGGCGTGCTCCCGTATCTTGCTGCACTTTTCAAATAAACCATAAAGGATCATTTTAATTCAACTCTTAGTTCTGTGGATCTTCATTTGACATCCTCTTCTTCACAGGGTTAGCACAGGTTAATTTGGGGTTTGCTTGTCTTTCACATTGACAAGAACTGTGGTTGTGGCTTGAGTGGGGGTTCAGCTCCCTGAACCAGTAATCCAATTTCCTACACTCACCAATTACAATTTTAAAGTTTTTATCACAGTTCTTTTTATTTTCTGCACCATTGTGGTCTCTGCTTCTAGATGGCTTTCTCCTGCAGGGACACACTTTCAGTACATTACTGTAAGGAGAGTTGGCTTCTTTCCTCAACAGAGATGCACAGCTTCCAACAGGCTTATGTCCCAAGTCCATGCACAGAATTTTGGTTACCAGTCAGCTGGGCTGATGACTCATTAGAAGGAGGCTCACCTCTCCTAGATCCATTCCCCCAACATTGAAAGGCGCCCACGTTGCTGGTGAATATCAGTTTACCGAAAACCAATACTGCGTCATCTTGATTTCACCACATGCCCCTTTTTCTTATGCTTGCAGTTTCCTGCTTTTTCTCCTTGTCACCATTTTTGAGTTTCTCTCTTCCTCATTCTTTCCCACTTGTGTGCTTTTCTTGCACTTGGTTAAAGTTTGATGTGGCAAAAGAAGAGATGGGCGCTAAAAACGAGAGTTGGTCTGTCACACTTGCAACCACCAGCTCTCATCGAGCACTGCTACTCAATATTTATTCTTGGCTTGACAAAGCATAAGTTGTTCAAGTTCAAAGTTTGGGAGCTTCCCCAATCAGAACTTCTAGATGGGGATATAATTTACAGTAGTCCTATCCAGAAGTGGTTTGAAGTAGTTCATAATATTTTGCTTATTAGCCATATAATGATTGAACCACAGCCCTTTGTGTCACAAATGCTAGAGGAACAGGGGTTGAGCTGGTAGCGGTAGGCGAAAGAAGGATGAAATGTATGGGGCAAGGGAAAATCAGGGAGAAATATTGGAATGAATGGATGCAAAGAGACAGGGGGAAATTGAATGTTAGGATGATAGGCTATGGAATTTCGTTTTTAGGAAAATTGGGAGTATTATATTTTTATATGAACTATCAGGGGAAGAAACACGGAAAATATGTAATCAAGTGCACGATACAGAAATTAAATGGTAGGTGAAGACGAAGGGGGCAATAATCCCAGGAACAGGCTCTGGATACTGAAATGCAAATAAATGACATTCTAAAATGAAATGTCAGTGAGCAACACTGCGATAAGAAAATGCTGAAGGTAGACGTTAGAAAGAGGACATCATAGGCAGAACTGTTGGGCAAAAATGTGATGAATGACTTGAACCCACTACTTTAACCTGTTGAGAAGTTAGTGCCATCGTTAGTTGGTTGTAGGGTTAATACTCTGTAGTAAAAAAAAGTATTCATTTTTGCTTGCTCCAGAAGACAATCCAAATGGGAAAAGTCTTCTGGTTCCTCTGAAATAGGAATATATTTTCCATATTGATTTTCTCTCCATCATGCTTTGGTGGTGAGGTGTTCCATTATTTGTTCACCATTGATGTGGGCATTGCGTGATTAGTATTAAGTCAAATGACTCCTGGTGTATGTGTCATTTTAGTGGAGACTTCAGTTTGGACACAGGCGGAAATCAAATTAGGCTGGAGTAATCAGAGTCATTTCGGTAAATCTGCTTTACTCTTTGATGTAGAATTATTGATGAGAACAAGATTACTCCTGCTAGCATAATTTAAAGTAATTTGAAGGAACGCAATCCTACAGTGAGAGCACATTTAGTGAGCAAGGTCAGATGCTTGTGCTCTGTATTTATGTTCTGCCGCATTAAGCTCTATCACTTATTGCAAAATGCATCCTCAGGTCTATTTTGGATGCAAGAGTACATTTTGTGCTAAGGAAATAGCTCTAAATGCTGGGAGTAAGTAGGGAAAATCCCTACACCAAGAGCACATTCAGTGCTATTACTTAGTGCAAACTACATTGTGCTGTCCATTTTAGACATGAGGAAGTATTTTGCACTAAGAAAAAAGCTTTTAATGACAAAAGTAAGCTGGGGTGAAAATCCCATCCCAGGAGCACATTTAGCGAGCGTAAGCAGCTACTCAAGCTCACTGTTCATATTCTGCTGCATCTAGAGCTATTTCTTAGCAGAAAATGCATTCATGAGCCTATTTTGGGCGTGAGTGGTCATTTGGCGCTAATAAATAGTGCTAAACGCACTATTACTCTTCTTGCGCAATTATGCATATTCTCGGGAAATTCTGAGGGAATTTGCTACACTGATTTACACAAGGTATGCCCAAACTTACTTCAACTTTAGGTTCATCAGCTGGTGTACTGTAACCATCTCTTGATCAGCATTACATTTTCTGGGATTCCATCATTAGACTAGGTCGCAAGCTCATATTTTTCAAAAATGCTTTAGCCACATTTGTTTTAATTATCTTCAATAACTTCTGTCTATCCTTTTTGGCCAGTCAGAGCGAGTAAATCAGTCAAAGCAGGTTGTTCCTGTCGGTGATAAACAGTAAAAAATAGCCATTTGACCACTCATTCTAAATTGTGCAGGTGGTCTGATGGCTTAACTCCAGCGTCCTGTACTCTCTTATGCCATCAAAGGAAGGTTTATGCCGATAGAGCAAACTTTATTCTATCGGCATAAACCTGGAGGTCTGTCTGACTCAAAATTGGGCGGATGGAGTGAGAGTCTGACGAAGTAATCTGTCCACCAAACTGCAAACCAGGCCCAAAAGTCTATGGGAAACATTGCTAATTTAATTAGAATAGTTAGACATTGAGAGAATAAATTGCTGGGAAGAAACATTGTGGAATGGGATACTGCAGCAAAGACAGCAGGAAAATAAATTCTCTGGAATAACATTAGGCAAATCACTTGCTAGAAAAACACAATGAAATGCAGGGACAGTGAAAGTCTAGTGAAAGACAGCTGAGCTGTGAATGCTGGGGAGAAAAGTTATAGGATATTGACAGAAAGAATTGTCAAGAACTATATATACTCAGAACAAATTCAGATGAGGCCAAACAATATGTCATGTTGTGACAGTAACCGAGAAAAGCGATAATGGAAATTAACATTGATTTCAGGAAGAGCAAGGGGGGGAGGTATTTGAGATTATTTCATGTTGGAGAGACACAATGGAAAAAACTATTTTATCAGACGGAAGAGAACTAAAAGACCAACTGGCATATGCATCAAGCATAATTGCCCTCGCAAAATTGGCAAATTGGCAAAATAGCCTGTTAGCGACCGCAGAACAACACTTTCCAATGCATCATCCGAAATACCGAAAATACAAGAGATTCGCAAAAAAAGCTCTCGCAAATTTAGCGATTAGCAAAATAGTGAATCCATAATACTGAAACATACAACAGCAACCACAAATAGCGATTAGCAAATAAAGAATCGCAATCCAATGCATTAAAAGTCGCAAATAGCGAATTCCATGAAATTCGCTACTCAGCAAGAGCAGAATAAGGGGAATCTCAAGCAGGAGGTAAAGTTAAAAAAAAAAAAGAACAGATGCCAACATTCGGAAACCCTTTAAAAATGCCTCAGGAGACCCCGTAATCCTCTCACAATGGCAGCCCTCTGCGTGCGGGCAAGGAGTATGAGGATCAGTGCAGCAGGGCAGCGCAGGAGAAGGATACAAGAGAGGGTATTCCGAGTGCGCATAACATTGCTGGGCCCAAATGATGACGAAATATATGATAAGTACCTGCTGAACCATGCAATGATAATGCCCCTAATTGCAGATTTGGAACCCCTATTGCAGCACCAGACCCGTAGGATCCATGCCATCCCTGCACACGTACAGGTCCTATGTAGCCTGCACCTACTGGCGTCAGGCAATTTCCAGGGGATAGTAGCTGTAGCCGGAGGTGTATCCCAAAGCGCACTCTCACGCTTCTTCAGAAAATTCCTTGACGACATGATGACAAGGATCCACACCCACTATTTTGAAAAAGGGGGACCCCTACGAAACAACAATAAATCTTGCTAGCTGTAGGGCACAATATCTAGAAGGGTAAACAACAACCTAGCCACAAGATCCAAAACATATATTTACAATTAGAAATGCCAGGCCTTAATTTGTACAGAAGCAGTACATATTAAACTTGTTTACACATGCATATACTTTATAACTTCATCACATATAGCAAGTGTGTATTTCTTTTTTGATAAATCTTTTTTACATATAAATATGTAGACACATAAAAATTTTTTACATTCATACATTAACCAATATTATGTACAGTTAAAAAGCTAAAGGAGGGGTTAATGAGTAATCTAAAGGCTGGCGCTCGATGTAAAGAGAAGAAAAACACGACGCGCGTTTCAGCATTAAAGCCTTCATCAGGTAAACCCGTCTCAACTTTTTCCATTATTTTCTTTGGACCTCAAATTCTAGGCTGAGGCCAGGATATAGCAGGACCTTCTCTGCAGTGGCTAACAATTCTGCAAATAATATTATAGTCTCATTTTAGCGAACACAACTTTTGGATAGTTCAATTGAAAAGACAATCACAAGTTAGACGTCCTGTGATTAATTAAGGAGTGGGGATAAGGATTCAAAGGTTGTAGCACAATCTAAAAATACATGTCCTGTGGTAAACAAAGGAGTTGAGAGAAAAGAGATCGATTATGGATAATAGTGATCCTGCACTGCCACGCACCCTCTCATCCACGGAGAAGAGATCTGCACCCACATCACCTTCCCCAAAACCCCACAGGAGTTGAATCAGACAAGACTGGAGTTCTACCAGGTGGCCCAATTTCCCAATGACATCTGATGCATAGGCTGCACGCATGTCCCCATCTGTCCACCAGCAGCCAATAAGTACATCTTCCGGAACAGGGAGTCAAACCACTCGTGCAGGTTGTGTGCAATGCAAAGCATATAATAACGGACATTGTGGCACAATTTCCAGGGAGCACCCATGACTCGTGTTTATTCCGCCACAGTGGCATCCACAGGCATCTGCTCGGGGGTGAATTTGGTTCAGGACACCTATTTGGTACATGCATATACCTATTTGCTACATCATGAAACCAACTGTAATAGCATTACTGTGGCTAACCCTTTGCTTTCCACCCTGTAGGTGACAGCGCATACGCCTTGCGCGAATATATCTTGACACCATACCTCAACCCAGCCACACCACAGGAACAGAGGTACAACGTGGAACACATAGGCACACGGAATGTGGTAGAACCGGACCTTCGGCATACCCAAAAGCTGTTTCCGCATCCTTCATAAAACTGGTGGAGCGTTGCAATACAGCCCCGAGACCTGCTGCAAGATTGTGGCTGTATGTGCCATGCTGCACAACATTGCCACCAGAATGGGCAAACTTATTGAGATGGACAACAATGACTCTTATGGTGATTACCAACCACCCGCACAACACTGACAGGCGCATGTGGCAAACACTGCAGAAGGTCAGAGGAGACGTGCACTCATCACACAACATCATTTCTGAGGTAGGCAATAATGAGCCATTACAACCAAATGGTGAACGTAAATATTTTATTAACATGAGCACATGTCAAACGGAAGAAGTGTGTCTTGAAAATTTGGAAGATGATTCCATTGGTCTATAAAGTCAAAATAAAATTGTACTCAGCACTGGAGGGTACTCACTTCATTGGAATTGACCATGGTTACACCACCATGGCCAAAAAGGAGTGTATGCCTGTCTAGAGCCTCTTGCCTTGTACCCACAGCCTCCTGTCGCCTGCCTCTGCAACATCACCCAGAAGTGATCCCATGCATGTGGAGCTGTGTAAACTGCGCCTCCTGTTAGAGGTCACTGGCACCGATTGGCTACTCAGGCTCGAGGCCTTCTCAGTCCCCTCCTCCCCTTCCAAGTTGATGGCACTCACAGTCCTGGACTGGTGTGTTCCACTTGTCCTAAGGACCTGGCAACATCCCCACAGAAATGGCCAAGATCAATCTGCACTGACATGGAGCACTGTGCCAATAGCGCAGTGGTGTTGCATAGCTTGTTGATGGCCCTTGTATTTGCTGACATGCGGATCAGGTTCCGGCGATGCCTTCTCTGCTTAGTGCGTTGTCATGCATGGGTGAGCTCCTGTAGGCTCAAGTTTGCCTGCCGATTCCCCTCAGCAACCACTGTTGTTAGCACGCGCACACTGTCTGCCATTGTGCTTATGGTCTTAGCCAGATTTCTGATCTGCATATTGATTGTGCCCATGTGTCTTCCCTGCAGGCACTGCACGCGTAGCATCTGAGACTCCACACCGCCATACACATTTGGAGCCTGCTCATCACGTGCCGCAATACTGGGCCCTGGACCTGCGCCGTTGTCCTAGTTGGATCTGTGCCTGTCTTGGAGTTGGTGAAGGGACACTTGGCTGGCTGGAGGCTGTAGTGGGTGCTGTAGTCTGTTCGTATTCCATTTCTTGCAGTGAGGGTACATGTGCCCTGCGTTTTGGTGGTGGGGGTGGTGTGCTTACTGGGACCACAGGAGTCTCTACATACATCTCTGCAGGTGTCTCTGAGATGACGAGCTGGTCACTATCCACGGAGTCTGCCTCAGCTACATCTGTGATGTGAAACATGCGTGTTGGTATGTTTAATTAACTATTGTTGCATTTGAATGCTCACTTGTCTGACATGACTACAACTCCTATGATGCATTTTGTGTATGAGGGGAAATGTGGCATGGGGTTTTACCTGTACACTCTCATTTGCCTGGGGGAATGTGCACGATTATACAGTACACAGAGGTTTAGCGCTTGCATGCATCTTACCTTGTGGTGTTCTTGCTGCGCCGGATGTGTCCAATTGTGTCACTCTGACGACTGCCTCAGGCTCGATTGTCCCCTCAACAAGGTCCTCCAGGGCTGTGCTTGCGGGTGCATTCGATGGACCACCTCCTGAGGCCAGCGGATTCCTTCACCCTTTCGGCTTTGCGTTCCTTGGCACGTTTCCTCAGGTCGTACCACCTTCTCTTCAATTCCTCAATCCTGCTGTGTGTGACTCCCACAGCATTCCCTTTTTCCTTTATGTGCAGCCATATTCTTCGCTTTTCAGCCTCTGGCACCTTCAAGGACAGTTTGACGAATAGTTTATCATGGCTACTGCTGACCCCCTCAATCAGGTGCTCAAGTTCCCTCTCAGAGAACTTCAGCTTCCTCTTTCTTGGCATGGCACTCTTCCCTGCATCGGTTTTGTCCATCCTGGGTCTGGGAAAAGTAGCTGGATACAAAGTGTGAGGTTTCTCAGCTCAGCTTCAGTACTCTGCCTCCTCCTCTGAGCTCCTCAGGGCACTGAATGAAGCATGGACTGGATGACTTCCTGGTTGTGATGTCATCAGCCTGCTTCCAGTGCGACCTGCTTTTTGCAACTTTGCTAATAGCGATTTTGCTATTACCTAAATCGCTATTAGCAAAGTCATATTTTGTGGTTTCCTGGGTTAGCGAGTCGCAATTGTGTCCTCGGTCTCGTTTTAGCTAATTTTTGCGAATCACAATTTTTTTAGCGATTCACTTCATTCATTCCGGTTAGCGATTTTCTATTTACGATTCCTTATTTTTTGCAAATAAGGAATCGTTTTTCAAATTTTGATGTCTTTGCCCTCAAATGCGTTACAGCTACAATATAGCCCGATTATCTGCAGATAATAAGGCATTAAAAATCAGGAAGATATTCGGAAATCAACCATAGAAATGAGACATTAATGAATGAAAAATATAGTGGGGGATGGGAACACAAAAAGTTGAGAGATTGTTGAGAATGGTGCTCAGAGAGATAATGTGCAATAAATTTACATAAAGAGTGTGTCATGCTGGGTTGGGTTAATAACGGAAAATGTATATGAACCAGCTTTGGCACAATATTCTTGGAACCGTGGACATGATGCAAACATATGTATAATATTAGTTTATTCATACTGACAGCGTGAATAAGCAGAAAAACTACACTGTCCCACTTGAGTAATCTTTTCTGTGGGTAATTGATTGGGAACATTATTTCATAATGTTGAATTTCAAGGTTAGCTGAGAGAGGTAGCTTATTACCAAAAGTTATCAACTTCTGAAATAGAGTCATATCAATATTTGATTCAACTTGGTGCCACAACAATATGTTTGAATATCTAAGTATTATACTTTCATTTTGAAATTTGAACTCCTAAGAAATAACATTCTATAAAAAAAGTCGGCCCTAATTGAAGATTATCTTTGCCCATCCTTTTAAAGAAAACACTAATTTGGAGAAATGTAAAGAAACCCTCTTTCAGCAGCCTGAACTTGTCTCGGATCTGAATTAAAGTATGAATTATTCCATCAGAAAAAAAAGACTGAGCTGTTTAATACTACAGCTTTCCCATATTTTACAGTAATGATCGTAAAAGATGCCTGGTATGAAAGCTGACTGCTAAAGAGTGCAATTATTAACAGCCTTATTCATGAAGGCTAAATCGGCTCGCAAAGGGCCGGATTCTGAGAATCCGGCCCTTTGCGAGTGCGATTTTTGCATTTGGGATTCAGCATCCCAAATGCAAAAATCGCTACTTGCGATGTCGCAAATGTGCGAGGAATTACATTTAAGGAATCTCTATTAGAGATTCCTTAAATGCAATTCAACATCCAATTTAAATTTGCGAATTCGCAATTTCTTGCCGCAATTTACCGCGAGGTCAGACCTCGCGGTAAATTGCGAAAACTCAGAAAAATGCATTTAAATGCATTTTTCTGAGTTGCATGTTACACACACACATGTCCTTTGGACATGTGTGTGTGCAACACCTGTGTGAAATGTCATTTGAGGGGTGCTACAGGGTGTCCTGTGGACACCCCTGGCACCCTTCAAATCGCAACCTTATTTGCGATTAGCTAATTGCTAATCGCAAATAAGGAATACTCCCCATTCATTCCTATGGGCCTTTTGGCCCATAGGAATGAATGGCGAGTTATTCCTTATTTGCGATTAGCAATTTGCTAATCGCAAATAAGGAATCAGTAGGAATCGCATTTTATTATGCGATTCCTACATGATTACCGTTTTGCGAGTCCTTAATAGCGAATCGCTATGATTCGCTATTAGGGGCTCGCAAAACGGCCCCTTCATGAATAAGGCTGATAGTTGCTCAGTTTTAAACTGTCTAGACCAAATTTTCCAAATCCTTACAGCAGATTGCACTCCCTTAAACCAGACGTTCTTTACAAACTCAATAAAACAAAGCAAAACACCTCATTGTTAATACCCAAGATTGAGATCTCTGTATTCCTTTATACATATATAAAAAAGACACTGTTACAATCATCGGATGCTGTATGTGTGTACTTCATGCAACTTTACACCTATATGCCTCATCATAGTTGAATAGTAACAACTTTAAAAAATGTGGCCTGGCCCAATCACACCTCTTACGGGAAAGTCTATGATATTTAAGTGCCTTTCTAGAGCATGTGTATCCACATACAAAGCTGCTAAGTGCTGAATCCACTTAAATAAAAAGAGTATTGTTCAGAGAGAGTGGAATTTCTCAAAAAAGATATAAACATTTAGGTAATGTTGTAATTTGGAGAATATTGCAACTGCTGATGAGGCTGAGAGATCACAGTTCTTCAGGTCGTGTTTGGTCTTATGGAGTATCGAAACATATTCAAGTGACACCAGGGGGCATCTGTACAAGCCCTTATCGCCACAGGAACGTCACTTTTTGTGACATTCCTGTGGAGATAGGGGCCTTTCCTTATGAACAAGGCAGCGTTAAGCCACTTAGCGTAGCTTAACACTGCCTTGCACTTAAGGCACCCTTTCCCGCTATGGTTAGCTTGAAAGAGGCATGCAGTAGGTGTTGTGGTGGGCATTTCACCACAACACCCATTGTATTTGACGCTGCCCACTATGTACATAGGGGGCAGCGGCAAAATTAAGACCAGGAAAATCCTGGTCTTAAGTTGGCGAAACGAGGAACAATGCATAATTTCTCCTAGTTTTTGCTTAGTCCATGTGTGCAGTCTTGTGCAGCACACATAGAAAAAGCAAAATGCCATGGTTTGTTTATGTACAGGAAGATGTCCCTTCCTGTACATAAACAAACCTTTAAAAAAAAGCAATTCAGTCACTTTCATGTGTGCTGCATAAAGCAGCACACATGGAAGCGACAGAGATTGCATTTTAGGATTGTTCATGTGCAGTAAGGGACACCTTCCTACACATAAAGAATCCTCCCCTGCACGCAGACACCCTTGCACTCTTATGCAAGGGTTCCTGCATTGGCGTTAAGTTGTTAAATTTAGTGCCATTGAAGGGTGAAACACAAGGCTGCACCACATTTTTGTGAATATGGTTCAGCCTTTTGTTTTCGAAGTGGCGGAGCGTGTCGTTAAGCCAAGTTACTAATAACACACGCCGCCACTTCATTGTACATATCTCCCCACGTTGTTAAAGTCAGCAGTTAGAGCCATACCTAAATATGAAGCTGTTTCCATTTTGTGAAGCTCATGAGATTTGCAGAATTGATTTGATCTAATCTGAATTTTGTTTTGATTTAGATGATATCCCAATATTATACTAAATATCTCAGCTTCACTTTCTATTTGGAAAGGTGACTCTGCCGTCGGGCTGAAGATCTCCACAGAGTATCGAATTTGAAAAATAAAACATGTTATTTAACCAGAAAATAAATAATAAAAATATATTTATGTTATATTTTAATGTAAATTCATTATATATATATATTTATTTAAAAAGTAGAACATAATAAAAAATGCTTCAGCACTATTACATTAATATTGAAACAAACCTTTAGTTATGGAAACATATCAAATTTAATTTAAAATATGTTTCTGGAGCTTATTTTAATATGCATTAATAAATAATAAAAGTAGGTATCCAATTAATTAACATTGATTTAGTTCTATATAAATAAACATTGTTGTGCAGAATCTTTTAAATTCAAATTATATTTAGTTACATTTTTAACTATTTTAAATATTTTAGTTTACTTTAACATTTTTCCTAGGGAGTTTTATTTTGAATTGCCTACCTCCATTATTTCTATGTGAGGCCGTTGCCATAATAGTGGTTGGCCATGTCTGGTGTTGGACTTACACCTCTTTTTATTTTCATTAGCAACTTAAACAAGGATTTGTGAATAAGCAAAAAGTAGAAAACTTACTCAAAAGTGTAAATTACTAAAAACATATAAGCTACCTTTGTGAACCAGACCTGATTCACAAAGGTAGCTTACACTTTTGAGTTTTGAATACATGTGTATTATTTTTTATGTAAAGCTTTCTCTTTGCTAATTGTATAACTCGGGGTAGCCCCACAATTACCTGATTTAAAAGCATCCATGACAAAATGTGGGCATCCAATCCAATGCTGTCAAACAAAACATTTGGAAAGATCTTGTGCATTATCTTTACTTACTGGGGAGCTAATAACAAAAACGACTCAATGGTCCACTTAAAAGATGATTTCTGTATGGTTTCTAATGTAAGTTCAAGCACAAGAGGATTATGGTCTAACAAAACATTTTGATATTTTCGACCTTGTGTCAGTGGTGGCTCCTCCACTAAGGCTAAGGCTCACGAAGCAGTGTAAATGAAAAAATAAAATTATAATAACTGATGTTATTATAATTTTATTTTTCATTTGGTCTGGCTAAGGCATGGCGGGCTTAGTTCCCCTGACGTCGGGGAGGAGGAGTGGTTGTGCACTCTGTAAAGTGTGCATGAATGTTTGACTTGCCCTATCGGGTTGGCCGAACATTGATGCACATTTCACATGCTCTCAATGCAGGCTGCATCGCAGCATGCATTGAGGACATGCCCTGGCCTCCATTTAGTGGCTGAGCCCCGAACCACGGTGCTCAGACCAATCACAACGCTGCATTGCAGCATTGTGATTTTATCAGGGGAGCCTGGATGCTCACTGATCACAACACTGCATTGCAGCATTGTGCTTTGATCAGGGGAGCCTAGGTGCTCACTGATCACAACAGTGCATTGCAGCATTATGATTGGCTGTGGGGAGCCTGGGTGCTTCCCTGTCCCTGGAAGAGGCTCACACGACATAGAAAGGATGCAGCAATGGAGAAACACGGCGAGATCAGGTACGTTTTTTTGGTTTTTTTTACCAACCCCGCCACTTCTGTACCTTACCGTCCGCCACTTCTCTGGGTCTTATATAAAGTTGATTTGCAGGCCAAATACAGATCAATGATAGAAATCACAAGTATAACTCAGATCATTGTGTTAAAGAACCCTCCAGCAATCCACCAAGTCATGTATTTCCTTCCATTAATCAGTTAATAGTAGTTTTATTCTGGACATTCCTGGGAAACCTCTTATTGTCTTTACTCTTATTCCATTGAGTGAACAAATACAATCACCACATTTGATTATTGGGACACCTCAATGACTTAATGACTGAACTCAGCTGTCAAAAAAGCTGCTACCTCTTGATCATCCACATTTGGACCATAGGTGAAACAGAGAGGAAAATTAATTATTCCTTTTGAGGCTTGAACTAATTCCTACCTATCCTTTGTATCAGCCATGTTTTTAAACTATGCTAAGAATATCGTGGTGGCCCAATACAGGGGCGCAACAAGACACGAACTTCAGGGGGGGGTTTAAGATTCCCAGCCAGGGCTGGCCGTAGCACGGTGTAGCAGTCTTTTTTGGCGCCCCTCCCCATTTCCTCCTTCTCCATGAATTTTCTCACTGCCACTCGCCAACAATGCCCCTCATCTCTCTATAGCCCCTTTTTGGCAAACATTTAATTTTTTTATAGGGCTACTCATAGTTTACGCACACTCAGTTCTGTGATCTGCATGGTACACTTTCTTTGTAGCAGGCACATTAACCCTCTGCGCTGTGTGGGTGACAGGAGTGCCCATGTGAGTGAACCGGAAGTGATTCGACAGTATGAGAGTAGAGTGAGAGGAGTTACTGCAGGGTGAGTGAGGTGACCATATAAATTTGGGTGCGGATGTAATTGCAGAGAGGGACGAATTAATGTATGGTTACTGATGGGCTTGTTTGAGTGAGATTTCAGAGTGAGCAGTGAGGGGGACAGGTGAGTGAAGTGTCCGATGAGTACAGGGTGCATAGTGTGCTAGTGTGACTGCAGGGTGAGGTACAGGGTGAACAGCGCAAGTGCATTGTGAGTGCAGAGTCATCACCGTCAGTGCAGAGTGAGCAGTGCGCTCATGTGACTGCAGGGTAAGTGGAGGGAGAATGGTGTGAGTTCATGGCGAGTAGTATAAGTGCTGTGTGGTCATTGTGAGTGCAGGGTGAATGGCGTGAGTGCATGGTGATCAGTGTGAGTGCACTGTGATTGCTGTGAGTGCAGGGTGAGTTTAAAAGTGAAAGGCGAGAATGAGGAGTGAGTTGTCTGAATGCAATCAATCAATCAAGCAGTCATTTGTTAAGCACACTACATACCCGGAAGGGTCTCAAAGCGCTTGGGGGGAGGTGGGGGCCACTACTGATCGAATGGCTAGGTCTTTAGTATACTCCTGAAGGTCAGCAGGTCTTGGGTCTGTCGTAGGCTCAGTTGGAGGGTGGTCCATGTCTTGGCAGTGAGGTGGGAGAAGGATCTCCCGCTGGTGGTTGTTCTTCGGATGCGTGGGACGGTGGCGAGTGAGAGGTCGGTGGAGCGTAGCTGACGGTTGGGTACGTAGAAGAAGAGCAGTCTGTTGAGGTAGGGTGGGCCGGTATTGTGGAGTGCCTTGTGTGCGTGGATGAGGAGTTTGAAGGATATCCTCTTGTTGATGGGGAGCCAGTGCAGGTTTCTCAGGTGGTGGGTGATGTGGCCGTGTCATGGTACATCGAGGATCAGTCGTGCCGAGGCATTTTGGATGCGTTGCAGTCGATTGATGAGCTTGGGGTTCCCTCGTAGAGGGCGTTTCTGTAGTCGAGTCTGCTGCTGACGAGGACCTGGGTGCCTGTCTTTCTTGTATCTGTCGGGATCCATCTGTAGATCTTGCGGAGCATGCAGAGGGTGTTGAAGCAGGAGGAGGAGACGGCGTTGACTTGCTTGGTCATTGAGAGCGTTGAGTCGAGGATGATTCCCAGGTTGCGTGCGTGGTCGTGGGGGTCAGGGCTGCCCCCAGTGCCATTGGCCACCAGGAGTCGTCCCAGGCTGACGGGTTGGAGCCGAGGATGAGGACCTCTGTCTTGTCCGAGTTCAGCTTCAGATAGCTGATCTTCATCCAGTCGGCGACGGCCTTCATTCCTTCATGGAGGTTGGCTTTGGCAAGGAAGAGAATCAGTTGAGTGTTGTTGGCATAGTAGATTATGTTAAGGTCGTGCTGTCGGGCGACGTGTGCGAGCGGGGCCATGTAAATGTTGAACAGTGTTGGGCTGAGGGAGGATCCATGGGGTACACCGCAAATGATCTCGGAGGCTTTGAAATGGAACAGGGGGAGGCGGACGCTCTAGGTTCTGCCGGAGAAGAAGGAGGTGGTCCATTTCAGAGCCTTGTCTCGGATCCCTGCAGCCTGGAGGTGTGCGCATAGTGTGCGGTGGCAGACAGTGTCGAAGGCGGCGGAGAGGTCTAGGAGGATGAGTGCTGCAGTCTCCCCGTTGTCTAGCAGGGTCCCGATGTCATCGTGGCGGCGATGAGGGTGGTCTCAGTGCTGTGGTTGCTGCGGAACCCTGACTGGGAAGGGTCCAGGATTCTGTTCTCTTCGAGGTATCGGGTTAGCTGTCTGTTAACGATTTTCTCTATGACCTTGGCTGGGAAGGGGAGCAGAGAGATGGGTCGGAAGTTCTTGAGGTCTCTTTCGTCTGCTTTGAGTTTTTGAGTAGGGCGTTGATCTCGGCGTGTTTCCAGCTCTTTGGGAAGGTTGCGATCTCAGGGGAGAGATTGATGACGTTACGTTGGTGGGGTGCGATGGAGCTGCTTGCTTTGTTGAAGACGTGGTGTGGGAATGGGTCTGACGGAGAGCCGGAGTGGATTGTGCTCATGGTCTTGATGGTGTCATCGACGCTCAAGCTGGTCCAAGCTAGCAAGGGGATGTGGTCGATGGTGTGTGGAGGGTCCGTTGTGTTGCTGTCTGTTGGGGCTGTCTGGGTGTTGAAGCTGTCTTGGATGTCTGCTATCTTGTGGTGGAAGAAGGTGGCGAGGGAGTCACACAGGGATTGCGACGGCAGGATGTCGTTGGTGTTGGAGCTGGGGTTGGAGAGTTCCTTCACGATGTTGAAGAGCTCCTTGCTGTCGTGTGCGCTGTTGTCGAGGCGGTCTTTGAAGGAGGTCTTCTTGGCAGCCCTTATTACGTGGTGGTGGTTGCGGACGGCGACCTTGTGTGCTGCGTGGCTGTCCAGAGTTTGTTCACTCTGCCATTTCTTCTCAAGTTTCCGGCAGGTTTGATTGGAATCTAGGAGTTCTGGGGTGAACCAGCTGGCCCGCTTGCTGGTGTCTCTGTGAGGGCGGTTTCTTCAGTGGGTCGAGGGTGTTGGAGCAGTCCTCGATCCAGCATCTGAGGATGGGGGCAGCGATGTCAGTGTTGAAGGGTTCGGTGGGGGGGCTGAGAGCGAGGTTTGCATGTAGTTGGTCTTCGGTGATTTTGCTCCAGCGGCGGCGGGGGATCTGGTGGGTGCGGTGGTGTGTGGTGGTTTTCTGGAAGGTCAAGTGGATGCAGCGGGGTCGGTCCAAAGGAGTTTGGTGGTGTGGCTGACAGAGACATGCGGGCTTGAGGAGAAGATGGGTTTGAGCACGTGGCCGGCGGAGTGGGTGGGCATTGTGACGAGTTGTCTCAGTCCGAGGTTGGCAAGGTTATCGATCAGGGTTCTGGAGTTGTTGTTCTCAAGGTGAAAGTTCAGGTCTCCGAGGAGGATGTAGTCGGTGGAGGTCAGGGCATGTGTGCTGATGAAATTGGCGATGGAGTCGCTGAACTGGGGGCGGGGTCCGGGGGGTCGGTAGACAAGGGTGCCTCTGAAGGTGGAGTTGGGGTCCGGGTGAATCTGGAAATGCATGTGTTCGGCGGTGCTGAGCGCGTCATCGGTGCTAGTCGAGACCCTGATGCTGTGCTTGTGGACAATGGAGATTCCTTCTCCAACCCTGTTGGTGCGGTCTCTGCGAGTGATCTTGTAGCCGTCTGGGATGGCTATGGCAAAGTCGGTACGGAGGAGTTGTTCAACCAGGTCTCTGTTAGGAAGGCGACGTCTGGGGAGGTTGTGTTGAGCAGGTCCCAGAGCTTGACGGCGTGTTTGCGTGTGGAGCGGGTGTTCAGTAGTATGCATCGGAGGTGGTTGAGGTCTTTCTTGGCGGGTGGTTCATTGGCTCTGTGGCTGGTGTAGCTGCAGTTCCGATAGGTGAAGGGACCATGTGTGCGTTTCGGGGCGGCCTTGAAGCAGTTGTGGGTCCGTCTGGGGTTGAGAGCATGCAGAGTGCTGGCGCCATAGTGGCGGCAGTCGTCGTTGTGGGTGCGGGGGCCAGGGGTTTTGGAGCTGGGTGCGGTCCAGGCGCAGCCGGGCACAGACGGGCTTGCCGCGTGCCAGCAGCGTGACCGCGCAGCGGCCGGCATGTATGGGGAGGTGGGAGTGAGGAGCAGCTGGGAGGCTGGAAGGCGGGGGCAGCGAATAGGTAGTCAGGGGGCGGAGCCGCAGGGGACACAGCGGCGGGGGCGGTGAGGGGCAATGAAGGTAACAGAAGGCAAAATAGCACACTAATTGAGGGGGAAACGAGTGGCACAGAGGGCAGAAAGGTCCCAAAAAGGGCAAAAAGGTCACCAGAATACAGGGGGAAACGAGTGGCACAGAAGGCAAAAAGGTCACAAGAAGGGCAGAAAGTTCACAGATAATGGGGGGAAACAAGTGGCACAGAAGGCAAAAGGTCACAGGAAAGGGCAGAAAGGTCACAAAAAAAGGGGGGAAACGAGTGGCACAGAAAGCAGAAAGGTCACAGAAATACAGGGGCAGCTAAGCAACAGAAGGCAAAAACCGGCAGAGAGACACGGGGGCCGCGAGGGGAGCAGAAGGAAAAACCAGGCAGAGAGACACGGGGGCAGCGAGAGGAGCAGAAGGGAAACCGGGCAGAGAGACACGGGGGCAGCGAGGGGAACAGAGGGAGAGAACGGGCACAGACCACGTACAGGCAGCGGGGGAGACAGACAACAGCAGTCACAGACACAACAATGAAAATGCAGTGAGTTCAACGAGAGCAATGAAAGAAAATACAGGCAATACAATGGAGGATGAGCAAACCTACGGCCTACCATTGGCCACCAGGGATGAGGCGCAGGTGGTAGCCTGCGGGTGGAGGAGGGCCTCGAACTTCCTCAGCAACGGCAGCTGTGCAGGGAGGCACAGGCGGTGCTGTGTGGAGGGGGAGCGACTTACCTGGAAGGGTCAAGGGTCGCTCTCCTCACCGCGCAGCGGCCGGCCTTTATGGGGAGGTGGGAGGGAGGAGCAGCTGGGAGGTGGGGGCAGCGAATGGGCAGTCAGGGGGCGGGCCGCAGGGGACGTAGCGGCAAGGGGCGACAAAGGAAACAGAAGTCATAAGGGTACAACAATTGAGGGGGAAACGAGTGGCACACAAGGCAGAAAGGTCACAAAAGGGCAAAAGGTCACAAATATACAGGGGGAAACAAATGGCACAGAAGGCCAAAAGGTCCCAAGAAAGGGCAGAAATGTCACAAAAAACAGGGGGAATTGAGTGGCACAGAGGCACCAAGGTCACAAGAAAGGGCAGAATGGTCATAAAAAGCGGGGGGAAATGAGCGGCACAGAGGCACAAGGTCACAAGAAAGGGCAGAAAGGTCCAAAAAACGGGGGGAAACGAGTGGCACAGGAGACAGAAAGGTCCATGAAAGAGCAGAAAGGTCCCAAAAAACAGGGGGAAACGAGTGGCACAGGAGGCAGAAAGGTCCCAAGAAAGGGCAGAAAGGTCACAAAAATGGGGGGGAAAGAGTGGCACAGAGGGCAGAAAGGTCCCAAGAAAGGGCAGAAAGGTCACAAAAAACGGGGGGAAACGAGTGGCACAGAGGGCAGAAAGGTCCCAAGAAAGGGCAGAAAGGTCACAAAAAATGGGGGAAACGAGTGGTAGAGGAGGCACAAAGGTCCCAAGAAATGGCAGAAAGGTCACAAAAAACAGGTGGAAACGAGTGGCACAGAGGGCAGAAAGGTCACAATAAACGGGGGGAAATGAGTGGCACAGAATCACACAGGTCACAAGAAAGGGCAGAAAGGTCACAAAAAACGGGAGGAAACGAGTGGCCCAGAGGCACAAAGGTCCCAAGAAAGGGCAGAAAGGTCACAAAAAATGGGGGGAAACGAGTGGCACAGAGGGCATAAAGGTTCCAAGAAATGGCAGATAGGTCACAAAAAACGGGGGGAAACAAGTGGCACAGAGGGTAGAAAGGTCCCAAGAAAGGGCAGAAAGGTCACAAAAAACCGGGGGAAACGAGTGGCACAGAGGGCAGAAAGGTCACAAAAAAATGGGGGAAACGAGTGGTAGAGGAGGCAGAAAGGTCCCAAGAAAGGGCAGAAAGGTCACAAAAAACAGGTGGAAACGAGTGGCACAGAGGGCAGAAAGGTCACAATAAACGGGGGGAAATGAGTGGCACAGAAACACACAGGTCACAAGAAAGGGCAGAAAGGTCACAAAAAACGGGAGGAACCGAGTGGCCCAGAGGCACAAAGGTCCCAAGAAAGGGCAGAAAGGTCACAAAAAATTAGGGGAAACGAGTGGCACAGAGGGCAGAAAGGTTCCAAGAAATGGCAGATAGGTCACAAAAAACGGGGGGAAACAAGTGGCACAGAGGGTAGAAAGGTCCCAAGAAAGGGCAGAAAGGTCACAAAAAACAGGGGGAAGCGAGTGGCACAAAGGCACAAAGGTCCCAAGAAAAGGCAGAAAGGTCACAAAAAATGGGGGGAAACGAGTGGCGCAGAGGCCAGAAAGGTCCCAAGAAAGTGCAGAAAGGTCACAAAAAACAGGGGGGAAAGAGTGGCACAAAGGCACAAAGGTCCCAAGAAAAGGCGGAAAGGTCACAAAAAATGGGGGGAAATCAGTGGCACAGAGGGCAGAAAGGTTACAAGAAAGGGCAGAAAGGTCACAAAAAACGGGCGGAAACAAGTGGCACAGGAGGCGGAAAGGTCGCAAGAAAGGGCAGAAAGGTCACAAAAAACGGGGGGAAACGAGTGGCACAGGATGCGGAAAGGTCTCAAGAAAGGGCAGAAAGGTCACAAAAAATGGGGGGAAACGAGTGGCACAGAGGCACAAAGGTTCCAAGAAAGGGCAGAAAGGTCACAAAAAACGTGGGAAACGAGTGGCACAGAGGCACAAAGGTCACAAGAAAAGGCAGAAAGGTCACAAAAATGGGGGAAACGAGTGGCAGAGAGGGCCGAAAGGTCCCAAGAAAGGTCACAAAAAATGGGGGAAAACGAGTGGCACAGAGGTCAGAAAGGTCCCAAAAAAGCGAAGGAAGGTCACAAAAAACGGGGGTAAACGAGTGGCATAGAGGGCAGAAAGGTCCCAAAAAAGGGCAGAAAGGTCACAAAAAACGGGGGGAAATGAGTGGCACAGGAGGCAGAAAGGTCCCAAGAAAGGGCAGAAAGGTCACAAAAAACAGGGGGAAACGAGTGGCACAGAGGGCAGAAAGGTCCCAATAAAGGGCAGAAAGGTCACAAAAAACGTTGGGAAACGAGTGGCACAGAAGGCAGAAAGACAGTAGAGGTGGGAGGGTGCACAACTGAGTGGATTAATGTGTTCAAGAAAAAAGCTCCAAGGTTCCGGGTGCTCTCGAAGGGTGGTGTTGTCCGTCTAAACACCTATGAATATCAATAAAGTTGTGTTTGCAGGAAACTGCAAGTACATCCCCAATGGAGGCACACCGATGTAGATCACAAAAACTGTGGTTCAATGTTCGATTGAAGATATCATTTATTTTGTTCAGTTGATTTTCATATTTTTCATATTAGGATTTTTTAGGCTGATATTAACAACATATCAGAAGACAACGTATACTGGTAAACGTCAACATATGAACTTTAAACTCCAATGCATTTCGGGCATGGATGCCCTTGGTCACGGAGAGCTGAGGAGGAAGAAAACGAAAACGGGTGTAAGGGGTCGGGTGATTTGTTAACGGGTGGGGGAGTATAATAGTGCTAATGGTGTGTGGGCTGGGTTGTCTAAAGTAATATAGTGCTCGACGCTATAGTGAAGGTTTGGGGTATGTGAGATGGATATTACCGCCTGTGAAAAGTTAAATACAAAAAAGCTGAACACGAGTCAATAATTACTCGGTATTAAACCAAAATCTTACTTCATAGTTACGCGTAGCGCGAAAAGACGCTATCTGCCGGTCATCCGCTCACTGTCTCGAGTGCTCGTGTTAAAAGCTGCTGATTATATTAATGAAAAGTGATGGTGGACTCATGTGGGGGTAGGGTTGGTGGAAGGAAATACGGCGGCCATCTTGGAGTGGAGCGTAAACTAAAGTAAAATACGGAAAAGAGGGTGCACAAAGAACTGAGAGAGGGTGCATACAGGATGAAAGGGAGTACAGGAGAATAGTAAAACAGTTAAACAGTACATCATGAATACTTTACAGGTAGCAACTAAATTCTGTGCGGTCGTTAAGCCCATGAGGCTTCAATGTTTGTAGTAAATAGATCCATTCAAGTTCTCTCTTCAACAGCAGTTTGGTGTTGTCAATGCCTTCTTTTTTGGATACAATCTCCAAGACTATGTATTTCAATTGGGCGATGGAGTGGCGTGCATCAGCAAAGTGCATGGCGACATTGGATTTTTCCATTCTTAATCTTATGTTGGATTTGTGCTCATTGAGACCAGTTTTTATTTTCCGTTCAGTTTTGCCAACGTATAGTTTGCCACACGGGCATTTCAGTGCATAAATCAAGTTAGAAGAATCACAGGTGGCATCAACTTGAAGTTTGATGTTATGTCCTTTCATGGGGTGTTGTATTTTATTGCCTTTAATGATGTTATTGCAATGATTGCAGTTCAAACAAGGTTGGGTGCCACGATGATGTTTGGGTGCATCAGTGGGTCTGGCAAGAATTTCTTTAATGTTTCTACTCCTAGTATGAGCAAATATGGGTGGTTTGTCAAAGATTCCCTGAAAATCAGGTTCATTCTGTAGTATGGGCAGTGCTTCCATATGATCTTTTTGTATGCTGCGCTTGCTGTAGAAAATTTGGAGACCAGCACCATGCGTTGTTCTGTGCTTTTTTGAGTCTTGACCAGGCTATCTGACCTGGGAATGTTGGCCACACGGGATTGTGCTTGTTGAAGAACGTTGTCGGGGTAACCTCGTTCCCGAAACCTATCCTGCATTTCCCTGATGCGTTTGTCAACAATAGTGTCATCAGATACAATGCGCTTGACGTGCAACATTTGGGAGAATGGAAGGTGATTCTTCAAGGAGCCTTGGTGGAAACTGGCAAAGTGGAGAGAATTGTTGCGATCAGTGTTCTTCCTGTGGAGATCCGTGACTATTCCTTCAGGGGTATTTTTAATGAGAACATGCAGAAAGGCAATGTCGGTTTCACTAATTTGCCAAGTTAGATTGATGCGAGGATGGCAGAAAGGTCACAGAAAAGGGCAGAAAGGTCACAAAAACGGGGGGAAATGAGTTGCACAGAGGGCAGAAAGGTCCCAAAAAAGGGCAGAAAGGTCCCAAAAAATTGGGGGAAATGAGAGGCACAGGAGGCAGAAAGGTCCCAGGAAAGGGCAGAAAGGTCACAAAAAACAGGGGGAAACGAGTGGCACAGAGGGCAGAAAGGTCCCAAGAAAGGGCAGAAAGGTCACAAAAAAAGTGGGGAAACGAGTGGCGCAGAAGGCAGAAAGGTCACAGAAATGAGGGGCGGCTAAGCAACAGAAGGCAAAAACGGGCAGAGAGACACGGGGCCGCGAGGGGAGCGGAAGGAAAAACCGGACAGAGAGACACGGGGCAGCGAGGGGAGCAGAAGGGAAACCGGGTAGAGAGACACGGGGGCAGCGAGGAGAACAGAGGGAAAGAACGGGCGCAGACCACGTACAGGCAGCGGGGGAGACAGACAACAGCAGTCACAGACGCAACAATGAAAATTCAGTCACTACAAAGAGAGCAATGAAAGAAAATACAGGCAATACAATGGAGGATGAGCAAACCTACTGCCTACTACTGGCCACCAGGGATGAGGCGCAGGTGGTAGCCTGCGGGTGGAGGAGGGCCCCGAACTTCCTCAGCAGTGGCAGCTGGGCAGGGAGGCACAGGCGGTTCTGTGCGGAGGGGGAGCGACCTCCCTGGAAGGGTCATGGGTCGCTCCCAGACACTTGAAGTAACTCACAATGTTATTGAGGGCTGGTGTATGGGTTTATATATCGGTCAAGCTATTAGTATTATGGCATTACTCAGAGACAGGGCTGGACTGGCCATAGCAGGCACTGGGCATTTTCTCAGTGGGCTTGAAGGGTGGGGTCCAGTTTTGACCATGGGGTGCCATTTTTGGCATAGGGTGCAGGTTTTGCAGCGGTTCTGCAATAGCAGCCCCTGTACCAAAAGCAGCTGCAGTGTTTTCCATGCCCACCCCCTAGCACCCCCCTCCTCCGCTGCCACTCCCACTCAATTTCCAAGGCCAGTTTGCATTCCCAGTCTAGCCCTGTTCAGAGATCGAGGGTGGAGGAAATTAATTTTGAGCTCTTCCTGCAACAAACTTCCAGTCATGTGATTAGGGTTTCCAGCTCATTATATTGATGTCCCAGACATTACAAAAATAAGCAGTCACCTAAAGCCTATTTTCAGCACTTATCTGTGCATACTTGGAACAGAAAATGTAAATAGAAAGCAGTTTTAATTGTGTTCTAGGGCTTCTTGAATGATCCATGACTGATAATTAGAGGGAACAAAGGCAGAAAATTCACAATACAAATGAATACATATGAGTTTACTTCCTATCTTATTTAATGTCAAGACAAGGTCTTTGCAGGTTCTTTAAACAAACTGCTAGTATTTTTCTTTTGGCAACCCTCATTTATATTTCTTTTCCTGAAATTCATTCTCACACTACCACAGTAAAAGTAAAATTCAAATGCAAGGAATAGGCAGAGTGGGGGCCCAGGAGTTACTGGAACCAAAAAAAACAAAAAACAACGCCTTGTTAAACAGTTTACAAAGGTATGTAAATATGCAAATGGTCTTTCAAAGACCTGTGAAAAACGTGTTGTGCTGGAGATAAGACTCCAGACACTGCCCAGCCAAGCCCATAGCAGCTCAAGCGGCAGCAGCCCGGGTTTAGACACACAATGGGAGTGGGAAGTGGAAGCCCTTTCAGCCCTATGGGTGTTGCGCGCCTGGCCTATTAACGCAGCACCATGAATAGAAACGTGTTGCGATACACAACTCAAAAGCTGTTAGCCGAGTTTCAATTACCTATCTTTAAATTAAATTTGTATTTCTTGAATACAAATTAGATCACTCTTGAAAATATCCATATTCCTTTTTAGGAAATTGACTCAGGCCTCTAACATTCCATGATATTGTTCTTGGCTTACCAATAATTGCTATGTCTATAGCTCAGAAGCTGAGCTTACAGAAAAGAATGTTGTCAATACCATTTGCCACTTTCATATTTATTCTTTTTTCCCCTTTCTACCTGCACACCCCCCAGACATTCCATTTAAACCTATCAGTGCGCAGGAGCAGCCTGGGAACACCTACTTAAGGCGAGTCCCTCCTGAAACCGCCCCTGACAAGGTAGCTGCGTGAGCGCTCAGCGCGCATTTGCTCTTACTTCGCTATTTTAATAACTTTTTGTGTATTTTGACTGTGTAACCCTGTTTTTAGACAGCGCCCCTTACTTGCACCATAATAGGCCCCCGCACTGCCGTTTTGGCGGATTTGGATCTGGTGTGGGTGCCCTGTCCGTTTTGGCCGCCTTTTTGGAGTGGGGTGTGTGGATAGAGGTGTCTCTACCCTCCAGCGCTTCAGTGCGCAGGAGCAGCCTGGGAACACCTACTTAAGGCGAGTCCCTCCTGAAACCGCCCCTGACAAGGTAGCTGCGTGAGCGCTCAGCGCGCATTTGTTCTTACTTCGCTATTTTAATAACTTTTTGTGTATTTTGACTGTGTAACCCTGTTTTTAGACAGCGCCCCTTACTTGCACCATAATAGGCCCCCACACTGCCGTTTTGGCGGATTTGGTTCTGGGGTGGGTGCCCTGTCCGTTTTGGCCGCCATTTTGGAGTGGGGTGTGTGGATAGAGGTGTCTCTACCCTCCAGCGCTTCAGTGCGCAGGAGCAGCCTGGGAACACCTACTTAAGGCGAGTCCCTCCTGAAACCGCCCCTGACAAGGTAGCTGCGTGAGCGCTCAGCGCGCATTTGCTCTTACTTCGCTATTTTAATAACTTTTTGTGTATTTTGACTGTGTAACCCTGTTTTTAGACAGCGCCCCTTACTTGCACCATAATAGGCCCCCGCACTGCCGTTTTGGCGGATTTGGTTCTGGGGTGGGTGCCCTGTCCGTTTTGGCCGCCATTTTGGAGTGGGGTGTGTGGATAGAGGTGTCTCTACCCTCCAGCGCTTCAGTGCGCAGGAGCAGCCTGGGAACACCTACTTAAGGCGAGTCCCTCCTGAAACCGCCCCTGACAAGGTAGCTGCGTGAGCGCTCAGCGCGCATTTGTTCTTACTTCGCTATTTTAATAACTGTTTGTGTATTTTGACTGTGTAACCCTGTTTTTAGACAGCGCCCCTTACTTGCACCATAATAGGCCCCCACACTGCCGTTTTGGCGGATTTGGTTCTGGGGTGGGTGCCCTGTCCGTTTTGGCCGCCATTTTGGAGTGGGGTGTGTGGATAGAGGTGTCTCTACCCTCCAGCGCTTCAGTGCGCAGGAGCAGCCTGGGAACACCTACTTAAGGCGAGTCCCTCCTGAAACCGCCCCTGACAAGGTAGCTGCGTGAGCGCTCAGCACGCATTTGCTCTTACTTCGCTATTTTAATAACTTTTTGTGTATTTTGACTGTGTAACCCTGTTTTTAGACAGCGCCCCTTACTTGCACCATAATAGGCCCCCGCACTGCCGTTTTGGCGGATTTGGTTCTGGGGTGGGTGCCCTGTCCGTTTTGGCCGCCATTTTGGAGTGGGGTGTGTGGATAGAGGTGTCTCTACCCTCCAGCGCTTCAGTGCGCAGGAGCAGCCTGGGAACACCTACTTAAAGCTCCTCCCCTAGCGCAGCGGGATCGCACAGCGGGCGTGTCCTCGCGTGGCCGGAGTCGTGCCAGAGTCCTGCCCGTCTGCGCCCGTCCGCGCTAAGGACACGCTGGACGTCGCGGTACTCTGGTCAAGGATAATTATTCCATCCTGGGGCCACCATGCTGACTTACTCGCGTGAGAGCCTGTTTGCCATCGGTCAGGTAAGTCGCTGTTGTACCCTCCCATCGGTACACCCATTGTGTGGTGCTTATCATTGCCCTTGTAATAGGTGGGCTCTAGGCTCTCCGCGTCCTCTCCCAAGGACTATCTCTTCGGAGACCCGCAGTACCTCCGATACTCCTACTACCCTGAGGATCCTGAATTTGAATGTTAGGTCTGCGCTGAAACATTATCAGAACATCTATGACCTCATTGAGGAGGAAGCTCCAGACATATTTGCCATGACTGAAACATGGCTACAGGACGCCGACACCGCTATTACCAATCTAGCCTGCCCACCCGGCTATTCTATGTACACCTTGAATAGGCTGTCTAGGGGTGGGGGTGTTGCGTTAGTGGTAAAATCTATCTATTCCTGTGTCTGGAGTGCCCTAAACATCTCCGGGTGTGAAAGTGCCTTGTTTAAGGTCTCTGTCAGCCCTGAGTTTACCCTGTCCGGGATGGTCGTTTATCGTCCGCCCGGCAGTGAAGTGGCGTTCAGAAATGCTTTCCCCGACATTGTTGGCCCTTTGGTCGCAGACTGTGCCAACTTTTCTATCATGGGTGATTTAAACCTGCATTTCGACACCCTCTCTGGCTTGACAGTGCGTTCCATCTCCTCTGACTTAGAGGCCTTTCAACTTCCCCAGATGGTCTCCCAGCCTACCCATGTGGGGGGGCATATTCTGGATCCCTTGTTCACTAATCTGCCGGGGACTCAAATCACCTCTGTTTCTCCGGTGGAATGGACAGACCACTTCTTGGTGTCCATCCTATGCCCTGTCTCTGCCACTCCTTCCATCTCTACGGCTAGACGGGTTCAGAAGAGGGCTTGGAAAAAGCTTAGGTTAGAAGACTTTCATCGTCTTCTATTAGAGGAGCCGCTGGGCCCTTTGACGGATGTGGAAAAGGGGTATGACCTCTTCTGTTCTTGGATAACTAGGGCCTTGGACTCTCTGATACCCATTGTATCAACTAAAATCAATCCCAGAGAGTCGAGTCCCTGGTATGATGGCAAACTCCGGGCCCTAAAGGGTGCCTGTAGAAGAGCTGAGAGGGCTTGGAGGAAAACCTATGGGGCTGATCTAAAAGCTGCATATTCCAAGTCCGTCAAGCTCTACCATCGAGCCATCTGCCGAGCTCGTGCGGCTTTTTATGCCACTGAGTTCCGGAACAGTTCAAATCCGTCGAAAGCCATCTTTAAGGCCGTCAAAGATCTCACGACGAAGCGGACTACCTCTACGACCGTAAGCTCCCTTTCCCACTGTGAATCCCTTGCATCTTACTTCTTGGGGAAGGTCCAAGCTATATATAGGACATTCCCTAGCATAGGGTTCACGGGGGAAAGTACCAATGGGGCCCACCATCAGACTACACTGCTTGTTTTCCCCCCCCTTACCTTGGATGGTTTTGACAAACTTGCGTTGCAAGTCAAATCTGGATCTCCATCCGATCCAGTAAGGCCTGCTCTCTTCCGAGATCAGGCTTTTATGGGGCGTCCAGCTGTATGTTCCCTCGTCAACCTTTCCTTGGAATCGGGAGTTGTTCCACCTAAGTGGAAACAAGCCGTGGTGTCCCCAATTATCAAAAAGCCCACCCTGGACCCATCCAAGCCTGAAAGCTATCGCCCCATCTCGTTGTTACCCTGGCCAGCCAAGATCACTGAGGCCCACGTCAACCAGGCCCTGTCCGAACATCTGGTACGGACCAATGCCCTCGACCCCACACAAAACGGATTCCGTGCTGGTCACAGTACGGAGACCGCGTTACTTGTGATGGTGGAACATCTCCGGGCAAGGTTGGATGCTGGTCAAACGGCGGCGCTCATTTTGTTAGATCTTAGCGCCGCCTTTGATACGGTAGACCACAGCATCCTCCTGCATCGGCTCGAAGAGATTGGCATTGGCGGTCAGGTGCTGCAATGGTTCCGCTCCTTCTTAGATGACCGCTCCTTCTGTGTTGCCATCCCTCCCTTCAAGTCCAACTACCAACCGCTGGCCATGGGGGTTCCGCAAGGGTCCTCGCTGAGTCCCACGTTGTTCAACCTTTACGTGAGACCGCTGGCTGATGTCGCTAGGCAGTGGGGCCTAACTTTGGTCTCATATGCCGACGACACACAGCTGGCGGTTACTCTCAGCGGGGATGCGGAGATTGAGGCCCCCAGGTTTCAGTCTGGACTGAAGGCGGTGGCTAGCTGGCTAACAGGCAATTGCCTTCAGCTAAATGCCACAAAAACAGAGGTGATGGTCGTCGGTAAGGGAGTGGAGCTGTGGGGTGACCACTGGTGGCCCTCAGAGTTGGGACCTACTCCGATCCCGGTATCGGAGGTGAAAAATCTGGGGGTATGGCTGGATGCGGGCCTCTCCTTTGTAGGGCATACTAAAAGAACTGCGGCCTGCTGCTTTGGTCTCCTGAGGGGCTTGAGACCTGTTCTCAAGTTCTTTGATGCCCCAACCAGGCAGCTGGTGATCCAGGCCACTATCATCTCCCGCCTGGATTACGCCAGCTCTCTCTTGGTTGGGGCTAACCAGGCCGAGCTCACCCGCTTGCAACGGGTCCAGAATGCTGCGGCGAGGGCGATTGTTGGCCTGCCCAGATTCTGCTCGGTGACTGGTGTCCTTCGCTCCCTACACTGGCTTCCGGTTAGGAAGCGTATCCTCTTCAAGGTTTTGTGCCTTGCCTTTAAAATCTTGAGAGGTATTGGCCCGGAAATCCTGTCGAGCTGTCTGTCCTTCTATGTCCCCACCCGTAGCCTCCGCTCGCAGGGTCTGGCCCTTGCGGTGGTTCCCAGATTCAGGCTTAGCCGCATGGGAGGCCGCTCGTTTAGGGTAATGGCTGCGTCAGCATGGAACTCCTTGCCTGTTGAAATCCGTCTGCTGGAGGACCTTCTGACCTTTCGGAGGGCTATAAAAACCTTCTTGTTTTAGCTGTTTCCTAGTTTCTGTTTTTATTTTCTCGTTGTGTTACGTGCTACCTTGTCTCTGCGCCAGGACGCTCCTTGGCTGGAGTATCTGTGCGCACAATAAATAATCGTAACATAACATAACATCACCTGACTATCCTCCCAAAACCAGTCCATAGGGGACCCGCCCATGTGTTCTGGGCTATCTCAGTAGAGAGAACTTATCCCTGCAGGTAACTCAGTTCAGACATAGCTGTCACAAGACAAATTATGTGCTGTCAACTGGACCTTTCACCCCTTAACCCCTTAATATGTTACCCAATCAAGATGTCTCATCTTAGAAACCCTTTTGCTTTAAACTCTAAAAAGAGAAGAAATGTTCAATCAAGAGTCTTCAATATCTTTGAGACTTGCTGGTGCTATAAAAAAGGTCCGTACATTTTTATCTTAGAAGGGTTTTACAACTGGCGAAGATGCCATCTACTTTTCATGGGAGCATGACAGAAATCAGGGCTTTCAAAAAACATGTCTGTCTGCGTTGATTTGTGACTCAGATCTGGCTTTCTCAAATATCTTTTGTGAGAGTAGGAAATCCCCAAAAAGCCAGTTAGTTCTAGAGTTTTGTTGAGAATCTGCAGAAGTGGATGAAGTGTGTGTGCAAATCAGGGCAAAACGGTGTGCCACTAAATCTTTTGATTCCAGTTCTCAAATCCATAAAGCCAGCCTCCCACGCCTTTCGCAGTACCCAAGATTCACAAATTGTTGTGCTACTAAAGATTCTCAAATTCCTCTAGATTCATTTGCATGTCTATCAACTCACTTTCATGATTGACCACCTTGTTGCTCGTAAGTACAATGCTTGCCTCTTTCTCAGAGTGCATTGTTCCTTCATCGTCTCTCTCTTACTTTCACTCCCTTACTTTCACACATTTTTTAGATTTTGCAGCATCTTGGACTTTCCTTGTTGCTCCCCATATTCTTCAGCTGTCTCCACTTGCCTATTCCGCATGTGCTAAAATCAGCAAAAAATCAGACACGAGGCAGCGAGGAGAACAGAGGGAGAGAACGGGCACAGATCACGTACAGGCAGCGGGGGAGACAGACAACAGCAGTCACAGACGCAACAATGAAAATTCAGTCACTACAAAGAGAGCAATGAAAGAAAATACAAGCAATACAATGGAGGATGAGCAAACCTACTGCCTACTACTGGCCACCAGGGATGAGGCGCAGGTGGTAGCCTGCGGGTGGAGGAGGGCCCCGAACTTCCTCAGCAGTGGCAGCTGGGCAGGGAGGCACAGGCGGTTCTGTGCGGAGGGGGAGCGATCTCCCTGGAAGGGTCATGGGTCGCTCCCAGACACTTGAAGTAACTCACAATGTTATTGAGGGCTGGCGTATGGGTTTATATATCCGTTAAGCTATTGGTATTATGGCATTACTCAGAGACAGGGCTGGACTGGCTATAGCAGGCACTGGGCATTTTCTCAGTGGGCCGGAAGGGTAGGGTCCGGTTTTGACCATGGGGTGCCATTTTTGGCAAAGGGTGCAGGTTTTGCAGCGGTGCTGCAATAGCAGCCCCTGTACCAAAAGCAGCTGCAGTGTTTTCCATGCCCACCCCCTAGCACCCCCCTCCTCCGCGGCCACTCCAACTCAATTTCCAAGGCCAGTTTGCATTCCCAGTCTAGCCCTGTTCAGAGATCGAGGGTGGAGGAAATTAATTTTGAGCTCTTCCTGCAACAAACTTCCAGTCATGTGATTAGGGTTTCCAGCTCATTATATTGATGTCCCAGACATTACAAAAATAAGCAGTCACCTAAAGCCTATTTTCAGCACTTATCTGTGCATACTTGGAACAGAAAATGTAAATAGAAAGCAGTTTTAATTGTGTTCTAGGGCTGCTTGAATGATCCATGACTGATAATTAGAGGGAACAAAGGCAGAAAATTCACATTACAAATGAATACATATGAGTTTACTTCCTATCTTATTTATTTATTTATTTATTTATTTATTTATTTATTTATGGGTTTCTATAGCGCTGGAATCGACTCCAACCGGAGTATCTCTGCGCTGTGATACCAGATAGAGTCCAACACTATGCAGATGAGAGAATGGGTCTAGATTTTATCGGTGAATAGCAGAGTTTTGAGTTGCTTCCTGAACTTTAAATGATCTGTGCAGAGCCTAAGGGTCAGGGGCAGTTTGTTCCACAGTGTAGGCCCCGCAACAGATAGGGCTTTCCCTCCATGTCTAGTTTTTTTTACACGAGGTACAGCCAGCAGAAAATTCTCACTAGATCTCAACGATCTGGAGGGAGTATAGAAGGTAAATTTCTGCTCCAGATATGTAGGGCCATTTCCATTCAGGCATTTATGAATGATACAACATATCTTGAACTTGGCTCTTTGTCTAATGCTCAACCAGTGTAATTTCTGCAGCAGAGGTTTTGATGCTGTTCTAGGGGGAGCATTTAGAACAAGGCGGGCTGCCGTGTTCTGGACCACCTGAAGCCTGTCTAGAACTCCTTCATTGGCAGAAAGGAGTAGCCCGTTACAATAGTCAATGCGACTCAATATAAGGGCTTGCACCAATGTTCTTCTGGAGGAGTCCGGTAGCAGTGGAAAAATTCTTTAATGTCAAGACAAGGTCTTTGCAGGTTCTTTAAACAAACTGCTAGTATTTTTCTTTTGGCAACCCTCATTTATATTTCTTTTCCTGAAATTCATTCTCACACTACCACAGTAAAAGTAAAATCCAAATGTAAGGAATAGGCAGAGTGGGGGCCCAGGAGTTACTGGAACCAAAAAAAACAAAAAACGACGCCTTGTTAAACAGTTTACAAAGGTATGTAAATATGCGAATGGTCTTTCAAAGACCTGTGAAAAACGTGTTGTGCTGGAGATAAGACTCCAGACACTGCCCAACCAAGCCTACAGCAGCTCAAGCGGCAGCAGCCCGGGTTTAAACACACAATGGGAGTGGGAAGTGGAAGCCCTTTCAGCCCTATGGGTGTTGCACGCCTAGCCCAATAACGCAGCACCATGAATAGAAACGTGTTGCGATACACAACTCAAAAGCTGTTAGCCGAGTTTCAATTACCTATCTTTAAATTAAATTTGTATTTCTTGAATACAAATCAGATCACTCTTGAAAATATCCATATTCCTTTTTAGGAAATTGACTCAGGCCTCTAACATTCCATGATAGTGTTCTTGGCTTACCAATAATTGCTATGTCTATAGCTCAGAAGCTAAGCTTGCAGAAAAAAAATGTTGTCAATACCATTTGCCACTTTCATATTTATTCTTTTTTCCCCTTTCTACCTGCACACCCCCCAGACATTCCATTTGAACCTATCACCTCACTATCCTCCCAAAACCAGTCCATAGGGGACCCGCCCATGTGTTCTGGGCTATCTCAGTAGAGAGAACTCATCTCTGCAGGTAACTCAGTTCAGACATAGCTATCACAAGACAAATTATGTGCTGTCAACTGGACCTTTCACCCCTTAACCCCTTAATATGTTACCCAATCAAGATGTCTCATCTTAGAAACCCTTTTGCTTTAAACTCTAAAAAGAGAAGAAATGTTCAATCAAGAGTCTTCAATATCTTTGAGACTTGCTGGTGCTATAAAAAAGGTCCGTACATTTTTATCTTAGAAGGGTTTTACAGCTGGCGAAGATGCCATCTACTTTTCATGGAAGCATGACAGAAATCAGGCCTTTCAAAAAACATGTCTGTCTGCATTGATTTGTGACTCAGATCTGGCTTTCTCAAATATCTTTTGTGCGAGTAGGAAATCCCCAAAAAGCCAGTTAGTTCTAGAGTTTTGTTGAGAATCTGCAGAAGTGGATGAAGTGTGTGTGCAAATCAGGGCAAAACGGTGTGCCACTAAATCTTTTGATTCCAGTTCTCAAATCCATAAACCCTAGGAAGCCAGCCTCCCACGCCTTTCGCAGTACTCAAGATTCACAAATTGTTGTGCCACTAAAGATTCTCAAATTCCTCTAGATTCATTTGCATGTCTATCAACTCACTTTCATGATTGACCACCTCGTTGCTTGTAAGTACAATGCTTGCCTCTTTCTCAGAGTGCATTGTTCCTTCATAGTTTCTCCCTTACTTTCACTCCCTTACTTTCACACATTTTTTAGATTTTGCAGCATCTTGGACTTTCCTTGTTGCTCCCCATATTCTTCGGCTGTCTCCACTTGCCTTTTCTGCATGTGGTAAGATCAGCTGACAGATTGTATTAAGTGAGGGTCAGACACTCCATCTAATGTGGCACTGAGTGAGGGAGATGTCAAATCCTGCTTTTGTTGAATACACAGAGAAATAAGATGGATGGCTGTAAAATCCCATGTCAACGACATCAGAACAATTGTTTTGATTGCATAGCCAGAGATTTATCCTGTTTAATTACTTTGTATTCTGGGATGCCACATTCTCATCAGAAAAGGAATCATCACCTGAATCTGCAGAGTCCGAACTGTCATCTTTTTCTGACAGATAAGTCGAATAGTCGGAGAGGGAGAAAATGTTCTCAGAAGTGTTATAATCACTAGATTAGAACATACCATTCTCCCAGCAGTATTTAAAGGCATTTTATTTGTCTTCTTTGTAGTACACTCTTTATTTCTTATCTTCCCTGATTCAAAACGTTTAGGATTTCTAGGTTTACATTGAAGTTCCTTCTCCCTCTCTTCACTATGTGTCATATGCAATTTATTGATTGCTGCTGCTTTCTAAAGGATACTCGGGATCATGTGTACCACTGGCTTGTTGACTCAGCAACACATCCTTTATTTTAATAGAACCCACAATCTACTTATGACTGGGACAATACTTTTAAGCAGAGGCCCCTTTGGCTCAGTCAAAATACTCCCGTCTTTATTTGTAATGACAAGAGAATCGCACTGTAAAGAAAACACAGTGGCTCAGGCCACCGGGACACTCGCTGGTACCCTCAGGGGATCCATGGAGGATATCTAATGATTTAGCATATCCCTCTTTTTGTTGACAATGCCCCTAGCATAGTGACACTAGTGCTGCACCACCCATGCAGTTATTTTCCTGCCAATGCCCCACACCAGTTAAAGGTTCCAGGATTGCTCCTTTAGAGAAGGCAGCTCAATCAGCTAAGGATGCATGGGCTGAAGCAAGGGGGTTTTCCCTGTCTCTGAAGATTCCCCGAGGCATCACCAGTATTCCAGGACTGTTTAGTGAGTTTTGGTGACATCACTTTTGGAAAAAGTGGAATGCAATTAGCGTCAGCTAGACAGTTCGTTTGCAGCGAACAGTAACCCCACAGTGGTCGCAATGAAAATCTCAATCCAGTTAAATAAAGTCCACAAAAGTGACAGCTGGCGACCCTAACCAGATACTTTAAAATGTGATTATTTATTCAATTAAACCTACATTTACACCAAAAGAGGAGAGGGCGTATAACGCTCTTCATGGCTAAGCTAGCCGTCTGTCATCTTTCTGAGGGGTTCCTGCAGAATTTCGGTGCTTCAAAAAATCCAAAGAGAAAGGAGCATCGAAGTAACAACCTGGGAAGCTTATTCCCTAAGGCTCCCTTACTGGTCACTCTCCAGGCTATGATTCCTTGTCTCAAGGCTTGCCCCAATTCAGATTCCACTCAGCAGCTTTACTGTGGTTTCTCAACAGTGGGAGTAATGGGCTCCAAGTTCTGCACAAAAACAGCAGTCAGTGACCTTCAATAGGGATGCAGATAGACAAAACATTGAGAAGGAAGTGTGCCATGACATGGTGGTGAGTCCTTTCAGGAATGAGCGGTTAGACAACTTTTTCTGTTCTCCAGTGTAGCTGGTGCCAAAGAAGGAGCCACAACAGTTCAGGCGAAATCATAACCTATCTGCCCCATGGGTGAGCCAGTCAATGATTCCATTGATCCTGCATTCAGTGAGCTATGCGTACGGGGACCAGGCTGAGGGAGTTGGTGAAAGGGTACCTGCTTGCAGAGACAGGCTTTGAGTAAGACTTTCCTCTGTTACCTGTTCACTCTGAGGTTTTTGATTTTGCTCAGTTGTCAGTTCAGTGATTCTTTTTTTCCATGACACACACATGCCAATGACTGCTTAGTGTCTCGTTGCTATTTCAAGCATTTCAGCACCTTCCTTGAGTGGGCTTCCAAAGAAACCTCAGGGATCAGCCTGGTACTCCATTGCTTTGATGAGGTGCTGTTTTCAGAGCCATCAAGCTTGCCGCAGCATTTAGTTTCTTTCTCCCACTACACAGACCGTATGTCAAGATCTACTGTCCCTTTAGCAGCATAACAGACCATAGGCCAGTAACTTCGCGGGTTTCCTGGGCCTTGAAACTGAAACTATTAAAAGTGTTTTCCTTACTTTAGAGAAGGTATTGCCTTAAAAGGTGTACATAGAGTAATCTATTTGAACCTGCAAAATCACTGTGTGTCAACAGAACTTGGCATAATCCGGATTGGGCATCGCATTTTAAAGGTCTACCTCATAGGCCAAGTCAGGTTTACGGGAGTAGCACCACAGAACCAGGATGTCTGCAGAAGCCTAACAGGAATTCTCAGTCATGTCCTCGTTTTTAGAAATGTTTAACAGCTCTATGGGTTAGCCTGGCCTGAGGGGTTCCAAGTATGCCCTAGGTTTAGTCACCAAAACAGCTAGCAGTGTTTGGTGTGGAGTTGTCTTGGGGTATGAATTGTGTGATCAAGTGTGATTAGATTTGGGCCCAGTCTGGTTTGGTCAAGGATGAGGGTGGACTGGTCACTTAGTGACTAGTCATTTGTGTTCTGGCCAGACAGTATGTCTGTGGTTGAGTCCATCACCTTGCAGCATGCCAATTTTAAGATGGTGTGGCAATTGAAAGAGCTGGTGATGGCAAAGAATAACACCCTATTCCCAGCTAAGCATGTTCCTTGTGAATTGATAATGTTGCTAGTGACTTTCCTCGTTTTAAGATACAACATTTTTGGAGGGTCATTCAAGGAGGTCACGCAGTTCTCAGACAAGCTATGGAATCTTGTTGCACAGTGCTGTGAGATGAGTTAGCATAGCACCATGGACCAAAAGGTCTATGAGGGGGCCTTAGATTTTTCACTTTTGAATCGTGGTTAGGTTTTTTGGGGACTCCTGCGGGGGAGGTGGATCGGCAACCAGCACTAAGAGACATATCTCAGCCCCAGCTTTTCCACTAATGCAGCAGGTAAGCAGGAGTACTCCAGTTCATTTTTGTTTACGTGGCGGTAATGGATTGGAGGGAGTGCACATCAATGGTAGGTGAACTCTTGGCACTGACAAACTAATCCGAATGCTGGGTTTTCCTGCGCTCATTTGCTCTTCAGGGAGTGAGGGAGTGCTGTTCAGGGCGTTTTTTTCTTGGAGCTCTATAGGGAATTCAGAGAGGCAAAACTGGACAGTTTTGACACAGGACTTCACTTGGATAGAATGAACTGATCGGAGCACACTGCCTCAATATCCTTTCATTTCTCAAAAATCGATCAACTGAGAAAAGGGGTGCATGTAATACTGAGGCAACCCCGGCCTCTTCTGTTGTCCAGTAAAAGTGCCCCAGACTAAAAGTGCCACAGTAGTTCATTTGTTTATGCCTAGTTTGTTCGGCAAAGATGCAATTAGTGCATGACAAGGGGATGCCACTGTCCAGATTTCAACTTAGAAGGTTGTTAAGGCAGACTTTCTGGGTGGTGGGTATTGGTGATGTTGATTCCTGCACTCACTTCGTTATGATTGGAGCTTCTACTACCTGTGAAGTTAAAGGGATTGCTAGATGAATGTTTGAATGCTGCAACCATTATGCGCTAACTAACCTGATCGATCGAGTCATGTGATGAGATACTGGTGGAGTTAATATTCAGAGATATTTTCCTGTTGATGTCCAGGCTAAAGTGTGCTTTCTTGAACAATCTGTGCATTAGAAAATATAGCTTCAGCCGGAGATTCGGTCCTGGACACTCTTTCAGATGGAGAACTGCAGGGACCTTCTTCAAAAGTGAATCACAGTGGAAGTAAGATGACATGGGCAGTTGGCTACATTGGTTTAGCATCAGTGGCTTTCGCCCCTACCATTTGCAGGATTTTTTTTAAAATACTTAAGCTGGGGATTTCCACATCCAGCACTCATCATCATTCACATGGGTTGTAGCGATCTGGCTCAGCTGGGCAGCAAGGATCTGTTTCAATCTTTGACAGTTGAGATCTCTTGGTTGGTTAAGGTTTTCCTAGGGACATCAGTAGCTAAAGCCCTCATTTTTCAAGACGTGTATGTAAATAGGGCTCATCAACAGTACAGGAGCGGAATAGCTCAGCAATGCGTCTTAATTGGCTCTTGGAAAAATGACTTCATATAGTGCGGCTAAGGGCCATTTACCATGGCTGTCTGAGAGGCAAGCAGTTTTTCCATCAGGAGCGGTTTACTTGTCCCAGGGGGAGCTGTTGATTTTGTTAGCGACCCAACATGTCAGCCACAGACAGGCAAGGTGACAGTTGCGTAGCTAGGCCTTTTGCCGCCCGTGGCAGACCCAGCATTTGCCGCCCCCAGCCGCATGTAAGAGCAAGGGGGGTGTTGCTTGCGAATCCTGTGTTTGCCGCCCGCGACGGCCACAGGTAGGAGTGGTGGGGGAGGCTGCTGCCCCCAAAACTCATGCCGCCAGGGGTGGACCGCCCCTCCTTGCTACACCACTGGAAGGCGATTAGTTGGCAAACTAGTTTGGCCTGTGGCAAGGTTGGACTTATGATTGACCATAGGGTAGATATGCGTTGTGTGATCATGTAACATAACATGGAAAATTCTGAAACTGGTTCTTCTTCCCCAGATTGGGCTGTGGGATTCTAATGGGAAATATGGGACTGAGGTGGGAATGTCTATGTGTTTGCCATAGCATTTTATGGGGCCTCCACAATAACGCCGGGAGGATTATGGGCATAAAGCACTTGCACTAGGGGTCCAAGTATTGCCAGTTGCCAAGGCACCTTTTCCAAAGGGGGGGAGTGGGCCCCTATATGGATGCCACTGACACAGTTCGGGTCAGTATTACAGTATTACAGTACGGTTTCAGCAGAGTACCTTGCATAATAGCAAATGCCCCTTGTTTACAGTGGCGCTGGAGGAGACGGTGTGGTGGCCAATCATGAGTGCCAATTTAAACAAGAGAGAAAGAGTTAGATGTCAGGAGTTAGAAAGTCCTCTCTTTTTTGTTTTGGCCAGGATATGTTAATATCTGCTGTTTAATCTAAATATGTAAATATGGTATTTATCCCTCAACTGTATCATGATCTATTTCAAGATTAAAAACAAAAATCATGTTGTCCCTTTTTTAAATAAGTATGGCCTTGCTTTTCAACAGCAAGATAGCAGGTTTCAGTTCTTATTTCACAATCCCTTACTCTTGGGGGGCCTGACCCTTGCTCAACCTTGTACTGCATAAATACAAAGCATGTGCCTGAGATTACAGAGAGCGCCTGTGTCTAGCTACACCTGACCTTTCAAAGTGCTGACACAAGCTTCTCTAGATTGATCTTTGTCAGTAATGTGTATTTGTTTTTGCAGCTTTTACATAAGGCGCGAACTCGACTCAAATGCACAGGAGCTCTTTGGTTGAGAACCAGTAACATTACACAAGGTCACATTCATTTATTTTTAAGGCATGGGGAGATTAAGTGATTTGCCCAGAATCACAGGATATTGAGCGGACGTCGAGGCAGGAAAAGTTTCTCCAGTTGCTAACGGCTAAGGCTGCCACCTTGGGAGTTGGGGAACCAGGTTTGAATCTCGGCGTTGGCTCAACATCCTGTGATTCTGGGCAAATCACTTAATCTCCCTGTGCCTACCAAAAATGAATGTGTCATTGTGTAATGTAACTAGTGTTCCTGTAAAGCGTTCCAATAACTTCGGCTCGAGTTTGCACTATGTGAAACTGCAAATAATTTTTAAAAAGTTGACAGCTCTGGCTGTAACGCCACATTCTTTTGATCGCTCCATCGGGGTCAGGCCCTTTCTCGTAACTGTTTCCGCGTCAGCCAATTGCGTCCAACTCATGGCTCAGCCTATAATTATTCTCTAGGTAGTTTACATAAGAAGCCAAAACAAAGTTATTGCAAACTCAAATTGTTTCATCACCATTCCCACTTCTTTGGTGCATCGCCATCAGAGATCATTTGCAACACTCCCTGTTACCAAATAGTTATTAAAAACAAAGCGCCATATTATCAAGCCCCAGCGATAATTATCGCTAAGCGCACTTAGCGCTAGGATAATTATCGCCGGGTTGCGTGGATTTACATCACTGAGATAGTGTGCTATTAGCAACGCTTATCTCAGAAGTGATTAAAATCCTCGTGCTAACTGCCAAATGAGAGATTATCACCGGAAAACCAACGATAATCTCTCGAAGTTTGGCGTTAGCTTGATGATAGGGGCTCACAAACTTAGCCATGATATCCACCTTCCATAGGATATTATGGCTAAGTCAGGAAAATACCAGGTGTAAAAAAAGCAGCGCTAACCGCGAGCGCTGCTTTTTTTTTATCACTAGCAGGGTTAGCGATATCCTTGATAATAGGAGAAATGTCGCTTAACAACATTTCTCCTGTTATTTTTCTCTGGAATGCCCCCTTTGCATCTCATTAGAGATGGAAGGGGAAGCGTAGAGAAAAAGGGTGCTAACATGCTAATTTGCGTGTTAGCACCCTGTTGCTGATAGGGAGATAATTTTATCTCCGCTTTCTTGGCTTTTAAAGCCAAAAAAGCAGAGATAAATCCCTTGATAATATGCCCCACAATTCCTAGTAGAAATATTTGTTATGTTATGCTTTGCTATGTTTATTTTTACAGCGTGCTAATCACCCATGAGGGTATCCTGGTGCTTTGCAGAAGGATTAATGCAAAAACAACAATTGATGGACAGAATGCAGAACAATGTCATACACTCACCCCAGTACAGAGATCTGGGCCCAAATCCATCATTGGCAGTTTGGTTTGGACTGTTCCCACGAGGCACAGGACAAGACTGATTTGCATATGGCTGGGGCCAGACTGGGGAGGAAATGTGGGCAAAAGAATAATGGATTTAACCCAGATCTCTTGACTGGGGGAGAATGTTTGAATCATTCAGCATTCCATCCATTCTTTGTTGCAGTTACACTTGCAGAAGGATTAGGCAACAGTCTCCTTAGTGAGGTTATTCGATAAGCCATATCTTTAAGAAGTCCTACTGTACGAACTTCTCCTCTCCCCTAATTGTCATTTGATGATCACCTTTATTTGTTACTTGTCTTTTTGTCCACCTTTTCATTCCTTTTACTGTAAAGCGCTCTGCTACCTTCGGGTCTTGTTAGCGCTATAGAAAACTTCTAAATAAATAAATAAATAATAAAAAAATAACTTCTTGTTGAATTTGAGAAGTGATGAGGAGGCTCGGATGTGGTGTGGGAGGTTGTTTCATGTTTTGGGGCAGAAGAACAAAGGCACAGCCACTGGCTGTGGCGTTGTGATTGCAAGGTACGTGTGCTAGTGAGAGTCCGGCTGAGCAGAGGTGATTAGGATGTCGGTGGAACTGTATGTGGCTGTTGAGGTAGGCTGGGCCAATGTCGTGTAGTGCTTTATATGCGTGTGAGAGCAGTTTGAGCTGAGTGCGCTTGTGTATGGGGAGCCAGTGAAGGTCTCTGGGATGTGGGGAGATGTGGGTGCAGCAAGTTAGGTTGAGGATCAGCCTTGCTGCAGCGGTTTGGATGGTTTGGAGCCTATGAAAGGGCTTCTTAGCGATTCCTGCATAGAGCGCATTGCCATAGCGAAGTCTGCTGGTAATCAGGGCTGGCTAACCATTTTCCTGGTGTATTCTGGTAGCCGTTTGAAGATCTTTTGCTGCATCCTCAAAATGCAGGAGCACGTGGAGGTCACTGCATTTACTTAGGCTGTCATCTCCTGTTTTACCGTCCAGAATGATTCCTAAATTTCTGGTGTGGATAGTGTGGGTGGGATTGGGAATGAGGTCAGCTGGCCACCAGGTGAAGTCCCAAACTGAGGCTTTCTTTCCAAAAATCACCACTTCTGTTTTGTCTGTGTTGAGTTTGAGGCAGTTGGATTTCATCCAGGTAGCTACAGTGGTCATGCAGCCAGCAACGTTGGTTTTTATCGTGGGGTCTCATCTGACAGGGACAGTATCAGTTAGGTGTCATCTGTGTAGGAGAGTATGTTGGTGTTACATGATCTGATGAGGTCTGCCAGATTTGTCATGTAGATGTTGAACAGTTTGGACTGAGGGATGATCCTGAGAGGATGCCGCATGTGAGGTCTTTGGCCTCTGACATAAAGGATGTCAGGTTGACTTTTTGTGTTCTTCCTGTGAGGAAAGAGCAGATCTAAATGAGAGTGGGTCCTTGGATGCCCGTTTCTTGTGGTCTTCTGATCAGAGTGGCTTGTGAGACCATGCCAAAGGCTGTCAAGACGTCAAGCAGTATGAGGGCTGCTGTGTCTCCATGGTCGAAGATCAGCCCGATGTCGCCAGTAGCTGCGATGAGAGCAGTCTCAGTACTGTGATTGGGCCAAAAACCTGATTGTGTGGTGTCTAAAAGCTGGTGTTATTTACAGTAGTGAGGGATTTGCTTGTTGATAGCTTTCTCCATGACTTTGGCTGGATAGAGTAGAAGAGAGACCGGGTGGTAGTTTGTTAGTTGAGTGGCCGGCCATTGCATGTTTTCAGGAATCTGGGAATGTCCTGGTGGCCATGGAATGGTTCAAGATGCGGGTGAGGACTTCACTGATAAGGTCTGCACCCATATTGAAGATGTGTTGGGGTCCAGGAGTGTGCTGGTGCCCCTGAGTGGACGGTTCTTATGATGTTGGCTTTCTCTTCAGTGGTAAGTGTTTCCAAGGAAGTCAGGGTGTTTCCATGGTTGTTTATATGCAGGCTATGGGTTCAGGTGCCAAGGTTCGGTTGGAGGTCGAATTTGATGGAGACGGTTTAAATGTTGTTGAATAAGAAATAAGAGAGGTTGTTCCAAAGCTTCTGCGAGGGAGTGATGCTGTTCATGGTGGAGAACAGTGAGGTGAAGTCTTTGATGATTAATACTATATGATGTGATGCACTCAAAGATAGTACAACAAAAAAACAGTATTGAAGACCCTCAAGGGTTTTAGCGCTTTTTACACGGGGTAGTATTCAAAAACGTATTTGTGCTCCCACAGTTATAGTTGATTCTTTAATCTGTATTTAATTAATTCAGCTAGCTAATGCATGTTATTCTTTTTGGAAACTTCTTCCGGCCTGTAATATTTTATTGTAAAAACATGACATACAATTAAAAACCCATTAAAAGACCAGTTTTACACATAAAAACAATTCTTGCTAATTTATTTGAGGTAAATGAACAGCCTATGTTCATCCTTGCTATTGGACCTGTGAACACTGTAAATGCATATCATACTGATGAAGGGATTTCATAAAGCGTGAAAATTACAGAAAAAGACATTCCGGTAGCAAGAACATTTTCACAAAAAGCTGGGTTATAACCTTCTTCCTAAATTGCAGGTAATTAATGATGTCACTTAAATTGACAGTGTGTTCCGTGAGAGCGGTTTTGCTTAATTGCATTAGAAGCCTAACTTATGCTAACATCTGACCATCTGCACGTAGAAGTTTTTGATGTCCCCTGAGGCCACTTGGTGCGGATGCACCCAGCTTGAGCCGGGTGGACCAACGAGTATCTTTCAATCGCTGTATTTTAAGTAGGAAAACTTTTTTAAAAAAGGGAGAACTGTGTATTTATATTGCTTTTTAACTGTCATATTTGGCACGACTTTACTTACTTTATCCTCCCTCCAGGGGTCCGCTTTGTTCTAGCGCGAGAAGGCCATTTTGAGAGGAAGAGACAGGTTGACGGGCTAGTTGTTGATACTTCCTGCCTTCTTAACCGGATGCTGGCCCGAGCGCGCATTTGATGTCCCCTGAGGCTTGACCCGAGTGGACCAACAAGTATCTTTTAATCGCTGTATTTTTAGTAGGAAAACTTTTTTAAAAAGGGAGAACTGTGTATTTATATTGCTTTTCAACCACCATTTTTTGCACAACTTTACTTACTTTAGCCTCCCTCCAGCCGTCCGCTTTGTTCTAGCGCGACACCGCCATTTTGAGAGGAGGAGGCAGGTTGACGGGCTAGTTGTTGATACTTCCTGCCTACTTTACTGGATGCCGGCGCAAGCGCGCAGCTGGCGCGCTGTCCGCACACGGTCCGGGCACAGCGCCAGACCCCCAGCCCATTTATTTACAAAAGAGCCAAGACTTTGGGTCTACTCTAATACCACACTGCAAAGCCTAAATACCATTAAGCACAATCCTCGGTGTATTCGTATTTCACCTGACAAAAAGCCTCTAAATGATTATAGGACATGTCCTGGATGTAGGACGAATCTACTGATGCATACCCCCAGCAGGTGAAAGCTACACAGATTCCACCTAAAGGTAAAAGAGGATGCAGAAAAAAAAATGACTTTAAGTGCTTATTACTGAATGCAAGGTCTCTAATCAAACATAGTGTTGAATGTGCATCTCTCATTGAGAAAGAAGCGATTAAGATCGCCTTTATTACTGAATCATAGATGAACAAATCTTCCAGTCCAGACTTGGTGAAAGCAACACCTCCGGGCTATCTCTGCCATACGTTAAACAGACAAGCTAAGAAAGGCGGCGGCCTAGCAATAATTTATCATGACTCTTTAAGCGTGACTTTTAAGAGTTCATCACATTTGGAGTGTGAAGCGTTAGACTTTTGTTTTTATCTTTCTCACCACTATACTTTAAAAGGTACTCTCATGTACAGGCCTCTTGGTCCCAAAATCCGGTTTATAATACAAGCCGGCAGCTGGGTGGAAAATTAGTTAAGTGCAAGTTCCTACACGATATTAGGGGATTTTAACTTCCACTCAGAAGCCGAAAATAATTCAGACATATTAAAGCAATTATACCTAATGAGCACCATTGACATAAAGCAACAGGCCATCAGCGCCACACATAAGGCAGGCCACACACTTGATGGGATATTTTCAAATAATAAGCAGCTCTCTTTTACTGACACTCTCCTGGTGGTCTGGTCGGATCACAAGGCAGTGATATTTATGGTGACACCTCCCGACCAGGGTACCAAAAAATCCAAGAAGAAGCAGGTGGGTAGTCGAGCATGGAAAAGGGTGAAGGCTGACGAATTACACAACTTGTTAATGACCGCCTCCCCTACTCTTCCACTCGATCTTGATGAAACCACACTGACCTTCTCCAACTAGTTAGAAGCGCAAGTAACAAGTTGCCCCCCAAAAAAATCCTCCGTCACACTAGGGATCGACCGACTTCTCCCTGGTATTCTCAAGAACTTAGAGAGGCAAAACTGTCCTGTAAGCATCTTGAAAGAATCTGGCGGAGAAAATATGCCGAAAGTGAAAAAAAACAATACAAACACAGCCTGACTCAATATAAACAACTACTCCATAAAACAAAACAAGAGGGTTTTGCACTTAAAATTAATTCTGCAAAAAACTCCACCAAAGAATTATTTAAAACTGTGACAGCTTTAGCACACCCAGCCCCCTCTCCCATAAAAGTGAGTCAAGACTTCTGTGATAAGATAGGGAAATCCCTTTTTGATAAGGTTGAAGCTATCTTCTCTACATTCTCAAACACCACAAATTCAACATCTTCGGCTCATATGGCAGACTCGAAGGGTGTAAATAGCACAGTGGTCCAGTTTCATAACTTCACACCCGTCACAATTTCAGATGTTCAAAAACGTCTGGAGAAAGCCAGGTCAGGTTCTCCAATGGATCCATGCCCTTCCTCGGTACTGAAACTAGCACCCGAACCTGTCACATTTACTTTAACAACTATTATAAATGCTATGTTTGGAAAAGGCTATTTCCCCATAGCATGGAAATCTGCATCTATCCTTCCCCTTTTGAAAAAAACGAACTTGGATCCCAATGATTCAAATAATTTAGACCCATATCTAGGCTTCCCTTCCCTGCCAAAATTGCTGAAAAAATAATGAACAACCAACTCAGTCGGTTCTTGGAAGAAGGTCAGTTAGAGGACCCTACCCAGTATGGCTTCCGGGGGGGGGACATAGCACTGAGTCCGCTCTTATCAAGTCTACTGTAGAAATCAGGTCCATACTGGATCAAGGAGAAAAAGCGGCCATGATTATGCTTGACCTCTCCGCGGCCTTTGATACGGTCCATCATGTGTTATTGATGGACCGGCTGCAAGAGATTGGAGTAAATGGGACAGCCTGGAAACTTATCAAGTCATTCCTAGTAAAAAGATTACAGACAGTTACCCTGGGAGACTTTACTGACAAATCTTTCTCTCTTCCTTGTGGAGTCCCCCAGGGGTCATCTATAAGTCCGACACATTTCAATATTTACGTGAAACAATTGGCCCCCTTGTTTGAATCCTTTGGGTTCTATCTTACCTCTTACTCTGACAACACCCAGATTGTAGTGTCTCTGCTTCCAGGGAGGCTACAGAAGACCGATTCTGGGTTTCACAACAGCATGACCGAGGTGGGCAGTTGGATGGCCCAAAACTGCCTCAAACTAAACTCCACCAAAACGGAGGTGGTTCTTTTTGGAAACAACCCTAATTTGCGGACCCCAGGATGTTGGCTAGATTCACTTGCACCCCTCCCAACTCCTAGTGGGAAGGTAAAAAATCTAGGAATTATAATTGACAATACCTTTCTTTCAAAGATCAAGTTAACGCCGTGGTCTCTGCCACGTCATACACACTGAAATCATGTCAAAAGATTTTGCCTTTATTACCTAAAGATAGCCAAAAAATAGTCATTACAGCCCTGGCCATGTCCAGATTGGACTATTGTTAGAGCCTATACCTAAACATCCAGGAGGGGCTTATGAAAAAACTCCAACTTTTGCAGAATGCAGCCGCCAGATTGATCTCTAGCATTCCAAAATACGCCTCAATCTCGGCTGAGATTGAAAGGCCCCATTGGCTGCCCATACAAAAAAACGAATTCTGTTTAAGGCCAAGTGTATGGTTTATAAGTCCCTTCATGGAAACGGACCCTCACATCTGATTAAGCGCCTTTGTTGGTACATACCTAGAAGAACGCTGCGGTCATCAGAGGCAAAACTAGTATCAGTTCCTATTGTGAAAAAAGTCAATTGGGGTGGACGTAGCTTTCTAGTGGGACTGGCCAAAGCTTGGAACAATCTACCTTTACTTCTCAGAACCTCAATTAAACATCTGGATTTTAGGAAGGCCCTGAAAACATAGCTATTTAAGCTTCAAAGACCAGTTGTACCTATCCATGCTCAGGCCAATGTTGGACATCATATATAGCGCCAGGACACCTTTGAGTATAAGTCGCGCTCTATAAGTGCCGAATAACATTAACATTAACCTTTGTCTCGTCTTCTCGCTGCCTGGCATGGTGGAGCTGGAATCTCTCTAAATCAGTATTAATCGGGGGGTCAAGGTGCACATTGAGTGCTGCAACCACTGCATCATAGTCATATTGAATGTATTGGGGAGATTTATAAACAGCTTAAACACCTATTCACCCGTAAAATGAAGGAGAAGCGACCATTTCACCTGAGTCAGTCTTTTTCCCGCAGCAGAAATAGTTTGTGAGTCTTCTGAGCCACATTTTATAACAGGGACCATTGATGTAGGGTCTATGGTCCCCTGCTGAACAGGGGTAGGAACTGGGTCTCTATGTGTACAGGCGCCCCTGCTATGGGTGGAAGTCGAGACCAGATGCCATGGGCCAGATGTGGAAGAAGGCTTGCCTGGCCCCATGCTTCGTTGGTCTTCCTGTGAGACTTTTGGCGGAGTGGCGGGCTGCTGACCTCACTTGGGGATGCAAGTGCGTGGCACTGGGTGGCGTATTGTATGTAAGATGGGTCTTCATTTGTGTGAATGTCATCCCAAGCTGGGTCCTTCTCCTGGAGTGAGAGGTGATGAGCACCTGGTTACAGGGCTTGGATGACACGCTATGTCTGCAGGCAGAGGCGAGAAGTAAAAGCTCTCTGGGCCATGTTGCTGTGCATGCGCAGCATGCCGCATTCAGCCAATGAACTGGGGCGTCAATGCTCTACGGTAGCAGTCAAAGTAGGTTGCTTAACCCAGACATCTGTAGAGCTCCTCACGGAATGACAACGAGGCCATCAGAACACCAAGGCACAGCTGCTAATGCCATGATGTCCTTTAATGTCCGGAAGCGAGCTGCGCAGGGATTGTGCCTCAATGATGAGGTTTTATCCTCGTCGCCAATGTTGTGTAGTCAGGCCTCAGGAGCCAGGTGACACTGGAGCCTGACACAGGACACAGCAGTAACACACTCACACTCTACTGGTCTGATTGGACTCTGCCCCAAGGATCAGCCTCGCTAAGCCACAACATATCAAACAATATTAATGAAGGACCTCATTAAGTACCAAAGCCATTACTGATTCCATCTTTCTACTTGGACAGAAACTCACAGAGGAGTGTACAGAGCATTGAATTCTTCAAGATGGTCGGTAAGTTTTTCAGACATTATTTGCTTTGCCTTTTTTTCCAAAGTGAGTAACAGTACCATGAGATCAGAGTTATAAACATTTGGAGCATCCAAACCATCTTTTGAAGGCAGATGGCTAACAACACTGGCTTTCCAAACTTTGAGGACAAGTCCAGCTGTGAACAATGCATTGATAATATTGGCTATTTCCTAGACACTGGCAGTAGATGTTCCTTGTAATATTCTCACACAGCACAAGTCATTGGGAAAGCCAGGTTTCAACATGGACAGAAGAATGCCTACCTCCTCTTTAGAGTAAATGAAAAAGCAAGAGAGGGAAATCTTAGTGCAGAAGTAAAGGTCAGGTGCAGGAAAACTGAAACAAGGAAAGCAGGGGACTGATAAATGGGTAGGTTTTAGGTGAACTCTGCAATTCATTGAACATGGAAGTGGCAGGGCTACATGCCCTCCAATGCACTCCTCTTTAGAACAGAGGCTGAGACCAAAAGGCAAACAATAAGGATGGACAGAATGGAGTTCATGGGTTTGGTGAGAAGGAGTTCTGAGAGACTTTAGAGTTACATTCAGCTAGGAGTAGGGGGGCAAGAAAATGGAGGACGAGCTTGAGACCTTATTTTACGTTACTCAGTGGCCTTGCCCATTCTAGGGAAGTAACCGTGTTTTAAGGTCACTTATGAACAAGCATTGGCATAGCCAAAATGTCTCGCTTTTGGGACCTTATAAGTATTTAGTTATGCAGCACAATATCCTTGGTGCAACAACATCAACTGTTGCATGGCTAAACACTTAGAAGGTCCTAAAGGCGAGACCAATTGGCTATGCCAATGCTTGTTGTTCTTGGAAGTAGACAGCTTGTCATACCCACATGATCGACCAGTTCACACAGTCAGGGGTATGGTCTGGAATGCGATTTTGGTGCACAGGATGAAAGTTCCCTATTATGGGCGCCTCCTGAGAGGTATACAGGCTTGAGATTGGTTGATAGTTCTTCCTTGACTGCACCTTTCTGCAATGGATATTCTAGTAACTTACTTTGACTGGGTCTACAGGGGTTCCAGAGGGGACACTTTTGCACAACATACAGCAGTTTGTAACATCTTGCACTATGCAGTTAGACACAGAACTGATATGCTCTCCTATTCAAGATTTGTATATACCCAGATCAATTGAGTGGCCTGTATGTCATTTGAAAAGAACCTGTTCACTGCCATGAAATGTATCTGAGGGGACCTGGTAAATTGATGGAGGGCAATTAAAAGTAGCTTTCCATCCATAAATTGAGATAATCTGGGAGGCTTCATTCCTTCTTCATGGGTCACCATGGCCTGTTAGTCTGAAGGACTCTTCTATGTATCGCTGTGTCACTGCGTACCCTTGTGGCCTACGTCTTCACCGGCCTGCTGCTATGGATCACTACTTGCTTCCCCCTGGTAGACAAGGTTGAGGTTAATTGGTGGCTTCCATCCTTTACTCATTTTGTTCTGCAGTGGGGAAGTTGTCAGAGCCTGCTTCCCTTGCCAAAATGTTTTGTTATATTACATTACGTTATGAAAACCTTTATAGATCGCACTATCATCTGGAGGCCTGCTGGCAGTAATGGGACCCATCTGTTATGAAGTTATCAGATAAATTATCCAAAGATTTGACCAAAAAGCAGAGTTAAAATACGTCTTAAGAGCAAGTGTGAAAGAATAGATGTGAGATGAAGAGGGAGACCTTGTAGAAACCTCAGAACCAAGGTCGAAGAATGGAATTGATGTATTCCTGGTCGAGTGATAGGTTATACATGGGCGAGTGATAGGTTCTAGACCTTGCCTCATTTGAGCCAATGGGTGAGGGGATGCGCACCGGCACTCATTTATGGGGACCAGTACTTATATTTCTTTGTCAGACTTTTATCTAAAGCAAGAGAGTAGAAAACACACAAAGAGCAAAGGAGGAAGAAAAAGGCCGAAAAAAGTGAAGAGTGAGAGAACCAGACAGGAGGTTGTGGAACAAGGAAACAGGCAGCATAAATAAGACTATGCAGCCATGGCTTTCAGCGTGCTGACATACAGAAGCTCCTTCTGAGCAAAACTGTGAGCCCCGGGGCTTCTACGTACAAATTAAGCACTGGTTCTAGAGGAGTGTAGGTTTTTACATAATGAGAAACAAATATGGGAACAGTCAGTGGTGCTGGAACTGTGGATGTGGGAATTGATGAACCAATCCCATAAAACTTGAAAAATTTTAGTAGGAAAGTTAACAATAGAACCCCTTCATATGTTTTTCGTTTGTCATCACTTAGTATGTTTTCCGACACAGACTGTTAAATATCTGGCACCCATTTCTGGCAAACTGCTGTAATTATTTTAACATGATGACCTCTGTTTTAGTTTTCTTTCTGTGACTGCCAAGAGAGGAAATGTTCTAATTTGAACCGAATCTCCCTGCGTAGAGGTGTATGAAAGGGGAACATTATATCCAATTCAGAGGTTAATTTGTAAAAAAGAAAAAAAGTCCCCGTCACCAAACGTTTGTTAGTGGCCCTTCGGCCACTACCACCACTTGCGTGGGCTGTTGGTTCATAAGCACCTTCAGATATTGTAACTGCAGCTCTACTTTGGTTGTGGCTGACGATCATGGTGTTGTTTCTCTCTTTAAATATATAATGTCGTCAATCATAGGAGATAATCTGTTTTCTGAGTCGGAAGGGAGCGCCTAGATTTATTTCCTTTTGCCTGCTCCCCACAGCAGCACAAATGGTTACATTCTGTGTTTGTGAGCTTCGAACACAACCAAAACAAGCATTTACAATGCAATGGTTTTGCCTTTGGAAAAGTTAGAGTTATTGGCATTGCTCATGACATTTCTTTTTTTTTGTTTACTTATAAATAAATGGCATTGTTATTTACATTGCCAACAGCTCTCACAGCCCACACAGCTCTCACAGCCCACACAGCCCACACAGCTCTCACAGCCCACACAGCTCTCACAGCCCACACAGCTCAGCCCTCACAGCCCTCACAGCCCACACAGCCCACACAGCTCACACAGCCCACACAGCCCTCACAGCCCTCACAGCCAACACAGCTCTCACAGCTCTCACAGCCCACAAAGCTCTCACAGCCCACACAGCCCACACAGCTCTCACAGCCCACACAGCCCACGCAGCTCTCACAGCCAACACAGCTCTCACAGCCCACACAACTCTCACAGCCCACACAGCTCTCACAGCTCTCACAGCCCACACAGCTCTCACAGCCCACACAGCTCTCACAGCCCTCACAGCCCTCACACTTAAGTTTTTAAGGCACTCCTGATGCAGCAATACTTTACCTGAAAATCCCGAAAGCATGGAGTGTGATAATTTCCGGTTATGGTGTTACCCTTCCATTAGGAGACTGCCCTGAGGGTTTTAGAGTTATTGCTGAAATTGTTATTTTTACATTTCTGCATTTGCCTTCGACACTCAGGGCTATATTACATGGACACACTTTGCCAGGTCTTACCTAGTGAAAGGTGTCCTTGAATAAGAATCAAGATTCAGGCAGAAATTCCATTTTCTATCCAAAACAGAATACAGATGGGGCTGATATTTCATCATTTTGCCCTGGCAGCTCATAGGAGACCACATAACCTGACACAGAATACAGTAGAGAGGCATTAGGTCAGTGATCCTAATGCAGGTGGCTTGTTTATAGGCATTGTCACAGTTGTCCACACAAGTCAAACCTTGTTTTGCCTGTTTTAAATAGGTTAATAGAGGTCATAGGACGTTCTGAGGTTGTGAGGTTTGCTGAAACCGAGGCCCGAGCTTCTTGTCTGTTCCACGTTCTCAACCTTATCTAATTCGGCCGCCTCTGGCGCTTTGTGGTCACGCAGAATGGCAACAAACAAAGGCCTCTAACAGTGGCTGCTGAGGGGCGAGTATAGGGTGTCGGCGCTGCGAGGACACAGGACACAGGCTGTTGAAGTAAAAGTGCGGGGTGGGGCGGGGGGGGCATGAATGACAGGGACCTGGGTCAGGAGCGTGTTATTGCTGCAGACAGTCTCCGCATCCTGGCCGGTTGACATTGTAAACCTAGACACAAGGGTTGTTTGAGGGGAGCCTGCCAGATTGACAATGTAAATGTGTAACATGCACACAGCCTGAGAGAGCGGGCGGTCGGTGGGTGGGAGAGCGCTGGCGCGGGGTCGGTCGCACGGGGATTGAGTTTCGTCTGAATTAGATCAGAGCTGTGGGAAACGGCACCTCCCAAACACACACTCGCGCACACACGCACACACGCACACACGCGGGGTGGGCAGCTGTGCTCCACTATTAAGGGCATCTCAAAGGAGCTAACTGCGAACTTAATTACTGTCTAACTCACCACAAGATGCGTGCCAGCATCTACCGTCTCCAGCGCCTACGATTAAAAGGCTCCACCGCCGCCACCGGCCATAAACTATTCTAGGAGAGGGCGTCAGAGCCGAAGGATGGCAGCAAGTTCCCATTCCTTTCCGTTTAAAATGAACCGAAGACTTTGAAGAGGTACAGAGAAGGGAGTTTGGTTTTTCGGAAGCACTTAAAGTGGCACTGCGGGGCTTGGTGGCGCTATGTAAACTAGCTAATGAAACCTCGCGTTTGACTCTCTGCTGCGATCAGCTAAAAAAAAGTAGGACTGGGTGATAACGAGTAAGATCATTCTATCTCCTCCTGTCCTCTCACAAGACCCTGTTTCTAATGGTGAACAAGCTTTCTGAACAGCAGTGCCTCCTCACGAGCAGTGTGAGAGGAGGGGGGCGGGGGTGGGGGGGTTGGGAGCGGACCTCTGCATTCACTTCACGCACATCAGCCTCTGATAAATAGTGTAGGAGTTGCCTTTGAACATGAACTCACCCAGCTGGAGCAAGGAGGCCACTTCCAAGGAACAGCAGAAACACATTCTGTTTCTGGCATGACTCTGCAACACGGGAGGGATGGTTATACAATGTCCTGCACAGAACCTCCACCATGAGCAAACAAGCACCTACGAGCACACGGACAGCGGGAGGGGGGCGGGAAAGGAACGGACAGCGGGAGGGGGGGGCGGGTAAGGCACGGACAGAGGGAGGGGGCAAGGAAGGCACTCACCTGGACTTCCTCGGGCGGCGATCGGCCGCGGAATGACGAACACAAACATGGGTGCACAAAAAAAATAAACCCCGCCCACGATGATGACATTGCAGAGGCGGAGAGGGAAAAAATCTCGGGAACGCCCACGAATCTGGTCCGGCCATGACGGACAGATCTCTGTTCCAATGGCTAGCCTCCATTTATGGAGCTAGCCAATGGAACAGAGGGCGTAATCCCAAGCCCACTCTGTTGTAACATAAGATTTCTACTGGGCGGAGCTAGTGCTCCGGCCCAGACGAAACCTAAAAACTAAACCGGTAATCGTCCATTGTGTGGCCAGAGACGTGCCATCAGACTTTGGTGTGTGTGAATGATGCCTTTAGAATTGCCATGACCTGTGGCGTAAGGACGGGTAATGACCAGATCCGTCCAACGTTGTCTGGCACATTCATGTACTATAAGTATTGCTGATCCTAGGGAAAATCAGACACAGGCCCTGCTGCACTGAACGAAGAAACCCAAGTAAAATCTCTCCTCTGTTAAAATAACATAAGAGGAAATGCAAGCTTGTCTCTCTGCTTGAAGTTCTTCCTGCCTGCCTTTGGTTTGATTAGTCGCCTCCTTACTATAATGAGGCCCTTGAGAGGTAAAGAAACGAATTCGCATCTTTCACTTTTGGGTAATGGGGCCCACCCGGGCAGGGTTCCAGAATCCACCCCAGACGACAAAAGATGCTAGAGTAAACAAAACAGAATTGTAAAAAAATAAATAATAATAACCACTTTTCTCTCTCCGTTTTTTTGCTCTTCTCCCTTTCCCTTCTTTGCAAGTGAGCAGAGCCCATTGTTATGTGGGGTCACTCTGTTTTTTTGTTGTGAGCCCTGCAGGATGCTCTGCGTTTCATTCATGCAGGGGCAAGGCTCACTTCACACCTCACACCAGTTCAAGTATCTGCCTCACGCTGTTATCATGCAGATGCAGCGATTAAGCTAAGAGAAAGAAAAACCCTGCCCAGTCTGCAGCAGCTAAAGGGATGTGGTGTCATGTTGCCGTTTAACCCGATGGCATCAGGGCCCAGGAGACACCCCCCACCCCGCCTTGGAGTAACAGTTCACCAAGTCTGCGAACCCAAATGGAGGGGGCTGCCCACCTGTAACCACACTGCCCATGCCTACCGCTGGCCCTGACTGGGCCCGCACCGGCGATCCAGTGGGGGGGGGGGAGGGGGGAAGGGGGGGGCAAGCCATGTGGACACCCATGGCTAAGGCATGAAACGGTGCTAGCCCTTGCAAGGTTGCACAAGCGGTCCGAAGAATGATTGACACATTTCGAAGACTCATTGGCCCAAATTGATTAATGTGAACCACCTGATTCAACATCAGGAGTTAGAAGAAGGGTAGGAAAACTCTCCATAAGGAAGGCTTCTCAGACCTGTGCCTTTTGTAACAATTCTCCACACCAAGACAGCACATGCCATGCCCAGTCAAAGTGAAAATGTTCTCAGCATCAGACAAAAGCAACTATTTAGCTAGTCTGCTGATCCCCCAGCAACAGCAACAAATCTAAACGCCCACAGAGCCATCCACCCAAGAAAACAATAAAGCAACTCAAATCCACACTAGAAGGATGTCTGCTGGAAGACAGGAGATGAGGCTGAGAGTGATGAAGAACATGTACACCTGATCTCAGAAATTGAAAATGATGGACACCTGCAACCTCGTCACACACAACAACAAGAAACCACTACAGTTTGCCAACAGGTTCCATATAAAAGTGCCCTATGAGTCTCACTCATTACAATCCGATTCTTTTTGACCCCCTTACACAAAGAAACCCTAATTGGGTGCCAGGCAGCAGAAGCACTACAGTTCATTGTTTTCAAGTTTAAGACAAAAAATAATACAATCGACAAAATGCTGCAAGAGTTTGCCAGTGACTTTAAAGGGGTTGAGTGTCTGTGAGGAAAAACGTAAATCTATAAATCAGTGAATCCATACAGCAACTGCTCTCTGTCATCTATGGAACCTCTTTCATCTGACAGCATGAATGGAATAGGAGCTTAATGCCATGGAAGCTGCTGGCACCATAGAAAAGTTTGAAGGCCCCCCTCCATAGGTCTCACCAAAAGTCATAGCCAGGAGACCCAAGCAACCTGTAGAAGTAGCAATAGTTTTAGATACAATACTAACCATCAAGCCATAATGTTTGGAATCTGGAAGTCATTCATGGCAACGGTCCCAAGCAGGATGCTCAAATCTGAAACATGGCTTTGCACCCTGCATTTCGTGTATCTAATAATTGAATACTATAGAGAGCAGGCGATTAGTCACACTAGCTCTCTATTCCCCAACACCCTAGATCTAGCCTACCATGGATAACAGATGATCATTAAGACAAAGATGAGAATACGACAGAAACTGTGTTTCCCAGAAATTATTTTCAAAGTAGAATAGGGCGTTGCACCATGTCTATCTTGTCAAGCCGCAGATTTCCCTGACCACCCAGCACTTGCCATCTTTGAAGATACACCAACTGCCCCATGGGTCCAAATGAGCATGAGCTTTTCAAGTTTACCTGATGCGGAAAACCTCTTTATGGTAGTAGATGAGATGAGCAAGTACCAAGAAGCTGAGGGGCAGATTTACAAGCCCCTTGCGCCTCTTTTGTGCCACCGTTGCATCACTTTTGTGAGGTAGCTGCGGCGCAAAAGATGCGCCATGGTGCGGGGTAATAACAACGTGACGCATCTGGGAGATGCGTCACGTTGTAAAGCCCTGCGCCATAAGGAGGCGTTCCGGCGCAGGGGGGTGGGGGTGTACCTGCACGGAACGCCTCCTAAAAGTGGCTGAGTGAAATCTACAAGATTTCACTCAGTCACTTTTAGGCCAATGCTGCGTCAAAACCCTGCGCCTGCTTGAAGCAGGCGTAAGGCTTGACGCAGCATTGTCCAGATAGGTCCCCCCAAAGCATTGCTGGAGCTGTGTCGCGCTTGCGATGCAACTCCAGCAATATGCCGCTTTTACGGCGCAGATGCGTCACACGACTGTGCCGTTTTTGCCCCATGGTGCGCCGCATTGTAAATGCGGCGCATCATGGGTGACGGAGCTGTGGCGTACAATTACTGGCGCATCCCTGCTAATTTGCAGGGATGCGCCAGTAATTGTAAATCTGCCCCAAGGTTTGTTACACCTACAGTAGCAGCGGAGGTGGTAATACCCAAAGCCGGAAAAAGTAACTCCTGGACTTCCTCAAGAAATCCGTACCCACTATGGGCTGGCCTTCCAAAAGTGAGAATTCATCCATTACCTTTGGGCAATGAATATTAAGCACAGAAAGAACCACCACAATAGCCTAAAACAGATTGTGAGAGGTTCATACAGACACCTAACAAAACAATCAGGATATCAGAGTTGGACGGTGACAACTTAGAATGGGCAATCATCAAATACTTCAGGAAATACCGAACACCCTAACAAAGGGGGTCATTAAGATGGCGGATTTCCTGCATCTTCCGGGCCAACCCGCCGCGGAGGCTTGAAAGACCCACCGCCAAATTAGGATGGCTGGTGGGTCTTACAATCTGTCCTCCGCTTTTCCGCCGCGGTCGGAAGGCGACCACGGCGGAAAAGCATTAACATGGCTGGCAGTGTCTATCAGACACCGCCATCCATATTAGGATGGAGAACAAAGTATGCTTTTCCACGGCGGCTTTTCCGCCGTGGAAAAGCCTTATGGAGCTTCACTTCGGGGGCCCGTTGCGGGCCCCCTGGGTGAAGGGGGTTGGGGGGGGTGCACATGGGGGGTACCCCCCTGCATTTGCGTGGGCAAAGCGGCAGGCACCGCGCGGTGCCTGCTGCTTTGTGCACGCAAATGCTGTGCATGCATTTTTAACATTGCGGCGGGTGCAGCTTGAAGCTGCACCCGCCGCAATGTTAAAGATTGAGGATGTGACCGCCAGGGTGGTGGTCACATCCTAATTGCACAGGAGGGAACTCCGCAGGCAATGCGGAGGTTCCCTCCTACTTTATGGTGGCGGATGGACTCAGGTCCGTCCGCCATCATAATCGCCCCCAAAGTGTGTGAGGCTAGGTAGACAACCTGTTGATGCTATTCCCTGCCATTCAATCTGTGCTCTGTATGCTCTGTATAGACACCAAACCTCCAAGAAAGGCAGAAAGAAGTGAACAAAGGAGTCAACTACAAGAGGTGAGTAAAAAATAAGAACGTAAAAGAGGTGATCTATTGCCCCATAAAGACAAAAAATAAGCAGAAAGTTTAAACATTTCTTTGATTCATGCCCATGGTCAGTGGCTCAGATAAAATGGAGAAACGGTGTCCTTCAGATGAAGAAACACTAAAATAACCTTTAACATTTTATGTTACGTGGATGTAACCCAAAGCAACTTCAATATATTGCTTTTTTAATTTTTTTTGTTGTTGTTGTCCTCATTTGCCATAACCTCCGACCACGAAAACTCGCCAACCACCACACGTGTCTGCCTTAGGTACTTTAGCGATCTATCCTCCGCCCTGACCTTTTCCAGACCCGATGTTTTAATGGGTGGGAGACCAGCCTCTTAAATGGTGTTTGTAGAAATACCCTCAGTAATGGGGAAATATGTTTCAATGTGTCCCTCCTGCGCAAAGGAAAAAGAGAAGAGTTAGAACCCAACCACCCACAGAGGATCCACTGCATGATGTCACTCAGGAGAGTTCTTAAGGATTTATTTTATTTATTTTTATTTTATAAAGTTTTATATAGGCCTATCAGCCCCAAAAGACAACCTGCTGATGATGAAACAGTCTTGTTGAGATGTTTAGTCGAGTTGCAGAGTTCTGAGCCACAATGAGGGTCCACACGTGTTACTGGCTTGCACTGCCATGGTCCATGCCTTTGCGAACAAAACAATGGCTATTAGTAGGGGTCGGCAGAATATGTTTATGCTCTCTGTCGCATTGGAGAAATTTAGTAATTCTAAATTACTCATGTAATGCAGAATTACTAATTAATTCTGCCGCCCCACCGCTGTAATTAATCAATGCTGTAATTGTGTTTTTAACTGGGCTGGAAGGGGAAGCACTCCCTCTAAACTGCAGTGATTTAAACATAGAGGGATTGCTATCTCTTCTAGCCCTTCTAGCCCTGTTTAAACCACTGCAGTTCAGTCCATACCCCTTGGTGCTCTTACATAAGTATGTAAGGTGCATACCCCTTTTCCCCCTTACATAAGTATGTAAAGGCACCAAGGGGTATCCATTCCAGTGCAGTGTATTCTCCTCACTGCCCTTACATACTTATGTGTGGGCAACGAGGGTTACGTGCTGTATTGCAGTCCAGTGCATACCCCTTGGTGCCCTTGCATAAGTATGTAAGGGCACCGAGGGGTATGGTACCCTTACATAAGTGTGTAAAGGCACCGAGGTGTATGCACTGGAGTGGATACACCTTGGTGCCTTTACATACTTATGTAAGGTCACTGAGGGGGTAAGAGCTACCGTGCAGTGCATACCCTTCGTTGCCCACACATAAGTATGTAAGAGCAGTGAGGAGAATACACTGCACTGGAATGGATACCCTTGGTGCCTTTACATACTTATGTAAGGGGGAAAAGGGGTATGCACTACCCTGCATACCCCTCGGTGCCCTTACATACTTATGCAAGGGCACCAAGGGGTATGCACTGGACTGCAATACAGCACGTAACCCTCGTTGCCCACACATAAGTATGTAAGGGCAGTGAGTAGAATACACTGCACTGGAATGGATACCCTTGGTGCCTTTACATACTTATGTAAGGGGGAAAAGGGGTATGCACTACCCTGCATACCCCTCGGTGCCCTTACATACTTATGCAAGGGCACCAAGGGGTATGCACTGGACTGCAATACAGCACGTAATCCTCGTTGCCCACACATAAGTATGTAAGGGCAGTGAGGAGAATACACTGCACTGGAATGGATACCCCTTGGTGCCTTTACATACTTATGTAAGGGGGAAAAGGGGTATGCACTACCCTGCATACCCCTCGGTGCCCTTACATACTTATGCAAGGGCACCAAGGGGTATGCACTGGACTGCAATACAGCACGTAACCCTTGTTGTCCTTACATAAGTATGTAGGGGTACTGAGGGGCCTGCACCGCACTGAAATGAATTCTGTCTGTGCCCTTAAATGCTTACGTAAAGACACCGAGGGATATACACTGCACTCCAGTGCATAGCTCTCGGTGCTCTTACATAAGTATGTTAGGGCTCTGAGTGGTATATACTGGCGTGGATACCCCTCGTGCCCTTACATATTCATGTAAGGTCACCGAGGATATGCACAGCACATTTCGGTACCCACTCTGCCCCTTCACGGAATTCAGTGGAATTTCGTGGCATTCTAATGTAATTCCTCAGAATGAAACCCAGCCAATTTTGTCCACCACAAGTTTGTATCGCCAACTCATGTAGAAAAAGTAAGACTTTGTGAAGCATCTTGAAAGTAAGAAACATACAGCTGCTGCTTTGCTAGCATGAGAAGAAAATGTTGTGTTCCAAGATTAAGCCTTTGTTTCTAGTTGAGCTCACAGGCCTGGGTGTTGGCCGACCTCACTTGGCCACCAGTTTGGGGGGCCATATGGAAGGTTGATTTCCAAAAAAGCGAACCTCTGTTTTTTCACCATTAAGTTTATGGCAATTTTCCCGCATCCATTTTGTAACATTGGACATACTACATATATTGAAGTTGCTTGGCATCTCCCATCTGGATGATGTAGGCATGGCATGAATTTAGAACCATCATAGGTAGGTTATTCCTGTATCTGTTTCCATTTGACAGATCCTTATAGTCATGCTGGCCTAAATCTCTGTAATCGGATGACTTGATGACGTACCTTTACAAGGTATTTAAAGACTTAATTGCACATTATTTTGGACTGTTCTGCAGCATTTACTGATGATGTCAATGTTGTGCAGTGCTAGTTTAGAACTGTGAAGCCTCAAGGGAGAATAGGTGAGGGAGCAGTTGGTGTCGAGGAATTGTTGCCTTGTAAATAAAATGAATGAAGGGGCATTCCAGTTTGTCTTCCGCTTCTGTGGTATATCACCAGGTGATGCAAAATGCTTTGGGGCAGATTTACAAGCCCCTTGCGTCACTATTGCGCCGCAACTTTTACACCGCCGCTGCGTCACAAAAGTGACGCAACGGCGGCGTAAAAGTTGCGACCCAATTACAACATGACGCATCTAGGGAGATCCGTCATGTTGTAAAGCCCTGCGCCATTCATACCTGAGCCAGGTATAATGTATGCACAGTGGGTGTCTCCATGCAAAAAGCCACGTAGAACTTGTGCAGTGAAATTTACAAGATTTCACTGCCTCATTCTATGACTTCACTGCGTCAAAATGTCTATGCCTGCTCAGACCAGACGTAAGGATTGACGCAGGGCATTTTACATGGGACCTACCTTTGTTTTCTGGCGCATTGCCGGAATTGCGTCACTGTTGTGACAAACTCCAACAATGCGTCACTTTTCCTCCAACAGATGCGTCAGAATTTCTGACGCATCTGTAATTCCTTGCATCATGGTGCACTGTATTGTAAATACAGCACATCCTTGGTTGCGCAAGGACATTTGGAGGTGACGCATCTATGCAGATGCGTCAGTTACTTGTAAATCTGCCCCTTTGTGTTTTTTTTTTCCAAGATGGAATGCTTGTTTGGGGTTCTGATTTAGAGAGGAGTGATGCTAAATTGGAAATGGTGCTAACTAAAATGGAACATGCATGATTAACAGTAAGCTAATGAAAATTGTAAATTAAGTGATCACATGGTGGATTACTTGGGTCATACTCTCTCAAGAGTGGTTCTAAAGCCTAAAATGGAATTGGTGGAAGCATAAGAATGTGCATCAACTCCAGAGAATAAAGAACAGTTAGATTCTTAACCCCTTGGCCATGGCGGTAATTCCGCTGCGGCGCTGGGGGGGTCCGCGCGGCGCCGCCATGCTCGTGACGGAACCACTCCGTCACGAGCCATGGGCGCACTGTGCTTGTGACGGAGTGGTTCCATCACGGCCCCGCCCGCTCAATAGAACGTCCGCGCAGGCGCGGAATTCCTGCAGCGTGGGTGGGGAGGCCGCGCCTTGACGGAACCACTCCGTCACCAGCACAGCGCATCCGTGGCTCGTGACTGAGTGGGTCCGTCACGGGCACGGAAGAGGTTAATTTGGCCTGGCCTGGATTTATGTAAAGTTTGCCGAACATTTTCCTGACAAGGTTCCTAGTATGTCAATTGATGAAGAAATTTGAGTGGCCTCCTGAATGTGCGTCTGACAATATCAAGAAGTGGATTGTGCAGGCAGTCAGTTTGATACAATTTGAACCAGAAGATAGAAGTATTGTGGTGGATGATGTCAGTGCATATGGTTTTGGGACGGTTTTAATGCAGGTGAGGGATGGGAATGAGAGGTTGGTGGAGTTTGCATCTCGCACATTGAAGGATGCAAAAAGTACTTACTCCACTATCGAGAAGGAGGATTTAGCCTGTTAGTGGGGCATACAACATTTTAGAAAGTGTGTTTGAGGCACATGCTTTGAACTACGTATGGGCCACAGACCATTGGTGGACGTGCTTTCAACGAAGGGGGTGAGAAAAGTTGCTCTGCTTATTGCTAAATGGTTGTACGTTTTACAGGAGTATGCATTTAATGCTAAATATCTACTGGACACTAAGCACTTTATTGCGGAGGTTGCCTTTGAAGACTGCAGACCAGACAGAGGAGGAAGAATGGGTTGTTTCTGAAATTGACCAAGCGTGTAGGGGTGCCATTTTAAAGGAATATTGGTTAAAGGCGTTAACTGATGATGAGCAATTGAAAGTTTTAATTCAGTTATTGCCTCAGATGAAGGTTCCTCATAAGGTAAATCAGTTTCAATAGAATGAGTTAAAGCTGTGGTGTCTGAGTTGTAAATTGTGGTTGGTATTGTAAGAAGGTGTGAGAGATTGGTGGTACCCAGACGTTTTCAACAGAAATTGTTGGAGTTGTTGCACGAAGGGCATGGAGGCATGTCGCCATTAAAGGAAGAGCCCGAGTTGATTTTTGGTTGCTTGAAATGGATCGCAAGGTCGAAAGGTCAGTGCGTAACTGTTATTTGTGACTGTAGTGATAAATCACATTGGTGTGTGGCTCTCCTATTATTACCTTTGAATTTGTCAAGAGAGTTTTGGATAAAGATGATATAGACATATGTGGTACAATTGTGTTTTTTAGTATGGAAGGGAAGTACGGCATAGTATTGGTGAATTATTATTCTAAATGATATGAAGTGGCTTTCTTGATGGAAATGAGGGCTTCTAATGTAATACATTTTTGTGAAGATATTTTTAGAGGAGAGGTGTGGAAGTAGTAATTACAGATAATGTTGCACAGTTTGATGCAGTAGAATTAAAAAATGTTCTAGTAAAGGAAGGTCATCAGCATATTTACACTGCTGTTTATCATCCCGAGAGTATGGTTTAGTTGAACACTTTAATAGTGCATTGAGTGAATGTGTGTAGTTGACTGTGTGCAATATCTTGGATTGGAGGCGTGAGTTATGCAATATGTTGTGGAACCACTAAACGTACTGTGACTGGTGAATCACAGTTTTTTCTATTAAAAGGAAGGGTACCTTGCAGTACAGTTATGACTGCATGGATGGAAATGGCAAATGGTGTGGGGTTTGATGAATACGAAATCAGAGAGAGGATCAGTCGCCACTAGGAAGATTATGTGGAAAGACATGATAAAAAAATGACACACATTCCCCCACATGCATCATTGTTTCATTTTGCACTTCCTAATTTGCGATTTTTAGGGAATCGCAAATTAGGAAATGCAAAATGGGATGCATGTACATTTGTGCAAAATATTTGAGAATCGGTAAAAATCGCAATTTTTACCGATTCTCAAAGATTATGCGAATTCCAAAGTGCGAATTCGCACTTCCCATTGTTTCCTATGGGCCAAAAGGCCCATAGGGATCAATGGGAAGGCTTTAACAAATTGCGATTTTCATTTTGAAAATCGCAATTTGTTCATGCATTTCATGGGTGCAGGGGGGGGTCCAAAGGACCCCCCCCTGCACCCCTGAAATGTATTTTTCGCATCATGTTACACACACACATGTCCTAAGGACATGTGTGTCCGTAACATGACTGCTTAAAAAAAGCATTTTTAAGCATTTTAAACCTTTTTCCAAATTTACCGAGTGGCTCAACCACTCGGTAAATTTAACCCCCTAATTGCGAATTCGCAATTTGAAAAATATTCATGCATTGCTTTTAAGACATCGCATATTTGCGATTTCTTAAAAGCAAATGCAATTTTAGAAATCGCAAAAATGATGCGAATTCTAAAATTGAATGATGCATTCCAAAAAGCTATTTTGGAGTCGCAAACGGCCGATTTTAAGGAATCGCACCGTTTGCGATTCCAAAATACTTTGATGCATGTGGGGGACTATTCCTAAGTTCAACAAGGGTGATTGGGTGAGAGAGCATCAGGAGTCTGACTGCAAGAAAGGATTTTCTGAGTTGTCAGATCTGCTGAAAAGGATTTATGTAAAGAGAAATGTGCTTATATTAAACAACAGGAAGAGGTGGAATTCCACAAAAGTCACAAAGTGTAGTGATGTAAACACATGGGTGGTTGGAGAAGTCAAGTCATCAGGGTTTTATTAACCGGGCCATATCCATATTTAGAGAAGTAAGGAGCAGCATAGGGTTTAAAACAAGACCCACAAGATTGCTTATGCGATTGATTTTAGATGTTGTTATAATATATTGTTGACTTTATGGTGATACTTGTTCCCTTTTCATGCATGCGCAAGGCTTAAAACAAGACCCAAGAGATTGGATGAATAGTATGTGACTGATTGTAGATGTTTTTATGAAATATTATTGACTGTATGATGTTTCTTGTTCTCTTTCCATGTATTCAACTTTGAGGTTAATGTTTTCTTTTCTTATGTTTATGTATTAGTTTTATTTATTTATTAAAGATAGGGTGATATGTTATGTATTGTTGAGAAGAGAGAATTGAATAGGGATTGATCACTACAGGACACTTTACCATAGGTTGAAATCTGAGCAATATCCCATAGCAGTATTCTTTTGAGAAAGCAGAAACAGGGCATCATGGTAGTTATAGTCATTTCAAAGACAACTTCCCAGCACTTGTAGTTCCGTGAGTTTGTTGGTCTGGTTCAGGGGTTCCCAACCCGTTCAATAAAGAATAGATGATTTAGGTGTCAGCAGACCGCAAATGACGAGTGTAGTGTGTAGGAGTGTTTTCGCATGAATCGATCGAGGAGAACACTATGTATTCGAGGATTTCGTTTGAACCTTCGGGTTCCATTTTGAGTGTGGCAGCCATTTTGTATGTTTGCCCTCACATAGGCCGATGACTGCGGCCGAACGAGTCTTTGGGACACGTACACCTTAGCTGACTTCTGAATGACCTGGCCGAACTGACTCCCTTGCCCGAGGCTGACCTCGCTGAGCCAGTTCCTTTTTAAGCAGCTGGTCAGAAAAAGATCAAAGGGTAGGACATGCCCGAGTTTATAGTACACTGCACCCACCTTTCTATCTTGCTTCCAAACTGTTTCTGTTCCTTCCTTTACGACATAATCACTGATTTGGGTTGAGGGTTTTATGATGGGTTTGTCTGGCCTGACTGAACAAGAATACTAGAATGTGCTTGGTCATTTCTGGTGGGCTGGACAACGGAAAGTAGGATTGTCGTCATACGCTACTTTCAAATTGTCACACTGTCATTGGTTAGTTTGTATGAACCCAATGTTAATTTGGAATGTTGCCTGAGGTTTGATTTTTGGCATAAAAGACCATGCTTCGCTCATTGAAATTGTGCAGTCTCTAGCGAACCACCCGTGTGTGCTTCGTAGATCTCTGTTCCTGGTTGCAGCCAATAAACTTTGGTCTTTGACGTCATCAAGAAGTGTCCAGTGTCTCTGTTTGCCAAGGCAGGGGAACTCGAAGGCATCGGGCGTTTTCCCTGACGCCGCTGGGTTCTAAAACCCGGTCCTTCACACTTGCAAAATTGTTAGTAGAACATACCTATGGGAATTATGTAGTTGAAATGGGAAAAACAATTACAATATGATGCGCATATGGGTAATGGGTTATTTTCTGTTGTAACACTTACAGGCACTAAACCATCACATGACATGTAATGGAGATTAATATCTTTAATTTTAAGTGCAACACAATACATTCACACAAACAATCCAAATGATCTGATACTTATAGTTTGAGGTTTCTGTGTTATGAAAATATGTGCAGAATACATTGTCAAGCCTTCAGGATATAGGATCTGAAAGACCTTTTCTTCAAGAGCATGAGTTGCACGGGGGGGTCTGGGAGAACCCAACCAGTCCTCTGGGCCTCCATGTGATGCTTGGAGGCCAGGGAACACACTCTCCCCTGCAGGCCATTCCATCTCTTCCTAAATTCCTCCTGTGTGTGCAGATTGTTAGCTACAGCATTCACTCTGTCAACTATTCTGGCACATAAATGCCTTTTCTGAGATAGGGGTTGTATTTTGAACTTGGTTCCAAACAATTGTCGGTCTACTCTTATGATTTCATTCACCATGACTGATACTTCTCTCTCAGTAAAAAGCACATATTTGGGGCTTGGCATTGTGCAAAGAACTATGTCTAAATTTAACAAAAACACAAGATAATAAATGAAAGAAGATAAAGGGAATAAAACAGGGAAAAGGAACAAAATAACCTCACTTAACTGGCAAAAGCTCTGCTAGAAAATGTTGGGTTGCAGTGGAATGGCAAAGTATTGTAGCCTAAAATAGAGTGTGTTTTATAGTGTGATATGCAGGTGTTTCCATTTAGCCAATGGGCATCAGGTGTATTCGACTAGCATTCATCCAATGGCCACAGTAATGGTGCATTATTGAGCGTGTTCCATGATGGACTCCCTTCATCAGGCAACCGCTGCTAGGACACCACCAAAACAACTGTGAAATCTCAGGGGGAACCTGATGGCGACAGAGTACTATTTGCCAGCATTGGAGTCTACCCCGGTGGCAGGATACACTCTGCCAACGGGGACGGTGAGTCAGCCTGCATTCAGCTAAATACAGCGGGAGAAAGATGATTGACTTGGCGGAGTTCTTGGGACCACCGCAGTGGTGGGATGTCTGTAAGACTGTTAAGATCTAAATCAGACCCTAGGTTTTGGTGTATCATCTGTGGCAGAACTGTTTCAAGACATCATTCAATGTATTATACAGCCTGTTATGACTGAGTTAAATTACAGAGATAACATTGGTTTTCAGAGCTACACAAAAAGGCATGATAAAGCTCTTCCACAAGTATGTCATTTACTTGCCAATGCAGATTTGACTTTGAATTTAGACAAGTGTGTGGTTCATAGGACAAGGCTGAAGTTCTTTGGCCATCTTTTCTGATGAGGAGTATGACACCAGATCTTGCTAAAGTGCAAGCAATGTCACATGCTGATCCCCACCAATAACAAGAACCCTGTACCCCGAACGTCGGATGTCACTGTGTTACTTGACGCTAATTGTTAATCAGCTGGAGAGAGCACAACTGTCAACCTCCAGGTAGGCATCCCCTCTTTTGTAGTTGGGTATGCTGAATGCGTCTCATCCGACAACAAATCTTTCCATAGATAAAGGAAATTCCCAAAAGGTTTCAACCTGACAGTCACACAGAGAAAACAAAGGTGTCTGCTCCACTGAGACAGTACACACAACCACACTTACTACCTGTGAAAAAATGTGTGATGAAACAGAATGACACCTCACGGGCGCACACCCTCAGGGCAAACGGCAGATGTTACCAACTTAAGACCCCTTTCTCATCATTGGTAGTCATTCTGATTCAGAAAAGAAGAAAAAAGTTCCAAATCGAGCAACTTAGCATGTGAAAAAGAATAAATCAAGTGCAAGCAGGGAGCACAAATGGTTGCTCCTCAGAGTGACAGAACAAGTCATTAAAATCACCAAGCACACCTGTGACACAATTTTTATTCTTAAATTAGGTGTGTTCTGATGAATTAAAAAAGTTCCTGGGACGATTACATGCGCCGGCAGAACCCCTGTATGATTGATGCAACAATCGCCAGGAGGAGCTTTTTAATCATTGAAACAGGCTTACAGACAGAGCCTTTCCTTTGTTTACCCCACCAGCCGGTATGAGATGACGTGGCTGGATGAGGTCCCAGAGTCATGGTGTCCAACCTTGGTGCAGTGACTAAGTGGTGAGCCCTGACGAATCTGCCAGAAGTTGTGAAGGCAGAGAAACATGTTGGCTGCAGGTATTGGTATGCAAAACTAAGCTACCAACCTTTGTAATTCATCAGAACACACCTAATTTAAGAATAAAAATTGTGTCACAGGTGTGCCTGGTGATTTTAATCACTTGTTCTGTCACTCTGAGGAGCAACCATTTGTGCTCCCTGCTTGCACTTGATTTATTCTTTTTCACATGATAAGTTGCTCGATTTTGACACTTTTTTCTTCTTTTCTGAATCAGAATGACTACAAATGATGAGAAAGGGGTCTTAAGTTGGTAACATCTGCCGTTTGCCCCGAGGGTGTGCGCCCGTGAGGTGTCATTCTGTTTCATCACACTTTTTTTACAGCTAGTAAGTGTGGTTGTGTGTACTGTCTCAGTGGAGCAGACACCTTTGTTTTCTCTGTGTGACTGTCAGGTTGAAACCTTTTGGGAATTTCCTTTATCTATGCAAAGATTTGTTGTCGGATGAGACGCATTCAGCATACCCAACTACAAAAGAGAGGATGCCTAACTGGAGGTTGACAGTTGGGCTCTCTCCAGGTGATTAACAATTAGCGCCAAGTAACACGGTGACATCCGACGTTCGGGGTACAGGGTTCTTGTTTTTGGTATTGATTGAGTGGAGGGCTTCCCTGCTCTAAACCCCCCCTTTTCCATCTTGGCTCCATGTTGAAATATACATGCTGATCCCCCACAAGATATTTCTATGTGCATTCATTTCTTTGCATGCCAGTTGCTGTTCCAGATAGATACAAGACTTTGCCACTATGAGTACGTTGAGAGACTTGACGAAAAAGAATGTTTCATTCCATTGGTCACAGGAAATTGAGAAAAAAAATGTAAATAAAATAAGCCATTGGGAATGCTCCTGAAAAGTCATATGTCAAACCAAAGCTTCATTCAGAGGTTGTGGTTAACGCTAGTCTAGTCGGGTTAGGTGCTATCCTTGCACAGCGGACACCCATAGGCTAGAAGGCATATTGTGGCATATGCAAGAAGATGTTTGTCCCAAATAGAGTGTGCTTACATTCAACCAGAAAAAGAAAGTTTAGCCGTGGTATGGGCTTGCGAACATTTCCATGTATTCCTGTATGGAAAACCTTTTATGATGGTAACTTATCTTCAAGCTTTACTGACTATATTTGACAAACCAAAGGCCAAAATGCCTCCTCTGATTGAACGATGGGGACTACAGTTACCAGAGTATAATGATACCATTGTACATCATCCAGGGAAGGATCAGAGCCGTGCTGACTACTTTTCCAGAGTGCCTACACAAGGTCACAGTACTCCATCCAAGACGGCTGAGGCCTATATTAAATTCATTGTAAAATTAAACTCACCAGCTGCCATTTCGTTATTCGAACTCCGCGAAGTGACAAAAAGACTCTGCCAAGCTACATGGAGTTCCAAGAGCGGCGGAGTGTGGTACCTTGCATCATTCACACTGATTTTTAGTTCTGGGTGTTTGTCCTGCACTGTAAAATCAGTGCAAAGGGCAGTTTGCACAGCGCAAGAGGGTGCTGCTTCTTTCTGACACTCAAGTAGAAGTTCTACTCAAGCTGTAGCTTCCTCAATGCAAACAGAAGGTTTCTCAATGCGAAAGATACCATCCATCCGTGACCGCCCGTGTTTAAAAACCTTGCTGGGAAGTGGTCTAGACCATTGAGTTTTTCATACCTCCACAAGCTCTGCTGGGTCTGAAACATCAGAGACTGCTGTCGGTTCTACACTGTTGACGCAGATACTGGACATTAGTGATGTCACGTCCCAGTTTCCCAGAACAGAATCAGGCCAAACAATTAAAGTGGCAAAACGATTGCTTGAAGAGATTTAATTGTATATGTCGATCTATATTTAGTAAAATAAAATATATTTTTATTTCACAGAGGGGGGATGTAATGTCTTTTGAGTTTGAAAAGATGGAACTAAGAGCAGCAAGTGCAGGTAAGAGGGGTGGGGTGGTGGGTGTCGGGGGGGAGTCAACAGACGAGAAGTCGGCGATGCGGCGAGTGCAAGCAAGGTAAGTGGTTTCCTTTTTTTATTTCACTTTACCTCATCTGTCGACTCCCCCGCAACACACCACCCGCCCCACCGTTCTTACGTACACAAGCTGCTCCTGGCTGGAACCCTTTTGTCCCTGATGGAATGAGACATCAGAAGATTGTTGGAAATACTGTTCTGCTTAGATGTAACAAGCCTCATTGAACAGACATATGACGCTAAATTTGAGATTCTCCACAAGGCATACTACACACTAAGTAAAGTGCATAACACTGAAACAACCAATAGTCATTAGTGCCTGAGATTCCAGGCCACACAGGCAATCTTTATCCATCTTGTCTGGCCAGACAAGACCGATAGCGTCTGCCTGTGTGGCATGGTATCTCGGACACTCATGACTATTGGTTGTTTCAGTGTTATGACACCGGGACAAATGCAACGCCAGGCTGCTCCCAGCAACCCTTGGACTCTCTATTAAAATCTACCTGTTCTAGGAATTTCTTAATGTCTCAGTCCATATACACAAGTGGGGGCTGACCAGACATACATCAGCAGTATATTCAAATACAGTTTGTGTGGGATAGACCACTTCATGGGTGTTTGATATGTAGCAGAGCTGCAGGTCATATATATGTCATTTTTGCTGAATGTGTTGGGTATCATGAAAGTTTGTTGTGTTCTATCTCTTGTCATTTTTTTAACTCCTTACGCAAGCAGTAGGGACAAATGGAAAGATATTTGCACATTGCAGATGATATTTGTATTGATAAATTACAGCAAGATGCAACAGATTTGTGAAATGGCATGAGTTAAATGTTGGATTTATATAGACATAAGATCTTTCCTGCCACAGCCGTATCTTCAAAGATGAAAATGACAATATGTGTTTCATTAGCTTATGAGATAATCTACAAACCATATGTGTGCACATATGTACCATTTGGAATTACCAGTTCTAATTATTTACAACACAATCATATATATCAAACCGCTAACAAACACTCACAAAGCCAATAGGTCTGACTTGTTTTAAACATTAGATTGGTGTTAGGTGATATCTCTGGCTGCAAAATGAAGGAGAGACCGCTTTTCTTTTCTGCAGCAGTCACTCTATTTGATGGCAGGAGTACAGCATGTGTCAGAGTGTGGAGTTGTGCATTTCAATTAAGAAAAAAACAAGGTCCTGACCTTCTCCACTGTGGCACTCTGTGACTTTGATTATAGGTTCTGGGGTCTTGATGCCACTGTGCTCCTTGAGAAATGGAGCAGCAGTTTTTGATCCTAAGCTTTTTTGGGAGTCGAGCTGAAAGGGCGAAAAACACAGGTGAGAGACAGAAGCAGGGAGGGGGGCAGAATCTGAGATAACTGAGTTTGGGGGAAGCAACAGGAGGGTGGAGAAGCAACAGAGGGGTGTGGGTGGGGAGAAAGAGCACAAAGGGCACTGGGAGGGAAGAAAACTAATGGAGAGAGAGACCCAAGCAGAGTGGGGGAAGAAAAGATAACAGGCGAGAAGGCAATGGGAGCAGGTGAAGGAGATACACGTGAGCAAAAGAGAAATCACAACACACAGAGCGGAGGGGGGAAGGAAAGCACAATAGGGAGACAGCTGGGACACACATGCACTCTTATGGAGTGCCTAAATAAAAAGAAAAAGGTAGCACCTGAAAAATGAGTAGTGAAAGAGCACAAGTAATTTGTAATGCTCCACTAGGGACAAACATAAGAGGAGGGAAAGCCCAAATAAGCTATCAAATAAGAAGCAAGCAAATGAGAGTGTAATTGAAACCAACCAATGGTAAGCAATGGGCAGACTCTAAGCCCACTGCAAGTTTACAATACTTCTAGAAACAGACAGTGCATGTGCTGTCATGCAGGCAAGACCTAAAAACTAATATGGGAAGAGCATCCAGATACATTTGCTTTTTTGCTTCGTAATCCAGTTTGAGAAGATTTCTGAGTCATGGTGCTTGAGCTCCACCTCTTTGCAGATGGTGTACTACATGTCATTACCGAGCAGAAAATGACAGGCATGGATGGACTCACAGATACCCTCAGGGAACCAGAGACCCCTCCGATTCATAGGGAACAGAGATTTTGATTCTCAAGTTTATCAGCTACTATATCCAGCTGGAGTACATTAGGGATACCTACTCTGAGGACACCAGAACAACTGACGGTAGTCATGCTGGCTCCTGTGTCTGTCAAAATCTCTACTCTCTGCCCTTGATTGTAACCACTCTGCCTGTACTCTTTAATGTTGCTAGGCATATGGGACTTTGGCACCATTTCTCCATCACCCAGGGTCACTAGGGTAACCTCTGTACTCCCCCCCATACTAACTGGGGCCACCTCCTCCACAAGCTGTACAAAAGCCAGCCCGGATGTCTGTTCACCAGTGGGGGGCTATGCCCTCTTAGGACACATGCATCACCCTTGAAGTGCTTGACCTATGGCACTCTAAGGCTTGAGGGAGAACTGATTGTTTTGATTTTTCTTTCCCCTGCTTTCTTCTGGTGGGACCCTGGTAAACCAATTGGCGATCCAACCCCCCACCTCAGATGCCTTCTTGGAAACTCTGGTGCTGTCCCAGAGGTTCGCCTCCTTCACAAGCTCTTTTGGATCAGTGAGCTTGCTGTCAACAAGGTGTTGGCACAGCTCCGTGTAACATGTATTGAGAATGTGCCCTCTCAAAACAAGATTATACAACACAGGAAAATCATTCACTTTGTTGTTCTGCAGTCAGCCGCTCAATGCCTTACTTGAATAATCAAGGAAATCAACCCTGTCTGGTTTGGGACTATCTGACCGTCCCTAAACCTCATGCAGTCCTTCTCTTGGGTAACTCCAAACTTGGCAACAAAGATGGTTTCATATGGCCATACGTCATGCTTCATATCCCTAGTAGGAGTGGGATTGTCCTCCCTACGGTAGGCATTAGGCCTGGACGGTGTTAGCAGAGTCACGCTCCGTGGAGCTCCATGAATTGGCAAAGAACTCCACCATGTTAATTGGAGTTCCACGAGGTGTGGAGTCCAGTACGTCGCTCTGTTCATGTTGATTTTTAGAGCCAGAAGTTTCTCCAGTGCTGTAAAACCAGCTCGAACAGCATCACGCAGAGCGCCAGAGGGCACTGGTTCTTTCTGCCACTAGAGTAGATTTTGTACTTGAGCAGCAGCTTCCTCAGCACGAGTGGTAGCTTCCTCAACACAAGTGGCAGCTTTCTTAATGTGAGTGGTAGCAACCTGCAGCAACTGCCCATGTTCAGAAATCTTGCCAGGAGGTGATCTAAGGTGGGCTTTCTCTCACTCGCCAACTTGACGTTGGCTAGCCGAGCTGAGTTTTTTAGAACTCCACACTCTGGCGGGGCACGCAAAACTTTGCAAACTACACCAGCAGAGCAGAATTCTTTGCCCACCCCTAGTAGGCATATGCTTCCAGATACTCACCCCTGAATTCTTTACTTGTTGGTATAGTCCCCTATCACATAGCTAGGCACCATGTCTTTATGAATGTGGAGCTTTTTATCTCCATTGGACACTGCGCTATCACCGCCACCATTATTGACAGAAGCTATTTGTTTTGCCTTGAGTTCCAGCTCTTTGAGGCTCCTTTCATGAGCCAGTTGCTCTAAAGCAAGTTTTCCCTCCCTGGCAGTTTCCTTTCTGCTAATGCTCTCTCAGCTGCAGCCTTTTTCTCCTCTGCCTCAGACGTCTCTTCTCTGCTTCCAGTATGAGTCTGGCCAGCTGCAGTTTGAACTCTCTCTCAGCGTTCCTGTCCTCCAGGTCCTCTGGGGACATGCCATTGGAAGATATACTGCTCCTTGGCCTGGAAAGGGGCACCACTCCTGTGGGCATGATGTTCCCTCCTTCCGAGTGCTGCAACTCAAGACCTGTGCCCTGATGCAATGGATGCGAGGAAGCATTTTGCATACAAAAAATTGCAAGATGCAGGAACGTGTATTTCATATAGTAATGTATAATTTTACATCATTTGGGGGGATTTGGAAAACTTTTGCAAAAGAAATGACATGTATTTCACCCAGGCTTTTTATCCATGCACTCAGCAACTCATGCATTCATTAATCCATGCACTCAATCTTCCATGTAATTGTTTACCAACACACAATCAATGAAATGGCACTTTCTTGTGTAAGAGTCAGACCTGCTGGCTTCTCCTGTGCTTGTTATTAAGTGTTAGCTCAGCCTTAGTTTGAATGTATCAAATGCAGACAACCTCATGAACCAATGGCTAATCATTTTAAGTAATCCCAGTCTATTTTTGTTGGAGTTGAAGGCTTAGTTCAAGTCTATTTTTGTGAAGGGCATTGCTGTGTATTCAGTCTATTTGTGTTGCTTTCACAGGCTGTGATGTTCTTCTTCTAAGAGTCTGACTGTGTGAAATTATCAAAGTCACCACAGAATACACACAGCAGACAAAACCCACACTTTGAAAAAAAGTCTCCTCTCATTTAGTAATAAGATTTTTCACTATGTTCGCCCTTTTGTCCCTGTCAGATAACATAATTGACAGTAATCGTAGCCACATTAACAAATTTGACTAAATGGATAATTTTATGCAAAGAGGCTGAGGCAATGCACTATCACACCTAACACCTTTTTGGGATAAATTAATAATAGGTCAAAGGGGTGCACGGAACCGGAAGACCAGCCCCACTCAACTTCCAATCAGGAAACATCCTTAAATATTTACAAATTTAAGTGGCCCGCACCACAATTCAATTAGCTTATGACAAGCTTCATTCATAACATTTCAGCTCAGTTGTTATATATAGTCCCCAGAATCTGTCATGTTTGTTTAGAAGATACTTCTTTATTCACATTCGTCTCCTTTAATTATTAAAAAAGTATCTTCTTTACTTCAAATGTAGCCTACTTGTGGCTACATTTAAAGTAAAGGAGAGATTTTTTTTAAATAAAATAATAAGGATGTCTCTTCTAAAAAAAACATGACAGAGTGTTTGGACTATATCTTACAACAATGCTGAAATGTTATGAATGAAGTTTGTCATATGCCAATTGAATTGTGGTGCTGGGCCATTTAAATTTGTAAATACTTAAATACATTTAATCATATTCTTAGATCAGTAAAAAAATTAAAGCAATGCTTTGTCAGTACCCTCTTCCAGGGAAATTTGGTACAGCTAATTATGCAAAATCGATTCCCCAGGAGTGCCTGTCACAAGAGAAATGGTCAACTTCTTCTCTGCAAGGGTACACACATGATTTCAGCTAAGTATCGGTCGCCTTACCAGGTCAGGCGTGGTATTCCAAGATACATTTATGTTTAAACCCAGAGGCTAGAATTCCTGGGTTTGAGGTATTTTCTTTCATTTGAATATTTTAATGAATTGAATGCCATTTGTGAGTATAAACATGTGGCAATGTTTGCTTTTTTTACATGTGTGCTTGACATAGACTTACTTTCTCTTGGTTTATTTGTTGACTTGCTTCTTGATGTATTGCCTTGTGTAATATATTAAGTAGAAACATGTGCTGGATATTAATGTAGGACTTTGAAAGGTCATTTATTTTGTGAAAGTCTTTTGCCCATATTTTCATGTGCGGCTATAGGCATGTTTAGATGTTTGAAAGAGCTCATGTCATCAATGCTAAAACATACACAGTTGTACTGTTTGTTATTATAGCATTTGTATAGTGGTGATTACCCTAATGTGGGGCACTGAAGCATTTGTCCACATAGGTAGTAGCACTCTACACTATTTCGGTGAGTGGTTGGAAGAGTATTGTCTTTGTTGTGAGCCTATGTGTGTTTCCATGACGTGCCTGGTGGCCACTGAAGCACAGTTATTGTGTTATAGGGTACAGTCAGGGCCGGACTTGCCATAGCGGGCAACGGGCATTTCCCCGGTGAGTCTCCAGGGTGGGGGCTGGTTTTGGGCCCGGGGACGTTATTGTTACAGGGCCGCTTTGGCAGCATAGCTGCAATATTGGCCCCTGAACAAAATCGGCTGAACCCCCGACCCCCGGGGGCTGCCGAGCACTTTGCCAGGGCCAGTTTTGGTTTCCAGTCCAGCCCTGGGTGCAGTGCTGGTCACAGTGATAGAGGAGGCAGTGTGAGAGAGGCAGACAAACATTTTTATATTATGTGTTTTACTGGCATCTGTGATTAGCTCAGCAGCTCACTTTATTGTGTTGTAGTTTGTAGTTTATGTTCTCGATCCTTTTTTCTATGCTGTATATGGCAGGAGCCATCCACTCTGTAATCTTATGGCTCTCGTATAGGTGACAGGCATCAATAAAAAGTTAATGGGGATCAGAGATTTGTTTCACACACTATGAAGGGGTGAGAGGCAAATCTCTCTACTCCGGCCTCCCCAATCATATAGCACTAACACATCAGGAGGAGTAGCGAGCAGTGTTGAAAAAGTGGCATGTGCTCTGTAAGAAAATACTGCCCTCACTCACAAAGTTGTGACATGCTTCATCATTGGGCTTGCTTATAATACACCCCTGCTCTGACCAATGCCTGGGGTGGAGTATAGGGGAGGGGAAGACAATACACACATAAAAAAGAAATTATATCTCAATATGCTTTGGGATCACCAAAAGAAAGTGCAGTAAAGATATAAAACTAGCTCAGTGCTGTCTTTGTGCAACAATTTATTCCTAGACCCACCGTCTAGGTCTAAAAATGTGAAGGATGGTGGTGATAGGAGAAGTATCAAGAGTTCCTTCACAACTTTGTTCGGTCGAAGTTTCGAAATGTTTCAGCCGTCTTTAAAAGTGCCCACAGTGTTTGGTCACACCGGCATTCTTCAGGACCAATTGGATCCATAGTGTTATATTTACCCTCCCTACCAAGTAGGTAGTGTTAGGAAACTGTGATTTCCAAGCGGACGGTATCCCTACGTAACGTATAACTGGTTATCAAGTCTCATCAAGAACAATGCCTAAAATGGTGAGTTATTGGGAGAGGCCCCCTGTTGTCAAACTTTCATCAAGGGTGGTCCTCTGCCGTGGACTGTTTCCGCAACTTGCCGTGAAGATCAGAGATTTACCCAGATAGACTGCACTACATACTTTCTTTATATTATCACAATTATGAGATGAAAAATGAAGAGATTTGTCAAGATGGATTGTGTTATTTTCATGCTGCTTGTCATTGTAGGATGTCAGTGCTCAGAATGTATAACTTTTTGCGACCTACATTGTGGACTATATTAACTTCTTCCAATTTGGGGAAGACCACTTTGATCTCTTCAGATCTGCCTCATTAGTTTTGAGTGTTTAATTAAGAGCACTGGTATAGCCTCTGTTGGTGCCATACAGTTGCCACCAAGGTTCCACCGGCCATGTAATGCATTAAATGGCTGATAAGAGATCAGGCAAAGAAAAGGTATGTGGCATGATATTGTAACATGGATGATTATATTAAACATATACTAGGAGGATCATCTTAAAGTCCAGATTAACTGCCTTTCATCTTGTGGTTAGAGGTAGAATGTAGGGTAAACAAAGCTTACTCTGTTTGGGGAGTTTGCGTGAGAGCTATGGTGAAAGTTATTATGCAGGTTTCGGGTCTTCTGGTCCAGATTTGACACCGTTCATTTAAGTGCTGAATGGGGATGTGTAGCTATTGTATTCCATCCTTATTTTGAGGTCATTGCGAAATTATGTTGGTTGCAACTCCCCAGGTTGGCTTAACTCCCCTTGGTTTGCTGTGTTGGTCTGTAATGTTCCATAGCTCTCGACTGTACTTATAGTGGTAGATGGATTATTTTTTCTTGCTTTTGTCTCAGGGTTAGGTATTAATGTAATTATCATATGTGCAACCAGGTTTACAGCTCTTTCTGAACATTAAATTCTCCTGGGTGATTCAAATCCTGGTGAGCAAGTAATTCCAGAGATCAGGGCTTGTACTGAGAAAGCAGAACCTTCTGTGGATTTCCAATTGTGAGGTGGATGGCAATCCAATCCGTGGTGCTAGCAGGCCACGCAATTCCCTATTTTGTTTGTATTGTTTAAATATAATTTGAAGGCATAGTGGTCCATTGCCCTTTGAGGCTCTGTGGATGATGAGAATGGTTTGAACCTTGAACGCCTATTTACAGGTAGCCATCGAAGTGTTTGCAGGGTTGAGGTTAAGTGTTTTTGGGTCTTCATCCATCATTTTGAATTCAATTAATTTTGCGTATTGTAAAGCATGGGGTTCCAAGGTCTAGCTATTGGCATAGTCGAGCTTTGAGATCTCTAGGGTGAGGATAGCTTATATTTTTTGTTGATATCCAAGATCCTGGAATATGTGTCACATATTTGTTATCGTGTAGAAGGTGCTCCTTGTGACCTAATTCACATGTTGTATCAGGGATATATAAGCCAATGGTTACTCTTGGGTTTCTCAAAAGCAGTTCCCTAAATGTGAGCCGTGCAAGGATCCCATATCATCCATCCAAAGAATGTTAAAGGGTTGAAACAAATAGAAGAAGTGAAAGGAAGGTCTCATTGAATAAGAAGCATGCAAATAAGACTGTCCCACCAATGCTAAGTGATGGCCTACCACAAAACCCACTGTAAGTTTTGTATTTTTCGTAATTGGTCTTTTCTACAATAGACAGCTAAACGTCTTCGATAGGCTGTCTGTATCCGAAACCTGAAAGGCAGAGTTACAATAGTGCAGATTACTGAAATATTATGATGCAGATGGAGAAAGATGGTTACAGGGCAACACTTAAGAAACAGATCATGAAGAAAGAGAATTATATAATATTATGGGTACGTCCCCGATTCCAAGTATAGTGTTAAATTGTGTTCCCTTTGCAAACTGGATTTTGAGCAGAAATCAGACTTCTGAGTGGCATGATAGTCATATTTGTCCTGACAGATTATTATTATTTTTTAAATGTTTTTATTGAGTTTTAAAAGAATAACCACATGCATAAAAAGAAAATAAAACAGACCACATTTTCAGGTATCACATGTGTTTGCTCACATAAGAGGGCGGAAATGCACAGTTTAACGAGGATTGGGCTGGCCTGCTACAATAAATCAACATACTAAACAACGTTGGACATGCATGACCGGATTGGTGTCACTACAACGCATGCTTTTACATCGCATGCCTTTACAACGCGGTTTTTACCACGCAGTCCATTACAACGCATAATGCTTTTAGGCGCTGGATAGTGAATTATTTAATTTACTATTCCAACTCCAGTCCCCGTGGATAGCAGGGAAGGTGTTGGATAGTAAATTAAATATATTCCCTATCCTAGAGCGCCCCCCAGCGCAATGCGTTGTAATGGTATGCGTTGTAATGGTTGCGATGTAATGGTAGTGCGTTGTAAAAAATGCGTTGTAAGTGATGTTCCCCGCATGACCACGAAACCAGCCTGCACAGACTGGGAGTCAGAATAACATTTCACAGTGCTATGACATCATAGTCATTATCAGCGAGATAAGTAGTGCTCTCATTAGGTCCATCCGCACATCCCTCCTTCTGGGCTTGTCCTGACAGATTTCACCAGACAAAATATGGTAAAATGTGTGGGGGGAAATCAGAAAAGGAAGGCGAAGCATGATGAATTTGGTGTGATAAATCGTAGCCGCTACACATCAAGTCAGTACTTTTTAGGGGCACCCCACTTTTTCTGTTTAGGTGCGGAAGGTTTAGTATCTACTTATGAACCCACCCGTGTGCATATGTGAAGAAAGTCACGGGCCCTATGGAAAAAAAGTGATTCTTACCAGTGCTAAGTTAATTAACCATACCACATTTAGACCATTTTAGGCTGAATGGTCGACATGTTTCATTGCCACTTCACTTTTTGGCAAATTCATCAGGGCACGGGGACCCCATTCCACCTTAAAGACGCACCGGACCTGCAGGTTAAAAGAAATAATAAGGGACAACATGCAGTGTTGTGTAGTTTCCACTAATCCGTAGGACCTACACATTTGTGGGCAATATAAACTTTGGGTGTGGTTATTAGACTGATTCCTTGCACCTCCATAGTATATGCTGCCCTACAGGCCAGATAACTCACAGTGCCTTGATAAGCCCCCCTAACCCAAACAAGGAATGAATGGCTTCTGGCATCCACTGAACATGACAACCCTGACCCCTCAGGTATTGTAGTAACAGATCTACAACCCTTCTGCTCAGTTACCGGTCGCAAACGGGCAGATTCGTAGATTCTGCCCCTTTACGACCAGTATTTTTGCATTTGGGAGGCATCATCTGAAATACAAAATTTGTAATTTAAGTAATCGCTAAATTTGCCATTCCTTAAATTGCAATTGCATTTAAGGAATCGCAAATTGCGATTCCTCAAATGCATTGCATTATCAAAAAAGATTGCGATTTCGCAAATAAGAATCGTAAATAACCATCCATTCCAAGTTGATGGTAATTTGCTAAAACTTTAAAAAATGCACAAAAGTGCATTTTTTAAAATTCCATGTTGCCCTTGGGCCATGTGTGTGTGCAACATGTGGTAACATGTGGTAACATGCCAATTTCAGGGGTGCATTAGGGTGTCCTTTTGGCACCCATGAAATTGCATGCGCAATTTGCGAGTACCTATTTGGTACTCGCAAATGCAGTAGCATAAGCAATTGCTCAGTTTGATGCATGTGGCCCTTAGTATATAATGTAGTTACCATGTGGCCCCCTACCAGCAGGCCACATGCAGGAGTGAAGGGAGAGGTTTCCACTCAGTCGCCTATAAAACAAATGTAGAAGTTGAGTTAAAAACTTAGCGACCCTTGCTTAAAATTAAGTGGTTAATCAGTAAGTGATGACAAAAACTTGAGGTTTTTCTGTGCACCTCAAGCTACATTACACTATTCCATTTATCAACTAAATACCTGCTCAACCATTTTGTAAATGTATTGTTGACTGCAGGGCACCCTTTTTGCTTGTTTTTTCCCTCAAAGGTTCCGCTTTGATGAATAGTGATAAATCCCAGTCCTGCATCTCAAGCGTCATTCTCTTTTACAAAAATTCTAAACTGCAGACATATAATACATGTGTAAAACCCCCTCTCTGGAGATATTTGCTTGGAATAGATCTGGTTAATACCAGAGAGTGGTTAAATGGCGTAAAGTGGGGTTGAGTGGCATAGAGTGGAGTAGAGTGGCGGAGAGTGGAGTAGAGTGGCATAGAGTGCCATGGAGTGACGTTAAGTTGAGTGGAATAGAGTGGAGGGGTGTAGAGTAACATAGAGTTGTGTTGTAAAACACAGTGGCATAGAGTGGGCTGACACAGGGTGGAGTGGAATAGAGTGACATGGAGTACAATGTAGTGGATTGGCACAGAGTGGTATAGAGTGGAGTGTCATAGAGTGGTGTGGAGTGACGTACAGAAGTGTAGCATGGTGTAGAGTGCAAGGGCGGAGGGTGGAGTGGCTAGAGTATAGTGGTGTAGGGTGGTGTGGCATAAAGTGGCATTTGTGAAGTGGAGTGGCATACAGTAAAGTGTCATAGAGTGGGGTTGAGTGGTGTAGAGTAGACTGGCTTAGACTAGAGTTCAGTGGTTAGAGTGGAGTAGAGTGGCATTAAGTAGAGTGGAATAGGATATAGCGGCATAGAGTTGTGTAGATTGGAGTGGCATAGAGTGCCATTGTGTGAAGGGGAGTGGAATGGCAAAGAATAGAGTGGTGTAGTAGAGTGGTGTAGAGTGCCTAGAGTGGCCGTATGTGGAGTGGCATAGAGTAGGAGTGGAGCGGCGTGGAGTGATGTACAGGAGAGTGGCATAGAGAAGGATGGCATAGAGTAGAGTGGCATTGGGTAGAGTGGCTTGGAGTGGAGTGATGTGGCATAGAATGAAGTAGGGTAGAGTAGACTGGCATAGAGTGGAGCGAAGTAGAGTGGAGTGGTGGAAAGTGGAATAGAGTAGAGCAGAGAGGGGGTAGAGTAGTACAGTTGTGGGTGTAAGTAACTATATGGTGAAAGCAAGATAAATATGAAGCTGCATGCCTGTGTTGAATGTAGGTAAGCACATCAAGGAATAATACCAAGTGTGTTGCAAAAAGACCATGTAAAACAAAGAAAAGGAAGAACACATGTACTTGGTCCATGCTCCACTCTGGAGTTAACACAAGAATGGTAGGAAAGCCTATGGGAGCTAAGCAGTCAAAACATTGCAAATGAGGATGACAAAGAAAAAACTAATGGCATGCTCTAAGCAGGTTCTAAACCCACTGGATTATAAACAATTCATATGGCAGCATAGCACATGCACTGTGTAGGCAAGACCTTAAAAAGGGGTCTGTTGGAATCATGAGGAACAAGAAAAAAAAAGTGAAGAGGAAGGATAGAATATTAGAAAGTAGTGTAGAAAGGGAACAGTCAAGCAAGGTTAACAAAAGCAGACTAAAGAAAGTGAAACAAGGAGGAAATAAAGGAAAGGATGACAGGCATTAGAGGGGAGAGCAGATTAGAAAGGATTTTAGACAGACAAAGAACTGAAATAAAATAGAGAAAGCAGGCTGACAAAATGAAATTAGTAAAAAAAGGAGAATATAAAGAGATAGGAAACAGATTAGGAAGGCAAATGCTTGTTTGATGGAGTCAACGAAATGCTCTCAAAGATGGAAAGGTAAGGAGAAAGAAAAAAGGTGAATGGGGAAGAAAGTATGACAGCGAGAGAACATTTTCTGCACAGAAAAAAAAGAATGACGGGAAAAAAAGAGGAAATAGGGAAGAGAGAGATAGGCAAAGGAAACCAAAGATACAAACCAAAGAAAGAGAAAGAAAAATGAGCATGACCAATGGGAGGAAGAAATAAGCAGAAAAGTGTGGCGGAGAAAAAGAGAAAGGTGTCGGCCGAAACATACAGAGGGTAATAGAGAAAGTAGCAGACAGGGAAAGTGACTGAAAAAAGGGGTGTGGTGAAAATAAGAGATGAATGACTATGGGCGAGATGAAGGTTATAAAGCCTGTTTGACTACAGCCTGGGTCCCATTGCGCACAACAACAATTCCTTTTCAAATAAAATAAACTATTTATTTAGTCATTACAGCGTGAAAAAGAAAATAACTTGTGTGTTAGAAATATAGCGGCTCCTTTGTGGCCAGTAGAGACCCTCGCTGGGTTCGAAGGAATCCTCGGGTTAGACTTCAGTGGCAGACAGACTGTCTTTGTTGCGCTCCCTGTCCCTCCTGCTGCGGCGAGCTATGTGTGGAGCAGGACTGCGGGCGGGAGTCCCCCTGAAACCTTAGACCGCCCCACAATACTAGCGCTTGGAAAAAGGCGGGGTTGCCGAACCTAATTCAAAACAGGCGTCCATTAGCACAAAGCACGGCGCTGGTGGCACCGGCACCCAACCCCCTGGAGAGAGTACACACAGGGCCGGGGCAGTGCCCCCAACGGGGTCATGTGATCCCGCGGAAACGGGTCTGGCGATGGTTAGGCCTCGGTGTGAAGACTTGAGCCATTATTAACAATAATAATCCGTTTCAGTGTTTGAAAAATACACAAATGGGCATGTCACACAATCGGCTACTCATGGGCGGCATTCCTCGCGCTGCGCCGCGGCGCCGGAGATCTGCGCGCGGACGGCGGTGTGTGAACAGGCCTCGTGCCACGGGGGTTCTGCGCGCTTTATTGGGTCCGTTTACTGATGCGAGGAAAAATTGGCAGTGCGTCACCTTTCAAACTAACATGGCGTCGGCTCCGAAAGGTACACAGACATCTAAGAAAAGTGTAACAAGAGAACAAGGCTTGTTTTATTATCTGTGGTTTATTATGCAGTGAAAGCACACTCTTGTTTTATTGTATTAAATTGCGATAATCTAATAAGGTAACTATGCCTCGCATTCATCTGTGTGGGGTGATGGTTTGCATTATGCCCTAGAATTTAGTGAAGTCCAGCCAGGGCTACCAATTGTTGAGAGAATGACCATTCGTCCGTAATTTACACGACAGTCCATTATTTTAGATTTACTCTGGCACGGCTTACTCTGGCTGCTAAGAGGAATATAGAGGGTCATATTTACAATCAAATGTCCGAGCGCACACATACACCACCAAATCAACCAGTTCTTCTTCTCATAGTTTACCACCTTCAGCCCAAAATCTCATTTGAAGAAGACATTTCACCATTTTGCATCACTTTTCCATTCAAAACATCCAAAATCTTTGAAGCTGACTATCATGCCTCTGACACACCCTCCTAAAGATGAGAGTGAGACCACATATTCACCATCCTTGACACACCACCAGACAGACGGACACAGAAGAAGAAGAGCATTTCTGACAACCATGTGAGGATTTTGTCCCAAACCCAGGTACTATGGTGGTTCATACAGCTTGCCAAATATTGTTAACCAGTTGGCCACTGAAGGCCCGTGACTATATGAAGCAAACACTTTGACAATGCTGGAAAACTGGTGGCAGAGGGCAGGGCCACTTTAAGCGCACTGATGGACACTGCTTAGACAGTACAATTGCTTCCTGTGGAAGATAATGGAAGACCTTTTACAACATCTACCTGAAAACAAGCCATGGCAAAGCCAATGGGTTTCGCCTATGCGAGATCTACTACCTGTGTTGGTGTTGTTTGGACTTGTCACGCAGCAGTGCAGGCTGCTTTGTGATATGGGTTGGGGTGAGAAAGAAAACGTTTTTTGGCCTATGACACAGCCAGTGTTGATCGCATCTTGATGCTTAGTTTTTCTTTGCTTTGGGTCATGTTGCATGGTGGCCCTCACAGCTGTGTGGGATGTCTGAAAAGCATTGACAAAGCCAGATAGCATTTTGCTTTGCTAATGTTTTTTTAGACATGTTGAACAGCAGCGCGAGCTGCTGTGCAACATGACTTAGAGTGGGGATGTACAAGACACTATAACGTGGTCAACACTGGCCGCCTTGTAGCGCATTCTTTTCTTTGTACCAACACCTGCCTATGCACACACTAACATTATTAGTAACATTCGTATATGTTTAAGACCAAAGCAAAATCATAGAGCCAAAGACAGCAACATTGATGGATTCCTTGACACTATATTTTCAAGATTGTAGTCCAACACACGGAACACAGTGACCTGGGGAGACTGGACGCGGCATACACAGCGCGGTGTTTTAAATTGGGGTTATCCGCTCCTGACATAAGGAAGGTCTCCTGGGTCGTTACACTTAGAATCACTCGTTTTAAGAACAACCAACACTGATAGTCACCCCGAGACCTCAGATTTACGGCGTTTTTTACGGACTGTACCAGGGAACACAAGGAATCTGTGAATGTCAGTTGCGCTATTCGGATTTTGTTGCCCAGCAACTCCAGATGGTCACGGGCCCCGCCGGGTCGGAAATATCACCGGTGGAGCGACCTTACCAGTTTCTTGTTGCAAAACAAAAGCCCTAAGGAGTCGCAAATACTTTGTTCCTAACGCGACGAAACACGTGTCGGCTGGTGTGGAACTATTAAAAATCTTGAAAATATAGCGTCAAGGAATCCATCAATGTTGCTGTCTTTGACTCTATGATTTTGCTTTGGTCTTAAACATATACGAATGTTACTAATAATGTTAGTGTGTGCATAGGCAGGTGTTGGTATAAGTTATCGGTGTGTCTGTTTTGATAGACATACTTTTGAGCGGTCCGAGGGTTTTCTCGCTCGCCAGTTGCACCACACAGTCATTTAGTTCTATATACTAGCTGCGTATACTTGAGGCAGAGCACCCAGTCATTTCTCTGAGACCCAATTAACCCAATGTACCTGCAAGCATTCTTTTCTTTGGACTGTACTGCACAGCAGCCTGCGCTGCTGTGCAACATATCTGACTAAACATTGACAAAGCCAATAGATCTTACACAGGTGAGATCTATTCGATTTGCTAGTGCTTTATACGGTGCAGGCCAAACATATGGTATCTGGGAGGAAAGATGATGCCCTTTCCTGTGGGAGGAAAGGCCCAACAGAGTGCATCTGACCTCAGAGGACCCCAAAGAAAATGCACTGTCCTCAAATAATACATGCCTATGGCTGAGAATGACTGGGCAGTATTAGCTTAGGTCTGTTATACTTTTTTTTTATATTCAACTTACCAGGTTAATGCATCTGATGCAGTCGGTCTTGCACAAAAAGTAGGCCACAGGTTAAAATGTACTGCTTTTTATTCTTCTACATTACAAACATGAGTACTGTTGAGTTGGACATTAGTAACATTTACAACGCAGCAAGACTTGGTCAGCTTTTGTGCCGGACTGGAGGGGTGGAGGACTGCAAAATAATTGACAGTGGGATGGGCAAGCAACACAAGGGAGTGAGGTCAGGGCAAGAGGATGTGGTTGCCGACAAATGGGGAACTAGTTTTGAGTCTCGGTCTCTGCTCAGCATCCTGGGATTTTGGGCAAATCACTTAATCGCCTCATGCCTAAAAAATGAATTAATCTAACCTGTGTAATGTGTTGTATTATAGAGTCCAAGTACCAGATGGAAATAAAGAAGTGCTTTATTGAATTACGTCCATGTCTTGGGGCGCCTGCAGCGTACCATTCATTCCAGTTCCACTCGGGTAAGTAGTACCCCGTCTCCAGTCCACCGGTCCAAAGCAGGTCTTCAATGACAGTTACTAACACAAAGGAAGAGAATAGGGAGTGAGCTCTCTCTGACTCCCCAAACCAATGTACTATAAGCAACTAAAAAGAGAGGGACTTGAAAGACTGCCAGAGAAGCCCCTACTCGGTATCCCTGTCCAATGTGAAACACAACCCAAGAAAGTGGAAGAAAAAAGAAGAATAGGGGAAGGGACCAACGAGGAAAAATCTATAGATTTTCAAATACTGCCCTCACCAACTAATTTAGTGGCATGCTTCATCATAGGGCCACTTCTACGTCCAGGTGCAGGCTAACACACTGGAAGGAGCGCTGATTTATTTTTGTCGGTGTGAGGTAAAGAAAGAGAAATAGTTTTGCTCATGATGGATCACTAGTGCAAAGGAAAGTGCATTAAAACTGCCTCAGATGGTTCTGCCTGAATTCCTTTATTATTGGACTACCTCTGCAGGGTTAAAAATGTGATGTGAGGGGTATGTACCGGAGGAGCTACTACTCCTTAGCCCCCTCGTAATCTACCAACATATTTCGGCTAGATTTAAATGGCCCTATGGGTCATTGGCCTTCTTCAGGTTCAAGATCCCTCGCTATATATGGTCTATGTCAGAATATGAATAATTGTTATGTAGTGGTTCAATCAACCTTACTTCTTTGTTGTAACACAATCGCCATCAAAATCTGAGTTTCACGCTATATTCTCCTAACCCGGGACCTTCTTGGGGACACTGCCCTGTAGTCACATATTCATCAAGGGTCGCCGTTTACAAGGACAAATTGCCACTCGGTGTCCTCCGAGTTTCACTATACCTATCACAACGGTACAGGAAAGGAGACAGACGCGTAGTGCTCTTTGCAAGCTACATATAAAATGGAGGACACCGTTGCCAATACAAGGGAAAGCAATCACCCCGTCAAATAAACAGGCTTATAACAGAGGGGACCAGCATCTCCCAGTTCCGAAAAATCCGCCATCCACTCACCTGAAAAAAATATATAAAAAGATTTGTCCTGATGAAGGTGGTAGTCATGTACATCCACCAAAACACACGTTGACCAGATGATGGGAAACTCCTCAAGGATAACACCAAAGTGGATCACACTGTGATTTATTCAGTCCGCTAGAATGACATCAGTGTATTTGATAGAAATGAACAGAGGCCCTTCTTTCCCCACCTATTTTTCGTGTGTGTGATTCTTTCGTTTGTGAGAATGTGGTGTGCTTGGTGAGATTGGAAGGTTTGTTTCCATTGGGGGTACAGGTATGAACCAAGAAAATGTATGTTTTTGTCTTTTCATGTATTTTATTTGTAAATAATACATTTTGTACATGTTAAAAACGAAATGTTCAAATTGATATCTTACCAAAAAAAAATACAATTACAAAAAGATCAATATGCATAAAATGAAAAAAATGATTAATGAAATGTATTACTTTTTGTTCAACTTGGTATGGAAAAGACTGATCATAGTGGAACACCCCTATTGTTGAGACCTTGTTGGCCACTATTGAAATGACACCGGGCGGACAAGAGTGTTCATATACGTGATTTTGTTTTCTTTCCCCCTGACTCTTCCACCTAGAACTATCTATAGAGGGAACCTTTCCGCGATAATCTATATACTGGCAGTAGCCATTATGGGATAGGAAGACGTTGCGGCTCATCCAATAGAGTGGAGGAGGGCCGCCCCACAAGCCCTAGAGCTGAAAAATAAAACTGTAATAAAGTTCATTTATTACAGTTTTGTTATTCAGCAACCCATCCGGAACTAAGTGACAGCACGAGCCGGGCCAGCTCTGTCGAGTGGCTGGAGCAGAGAGCTATGCAATTAAAAATGCACATGTCTCTTTGGCTGCCCTTCTTGGGCCGGCCAGCCAGACATGTGCATTTTGAAGTTCTCTAACTTAGCTGTCCTATGTATTGCGCTGAAAGATAAAACGTAAGTCTACTTTATTAATATTTGTTTGTGCCCCCTTCCCCACCACCCTCGGTACAAGCTCGTCACCACTGATAGGTAGGGTTTGTATAAAAGGTGAAACATAGAAGGGAAACACAAAAGGTGACTAAGGAATGTGTTAAGATGCAACTACATTCTTGTATTTGCATGTGTTCTGTTCCAATGATTCTTTATTAGACTGTAAGACAAAGGGAATTCCATAGGTCCCAGTTGCTCCTGGGACCTTGGGGAGGACTGACGCCAGGCTGTGTTTTGATTAAAGCTACATGTTTACATGCCAGTCTCCTGTGTGCGGCGAGTGCATCCTCCACCACAGACTGGCCACAAGAAGTAGCGCTTGTACATGTACAATGCATTAGTTAAAAAGGTAGCTGATTCATATGGGGGTCTACCTGATGGAGGAACAGACTGAGTCCTAATTCCTACTGGAGACTCTACTGCAAACATAGAGAAAAAGAACCAGATCTTACCTATGTTACCCATGTTGTCCAAAGAACCAGATTTGGGAAAGCTGTCACAGCATGTGTGGAAATGAAGTACAAGCACCCGTCAAAAGACCCACCATACATCAACGGAAATATAAGTTCTGACCTGATCATAGTCACATCAGCATACCCCAATTAACAAAGGACCCCTGCTTGATAGAGAGACCAAAAGAATGAAGAAGGCGGGAGCAGAGATCTTTGGCAACACAATGGTGCTTCACCAACTCTAATATCCTTCTCAATGCAGAAACCATCATACCCTGCACACTAACCATACCTTATCTTTTGTAGCTCATCTGTCACTATCAACCAATGCATGAAATTCCCATACCCCCTTCTCCCACAAAATATCACACCTAGTTTCCTGCTAATTACCTATTGATGCAATCAACCTAATTGGAAATGGAATAAAGCCATGGAATGGCTCTGATAGAGCTCAAAACCTATCCCAAACCCCAACACTAACTGCAAAAGCACTAACCCTGGGACCTGGAGTAGTGTGCTTGCCAGTGGTAGTAAGAGGTATGTAATGCAAAAAAATACAATACAATATATAATCCATACTAAAACTAATATCACAATACTCAGCATGTGTCAGGGTCCACGCTCTTCCTAATGCACAGGAGCAGAATGTCGCAAGTTCCCAACTCCCCCTCAGGATTCCCCAGCCACGAGAATGTCTACGTCGTAGCCAGTTGAATCCAAGGGGGAAAGGGATGGGACAGAGAAGAGACTGCCGCACTACGTCTTTTTCTTTCTTCAAATTCTACTTCAGTCTTCCTTTTTTCTTTCGGTCTTCTTCTTGGCTAGCTTGATATTACACTGTAACATATAAGATATAACATTAATCTCTAGTTGCTTTCATGTACCCTTTTCTAGTTCTATTTTTATATTCAATCTTCTCTCCTACCTAGCAGTTATGTGGCCTAAGCTCCTCTTTTTTTCTTTCTTGATTCTCTGCTTCTCTGTGCTGTAATTAATAACATTAATTAATTATTTCTGGCCTTGTTTTAATGTTCTAATGTCTAGTCTTTTGTCTTTCCTATGGTTCCTCACCTACGTAAAACATAGGAGCTTTTCTTATTTGGGATCTGAATAGGTAAGTATAGAGCTCCTTAATATGTTTCTTCACCTTCTTCTGTAAATTCGTCTGAACTGAGTTTTTGTTTTATCTTCCTCACTATTAACAGTTAATTCACTGTGAGCTTATCAGACAATGTAACTTAAATCTCTTATTCAATCTGTTTTAACTTGGTTTTAGCACCATACGCAATTTTGACATCGATATCGGTATGTAGCTAATTCTGACTCTGCTTCGTTTACTCTACTCGTTCTCTCAAAAACAAAATTGTCCCGGGACTTATGCTGGCTCAGAATTACCTTAAAAAGGGGCTCAGCACACATTCGATAATTGTTGTAGAGATTTTTTTCCTACAAATCAGCACATGCTAGCTAACATGAACACTTCCTCAATGTATGCGCATGCCAGGATACCATAACACTAATAGTCTTCGGTAAGCGCAATACAATTAATATATCTGGAACAGTCTTACTTGGCTACTTGACTCTTCCGTCAGAAAACTCGAAAACTCTATATTATCTTTATTTGGTAGCGCGATGCTGAAATAACTCCTCGACGCATCGCTTCTCTCTGGAACAACCTTCTCGCCTCAGAACTCAGGTGAAGTGCGCCACACCACGGGCGCTCCACCTGTATCATCACATTTGGGTTTGGGAGCTAGAGCGCTGACCAGTTGATCTTGTATTGGAACTTTGGCCACCATCTTGAAATTAGAACGTGATCGCACTTTACTCCTTCTGCTTATTTTTCTGTCTTTTCCATTGATTCTTGCAAATACTGTGTTCACTGACAAACCATACCTAACCCTAGTTTTGGCAGACCTGACAGTATGACACAAACAGTGCCTGAGAGTATTTGGAAGCATGAAGCAGGGGCTCCATTGCTTTGCAGGGATACAGATTAAATTGAAACGGCCAGAACCAAGCAGACAGCCTGTATGTGATGGCATGAGATTACCAGTTTAGGATATTTCTAAAACACCATACTCACCTGGGCCCATAAACACACACACATTAAACCGGTAATCTATTTTCTGCCTATCAGGAGTTTTATTTTCCTTATTATAGTTTATACATGTACACAATGTGATAGAGCGCGCAGGTCACCCGACTATATTTTTACCATACTCACCTGGGCCCATAATCAATAACTCATTTACTTAATCAGGTAACCTTCGCTCTACTACCAGATATTTGTACCTACTAGGTCCTATACCATTGACTTACCCATCCTTGTCGCTGGTACCTGTAACCTATTAGATCAAGGAGTTAGTTTTAAAGATAGTTTGATAAACAATAGCATTTGCACTAATATAATAACCACAGACTCGGGAAGTTTTAAAACTCTTTATCTAAATTTCATAAATGGTCATGATCCAGAGATTAAACACCAAAAGACTCTCAATAATGAAAATCAGAATTAATGTATAACTATGCAAAAGATATATTATACTAATCATTTAACAATAAGGGAAGGGAAGAAAAGGGAACATGCTATATAATCAAACGATTTGAGCAGTCAATTCAAAGGGTTGGTAAGAAAAACGGAACACGCTATGTAAAACGATTTTATCATTCAACTATAGGGAAGGTAAGAAAATGGAACACACTATTAAATCTAAAACGAATTGATCATTTACTAAAAGAAAGGGTAAGAAAAAAGGAACATGTTATTCAAGAATTTTCTAAAAGATTTTAATCATAGGGTGAGTAAGAAAAGGGTACATATATATATATATATATATATATAATCAAAGCTTTCATGTATAGGTAGGGTAAAGAGAAGGAACAAGATATACGATGACAAACCCAGACAAATTTATATTTACCTAAAATGGTTTGAAAATCAACCCTGGCCACAGGTCAGTTGAACGACAGGAGAACCTCAAAAGTTGCAGGTTCCAGTAGGCCAGCAGGTGCAGATCAGAATCAGGACAGGAAAACCAGATTTGGATCAGGACAGGACCACCAAAGGTTAAGACCAGCAGCCGCAGTTCAGTTGCAACGCCTGCGCTACTCCCTCTCTGCAGCTAACAGCCAGAACCCCGATTGGGTTATCGAATTCACCAACAAAGTGCTTCGCCAGCACCTCAGCTTCCCAGAACCCCAATTGGGTTATCGAATCATCTGACAGAGTGCTACGCAGCCCTCTGCTCTTAGTCACCTATTGAGTGCGTTGGGTCAGTGACAGGTCAGCTATTCGGACAAGTCGGACAAATTAATTAGCTAAGCCTACCCTAGTTATATTATTTTCGAGGTCAGTGTACCACCCCCAATGTTGCAAGTGTAAGGATCCCCAATTTTGATTGGTCAAAGAGTGAGGAGAGGTCATCACACCACACCAAATTCTGATACTTCAGTGTTGAATATTAATTTTACGTTCTTGCCCATCAATTTATTTTCACATGACATTTTTATTCCACCCAACAATGAATGTTCTATTGGTAAATACATTGTATTAACATTGGTATCATTTGGTCTTCCTCTCGTGGGGTCATTAGTTGATGTTCCCAGGCGCATCTTGGCTGAGCCTGTCCTTGGCTCAGATTCAATGACAAATGACTTCAACTCCCTCTGGAGTTTTGACATGCGCAGATTGATTTTCAAGATGGAGTAATAACACCTCCCAGGCCCAAAGATTACGATACATGAAAAGTAGAAGAGAAACAATTTTAGAGCACAGAATAAATGAATACACTGTATACCATGCATCTCTACTCTATACCCATTATTTTATATTTAACTATAGGATTAGGATTAGGCAAAACAAACAGCTTAGCAAAAGCAGCAGTGCAAGCTTCTCGCATGTAAAAACATAGAGCAGCCATATTAATACTAGTGTGCAGAAGCGACAGATTCCCTCCAAACCAAAGAATACGTCATGTCACGTGAGTATGACAGACGCATGTGCAGTAGAAACTCTTGCGTAGCAGCAGCTGTTTTAGATGCAAGCGTATTACAGTCAGTAAAACACATAAGCAAGCTTCTCTCGGACACCCAAATGTTTATGTAAAGTGTGATATTAGTAAAACAAACATGTTGATTAATTCATTAACGTTATTCGAAGTTCATGAATACAAGCAAGTCGCTTCACGTGCGAATCCTTGCTCCATCAATCCCCTCTTTGATTATATTTTATATCATCACTAAATTAATGAAACAGATGCCAACTTCTCACAATTCACCTAACTCAATCTCTTCAAATTTTCTATTTTGTTTCTTCTCATTATTGTTGTGGAAATTTTTCATTTTGTTGTATATTTTCCCATTTATTTCTTCTAATTCAAGCTCATCAATATTTCTTTTTACTCCTCGCCTATTTACGGAGTATGTCTTTTTATGCTTTCGACATTTGCAACAGATCATTATTCCTAAAACTAGTAAGCCTATTCCCACTATTGGCATCAGTATTCTACCTACAAAACTTTTTCCTACATTAGAAAGCCAACCTCCTATAGAGGAGAGACCATAAGTAAGTCTCTTCCATGCACTATCAACCTCCAGTGGTTTGAGCTCTTTTTCCAAATTAGTAATATTTCTCACATACTTCTTAATTTCAACACTTTTGTCAGGTATGTAAGTGCAACAATGTTGCGCTTTCAACATTCTACAGACTCCGCCCTCTTTTGCCAATAATGTATCAAGAGCAAGTCGATTTTGTAAAACCATTGATCTGATCGCAACCAATTCGGTATTGACCATTAAGAACCTTCCAGCAGTGTCAGTTGATAACTGATCCACTACTGTTGACAATTTGCAGATTCTATGTGTATTCAGAGCCACTCCCACTGTAGGTATCAATGCACTAAATACATCACCTACTATTTCACCAAAACTAGCTCTTTTACTACATATTATTCCATTGGTTTCTTCATTGATTCCAGTGATTTTGTCCACATGATATATTTTTGGGAAGACTATTCCAAAATAACAACTCCCTTACCAGTGATCTGGTAATTTGTAATAAGCCTTGTTTCCACATATAAAATAAATTCCAGGAAGCACAGGTTCAGTTCCATCTTCGAAGCCCCAACCCCCAATTACCGTATAATTGTGTTCACATTCACTGGAACCTATGAATATATTGTTATAATAACTAGTTCTTTCTCTGTTGTGACAGAGTTTCCCCTTCTTTTCGAAATCCAGCAACATAGCAGCATGGGTCTTACCATTTGGGGTGAACCCTACACTTTCAGCCCATTTAGGAATTTTATGATTCTTATCATTAGTCTTTCTTTGGAAATTTTCTCTCCTTTTCTCAACCATATTCAAAAATATTTTCTCTTTTTCTTGTAATAAGCATGTTAAATTATTCTTGTGTGCTTCAGCTATATCTATTGTACCTATTGTTAGAAAATATTCACCCATATAACGTGTTACATCACTTTTAGTATGTACAGGATTCAGGTTACTACGTATAGAGAGTTCTGAAAATATCACACCTGAATTAGAATAGTAATACTGTAAAGGTCCTTTCTTATAGAATAAACTAGCTAAAACACTACATGAAATTCCATATGTTAATGGCAAATGGTGGTAGGTCACACCTTCGGCTACCGAAGTAGTTAACTTCATACAGACATAACAATCTTCTATTTCCATCGCTTCTACATAATATACAAGTAGGTTTGCAAATACATTTAAATGAGTTCGGTTTTTAACTCTAGTATATTGTAGTTCTTCCTCATCTGATGCTTCTAAGTCTACCTTTTGTTGTCTAATTCTACGTGCTTTCTCCTGTGTATCTATTCTTGCAGGTGTATCTGTCGTTTGTAGCTCATCTGTATCTACTAGTGGTTGTTTATTAGTATCATTCTTCATATTTCTACTCATTATGTAAGGGATAGCTATTGTCAGTCCTATCCAAACTATGAATACTATTGCTATACTACATATACATACTCTACAGCATATTTTTAAACAATTTCTTTTTGGTCTTCCATTAACAGTACGATCAGCCATTTCTAGCTAAGGAGATTCAACCCCTCTTTGTAACTTTTACACAGCCTTTTACCCTGTGAAAACTTTAGGTTGGTCTCACTTCTTTGTCAGTTTGATCAGCAATCAATTCTTCATCACTTTCGTCACTTATTTCCAAGTTTTCAAAATCCTCCAACACGATGTAGGTCCATTCAGGGCCTTTGTATTTATTATTCAGTCTCTTTACTCGTGGATTTCTCCTTCTTGTTTGTATCACAGGTTGGCCAGCTTGACTTGTTATTTCATTTACTTGTTCAGGTGCTTCATAAATTGTTTTTAAACGTAGTCTCAGTCTTTTGACAAACCTAGGCCACTTGTCTCCTTTTCTGAGTCTTTTAGCTGGCACTGTGCGTTGGCCTTCTTCCAAAGTTCTTTTATTTTCATTCAGCTGTGGCACATCTATTTCAATGCTGTCTTCTGTATCCCTCTCTATCTGACTAGGTCCAGGGCTTATTTCTGTTTCTTCTGCCTGGTTACTAATCTGGCTTTGTTCAGGTGTGGGCTGAGTTTGGCTTTTGTTTGTTTCACCTTCTTCTTCCTGAACACAATTTTCTACCCCTGTCTGGTTCTGCTCAAGCTCTTCGAACCTTTGATTTTCTTCTGCTTGAACCTCCGCTCTAATTTCTATCTGTCCCTTTTCAGACTCTGGAGTTCTTGGTGGAGTGTCGATTATCTGATCTTTCCCTATCTGCTCCTCCTCAGAATCACTTTTGACTTGTATTTCTATGATCTGAGTACCTTCTTCTAAACCTGTCTCGTCCTCACTGTCACTCTGTCTATCTTGGTTGGTCTGAGTTCTGGTTCTTACATATTTTGCAGGTATATCGATTATTGGAATCCAATCATCTTGACTGTTGCTCGGTTGTTCCTCTTCAGCTACTTCAGGATCGATATTTTGAAACCCCTCAGCTGCACAACATTCAGCTTCAGTTTCATCAGGTTCAGTTTCTCTTTTTGTATGACCGGCATGAATCCAGTGTGGAACTTCTGCACACTTTACAGCTGTGGTGGTAACTAAAATCACTTGTCGTGGTTTTCCCCATCTTGGTGCAAGGCAAAATTTTCGAGTATGTTTTTTTAACACTACCCAGTCACCTGGGTTCAGGTCATGTGCTGGTGTGGCTTGCCTGGCGACAGCGTCTTCCCCAACCTGGTGAGAGATAGAACACACTTGGTCAGCCAGCTCTTTGCAGTACTTCAGTACTAAATCATCAGATATACTTATCAGTTTGTGTCCTGGCACCCATGCTTGCCCCATTGTTCTTCCGATCAGTATTTCATGGGGACTCAAGCCTGTGTTCCTGTCTGGAGTACTTCTGAGTCCCATCAGAACAAGTGGCAAAGCATCTGGCCACTCCAATCGGGTAGACTCATACATCTTTCCCAGTCTTGACTTGATTGTGCCATTCAATTGTTCTACCACTCCAGAAGCCTCTGGGTGATATGCACAGTGCAGTTTTTGCTTAATTTTGAAAGCTTCACAAATTAGACCAATTATTTCATTATTAAAATGGCAACCTCGGTCTGATTCAATTGTTACTGGAAAACCGAAACGTGGTATAAGCTCTCCAAGTAGAAGTTTGGCTACAGTGATGCTATCATTTCTGCGTGTGGGGTAAGCTTCCACCCATTTTGAAAACAGACAGACAAGGACAAGAATGTATTTTAGTCCTCGACCAGGAGGTAACTGAATGAAATCAATCTGCAATCGTATAAAGGGACCTTCTGCCTTTCCAATCTTTTCTGGTAGCACTACTGTTTTCTTTCCTGGGTTCATCTGTTGACAAACCAGGCATCTCTGGAAAAGCGCCTCTGCTATGTTTCTGAATTTCGAATTGAACCATGACTGTCTAAACAGAGGTATCATAGCATCTCTTCCCAAATGAGAATCTCCATTAACCATCCTAGCCATAGGAGCAAGCATACAGTCTGGTAACACTGGCCTCCCATCAAGATATACAATGACACCATCTTCAGCCCTTTTCTGACAACCTATCTTCCTCCATTCTTCCTTTTCCTTTGGCTCTGCTCCATTCTGCAAATCTCTCACTTCCTCCCACGTATTCACACCTTCTAGCAACATAAGTTGGCAGCTGTTTCCGCCCACCTCAACTTTCTTAATAACAGCCATTTTATATTTTGCACAATGTTGGGCTAACTGGTCAGCATATCGATTACCAGCTGGCACTTTGTCATTTCCAGATTTGTGAGCAGCACACTTAACCACAGCCATATCTTTTGGTAACTGGATTGCTTCAAGTAAATCCTTTACATAATGACCATTTTTAATTGGAGTACCTGAAGAAGTCAGAAACTCTCTTTGCATCCATAGTTGGCCATAGTAGTGCACAACCCTGTAACCATACTGGCTGTCAGTATATATGGTTACCTTCCAATTTTTTCCAAATTTACAGGCCTTTGCTAATGCAACCAATTCGGCTATTTGTGCAGACTTGACTCCAGGCAAATAGGATGCTTCAATTGGACCTCCCAAAGTACACACTGTATAAGCAGCACTTAGACCTCCTTCCTCATGTCTCATACATGAACCGTCTACAAATAGCTCATATTCTGAATCAATTAATGGCTCTTCTCTTATGTCTGGACGTGGTTTTGTACTATATTCAGTCAAGTCGATACAGTCATGTTCAATTTCTCCCTTTACTTCTGCAAAATGTGAGTTAGGTAGCAGTGTTGCTGGGTTCAGAATATTACACCTAGCAATGGTTAAATTTCCTGCACCTACAAGGATTCTCTCATACCTAGTCAGCCGGTTAGGTGTGAGATACTGGGTTTTAGTCCTGGTTAACAAAATTACAACTGCACGTGGAACATACACGATCACAGGATGTCCCATAATAATGGACTCACTCTGTTCCAGGCTCATGCAAGTTGCAGCCACTGCTTTCAGACATCCGGGCAAGATAGATGCCACTGGGTCTAATGTTGAAGAAAAATATGCCACAGGACATCTCATCAAACCGTGAATTTGAGTTTTTTGTTTTTTCATCACTTTATTTCGAATAATTAAAATCATAAAAGTACACAAATAAATCACATTCAATATATACAATATGAAACAGTAAAATAGTCATAGAGAATCCATATGGTGGTTGCTAATGTATTTCATGTATATACAGATACAAAGGGCTACAATAAAATTCATGGTTCACTTATACTCCGGCCTCTTAGTTTCTTACATCTAATGGCTGCAACAAGGTAACTAGCAATACTAAAAATGTTCCAAGTATTGTTTAGCAATTGCAAATACATTAAGGCAGGTTTAACCTGATGGAACCCCATGCCTCTAAGAAGTGGGATAACAAACCTTTTCCTGATGGTAGAATAATGTTTGCAAAAGAACATAAAATGCGTGGAATCTTGGATTGAACAATTATCACAGTCACAAAATGCTGCCTTTTCAGGTACAGACCATCCCTGATATGTTCCCAATAAAAGGTGGATCTGGTTGAACCGAAATTTAGTTAACAGCCAGCGATGGTAAGGCTTTGTTGCCACTTTTAAATACGGTTCAATAGAAGGAGAGGTAACTAATAATGAAATGAAATGAAATGAAAAATTGCATTTGTATAGCGCATAACCGCCCTGGGGCCTCGCAGCATAGGAAGCATAGGAAGTGAGATCTCACCGTGGGCTTTAGCAATTCCTCCGACTCCAGCTCCTTGAGCCTGAGGGACAAGAAATGCTTTTTAACCCACAATATGTCCCCTTTAACAATGTTTTCAGCGAAATCATAGATTTGTGGACGCCCTAGTTTCAGAAACATTCTTTTGACATATGAGAGCCACTGTATTTCATCTCCCCGATCTAAACTAATACAGTCTTTTAAAATACTATGATTTAACTTTAGTTCTGGGTTAAGACAAGTTTTCATCCAACAAATAAGGGGGGCCATACCAATCAAATCACCAATGAACCCCATCCCCAACTCCTGATGCACAGCAATTTGAGTTAAAACCAAGAGTGCACAAGTATCTTGTGTGTCACAAAAAAATACAAAATCCTTTGAATAGTCAGGCATCCCTAAGGCAGGTGCTGTAAACAGGCATTCTCGCAATTTTACAAAAGCAGTCATCCCACTCTACTGGGTCTTTTGCTGTTTTCTTTGTAATTTGTATCAATGGCTTTGCTAGGACTTCAAATCCCACAATCCATTGTCTGCAGTATCCAACAACTCCAAGAAACATTCTGATCTCTTTCTGAGTTTGAGGCAAATTCATGTTTTCAATTATTCTGATTCTTTCCGAGGTAACCCTTCTGACGCCTCTTTCTATCTGGTGCCCCAGATATTTCACTGACGTGGTGCAGAATTGTAATTTCTCTGGTGACACTTTATGTCCTCCTTCACCTAAATGATTCAGTAAAGCAATGGTGTCGACAACACAGTCATTTTGGTTTTAGACGCTACCAATAGGTCTTCTATATACCAGTCCAGGACTGACTGTCCAGGCAGTACCAAAGACTCAAGGCACTTTTTGAAAATCTGATTAAAATCGAGGGGCTCTCTGTGTACCCCTGAGGGACACGATTCGAGACATAAACATGACTGTTGAATTCAAATGAGAAAAGAAATTTACTATCTGGGTGTTATGGAATCGAGAAAAATACGTGACACGGGTCAATGACAGTAAACCATCCAGCCTCCCATGGTATCTGATACAGAATCACCGCAGGATTTGGCACGACTGGACAGCATGGGACAACAATCTTATTAATTTTGCGGAGGTCTTGTACGACCCTGTGCTTGCCACTCGGTTTCTTTATACCAATTATGGGTGAATAACAAGGACTGCTCATTATTTCTTGTAAAATGCCTGCTTCAACCAAACGTTTTATTTCTGCTGGAACACCTGCTTTTATTTCTGGGCTCATTTTGTACTATTGAGTAATTGGATAAACTGCACCTTCTTTTACTGTCACTTTTATTGGATCGACATTTGCCATTAATCCTACATCTTTTCCAGTAAAATCCCATACATTGGGTTTTACAGTCTGTTGTAGTTCTTCTGGTAAGTCTTCTATTATCAGCCTTTTAGTCTCTATCACTTGTTTTGCTAACATCAGTTTATAAACTCCATCTTCGTCTGGGGTTTGAATTTCAACACCACTTGGGGTACAGAAATTAGTGCAATTCATTTTGCACAACAAATCTTGACCTAACAAGTTTAATGGACTTGAATCAGATACAACAAATCTATGCATTTCTTTAAAATTCCCTATTCTAACTTCCATTGGTTCTGTAACTGGGGTACTAAATTGTTTATTAGAAATGCTCACTGCTTGGATCGCTTCTCCCGAGTGGGGTAGGTTTGGAACGTCTGCTGTTCGCACAGTAGAACGGGTAGCACCAGTATCCAATAGAAAGGTGACATTATTTCCTTCAATCTTTCCTTCAATGTATGGACCTTACTGGTCTACCGGCAAGGAGGCGCCAAGCACGCACTCCTCGTCCTCCCCTCTCAGGCACCGTCAGTGTATCACTTAAAAGAAATTGTGAGGTTGCTGTATCTCTCCTTTCACTTCCCTCCCAATTTGTGGTATCTACACTCTGTTGTGCTTTGCTCCTGTAATTTGGCATAGGTGCGGGGGGTAACTGGTTTTGTATTACTTGCTGCTGTGTCTTCCGTGGCACCTCATTCTGCATCTGTGGATTCAAATAATTATTTTGCACATTACCATTTCGTACCGCCTTACACTCGTTTTTCCAGTGCCCCAACTTGCCACACCCATGACAAGGAAATTTCCGTTTTGCCACCTCTCTATTGTATTTTCCCCTCGGCTTTCCTCCATTTCCATCACCCTGATTCTGGTTACTATTTAATTGGTTTAACTGGAGTTCTTGTTGTTCTGCTAATTTTACTTGTGCCCACATTACTTTTTCTTTTAACTCTTTTCATTTATTGTCAAGCTCATCTTCGCAATATTTAGCATCTTTAAGGATTCCATCAATAGGTTTTGCCTGCCAACAAATTTTATGATCTTTAATCCATTGTGAAATTTCTGGTCTTAATCCTGACACAAATTGATAAATGAAATGTGTCATATCCTTCATATCTATGTTATCCAATCCACTGTACTGTTTGAATACTTGCAATAAGCGTTCATAATATGCATGCACAGATTCATCTTTATTTTGGGGTGTTCTGTCTATTCTAGTCCAATCTGTCTCCTTTACGGGCACCTTTCCTTTGAGGTAGAGTATTACCTGGTTGCACTTCTACATTACTTCTTCGGAAGGAGCCCCTGTCTTTGGGTCTCTAGGGTATCACTAGGCCAATCAACAGCAATTTTACATTCTGTCCACAAATCTACAGGTTCTACAGGTACAAATCTACTGGTACAACAATGTCAAATAGTCCATCTAAATCTTTGAAAAGACATTTTGAAACCTTCATAAATCTCTCGACTTGTCTGTACCATTTTACAGGTTTCTCAGGAAGTTTTGGGAAATCATTTGTAAATGACAAAATATCTTGTTGGGACCATGGGACATGCACATAACCTCCACCTGGTGCCTCTCTCATAGGACATAATTTGTCTACCTTTTCTGTCTCTTTTAGTACGTATTCAGAAGCAATTTGTCTTGCTCGAGCCTCTTCCTTTTTCTTTGCCCATCTAGTTTTCCATTTTTCTAGTTCTCCCCATTTTTGCAATAATGTCATCAGCTCCCTGATTTGTACCTTTTTACCTGCCACATTCATATTTTCTATATCTTTGTCGGAGAATTCAACTCAATATGGTTTTTGTAATACTTTAGATTTGCCAATATCAATTCCCATACTAGCTGCTGTGTCCATTAGTTTTTCATGAAACACTTTTGTATTTCTGGTAATGCTTTTACATATAAATAATAATTCCTCTTCACTAAATGTATTTAACCTTTCCAATCCCACATTCCCAGCCATCATTTCCTCTAATTCAATTCTTAATTTATATATATCTAATGACTTTGGCTGTGATTTTAGTTTCTCTATTTCTTGTGTCCATCTTCTATTTCCTCTGGAGTCACTACTGTGGCACTTTTTGCACCTGAGGATGTCTCCATCTGTGCTTCTCTCAAATTTTGAGGAGTGGTTTTCCTAATTGAACTACACTCTGGTTCTGTTATTGGTTAGACCATTAAGTAAATTACGGACTCACATTCACTTGCCAGATCATCTATTATCATAGGTTCTTTTCTTGGCTGCACTACTGGTGTAGTCAAAACGGGGGTTTTAGGACTAGCTTGTTTGTCTCCGTACAAAGGAACAACTGGACCAATGGTTACTGGTGTTGTCAGGGCTTCGGGACTTGTATTTAATTGAGAAATCTTCTGGATCAACTCACTTTTTTGTTTATTTAATGCTTCTCTTTCACTATCTTGTAATACCCTTTCTATTGAGGTTTCATGTACCACTTGTGGAGTCAGAACTGGTTTCAGAAATGGTGCATTTGAATTTACAGTGCTTGGTTCCTCATTATAAGGTGGTGGATTTTTCTTTAATAAATCCTCCAAATAATCATCATCTGACTCACCACAAGTCATTAAATGTTTTGTTTTCTCAGTCCTTTTACTTCCAATGGGCTCTTCTAAAGTTAATACAGGATATAGTCCTTCCACTATCATGTTCTGTCGCCATTGTGTCATTTCTTTATCTCTAGTTTCTCGTGGATACTTAGGGTAGAATTTACTCAACCCTTTGTCACTTCTGGGTCTGTTCCGCTAAAAAGCCTCAATCTCCCATTCTTCTAGTGCCTCATACTGCGTTAATCTAGGTCTGGGATTTAAATCATTCATACGTGTCCTTAAATTGAACAGAACTCTGCCATTAAAAGTATCGTTTTGGGGAAATGCCAAAACTCTGTCATCTTTAGTGTATTCCACCCAATTTTCTAACCATACAGAAGTGTGGTAGCCCCTGTCAAACATCATATATGATGCAGGAGTATTCGGTGGTGGAATAATAATTCCTTCTCTAGTTTTAATTGGTTTATCCTTTTTAAAGAAATTCTTAACTCTTTTGACAAACAACATTTTTCTTTCACCTCCGTACATAGTATAAGGTCTGCCTCTTATCATCTGATCTTTAGCAAAACCTAAGTATCTCCTATCAGGTCTGTTTCCGTCAAATGGACCTATATACCACATATATTTTCACCAGGTTTTTTGTTTTTCAGTTACACTCGTTTGTTTACTTAAAGTGCTTCCAATATCAGTGCGTTTCTTATTTTTCTTCAACCAATCAACACTGTAGTTTCAAATAACACTAACCAATGAGTGTGCGGCCTTTCTTGTGAGACGAGTTCCCATGCTCCTGCACTCACCCCTCCTTTACAATTACTATCTCAGCTACACGCCCGCTATTTCAACCAATACCAGCACGACTCTGAGTGACGTCAGCGCAGCACCGCAACTGACTCCCTCCTTTGCAAGGTAATACAAAAACCTTTTTCTTTTTCTCTTTAAAGTGCAGATTTTATTATTCAACAACGTAAAAACATTTGCCACTGTACCTGAGTGACTAATTCAAAAGCTAGAGGAATTTAATTTACTGCGAGTAAATCCCTTCCGTTTACTCTTCATTTACTACGAGTAGATCCCTTCCGCCTACCCTTCATGCAAGCATTAGAGAACCTGTTACTCCTTCAGACTTATCCACTCCAGGATATATACTAAGACCAAAGTTTCACTAGCGAACCCCTTCTATCAATCAAGCTCAGGCAAACCTGCTACTCCTTCCGTGTGACCCTTTCTAAGTGATATCACACTAAAAGTTTTGCTAGCGAACTCTTTGCTATCATCTATTCACACATTCATACTGAAAACCCTAAATAGTGCTTCCGGTTTTACCTAACCATGCACTAACTTCCTCTAGGTAAGTGACCTCACTGCAGTGTAGCTCCCATTTACCACCTGCTATTCTGCCCCCGGGGATTCCAGAGAAAACATATAACAGGTATGAACAATTTTGGTTAATACATAAAATAAATACAGCATCAACAGAATCAAAAATGTCAATATTATCACATTTGATCAATCAATAATTAACCAACTAACTAACTACCTATCTCATAACTAAACCCTAACCTTACCTCTGCTACCAAAAGACTATACTGATAGACCGCGCAGGACACCCAACTATATTTTTACCATACTCACCTGGGCCCATAATCAATAACTCATTTACTTAATCAGGTAACCTTCGCTCTACTACCAGATATTTTTACCTACTAGGTCCTATAACATTGACTTACCAATCCTTGTCTCTGTTACCTGTAACCTATTGGATCAGGGAGTTACTTTTAAAGATAGTTCGATAAACAATAGCATTTGCACTCATATAATAACCACAGACTCAGGACGTTTTAAAACTCTTTATCTAAATTTCATAAATGGTCATGATCCAGAGATTAAATAAACACCAAAAGACTCTCAATAATGAAAATCTGAATTAATGTATAACTATGCAAAAGATATATTATACTAATCATTTAACAATAAGGGAAGGTAATAAAAGGAAACATGCTATATAATCAAACGATTTGAGCAGTCAATTTAAAGGGTGGGTAAGAAAAAAGGAACACGCTATGTAAAACGATTTTATCATTCAACTATAGGGAAGGTAAGAAAATGGAACACACTATTAAATCTAAAACGAATTGATCATTTACTAATAGAAAGGGTAAGAAAAAAGGAACATGTTATTCAAGTATTTTCTAAAATATTTTAACCATAGGGTGGGTAAGAAAAGGGAACATATATATATCAATCTATACTAATATAATAAAGAGAGAACCCAAACCTTTGAGGCGGGTAATCTCAGGAACCACAGCACCAATCACAACATCCAATACAGCGTTGGAAAGGGCAGTTGCAGCAGAAGGACATAGGCTATGCAGACGCCCACCATATACATTTAAAAGGTAAAAGAACCGTGCCAGCAAAGTAGTCCCTTGTGGGCGTGTCTGCGTTGTGCTGTGGGCGTTTGCTGGGTCGTGACAAAACGCTGGGGGCGTGTGGTACATTCCGCCCTTCATGCCATGTCTCATATCGAGTGCTAATCCCGCCCTGCTCCCTTTAAATACTCCTGCACCCCATAATCATAACCCACCCTTACTCCTTTATATACCCCAACACCCTTAAACACTAAGCCATCTTAACCCTATAAATATACCCTATACCCCAAAACCCAAACCTATCCCTAAACCCTAAAAATACCCCTGTACCCCAAAACCCACACCTAGCCCTGAACCCTATAAATACCCCTGTACCTCAACACCCAAACCTAGCCCTGAACCCTAAAAATACCACTGTACTCCAAAACCCAAAGCTACCCATGAACCCTAAAATACCCCTGTACCCCAAAACCCAAACCTAGCCCTGAACCCTTAAAATACCCCTGTACCCCAAAACCCAAACCTACCCCTGAACCCTAAAAATACCCCTGTACCCCAAAACCCAAACCTAGCCCTGAACGCTAATAATAACCTTGTACCCCAAAACCCAAACCTACCCCTGAACCCTAAAATACCCCTGTACCCCCAAACCTAGCCCTGAACCCTAAAAATACCCCTGTACCCCAAAACCCAAACCTAGCCATGAACCCTTAAAATACCCCTGTACCCCAAACCCAAACCTACCCCTGAACCCTAAAAATACCCCTATACCCCAAATCCCAAACCTAGCCCCGAACCCTAAAAATACCCCTGTACCCCAAAACCCATACCTATCCCTAAACCCTAAAACTATCCCTGTACCCCATAACCCAAAATTATATCTGAACCCTTAAAATACCCAAACACCCCAAAACATATACCTCAGTACCCCAAAATATATACCCCTATACCCATACTTACCTTATCCAAACATTAAAAAACATGCTTTTACCATTCATGCATTTACAACTAATTTCGTTGTAAATATATGCATGGTAAAAGCATATAAAATGTAATGCCATCCGTTATAATGGCATTGTGGAGTCATGGTACTTTCGTAATGAAAGTATGCAGAGTGATGGTATGCGGAAAGAAAGTTGCGGAATAATGGGTGTTTACCCTCCCCCGGTAAGTACATTGGTGGCACGGCGGCCCACATCTCCAGCAACATACTCATATTTTTTCACCACCCATTTGAAAAATGAACAGGTCTCTCTCATTGATGGCCAGCACACAATACACTTTTAGACACACCTCCCACCACAAGTTCTAGAATTGCAAACTTTAGAGCTGGGGACCTACGTTCGAATCTCGGCATCAGCTCAACATCCTGTGATGCCAGGCAAATCGCTTTGTCTCCCCGTGCCTACCACAAATGAATGTGTTCTTCTGTAATGTAAATTGTGCTCATGCCATGTTGTAGGGAAACTCGACTTCACACTCTACTGAACGCGCATTCTTAAGTGCATCAGCAGTGCACTGTGATTTGGAGCGTTTCACAGGCTTGTCACAGATAAGAAATGCTATCAAAACGAAATCCTACAAAACAATATACTACTGGCCGGCAGCAATTCATACAACGTCGGGACGGGCTGCTAGTATATATATATATATATATGAGCAGAATCCTCTCTGTAGCAAAGAAGGGGAGAGACCACACCGGGGAGTCTTCGGAGGAAAGAACTTTATTTTGCCAAATTGAACCAGATGTCAGGGCGGATGCATTTCGGCATGGGTTTGCCTTCGTCAGCGCCAAATGGTCCTACAGGAGACAGCTTGTATGAAAGGTTTAAATACCCTTTCTCCTCCCGCTCGATGAAAGAGGTAGCTCCGCCCCCCATGCAGCATGTGTTCTTGTTGGGTCTCGCTGTAGGACGCCCAGTGCGTCAGAACTACAGAGTCCAGAATGCTGTTAGCTGATCGTTTGTGCAATGGGGGTAAGTATAATCAAGCTCGCCGTTTTTTCACCTTTTGATGTACATGGCTGTGCCTCCTCAGCTCCCCGTTCTGTGCACACCGTAAAGTCCCAGCAATTCATTCGACAGGGGTCGGACTGACACCGCAGTTCACCCAACGTGAAGCACAATGGCTTGCAGCACTGCCAATCTTCTTGCCGGTTCAAAGCTTTCACGTATAGGGAGGGTAAAGAGAAGGAACAAGATATACAATGACAAATCCACACAGATTTATATTTACCTAAAATGGTGTGAAGACCAACCCTGGCCACGGGTCAGTTGAAAGACAGGAGAACCCCAAAAGTTGCAGTTGCCAGTAGGCCAGCAGGTGCAGATCAGAATCAGGACAGGAAAACCAGATTTGGATCAGGACAGGACCACCAAAGTTTAAGACCAGCAGCCGCAGTTCAGTTGCAACGCCTGCGCTACTCCCTCTCTGCAGCTAACAACCAGAACCCCGATTGGGTTATCGAATTCACCAACAAAGTGCTTCGCCAGCACCACAGCTTCCCGGAACCCCGATTGGGTTATCGAATCATCTGACAGAGTGCTCCGCAGCCCTCTGCTCTTAATCACCTATTGAGTGCGTTGGGTCAGTGACAGGTCAGCTATTCGGTCAAGTCGGACAAATTAACTAGCTAAGCCTACCCTAGTTATACTATTTTCCAGGTCAGTGTACCACCCCCAATGGTGCAAGTGTAAGGATCCCCAATTTTGATTGGTCAAAGAGTGAGGAGAGGTCATCACACCAAATTCTGATACTTCAGCGTTGAATATTAATTTTACGTTCCTGCCCATCAATTTATTTTCACATGACATTTTTATTCCCCCCAACAATGAATGTTCTATTGGTAAATACATTGTATTAACATTGGTATCATTTGGTCTTCCTCTCGTGGGGTCATTAGTTGATCTTCCCAGGCGCATCTTGGCTGAGACTGTCCTTGGCTCAGATTCAATAACAAATGACTTCAGCTCCCTCTGGAGTTTTGACATGCACAGATTGATTTTCAAGATGGAGTAATAACACCTCCAAGGCCCAAAGATTACGATACATGAAAAGTAGAAGAGAAACAATTTTAGAACACAGAATAAATGAATACACTGTATACCATGCATCTCTACTCTATACCCATTATTTTATATTTAACTATAGCATTAGGATTAGGCAAAATGAACAGCATAGCAAAAGCAGCAGTGCAAGCTTCTCGCATGTAAAAACATAGAGCAGCCATATTAATACTAGTGCGCAGAAGCGACAGATTCCCTCCAAAGCAAAGAACAGGTCATGTTGATAGAGCGCGCAGGTCACCCGACTAATTTCGTTGCCGGATAATGCACACTTGGGCCCATAAAAAATACTACTAATTTCATATATATATTTAATCAGGTAACCTACACACTGTTATCAGTAATTCAGTTTCAATTCTGTCGATTTCCGTGTACCTGACTTACCAATCCTTGAAACAGGTACCTAAGATCACAATGGATCAGGAGCTAGCTGTGGGATTCAGTAGACAGCACCAAAATACCAAGCAACATTGAAATAACGTTGTACTTTATAATGACCACAGACGCATGAAGTTTTCAACACCTTTATCTAATTTTCTTCATCATCTAATGCCATGAGCCATAAATTTACACAGATCAGACTGTCTATAACTAGAATTAAAAAGATAATATAGCTATGAATGAGAGTAAGAAACATTTAGAAATTGAAAAAATAAAGGGAAGGGAAAAATAAGGAACACGCTATTTTTATCAGCAGACTTTCACAACTTCACTAAAGGCGGGTAAAGAAAAGGAACATACTAATCAAAGTAGACTTTTGAAATTCACTAACGGTTCAGAGAAATGAAACTTATGCAATTTGATTTATCCAGATGTGCTTATTCTCTAAAGGGAGGGTAAGAATGGAACAACCTATATATGCGTACGATTCTGTATTTGACTAAGGGTAGGTAGAGAGTGGAGCTAATAGACAAGTTTGCACGAAAAACCTTATTTATAGAAACAGGGTCAAGAACATAGGCAATTATGCTTTATTAGGGACAAGAGAGAGAAACTTAGATAGACAAACACCCACACTTAGTTATATTTACCTAGGATAGATTGAAGACTAACCCTGGCCACGGGTCAGTTGGAAAAGGCGGGAAAGGACCCTCAAGGACTTAGGCTGCCAGTAGGCGAGCAGGTACAGCTCATGGATGGTCAGGACAGGATAACCCTAGGAATTTGGATCAGGACCGGGCTCACCAAAGGGTAGGACCAACACCTGCAGCTTCGGATGCAACGCCTGCGCTACCCCCTCTCTGCAAGGAATCTGCTTATAACCCCGATTGGGTTCTCGAATCTCCCAGCAAAAGTGCTTCGCCAGCACTTAAGGTTTCCCAAACCCCGACTGAGTCTGTGGAAATTACGGACAGAGTGCTCCGCAGCTCTCTGTATCAATCACCTATAGAGTTCGTAGGGTCAGTGACAGGTCAGCTATTCGGACAAGTCGGACAATTTCTCTAGCTAAACCTAGGCTAGTTATACTGTTTTCGGGTCAGTGTACCACCTACCAATGTTGCAAGTGAAAGGTTCCTTAAATTCTGATTGGTCAAAGGAGGAGGTTAGGTCATCACTTTACCTAAAATTTAGACTTTCTCAGGCTTAATATTCCTTTTCGAACCCACCCCTTACATTCCAGTTCCAGTGGCATAAGAATTTTAGAATACAATAGGGTACACAGTAGGTTTAATACAAATGTTGCAAATGCAGGTACAGTTGAGCTTCGTCTTTCTGGGTAGCAGGTCGTTTTCTCATGAACATCTTAGCCTCGGCTGCCAGCTGGCTGATTTCCACTGCGGCCAAGTTCATTTCCCCCCAATCACGTGACTGGAACCATAGGGGCTTCAAATATGGAGTAGCAAACGCCTCCCAGGCCCACGGAGTATGATACATGAAAAGTAAGCGAAAACAATTTAGAAACACAGGAAAAATTGAATACACTGTATACCATTATTGGCTATACTACACCCCTTACTTTATAATAACTATAGCATTAGGAGTTAGGCAGAACAGACAGCTTTGCAAAAGCGGCACTGCATGCACGGAGCATGTGAGAAAACAAAGCGGCCATTTTAGCAGTACTGCGCATGAGCAACAAATTCCCTCCAGAACTGCGAGTGTGTCACATCACATGGGTATGACCGACGCATACGCAGACTAAAAATCCCACAAAGCAGCGGCCATTTTAGAGGCAAGCGTATTAGTATTAGTAAACACATAGGCAAGCTTCACTGGGACACCCCGTGTAGTGTAAAATGTGAAATATTAGTAAGACAAAACAAGTTGAATTAATCTATTAACATTATTTTGAGGTTCTTGATTCAAGCAAGTCGCTGAACGTCCGAATACTTGCTCCATCAATCCCCTCTTTGATGATATTTACTACCATCACTATTAATGGAACCAGATGCCAACTCTTTTACATTTTCCCCATTTCAATTTCTTCAAACATTCGATTCATCTTTTCTTTTGTTTCTTTATTAGGTTGAGAATTTTTCATCCTTTTATAAATCTGATTATTCAGTTCCTCTAATTCTAACTCATCCACATGTCTCTTCACTCCTCTCTTGTTCACAGTGTACCTTTTCTGATATTTACGACATTTACAACAAATGAATATAATAAACACTATTATACTTATCCCCATGATTGGCATCAGTATTTGGCTCAAAAGACTTTTCCCTAAGTTAGAAAACCAATTGCCTACAGAGGAGAGACCATCAGTTAGTCTCTTCCAGGCACTGTCAATCTCCAGTGGTTTAAACTCCTTTTCCAAATGTGTAATGTTCCTCACATACCTTTTGATTTCCACACTTTTGTCAGGTATGTAAGTGCAACAATGTTGCGCTTTCAGCATTCTACAGACTCCGCCCTCTTTTGCTAATAAGGTGTCAAGAGCAAGCCTGTTTTGTAAAACCATAGATCTGATCGCAACCATTTCGGTATTGACCATCAGGAAACCTCCAGCAGTGTCAGTAGATAACCGATCCACTACTGTTGACAATTTGCAAATTCTGTGTGTATTCAGAGTCACTCCCACTGCAGGTATCAATGCACTAAAAATATCTCCTGCTATTTCTGCGGCACTTTCTCTTTTTGTGCGTGCTAATTCATTAGTCTTTTTTTAGTGCTTCCAGTGCTTTTCCCCACATGGTATATCTTTGGGAAGACAATACCAAAGTAACAGCTTCCGTACCAATGGTGGGGCAATTTGAAATAAGCCTTGTTTCCACATATAAAATAAATTCCCGGAAACACTGGCTCTGACCCATCTTTGAATCCCCAACCCCCAATTACCTTGTAATTATGTTCGCATTCACTGGAACCAATGAATATGTTAATATAGTAACTAATCTTTTCTCTATGAAGACAAAGTTTCCCTTTCTTTTCGAAATCCAGTAACAAGGCAGCATTTGCTCCACCATTTGAGGTGCTCCCTATATTTTCTGCCCATTTAGGAACTTTCTGAGTTTTGTCTTTGGCTTTCCTTTGGAAACTTTCTCTTCTCTTTTCTACCATGTCCAGAAATTCTTTCTCCTTTTCATGTAAAGAACAAGTCAAGTTATTTTTAGGTGCGTCATCTATGTTAATTTTTCCTACAGTTAGAAAATATTCACTCATTTATTTAGCTACATCTCTAGTCGTATGTACAGGGTTCAGGTTTCTTGGAACAGGAATTTCAGAAAATGCCACGTCAAGGTTTGAGTAATAATACTGTAAAGGTCCTCTTCTGTAAAATAAGCTAGTTAGTATACTACAGGAAATTCCATAGGTCAAGGGTAAGTGGTGGTAAGTCACACCTTCAGCTACTGAAGTGGGTAGCTTCATGCAAACATAACAGTCGTCTATCTCCATCGTCTCTACATAATGTACTAATAAGTTTGCGAAAACATTTAAATGAGTTTTGTTTCTGATTTTGTTAAAGTGTAATCCTTCCTCATCTGGTGCTTCTAAATCTAGTTTAGTTTGTTTCAGGCTAAGTGGTCTGTCTAGTACATCTATACTTTGTGGTGTATTCCTAGTGTGTGTTTCTACAGTGTCATCAGGTAAGTTATTATTAGGGTACAGACTTGGGTCTTTACTCATCATAGAAGGAATAGTTATAGTCAGTCCTATCCATAGTATCAAAACTAGTGCTACACTACATAAACATACTTGGCAGCATGTTTTACAACAATTACGTCTAGGCCTTCCATTCACATTGGAATCAGACATTTTGGCTTAAAAGAAGGTTTTCAACCCCTCTTTGTAACTTGGTACCGGTTGCTTACACAGGGCACTTCGGGTTGGTTCTTCTTCTTCGGTACTCTGATCAGCAATCAATTCTTCATCACTTTCGTCACTTATGTCAAGGTTTTCAAATTCCTCCAACACCAGATAAGTCCATTCAGGATTTTGATATTTAGTGTTCAGTTTCTTTATTCAGGCACTTCTCCTTTTAGTCTTTGCTCCAGATTGCTCTGCTTCACTGGAGGCTTGTTTCCTTTCCTCAAGCTTCTCCTCTACAGTCTTTAGTCTTAGTCTCAGTCTTTTGATGAACCTTGGTTCACTTTTCTTCTTCTTGAATCTTTTAACTGGCACTGTTATTTTGCTTTCTTCTAATGCTCTTTTGTTTTCATTCAGTTGTGGCACATTTATTTCAACGTCTTCTTCTTCCCTTTCTGTCTGACTAGTCCCAGGTCTTATTTCAGTTTCTTCTGCCTGGTTACTAAACTGGCCTGGTTCAGGTAAATGCTGAATTTGACTTTTGCTTGTTTCAACTTCTGTTTCCTGAATGCATTCGTCTATCTCTATCTGATCCTGTTCAAGCACTTCGAACTTTTGATCCTTTTCCGCTTGAACTTCCGCCCTCTGTCCCTCCGGGCAGGTCACCCCCGAGCACACTCCCCGTGAGTGAGCCCGTCCCCTGGTGCCGCCTCTACCCTGAGCTGTGCCCTGTGCATCTCTGCCAGATCCGCTTTCCACGGATCTCCAGTGCCTCCTGCCACCACTGCCCGACCGCCGGATCCGCTTGGTCCGCGAATCTCCTGTGCCCCCTGCCACCAGCTTGCTTCGCCGCCTTTTTGGTTTTCTTTCCCCGCCGTTTTGCCCTAGCCCCCAGTGCTCCCCCCTCCTCGCCCAGCCCCGGCCGCGTCTCCCGCCACCTCCTCGCCGCTGCCCCCCTGCGGCCCCGCCCCCTTCCCTCGCTTGCCATCCCCATTCGCCACCCCGCTCCCCCTCCCAGCGGCCCCTCCCTCGCTCCGCCCCCACCACTCTCCTCATATGGCAGAGTGGCCAACGCGCAGCGTGCACGCGCAGCGGGCGCGCCCTAAGCGCGCCGAAGGTGCGCCAAAGGTAAGCCCGTCTGCGCCCGTCCGCGCCTGGACTGCGCCCAGCGCCCGAACCCCTGGCCCCCGAGGACCCCAGCCCACCCGCCGGACGTACAACGCCGCCACCCTCAACGCACTCAACACCGGCCGAGTCCCGGGGTGCTACCGAGCCACCCCGAGACGCGCCCACGGACCCTTCAGCTGCCACGCCTGCAAGTTTACCTGCACCCGGACCTGCCCCGCACCAGCACCCGCCAAGCCGAACACCAGCAGCAACCACCTCAAGTGCATCCTGCTCAACACCCGCTCCGTCCATAGACACGCCATCGAACTCTGGAACCTCCTCGACACCACAGCTCCTGACGTTGCCTTCCTCACGGAAACCTGGATGAACGACTCCTCAGCGCCCGACATCGCCATCGCCATCCCAGAGGGATACAAGATCACCCGGAGAGATCGCGACATCCAGACTGGAGGAGGCATCGCCATCATCCACATGGACACCATCCACATCACAACCAACACCGACGACACCCTGACTACCGCCGAACACCTACACTTCCAGATCCACACCGACCCGAAGACCACCCTCAGAGGCACCCTGATCTACCGACCCCCGGGACCACGCACACAATTCAGCGAGGACATCGCCGACTTCGTCAGCCCGCATGCCCTCCCCTCCGCTGACTACATCCTCCTGTGGGACATCAACTTCCACCTGGAGAACAACAACGACCGCAACACCACCACCCTGCTCGACAACCTCGCCAACCTCGGACTCAAGCAGCTGGTGTCCACCCCCACCCACCTCGCCGGACACACACTCGACGCCGTCTTCTCATCCAGCAAAGACATCGCCTTCAGCCACGCCACTGGACTCCACTGGACGGACTACAGCTGCGTCCACTTCACCTTCAGAAGAACCACGATCCACCACCACCAGCAACAGGTTGCTCGAAGAAGCTGGAACAAGATCACAGCCGACCAGCTCGCCGCTTCCCTGAGCCAGCACCCTCCAGCCAGCTCAGCGAACCCCAGCCAGGCCGCCGACAACCTCACGAAGTGGATCAGCAACTGCGCGGACGAACTCGCCCCACTGAGGACCCCGCCCAGTAGACCCGGCAGCAAAAAGGCCCCATGGTTCACCGACGAACTCAAGAGCTCCAAGAAGAACTGCCGAGCCCTCGAGAAAGCCTGGAGAAGGGAGCCAACACCGGACAACATGACCACCTTCAAGCTCGCCACCCGGAAGCACCACCAACTGATCCGCGCCACCAAGAAAACTGCATTCAAGGACCGGCTGGACAACAACGCACACAACTGCAAGGAACTCTTCAACATCGTGAAAGAGCTCTCCAACCCCAACGCCGGAAACAACGACAACACCCCATCGCAAGACCTCTGCAACTCCCTCACCTCCTACTTCCACAACAAGATCGTGGACATACACAAAAGCTTCAGCACTCAACCGACGCACGCCACGACCAAACCACCGGCCCCCACCACCACCCTCCGCGCCTGGACTCCGATCAGCACCGAAGACACCGTCCGCACGATGAACTCCATCCACTCCGGATCTCCGACCGACCCCTGCCCTCACCACGTCTTCAACAAGGCCGACGCTGTCATCGCACCCCACCTGCAGGACATCATCAACACCTCCTTCGACACCGCCACCTTCCCGGAGAGCTGGAAGCACGCCGAACTCAGCGCTCTACTAAAGAAACCAACAGCGGACCCCACCGAACTCAAGAATTACCGCCCCATCTCGCTCCTCCCGTTTCCAGCCAAAGTAATCGAGAAGACCGTCAACAAACAGCTGGCCGCCTTCCTCGAGACGAATGGATCCCTCGACCCCTCACAGTCTGGCTTCCGAGCCAACCACAGCACCGAGACCGCCCTCATCGCTGCCACCGATGACATCCGAGCCCTGATGGACAATGGAGAAACAGCGGCCCTCATCCTCCTAGACCTCTCCGCGGCATTCAACACTATCTGCCACCGCACCCTAGTGCAGCGCCTCAGCAACGTCGGAATCCAGGAGAAGGCACTGGAATGGATCATCTCCTTCCTCGACGGAAGAACACAGAGAGTCCGCCTACCACCGTACAAGTCAGAGGCCACCGAAGTCATCTGCGGCGTCCCTCAAGAATCCTCGCTGAGCCCCACCCTCTTCAACGTCTACATGAGCCCCCTCGCGGCCATCGCACGCCAACACAACCTCAACATCATCTCCTACGCTGACGACACCCAGCTGATCCTCTCCCTGACCAACGACCCCGCCGCCGCCAGAGCCAACCTTCACGAAGGGATGAAAGACGTAGCCGAGTGGATGACGACCAGCCGCCTGAAACTGAACTCAGACAAGACGGAAGTCCTCATCCTGGGCTCCTCGCCCTCCGCCTGGGACGACTCCTGGAGGCCCCCCGCCCTGGGCACCGCACCCAAACCGACAGACCACGCACGCAACCTGGGCTTCATCCTGGACTCCTCCCTCTCCATGACCAGACAAGTCAACGCCGTCTCCTCGTCGTGCTTCAACATCCTGCGCATGCTACGGAAGATCTTCCGGTGGATCCCCACCGAGACCAGGAAGACGGTCACCCAGGCCCTCGTCACCAGCCGACTGGACTACGGCAACGCCCTCTACGCCGGAACCACCGCCAAGCTCCAGAAGAGACTCCAGCGGATCCAGAACACCTCAGCCAGACTCATCCTCGACATCCCACGACACAGCCACATCTCCGGACATCTGAGAGACCTGCACTGGCTCCCCGTCAACAAGAGAATCACCTTCCGTCTCCTCACCCATGCACACAAAGCCCTACACGATCAAGGCCCGAGCTACCTCAACAACCGCATCAACTTCTACGCTCCCAAACGCCATCTCCGATCAACCAGTCACGCCCTCGCCGCCGTCCCCCGCATCCGGAGAACGACAACAGGAGGAAGGTCCTTCTCCTACCTGGCCGCCAAGACCTGGAACTCCCTCCCGACCGACCTGCGCCTGACCCAAGACCACCTCTCCTTCAGGAAGAAGCTCAAGACCTTGCTGTTTGAGCAGTAGCAGCACCCCCCCAAGCACCTTGAGACCCTCCGGGTAAGTAGTGCGCTCTATAAATGTCTTTGATTGATTGATTGATTGATTGATTAATTTTCTATCTGTCCCTATTCAACCTCTGGAGTTCTTGGAGGTGTGTCGATGACTTGTTCTGTCCCTATCTGACCTTCTTCATCATCGGTTTTGACATGGATTTCGAAGATCTGATTACCTCCTTCTATTCCTGTCTCGTCCTCGCTATCCCACTCTCTATCTAGGTAGGTTTGTCTTCTGGTTCTTATTGGATCGAGTGTCATGTCAATTACTGGGACCCAATCATCTTGACTAGTGCTCGGTTGTTTATCATCAGCTATTTCAGGACCAACGTCTGGAGACCCCTCAGCTGCACAACCTTCAGCCTCAGTTTCTTCGTCTTCTGTCACCCTTTTCGTATGGCTGGCATGGATCCACCGTGGCACACCTGCACACTTCACCGCTGTTGTGGTAACAAGAATCACTTGTCTTGGTTTTCCCCACTTCGGTGCAAGGCAACTCTTCTGGGTATGTTTCTTAATTACAACCCAATCAGCAGGGTTCAAGTCATGGGCTGGAGTTGCTGGCCTGGCGACGGCGACTTCTCCAATCTGGTGAGAGATAGAACGCACTTGGTCACCCAGTTGCTTGCAGTACTCTAGCACCAAATCATCAGAAATGTTTATCAGTTTGTGTCCTGGTACCCATGCTTGTCGCATTACTCTTCCCCTCAAGATCTCATGGGGGCTCAGGCCTGTCTTCCGATCTGGAATACTTCTGAGTCCCATCAAGACAAGGGGCAATACGTCTATCCAATTCATTCCAGTAGATTCACACATCTTTCCCAATCTTGATTTGATAGTGCCATTCAGTTGTTCTACCACTCCAGAAGCCTCTGGGCGATATGCACAGTGCAGTTTTTGGGTAATTTTAAATGCTTCACAAATTTGGCTTATTATTTCATTCTGAAAATGCCCACCTCTGTCTGATTCAATTGTGACTGGAAAACCGTACCTAGGTATTAGTTCCCTCAGTAACAATTTGGCTACAGTAATGGCATCATTTTTCTTTGCAGGATAAACCTCTACCCATTTTGTAAATAGGCAGACAATGACAAGGACGTACTTCTTTCCTTTACAGGGGGGTAACTGAATAAAGTCAATTTGTAACCTGATAAAAGAACCTTCTGCTTTTCCAATTGTACCTGGTAAAACTACTGTTCTCTCTCCAGGATTGTATTGTTGGCACGTCAAACACCTCTGGCAGAGTGCCTCTGCAATGTTTCTGAATTTCGAGTTGTACCATGTTTGCCTAAAAACACGGACCATAGCATCTCTCCTCACATGTGTATGCCCGTGTATGAGCCTAGCCATAGGAGCAAGCAAACTGTCAGGCAACGCAGGCATACCATCACTGGAAACAATGACACCATCCTCATTCCTTCTCTGACACCCAAATTTCCTCCATCTTCTCTTTTCCTTTGGCCCTGCTGCATCCTGCAATTCTTTCAGTTCGTCCCATGTTTGTACATCTTCAAACACCATAAGTTGGCACCTGTTTCCGCCCCCAATTTGATATTGACCGACATTTTATATCTTGCACAATGTTGGGCCAGTTGGTCAGCGTATCGATTACCTGCTGTCACATTGTCATTGCCAGATTTGTGAGCAGCACACTTGACCACTGCCAATTCTTTTGGTAACTGGATTGCTTTCAGTAGTTCCTGTACCACCTTTCCATTTCTGATAGGAGTACCTGAGGAAGTCAAGAACTCTCTTTGCAGCCACAATTGGCCGAAGTCATGCACAACCCCATAACCATACTGGCTATCCGTGTATATGGTTATTCTTTTGTTTTTCCCAAATTTACAGGCTCTTGCCAATGCAACCAATTCGGCTACTTGTGCAGACTTGACTCCAAACAAATAGGATGCTTCTACTGCACGTTCCAATGTGCACACTGCATATGCAGCACTTAGACCTCCATCCTCATGTCTTAGACACGAGCCATCTACAAACAGTTCGAAATCTTTAACAGGCAGGGGCATTTCCTTGATATCTGGGCGTGGCTTTGTACTGAACTCGGTCAGGTCAATGCAATCATGCTCGACCTCTCCCTTTACTTCTGCAATGAGTGAATCTGATAACAAGGTCGCTGGATTCAATATGTTACATCGAGTAATGGTTACATTTGCTGCACCCACCAGAATTCTTTCATACTTAGTCATCCGACTAGGTGTGAGATACTGAGTTTTAGTTCGGGTCAGTAAGATTACAACTGCATGTGGAACATACACAGTTACAGGATGTCCCATAATGATGGATTCACTCTGTTCAAGACTCATGCAAGTTGCAGCTACTGCTTTCAGACACCCAGGTAATCCAGCAGCCACTGGATCCAAAGTAGCAGAAAAATATGCCACTGGACGTATAGTCAAACCATGTGCTTGGGTTAGGACTGACAGTGCACAATTGTCTCGTGTGTCGCAAAACAGTGCAAACTCTTTCGAGTAATCAGGCATTCCCAATGCGGGAGCTGTACACAGACAGTCTTGTAATTTTGTAACAGCTGACATGCTTTCATCATCCCACTCCACTGGGTCCTTTGCTCCTTTCTTTGTCATTTTTATCAATGGTTTTGCTAGAACTGCAAATCCCACAATCCACTGTCTGCAGTATCCTACAACTCCGAGGAACATTCTGATCTCTTTCTGAGTATTGGGCAGATGCATGATCCTAATTCTTTCTGTGGTAACTTTCCTGATACCTTTCTCTATCTGGTGTCCCAGATATTTCACTGAAGAGGTACAGACCTGTACTTTGTCTGGTGATACTTTATGCTCTCCTTCACCTAAATGGTTCAGTAAGGCAATGGTGTCAACAACACAGTTTTTCCGACTTTTAGACGCCACCAAGAGGTCGTCTATGTATTGCACTAGGACTGATTTTCCAGGTAAGACCAAAAGATTCAAGGCACTTTTTCAGAATCTGATTGAAAATCGAAGGACTCTCTGTGTACCCCTGGGGGACACGATTCCAGACGTAGACATGACTGTTGAACTCAAATGAGAAAAGAAATTTGCTGTCTGGATGCAATTGCATTGAAAAGAATGCGTGACATAAGTCAATAACGGTAAACCATTCAGCATTCCATGGAATTTGGTACAAAATCACTGCAGGGTTTGGAACAATAGGACAGCAAGGAACAACGATTTTATTTACCTTGCGCAGGTCCTGCACTACCCTGTACTTTCCACTAGGTTTCTTGATTCCAATCATGGGTGAATTACAAGGACTGCTCAACACTTCTTGTATAATATTTGCTTCTAACAATCTTTTTACTTCGACCACAACCCCTGCTTTTACTTCTGCACTCATCCTGTATTGTCTGGTATTTCGGTAAACTGCATCTTCTTTTATGGCTATTTTAATTGGGTCAACATTTGCCATTAATCCTACATCTTTTCCAGTAAAATCCCATACCTCTGGTTTCACTGTCTGTTGGAGCTCTTCAGGTAAGTCTTGTATTGTCAGTCTTTTAATTTCTGAGTCAGGCCTTATTAACATCAATTTATAAATTCCATCTACATCTGGGGTCTGAATTTCAACGCCTTTTGGTGTGCAAAAGATGGTACAATTCATTTTGCACACCAAATCACATCCTAGTAAGTTCACAGGACTCGAATCACAGACTACAAATCTGTGCATCTCTTTGAAGTTCCCTATTGTGATCTCCATGGGCTCTGTAACTGGGGTACTAATTAATTGTTTAGAAACGCCCACTACTTGGATTGCTTCTCCCGAGAGGGGTAGGTTTGGAACATCTGCTGTTCTCACAGTAGAACGGGTAGCACCAGTGTCCAACAGAAAGGTGACATCATTTCCTTCAACCTTTCCTTCAATGTATGGCCCTGACTGGTCTACCAGCAAGGTGGCGCCAATCACACACTCCTCCCCCTCCCCCCTCAGGCACCGTCAGTAAGGTTCATCACAGAGGAATGTATCATTCAACAGGAACTGCGAAACTGCTGCATTTCTATCTTCCCTTCCTTCCCAGACTTCTGCTTCCTCACCCTGTTGTACTTTGCTCCTATAGTTTGGCCTAGGTGCACGAGGCAACTGTTGCTGTTTTACCTGTTGCTGTGTCTTTTGCAGTCCCTCATTCTGCACCTGCGGGTTTAAATCATTAATTTGCACGTTACCATTCTGTACCGCCGGACACTCGTCTCTAGTGCCCTATTTGTCCGCACCCGTGATAGGGGAACTTCTTTTTGGCCTCCTCTCGGCTCATCTTTACTCTGGGCTTTCCTCCACCCCCAGGGCCTTGATTCTGGGTATTATTATTCATTTTACTTAACTGCTTTTCTTGTTGCTCTGCTAATTTTACTTGTGCCCACATAACCTTTTCTTTTAATTCTTTTCGTTTATTTTCCAGCTCATTGTCACAATACTTGGCGTACTTCAGGACCTCATCTATAGGCTTGGCTTGCCAACAGATTTTATTGTCTTTAATCCACTGAGAAATTTCAGGTCTTAACCCTAACACGAATCGATAAATGAAATGGGTCATGTCCTTCATCTCAATGTTATCTAGTCCACTGTACATTTTGAACACCTGTAATACTCATTCATAGCATGAATGTACAGTTTCATCACGATTTTGAGTAGGTCTATCTATTCGGGTTCCATCAGTTTCCTTTGCAGGCACCTTTCCTTTCAGGTATAATATGACCTGGTCATATTTCCTCATCACCTCTCCTGAGGGGGCTCCTGTCCTTGGGTCTCTGGCATACTCTTCACTTGGCCAATCAACAGCAATTTTACATTCTGTCCATAAATCTACAGGAACTACAATTTCAAAGAACCCATCTAGATCTTTCAGGAGACATTTTTGAACTTTAATAAATCTCTCAACCTGTCTGTACCATTCTACAGGTTTTCTCGTAATTTTGGGAAATCATTTGTGAATGACACAATATCCTGTCGGGACCATGGAACATGTACATATTTTCCGCCTGCCACTTCTCGCTTCTGCTTTGTCAGCTTCTTTTAGGACAAATTCAGAGGACACTTGTCTGGATCTACTGTCTTCCTTTTTCTTCGCCCACCTGGCTTTCCATTTTTCTAGGTCTCACCATTTTTGCAACAGATTCAATAATTCCCTTATCTGAACCTTTTTCCCCGACACAGTCATGTTTTCTAAATCTTTGTCAGAAAATTCTGCTCTGTAGGGCTTTTGCAACACTTTAGATCTGCTGATATCTATTCCCATGTTAGCTGCTGTGTCCATTAGTTTCTCATGGAACACTCTGGTGTTTCTGGTAATACTCTTACAGATGAACAGTAATTCTTCCTCACTAAGCCTGTCCAGTCCTACATTCCCAGCCATCAGTTCTTCCAATTATATTCTTAATTTGTATATACATAATGTTTTTGGCTGAGGATTTATTTTCTCTAACTCTCGTGTCCATCTATCTATTTCTTCCGGAGTCACTACTGTGGCACTTCTGGTACCGGAATCTGACTCTATCTGTACTTCTCTTGCACCAATCTGAGTGTTTCTTCTCTGGAACTGCTTTCAGGCTCCCTTATGGGCAGATCCATCAGGGAAATTACAGACTCGCATTCACTTGCCTGGTCATCAACTATTAAAGGTTCTTTTCTTGGCTGAACCACAGCTGGGGTAACAACTGGAGTCTTCAGACTAGCCTGTCTATCCCCATAAAGAGGAACAACTGGGAATGGTTACTGGAATGGTCAGTGCTTCAGGACTTGAATTTAACTGTGTTATTTTCTGGATAAGTTCGGTTCTCTGTTTAGTTAAGGCCTCTCTTTCTCGATCCTGTAAAACCCTTTCCATGGAGGTTTCATGCATTACTTGTGGAATTAAAGGAGGATAAAGATTCGGTGCAGTCGGAATGGTCTTACTTGATCCCTTATCACAGGACGGTCTATATAATGGAACAGTTGTATCGGGCATGCTCGGTTCCTCATTATCACTAGGCCTATAACCTGGACCTGTCGGATCTAATACACTTGCCCTTCTATCACTGGAAGGTCTAAAGAATGGATTTTTCGTACTCAGGGATATGGACTCTTCATCATATGGTGGGGGATTTTTCATTAATAAATCCTCCAGGTATTCATCTTCTGAATCACCCGCAGTCATTAAGTGTCGGGTTTTCTCTGTCCTTTTACCTCCTACGGGTTCATCTACAGTAAGTACTGGGAACAGCCCTTCCACCAACATATTTTGTCTCCACTGTTTCATTTTTTTCTCTCAGGTCTCTATCTGGGTTTTTGGATAACATTTTGCTAATCCTTTGTCCATTCTGGGTCTGTCTCGTTCAAAGGCCTTAATCTCCCATTCTTCTAAAGCCTCATATTGTGTCAGTCTTGGTCTGGGATGTAAATCATTCATTCGGGTCCTTAAATTGAACAAAATCCTACCATTAAAGGTACCGTTTAAAGGGAACGCTAAAACTCCGTCATCCTTGGTATATTCCACCCAATTTTCCAACCATACACAGGTATGATACCCTTTGTCAAACATCATAAACGATGCAGGAGTATTAGGTGGTGGAATGATAACTCCTTCTCTAGTTCTGATCGGCTTGTCTCTATTGAAATAATTCTTGACTTTGTCTACTAAAGTCGTTTTTCTCTTGCTTCCGTACATTGAATGAATTTGAATTTGAATGGGGATTTGTAAAGCGCGTAGCTACCCTAGGGCGTCCCAGCGCTGAATTGACCTATAGTTCTAGAGGGAGGGTAGAAGAAGTGGAAGATTATGGGAAGAGACAAGTTTTTAATTGCCTATGAAAGGCCAAAAGATTGTGTTCTCTCCGCATGGAAAGTGGGAGAGCGTTCCACAGTTTTGGGGCGTTGTAGGAAAACAAGTGCCCCCCGGAACGGGCCTTTTTTATTCTAGGAACGCTGGCCAGGGAAGGGGAGTCTGATCTGAGTTTTTTGTTAGAGTGATGGGGTTTAACGATGGATCTCAGAATCGGGGGACCTCTGCCTTGCATTATTTTGTGAGAGAAGCATAAGGTCTTAAAGGTGATCCTTTCTTTAACTGGAAGCCAATGCAGACTTTTGAGTGCTGGTTTAGCAGAGCATCTCGATTTGGTTACGGTTAAGAGTCTGGCAGCAGCGTTCTGAGCGCATTGCAGTCTGTAAATGACTGATGCCGGTGCCCCCAGGTACAGGACGTTGCCGTAGTCCAGTCTGGAGTTCACCAACCACTGCAACAGCAGTTTCCTCGATTGGAAGGGGATCAGATGGAGGATTTTTCGCGCCTTTCGAATGAGGACGAAGCAAGTGCCCGTGTTTTTTTCTGGCCTGGGTTTTGAAGTTGAGGTCTTGATCCAGCCAGATGCCAAGGCATTTGACTTCGGGTTTGGGGGTAGGAGGTGATCCCATGCATGGCGGCCAAGAAAGGGATGGAGGGAGTTTGCGTGGATTTCCTAGGAGAAGTATCTCGGATTTTTCTCCGTTTAATTTTAATCGAGATTCACACATCCAGTGGAAGACGTTCTCGAGACACCTTGCGAGATTGTCTAGGCTTTTGCTCAAATGGTTTATAGAGACCACCAGCTGGGTGTCATCGGCATGCATGACGGTTTTTATGCCGAATGGGGAAATAATGCCCTCTAGGGGGGACATGTAGACGTTAAAAAGTGTGGGGCTCAGGGAGGAGCCCTGGGGGACCCCACACTGTAGTGGTAGGGCTTTGGACATGGCTGTGCCATCCGACACTTGGAAGGTTCTTCCTTCCAGGAAGGATTTGATCCAGGACAGGGCGGAGCCAGAGACTCCTACCAAACTTAGCCGGGGGATGAGGATGGCATGATCCACCGTGTCGAAGGCGGCACTCAGGTCGAGGAGGATCACTGCCACTGATCCTCCTGCGTCTATGATGGTTCTTGCCTCTTCGACCACGGCTAGTAGAGCGGTGTCAGTTCCCTGTCCAGGTCTAAACCCTGTCTGGGATTGGCGCAAGAGTTTATTGGATTCTAGGAAATTGGAAAGTTGGTGGTTGACAATTCGTTCGACCACTTTGCTGATAGCCGGCAGAAGAGAGATGGGTCTGAAGTTGGTTAGGTCCGTGGGATCAAGGTGGGGTTTCTTAAGAAGAGCCCTGACTGTGGCTTTCTTCCAGTTGGCTGGAACATCGCCTAGTGCGAGAGAGGCGTTAATGAGGTGGATCAGAGGAGGGGCCACAGTGGAGGCAACCAGTTTTAATTTGCTCATAGGAGCTGGGTCTGATGGGGCACCACTTTTTACGGTTTGTAGAGTGGACAGAAATAGCTCTGTGGTAATCTGGGGGAAGGTTTGGAGGCATGGAGCCTCGGAGCAGAGGGGGGGGATGGCGGGGATTTGAAAGGAATTGGGGGCTGGAAGTGAAATAAAAATTGTATCAATTTTTGATGAAAAAAACTCGGCTAGCTGGTTGCATCTAATGCCCGACGGGTCAGGTGTGGGTGGGGGGTCTGGAGTTTTCGTGAGTAGGCGTACGATGCAATAAGTTTCTTTAGCAGAGTTGGCTGCCGCTAGTATTTTTTCCTCGAAGAAGGTTGCCTGCGTGTTTTTTATACAGTTTTTATAGTGCTTGATGGCAGCCCTATACTCGTTTTTGCTTTCCGCCGCCCAGTCCTTTCTCCAAAGGCGCTCGAGTTTTTTGCACTTCTTCCTAAGATTACGTAATTCTTCTCTTTTTGCTGGGGAGGGGTTTGACTGGCAGGGTAACGTCGAGAGATTGATTAATCCAATCGTGTATTTGGCCGTCTGCTCTGGAGGAGTACTTCTGCCCAAGAGATTGTATCCAGATTTTGCCACGGACGGGAAGGTGCTTGGGGGGGAGGTCTCTCTGGTGCCTCAGCCGAGAATTGTAGCTTGAAGGGGACTAAGAAATGGTCTGACCAAGGGACAGGGAGGGGGGTGTTCACGACTAATCTCGTGAGGTTAGTAAATATGGGGTCCAGCAAGTGGCCCTTGGTGTGGGTAGGCTGGTTACTTTGTAGGTGGAGATTCAGGGAGGCTAGATCTGCTTTGAGATTGGCAGCTGTTTTATTAGTGAGGTCTTCGAAGTGTAGATTCAGGTCTCCCAAGACCGTGAAGTTCGGAGTTAGACAGGCGAGGGAGGAGGTGGTGTCCATAAGAGAATCCCAGAATCGTCGTTGCTGTCCGTCTAGTCTACGACCTTTCCACTGATCTTTCGCAAACCCTAAGTACCTAGGATCAGGTCGAGTCTCGGGATTAAGCGAATACCACATATATTTATGGAACTTAAATTTTGGTAAAATACGTACTTATGTTTACTATTTTCTTCCAATGCTAGGGCGTTTTGTAAATTTCAACAACCAATCAACACTGGGATTGCAAACAATATCAACCAATGGGTGCGCGGCCTTTTCGTGAAACGTGTTCTCACGCACCGGCACTCACCCCTCCTTTACAATAACAGCTCCGCTACACACCCGCTGTTTTGACCAATACCAGCGCGGCACAGAGTGACGTCAGCGCAGCTCCGCAACTGACTCCCTCCTTCACAAGGTAACGGAAACTTGATTTCTTTATTAAAGTGCAAGTGCTCTTTTTAATTTACAACGTATAACATTCACCACTGTACTCGAGTGTCTAAAAAGGAAGGATTTGTTTCACTGCAAGTAAACCTCTTCTGTCTACTTTTCATATACTGCGGATAGACCCTTGTGCCTACCCTTCACACAAGCATTAGAGAACCTGCAACTTCTTTGACTCATCCACTCTTTTCGGGATATATACTAAGTCTAAAGTTTCACTAGCGAACTCCTTTGCTATCACTCAAGCTCCGATGAACCCACTACTCCTTCCTTGTGTGACCCTTACTAGGTTATATCACAACTAAAGTTTCAATAGCGAACTCGTTGCTATCATTTATTCAACTATTCATACAGAAAACCCTAATTAGCGCTTCCAGTTCTGCCTAACCATGCACTAATTTTCCTCGAGTCACTGACCTCAACGCAAGGTGGATTCTACTCACCACCCGCTATTCTGCCCCCGGAGATTCCAGACAAACATATAACGATCACTAACGAGTTTGTTAATTACATTTAATAATACAACAGCATATCATCAAAACATTTTAACACCATTTCCTAACATTTCAAAGCAAATTTATTTGATCAATCGATTTTAGCAGCAATAAAATTTTAGCAGCATTTATTATTTTTCACAGTTTATCAACAAGTAACTTATCTACCTATCTTAACTAGTCCTAACCATCTTTCTGCTACCAGAAAATTACTGATAGAGCGCGCAGGTCACCCGACTCATTTCGTTGCCAGATAATGCACACTTGGGCCCATAAAAAAATACTACTAATTTCATATATATATTTAATCTGGTAACCTACACACTGTTATCAGTAATTCAGGTTCAATTCTGTCGATTTCCGTGTACCTGACTTACCAATCCTTGAAACAGGTACCTAAGATCACAATGGATCAGGAGCTAGCTGTGGGATTAAGTAGACAGCACCAAAATACCAAGCAACATTGAAATAACGTTGTACTTTATAATGACCACAGACGCATGAAGTTTTCAATACCTTTATCTAATTTTCTTCATCATCAAATGCCATGAGCCATAAATTTACACAGATCAGACTGTCTATAACTAGAATTAAAAAGATTGTATAGCTATGAATGAGAGTAAGAAACATTTAGAAATTGAAAAAATAAAGGGAAGGGAAAAATAAGGAACACGCTATTTTTATCAGCAGACTTTCACAACTTCACTAAAGGCGGGTAAAGAAAAGGAACATACTAATCAAAGTAGACTTTCGAAATTCACTAACGGTTCAGAGAAATGAAACTTATGCAATTTGATTTATCCAGATGTGCTTATTCTCTAAAGGGAGGGTAAGAATGGAACAACCTATATATGCGTACGGTTCTGTATTTGACTAAGGGTAGGTAGAGAGTGGAGCATACTAATAGACAAGTTTGCACGAAAAACCTTATTTATAGAAACAGGGTCAAGGACATAGGCAATTATGCTTTATTAGGGACAAGAGAGAGAAACTTAGATAGGAAAACACCCACACTTAATTATATTTTCCTAGGATAGATTGAAGACTAACCCTGGCCACGGGTCAGTTGGAAAAGGCGGGAAAGAACCCTCAAGGACTTAGGCTGCCAGTAGGCGAGCAGGTACAGCTCATGGACGTTCAGGACAGGATAACCCCAGGAATTTGGATCAGGACCGGGCTCACCAAAGGGTACGACCAACACCTGCAGCTTCGGATGCAACGCCTGCGCTACCCCCTCTCTGCAAGGAATCTGCCAATAACCCCGATTGTGTTCTTGAATCTCCCAGCAAAAGTGCTTCGCCAGCACTTAAGGTTTCCCAAACCCCGACTGAGTCTGTGGAAATTACGGACAGAGTGCTCCGCAGCTCTCTGTATCAATCACCTGTAGAGTTCGTTGGGTCAGTGACAGGTCAGCTATTCGGACAAGTCGGACAATTTCTCTAGCTAAACCTAGGCTAGTTATACTGTTTTCGGGTCAGTGTACCACCCACCAATGTTGCAAGTGAAAGGTTCCCTAAATTCTGATTGGTCAAAGGAGGAGGTTAGGTCATCACTTTACCTAAAATTTAGACTTTCTCAGGCTTAATATTCATTTTCAAACCCACCCCTTACATTCCAGTTCCCATGGCATAAGAATTTTAGAATACAATAGGGTACACAGTAGGTTTAATACAAATGTTGCGAATGCAGATACAGTTCAGCTTCGTCTTTCTGGGTAGCAGGTCGTTTTCTCATGAACATCTTAGCCTCGGCTGCCAGCTGGCTGATTTCCACTGCGGCCAAGTTCATTTCCCCCCATCACGTGACTTGGACCATAGGGGCTTCAAATATGGAGTAGCAAACGCCTCCCCGGCCCAAGGAGTGTGATACATGAAAAGTAAGCGAAAACAATTTAGAAACACAGGAAAAATTGAATACACTGTATACCATGATTGGCTATACTACACCCCTTACTTTATAATAACTATAGCATTAGGAGTTAGGCAGAACAGACAGCTTTGCAACAGCGGCACTGCAAGCACGGAGCATGTGAGAAAACAAAGCGGCCATTTTAGCAGTACTGCGCATGAGCAACAAATTCCCTCCAGAACTGCGAGTGCGTCACATCACATGGGTATGACCGACGCATGCGCAGACTAAATTCCCGCAAAGTGGCGGCCATTTTAGAGGCAAGCGTATTAGTATTAGTAGACACATAGGCAAGCTTCACTGGGACACCCCGTGTAGTGTAAAATGTGCAATATTAGTAAGACAAAACAAGTTGAATTAATCTATTAACATTATTTTGAGGTTCTTGATTCAAGCAAGTCGCTGAACGTGCGAATACTTGCTCCATCAATGTCACGTGAGTATGACAGACGCATGCGCAGTAGAAACCCTTGCGTAGCAGCAGCCATTTTAGATGCAAGCGTATTACAGTTAGTAAAACACATAAGCAAGCTTCTCTCAGACACCCAAATGTTTATGTAAAGTGTGATATTAGTAAAACAAACAAGATGATTAATTAATTAACGGTATTCGAGGTTCATGAATACAAGCAAGTCGCTTCACGTGCGAATCCTTGCTCCATCACATGACTTACCAATTCCTTGTCACTTCTAAAATGTAATTTCTTAGGCCAACGGATGAGGCATTAATAATAATAGGTATAGAATAAAATTTTACTTTATCTCATGGAAAAACCACAGACTCAGGAAAGTTTTAAAGACTTTATCTATGCAATATTTTGTGAGTCAAATACCAACATACATTAGTCACCAACTTCTCAAGGAGAAAAACAATGATCAAATAAGAATCTTTAGAGACTTAGCAAAATTTCTAGACATTGGTACCTGGGAAGGATAAGAAAGGGACACGGTACAAAGACATACCACACAGATTTATATTTACCTAAAATGGTGCGAGGACCAACCCCTGGCCAAGGGCTGGACAAAGAGATGGGCTCCAGACTAATCAGGTGCCAACAGGTCAGGACAGGTGAAGGACAGGACAGGTACCCTCCGCTAAGTGCAACGCCGGTGTCACACCCCTCTCTGCAGATACTCTCGTTCCTGTCTAATGGACAGTCTTCTCCTTCAACAATCTCCCGAATCTTCATCAGAGTGCTTGACCAGCCCTCTGCGTTCCGCGGTCATCCTTGATCTTCTTCAGCATACGTTGGGTCAGTGACAGGTCTGTGACAAGCCGGACAATCTAGCTGACTAAACCTACCTTAGTTATACCAATTTCCAGGGTATGTACCACCCCCCAATGTTGCAAATTTGTGTATTCCCTTCATTTGATTGGTTAGTAGGACGGGGAGAGGTCATCACACCACACTAGTATGAAGTAATTTTCATTTAGTTTAATTGAGCTACGTTCCCGCCCATAATTTACTTTCCCAAGCTTTTATTTCACCCAACAATATTCATTTAATTTCATATACAATGTATAAATTTCATTCGCATTTCTTCCTTTCTCCGGGTCAAGGGTTGAGGTTCTCAGACCCATCGTGGGTAAGACGGGACTTGGCAGACATTCAATGCCATGACTTTAAGGCTTTCAGAGTTCAAGTGCGCACGCGCAGCAAATCCAAAATGGAGTTTTCAGATACCCTAAAGGCCCAAATGCGAGCTGATAATAAAGTCAAAGAAGGTCTTGTTAGAATACGGAAATAAATGAATACACTGTATACCACTTATTCCTACTCTAATCCCATTATTTTATTTTAACTATAGATTTAATAGATTAGCAAAACATGCAAGGTTTAGTTAAAGCAAAAGCACATGCGTTAGCATGTGAGGTTTAAAGCGCCCATATTAGCTTCTATTGCACAGCGGCAAAGAATTCCCACCAAAAGCAAAGAACATCATACTACGTAGATGCAGTAAACGCATGCTCAGAAGAATTCCCGTGTTTTGAGCAGCCATATTAAGACACTTGGGTTACTGATTAGAAAAGCACATAGGCAAGCTTCCCCTACATAAAATAAATGACATGTGGCGCAATTATTAGTATTCACAAAATATGTTGGTTAATTCGTTACATGTTATTTCAAGAGTATTGAAGCCAAGCAAGTTTCTTTACGTACGAAGCCTTGCTCCATCATATGTCCTCTATTGGAAAGGGAACAGTTGGCTACTAAGACCATTAGGAAGAGTGAGCCATCTGTACCCGGTGTCAAGAACCCTACAGATACAGACTTGGCACATTTGCTCTGAGAGAGGTCCAAAGATGCCAAAAATATCTCTGAATGGACAACTCAGTAGAGTACCCAGATAAACGAAAAAGAACATAAGAAATACCAAAAAGGAACTTCCAGAGTTTCTCAAAGCTGGCAGCTTACCAAAAATTGTAAACTGCGTACCTATGTCTCACATTTTTCATCCATCACACTGCTAAATGCTGTGTCCCATAACATGATAACCGCACCTTGATGCTCCACATGTACAATGTGGAAACACTTCCCAAATAGATCAAAACAAAGACAACATCCTTCCAACCACACATCCTATGTGGTAAAGCATTCTACCCATGTAGGCAAGTGATTCTGTGTTATATAATACTACAGAAAATGTCCTTTGTCCATATCAAAACCTTCAACTGACTGGTTTTGTCCCTAATTATGGCTCAGCTATGCTGCACTTTCTCTTGGCCCTTTACCTTAGGGCTATGTCACATGGGCTGCCTTTAGCCTTTGTTGAAGAAAGCTTTTAGGAAGAAGAGTAAACAAATAACTAACATATAGGTGTTAACGAGTTTTCCAATTGTATCCCTTTCAGAGGCAAACGTTTAATCCTTGCCCCCTTTCCTCCCTTTTTTGCAACAGGAGTGATGGCAACATTATTATGAACTGCTTAACCCTTTGTGGGGCTGATTATGAGTTTGACGGTGCGGTGGCCGGACCGCTCCGTGCTGCACCGCCAAACCTGGTTGAGAACCGTCCTTAATATAATTACATTTTTAGTCATTGATGGGCGATTCCTTTGGCATTCCCATGGCGGCACCTATAAAATAGGCACCACAATGGGAGCATCAAAACAGTCCCAGCATGGCATGGGCTGAAAATCCCATGCCGTGCTGGAACTTCTGTGCATGCACACAGGGGGGCACATGTTGTGCCCCCTGTGTTCATCCACAGAGCATGAAGCACAAGAGGCCCCGTAGGGCTGCCTGCGTTTCCTCTCTGCCAGGGTTTTCATGGAGGAGGAACTGCCATGAAAACCCTGGAGGATAGGAACTCTTAACATGCTTTGCGGGACCACTGTAGTTCTGCCAAGCATATGGATGCCTCAGGACCGCCGCGTCACCGCTAGTCAGGATTTTTGTCTGAGCGCTGGCAACTTGCGCTCCCAGGGCAACCGCTCTGGGAGCATAAGCCTGCTCTACCTGCAACGCAGCTGGGGCTAAGGAGAGCTTCACTGCTCATGAGAGTTTGGCAGGCCATCTCAGGCAGGGAGTGCACTAACATTCCCCCACCAGCAGTGTCCTCCCCTGCACCGACCCCAAGACTCATTAGAGTCCTGGGGCGGGTCCAGGGGCTTAAAATAAAACAATAATGAAACAGGTTTAAAACCTGTTTGATTATCCTTTTACTTGAGCATGGTGGCAGGGAAGGCAGTGCTCCTCCGCCGTAATGGAGGGGCCGCTGCTGATCTCATGTTTATTCTTATTTTCAGTTAAGGTATTCATGGATTTTTTTTCATTATTACACACACTGCTAAAAGTCATGACACACTTTAGCATCCTTCTCTCATAGCATGACATTTATTATGTCTACCCAAATGTGGCACACAATTCATGTGTATTCTTTGTGAAGTAACTGTTAGCTCCCATTTCTCCCGTACTTGTCTTTCAAACACAATCCTTGTGTATTATTTTATGCACCTTGGGCCTCATTTACAAGGAATTAACACATTTGGCTGCACTGCCTTAATTCTGAAGCAAAGGGATGTGTCATATCTACAAAGAGATGATGGATCACTTTGCTCTCACCTGCCCTGGCGCACCATTTGCTGCCATGCACCGATGCAGGCACCCTTGCACTCTCACTTCCTCTTCCCTCTCTTCCTTCATCATGTTTCTATAATAATCTTCTGTCTTTATACTTCTCTATTTGGTTCTACCTCATCTCTTTTGACCTTAGCAATCCCTAAGACCCCCCCTTCTCTCTACCACACTTCTCTATCTCCCCTCTGACTTCCTCTAGGGCAGCTACATGACCCTTTTCACTCTTTCTCAGGCTCATCCCGCTTTCTGTCTTAATGTCTCTCTTAAGTTAATTTAACCTCTTCTACTTTGTACGCTCTCTTTATCGTCCTGTCTGTCTCTATCTCTATATTTTCTGGACCTACCCTCCTGTTTCTTAACCGTGCTCTGTCTGTCTTACCTCTGCCTTTCTTACCTCTCATCTCAATACACCTATCTCTGACCCTAATCTTTCTATCTCTCTTTCGTGACCCCACATCTCCCTACCACACTCTGTGCATATCTTAGCCTCTCTATCCCATCCCTCTAACCTACCATTCTTTTTCACCTCTCTTTCTGCTCATCAGTGCTCAGACTATTTTTCATCTTTCTATGTCTCCTCTCTTTCACCTCTCAGTCACCTCTTTTTTTCTCTAATTCTCTATAACCACACCTCCCTTTTTCTTTCTCTCACCTTTGCCTCATCACTCTCTACCTTAACTGTCTCTTCCTCATTTTTTTCTCTACATCACACCTCTCACTACATAATGTCTCAGTTTATCTTCCCATTAATTTGTTTCCTTACATCGCCACCTTCTCTTTCACTAATTCTACTAGGCCGGGGCAAAATGCAAATTATGCCCGAGTAATTTCGGTAATTACCCATTACTCTTTGACGTGGAATGACCAATAATAACGTGATTTCTCCTGCTCTTGTAATTAAGAGTATTTTTGGGGGGAAAATAGTACCGCAAGGTAACAATAGAGGCCGCTTGTGTTCGCTATTTGTGTTCTGCTCCATTTACCACTTCTTAGAGCAAAATGCATCCTCGTGTCCATTTTAGACCCAAAAGTGCATTTTGCGCTAAGAAAATAGTGCTAAATGGCCGGAGTAAGTTGGGGGAAAATCCTACCCCAAGAGCAAATTTAGCACTATTTCTTTGCTCTAAATGCATTCTCGCATCCATTTTAAACACGAGGGGGCATTTTACGCTAAGAAAATAATTCTAAGTGCGAGGAGTTAGTTGGGGCAAAATCCTACCCAAAAGCACATTAAGCGAGTGTGAGCATTCATGTTCTGTTCCAATTAGCGCTATTGCTTTGTGCAGAATGCATTCTCATGCCCATTTTGGGTGCATTTTGCACTAAGGATGCAAGGGGACATTTTTGTGCAAAGAAATAGTGCTAAAGACAGAATTATTATGCTTGTGTAATTATTTATAAATAATTCTTAGGTAACTCTGCGTGATTACTCTGCACTGAAGTACACTAGTTATCTCCTAATTTCTGCATGTCTTCTATTACCTGTTACCTCACCTCCTTACTAAATACTTTCTGGCTACCTCTTACTCTACTTCTACTGCTTATTCGGAATCATTACCTCCTCTCACTCGCTGTACTACCTTCTCTCACCACAGTTTCTATGTCACCTCTACCTCACCTTTCTCTTTTCCTCCTTTGTCTCTCTACTCAGTGTACCCCAACATTCTCCCTCTCATTGGATTTCTAGTTCTATACTTTCTCTATTGCTGTACTTCAATCTAAAACCTTACGGGGCATATTATCAAGGGGGTTTATCTCCGCTTTTTTGGCTTTAAAAGCGGAGACATGCAAAGCGGGCCCCAAGATGATCGCTATCTCCTACTAGCTGTCGCTAACTGGTGTTAGCGACAGCTAGGTAATAGGGCGATAAATTTATCGCCGCTATAGCGGGAAAAATTCCCACTAAAGCGGCGATAAGGCCCTTGGTAATATGCCCCCTAGTGCCTAGGTGCGCTCTTCTGACTATATTGCAGCTATTTATGTATGCTCCATGTGCTGTTCTGTAGACTAGTTTGTCCCCCTCCAGTTTTGATTTTCTCCATTTTCTCTCCCTATTTCTGCATGCTGTTTTTTTTCTTTCTTGAGGCTCTCTGTGCACCATGGGACTGGCGCTGCCCTTCCCCAGATCTTAACTACCTTGATCGGGGCAATGAAATCGAGGGCCTCGGTTATCGAGGCCTCCAGTGTTTCCAATGCCGCATCACTGTCCACACAATTATCAAATGGGGGCACCAGCTAATCTGCAGGGCACGGTGGCTAAAAACCTTTTGCAAATCTAATAGGTTGCAGAGGCATGACCTATTGACTTTATTAATGCTTCTTTAAAGTTTAAAGTTGGCTGCTACAGTACATCAGGCCTTCTGGCTCTCCATTTTATGAAAGGACAGTGTCTTGTTTAGCTTCCAATCTTGCATCTGTCAGTTTCCTGCACCTCCTAAAATGTGTATTTTCCCATCTGCCCCTTTGGTGGCATAATGCACCCCGTTCTTATGCTCTACAGGCGGTTGTAAAGTGTGGTGATGTCCGTTCACTTTCGAAATGTGTTAGCAGGCACTCAGTACGTGGCAACAACACATATTTCTGACAAGCCATGTGGCCCTTACTGCAACCCCCTTGTGGAACCTAGCCAAGAGGAAACATGCATTAAAAGACGTCAGAATTATCAGTTCCTGGAAGAGGGCTGCAGGACAGTATCCCCTGACCTTTGACATTTCATTGTTGTACATCTAAAGTTTATATTCCCATGGTCCTGCTTCAGCCTGGTGATAATCCAAAGTGAGCTATTCTTTACATTGTGCTGCAAGGGGCAAACTTCCACCACCCCTTCGTACATGAAACTTACTCACTGTGTAAGCTAAATAAATAGACTTCGGGGTCATATTTATGAGGACTGCATTATGGTACATGCACGATGCAAAGTAAACGCGAGGAGATGATGGACGGAGTGCTGAAAGTTTTCAAACACTCAACCCGAGTCACAGATCTGGGTTGAATCATGCATAATGCAAACATTTTGCGTGGCTTTGATGGTTTCAATAATATGGAGCAAGGCAAGGAAGTGCAAATTGCTGCATAACATTACTCTGCGCAAGAGAGGAGTTCCGTGGGCGTTGCGGTCAGTGTTCCCACGCAAATCCAATGGTTTTTAACGTATTTCCAGATTTACCAAACCTGGCGAACATGGGAATGTACCAAAAGACACCCCCCCCCCCCCCAGGTGAGCCGTAACAAGGAGAAATATGTTTATTTCCCCTAATTTTTAGGGCGAGCATTCGAGACCTCTTGTATATACTTTAGTATATACTTATAATACACTTATGTGTATGTACTTTGTGGGCTCTGGAGATCACCCCTAGGACTTGTCTGGTTCCACTTAGGGACTTTTTTTCTGTTCAACTGTCTCTATTTAGCTGTCTAGATAGAAAACGACCAGCAGAGGTCAGTGAAATAGCAGAATCACTTTAGATTCCAGTCCATTGAAATTGTCTTCCACAAGCACCCATACACAATAATATGTTTTTCATTTCTTGTATTTTCAGTGATCTGACCACCAAAAGCACTGATTTTATATTAAAAACAGAGCTTTGGACTATACCTTTTCCCGCTGAAAGGCAATATTTCTCTCCATGTGTTCCCATACCTGCATGTCCCGCAGTTTGGTGCCTACTTTCCCTCCATGTTAAAGAAAAGTAGATGTTTCAGCACACAGGCTAATGTGCTGCATAGCTAAATACATATAAGATCCCAAGGCGAGACTAGGTGAATTACAAATGCTTGTTTTTCTCTCTTTCTATGTGTGCTGTATTCTGTATCACACATAGGGGCATATTCTCAAGAATGTGTGATAACCATCTCAAAAGTAACTTAACCCAACCTTCAACATCGCAGTCTATCGCGGGAAAATTACGCCGTTTTAACTAAGTATTCGCAACACGCTGGTACCGGTACACAGTCAAAATATCGAATCTTTAATTTCGACTTACACTTACATCGAGTTGCTAATATCGAAGGGACAGAATATCGATGTCCAGAATATCGATGGCCAGAATATCGACCCTAAGGTAAGTAATATCGAAATTACTTATATCGATAGCATATATATCGATGTAAGTAATTTCGATTTACTAATATGTGTTAGAAATTTTTCTTAAGTATTTAAATTAATTGTTATAATATGTGTTTAATATGTTTTTATAAATAAAAAAAATATAAAAGTAAATTATATGTTTTACTACTAGAGCGGGTTGTGGGTTTTTAGGGGAATAGGGTGGAAAGTAATTTATTTGTAATTAAATAATTATTTTTTAATGATTAATTTATTTTGCAATTAAATATTAATTGGCAATGAATTATTTTAATTGATTAATTGATTAAGTAATTGATAATTTATGTATATTTTTAAGTAAATTATATGTTTTACTACTGGAGCGGCTTGTGGGTTTATAGGGGAATAGGGTGGGAAGTAATTTATTTGTAATGAAATAATTATTTTTTAATGATTAATTTATTTTGCAATTAAATATTAATTGGCAATGATTTATTTTAATTGAATAATTGAATAATTAATTGATAATTTATGTATATTTTTAACTAAATTATATGTTTTACTACTGGAGCGGGTTGTGGGTTTATAGGGGAATAGGGTGGGAAGTAATTTAATTGTAATATTAATTAATTTTGGGTAAAGGAGTATTTTTAGGGTTCAGGGTCAGTTTTCAGTTCTTGGGTAAAGGGGTATTTTTAGGGTTCAGGGTCAGTTTTCAGTTTTTGGGTAAAGGGGTATTTTTAGGGTTCAGGGTCAGTTTTAAGTTTTTGGGTAAAGGGGTATTTTTAGGGTTCAGGGTCAGTTTTCAGTTTTTGGGTAAAGGGGTATTTTTAGGGTTCAGGGTCAGTTTTCAGTTTTTGGGTAAAGGGGTATTTTTAGGGCTCAGGGTCAGTTTTCAGTTTTTGGGTAAAGGGGTATTTTTAGGGTTCAGGGTCAGTTTTCAGTTTTTGGGTAAAGGGGTATTTTTAGGGTTCAGGGTCAGTTTTCAGTTCTTTGGTAAAGGGGTATTTTTTGGGTTCAGGGCCAGTTTTCAGTTTTTGGGTAAAGGGGTATTTTTAGGGTTCAGGGTCAGTTTTGGGTTTTTGGGTAAAGGTGTATTTTTAGGGTTCAGGGTCAGTTTTCAGTTCTTGGGTAAAGGGATATTTTTTGGGTTCAGGGTCAGTTTTCCCTACTGTCGCACCCACTGGAGTGGGAATAGTAATTTTAACCCCTACGCTATCCAACACTTTCCCTACTGTTGCACCCTCTGGAGTGGGAATAGTAATTTTTACCCCTAAGCTATCCAACACTTTCCCTACTGTTGCACCCTCTGGAGTGGGAATAGTAATTTTTACCCCTACGCTATCCAACACTTTCTCTACTGTTGCACCCTCTGGAGTGGGAATAGTAATTATTGTTAAGTAAGTATATATTATATATGATTTGTTAATATTTTTTTTTTATTAAATATGTATTATTATTTTTTTACCATTATTAAATATATTTAAATATGTTTAAGTAATTTATAAGAATTATTTACAGTATTTTTCATGTTATTTTAAACCAAAAAAACCCGATATATTTGACAACGATATTTTTAACATCGATATTAATTTTTCGATATTTTGGTACTTACCATGTTGTACATAGGGCGTCGATATTCTTGCAATCGATATAATTACGCCGATATTTGTGTTGGTCGAAATTCTGTCTGTCGAAATCCTGTCATAGATCCGCTGGTACCATGCAATAGTCTCCAGATTACGCATCAAATTATCACGTTAAAATCAACGCCACTCCGCAAAAAGGCGAAACACGAAAGCAAGAAAACTTGCGATGAGGCCAATTGCAATACGAAAAGCAGTGAAAAACAGCGGCAGGCCTGCAAACCCCACACGTCTGGAGAGAAAATGCACTATAAAATCTACAAAAACAACACACCAAAAACAATCCAAAGTGCGTAGCAACATGGATGCACCCTGACAGAGTGCAGAGGCCAACACAAAACCCATAAGCCCCACAGACCAGCAGCAAGGAACAACGGGGTCAGGGAATGCCAAGGAGAAGAGGGAGAGGAAGACGGGTTGCAGTCCGCAGCAAAAGCAGATCAGCATCACGGAGGTGACAGAACACTACCATCACTACTCTGAATGCAGTCGGAGTGTCAAGGAGGCCAATCGAGGAGGCCAAGAGGAGCTGGCATGATGTCAAGTCTAAACCAGGCACAAAGTCGCTGCCAACAGGAAGGCAGCAACGGTGACAAGAGGTGGGAGTCTTGCGATACAGGGGGAGCTGGAGGAAATCGAGGCCACAGTCATCACTGTGGAGACGGTGCACGGAGCTGGGAGTCCGGACACAGCTCCAGAGGACCTGACACAACATCAACAGGGCGAGTAACAATCAGGGACCAGGGGAAAGGGGAAGATGAGCACAATGGCACACATGCACAACAATGTGTAGCACACAGCACACCCAAAAGACCCTGGATCATGTCCCTGATACCTGTGGCACTCTGCAGCACACACACATAGCAATAACAGCACATCCACATTGATGATAATGTGGTACAATGTGCAACCCCGACACCGCAGAACAGAGGATACAACTGGCTACATGCATGCGCTGAAACAGGCCAACTACATCTGACAGAGTTGGAAACATTGAGGTGGAAATGTACGCGTACAACCCCACATCCGTCTTGTAGTCCAAATGTCCAAAAATCCAGCACCTCACAAACAGTCACAGCGTACACTGTCCTCCAGTCTGCATGTAACCAAGAAAAATGTGCCAACATACATGTCAACACAATGTCAACGTGCATCTCCCCTTCACATTGCGGAGGGACACACAACACCTTCAGCAGAGCAGACCAGACCAGACAACTCATCAATGATGCTGGAGAGGACCACCACACCATCGACACTGACGCCCTGCAACAGCTTATGGACATCCTAGGCAACCCACTCCCAGGAGCAGGGCAGCCAAGCTACATAGAGGAGAGCCCAACCCCTGCACAGACCACACAGCTGGAAGCACCCACCAGCACCGCTGGCTCCCAACACTTCACCGAGCCACACATGGCATTCCAAAGCCAGGTGTCAGAATGCCAAAAGGAGGTGGCCGAACAGGTGCAGGCGGGGTCCGATCACATGAAAGACAAACTAGATCACATACGTGGGTGTCTAATTCCCTTCAGGGACCACATACACACCACAAAGGAGACCCACACTGCGACAGAGACACATACATTTGCACATTTCCTGTACTGAACCATGCCCAGAGCCCCACTATTATCAGTCACACACCACCGCTGGACCTGCATACAGTGGCCCAGCCTACTCATCTTACTTATTGCGTGGGTGTCGACGAAGCTACATGTGCAAGCCCAACCCGCTGCCTGCGGTGACATGGTTGCATCCTCTGTACCCAGCACATAGTAATGTTGAAGGGCCGGGGCCCTTATGCATACATCATGACCACACAGACACACGCAGATAGTATGTGGAACTGGCTACGGGCATGTGCGCCCGGCCCCTTTATTAGCAAGGTCATATGTTCAGTGACGCTTGTGCTAGATGGGTGAGTGTAAGACAGCCCACACGGAGTGGTTGGATGCTGGCAACAACTTGTACAGCGATCACCATTAAAACGGAAACAGAAAACACCAGCGTGACATAAACAACTGCAAAGCATCATAGTGGTAGCCGGAGCAAGTACAGAGATCACCCAACATGCAAACATAAGTGTCCGTGATTTGCAGTGCACTGAGGTTGGGGCACTAAAGCTGAGCGTGCACATGTGAATGGATTGTCTAGGATTGCGTCCTTTCGGGATAATCCTGATGCATCTGCAGTGGGGTGGGTTACACCTGCATCATCTTCCTCATTGTCGTCCCAGGTCTCCCACACTGCCTGAGGTGACATTGCTGCGTAACCTCTCCACAGCACAAAACTCAATCAGTAACGGATGATGTCTTGCGGTGCACTGAGTTAGTGGCACCTGGAGTGCTGAGCAAGGTATCAGGCTAATGATGGCATCCAAAACAGGTGTAAGCAACTCTGTTAGTCTGTCAGGACCACTGTTTTGACTCTGGTGGTTGGAGGTGGTCCTGGTGGTGGTGGTGTGTGCCTCCTGCGGTGATCCGACGTCCAGTCCGTTCAGGACTCGATTTGTTGTGTGAGCCCTGGTGGACCGCAGTTGAGGCCGTAGGCAGTGGACAGGGCAGGGCCACATACACATGGCGTTGATGACCCCAAGGCCATCGTCTCAGAGGACATCCAATATCTCAGAAGAAAGGGTCCCTGACTTGAGCTGCACAGAGTTAGTGGCCCCGGATGCACAGCGGCCGGCACAGGCACACTGCCACAGGACGGTGACTTGAGCTCCACTGAGGTAGGGCCACATGGACTGAGTGGGTCCTCATCAATGTCCAAGGTGAATGTGGGGAGGGTTGCGGGGGACAGTGGAAGGTTTCCTCCAGGGCATGATTCAGAGGGCGGAAGTCGTCCGGAAGCAGCAAATTGAGGAGTGGAATGCTACAGCCTCGTTTTCACCACCAATTCGGTAGCAGCTACATGAAGATGAAGACAACCCCCTAGTCCATAGACTCAGACGGCACTAAAGTTCAACCAGAGTGTGTCCATGAATGTCGGGGTACAGACTTAGTGGTATTGGGGCTGAGAGGGAATGCAGTCTGCGATGATGCCAGTACACTGATATGAACTCCACCATTGCTAAATCAAGACTCTGTGACCTACTGGACCGCAGTGTAGGCCGGAGGCAGTGGTCAGTAGTGGCTTAGCCATGTGTCATAGGCCAGCGGTGCACAAAGTTAGTGACACCAGGGCAGTTGTTGGTAGTGTACGATTGCCTCCATAACGATGATCCTTTTTCCTCCCGACTGCAACGAGTCATCCTCTTACGCCTCTCCTCGCATGCAATGACATGCACTCTGCTTTTGAAAAATCAATGCTCAGTTCCAATTGTGTGACCTACTCATGCACAGCGTAGGCGGAGGGCAGTAGTCCATGTGGGCCCACATGCACGTTTGGTTGGGATGTTATGCACAGACTTGGTGGTATCACTAATTGAAGGGAGTATAGTGACATAAACTCTGCCATTATTAATGTTCTCTGCCATGGTGTAATCAAGACTCAGTTCCAAATGTGTTACCTACTTGTCCACTGTGTCTGCCAGTAGAGTACATGAATGAGAAAGGAGTACTGCAGGTCTGTGTCGCCGCTGCCGTGATGGTCAGAGGAGGCTGCCAAGGTTGCGGCTCTCGGACTTGGAGCTTGCACCGGCATGTGGTGGGCCCACTTTGACACACGCTGGTGTCTGCAGGTGAGCAGTGAGGCCTTGGATGCGCAGGGGTGGACAGGACGGCGGCCGGGGTGGGACAGGAGCACAGGATCACAGGCCCCGCCGCACACGGCGTCGGCCTCGTGGCAGGGTGAGAGGCACCGCCCTGGCAGAGACATTGGGCATTCCGGAAGAGGATCACGCCCAGAGTAACGTGCCTTTTATTCACACCCCTACGATGGCCTGGCATACGCCGGCCCAGCCCACTCCGCTCATGCTTATAGGGAGGGACATAACAAGCTACATTTACACGAGCTTCCCCACTGGCTGGGGAGACATGGTTGCGTCCACTGTCCAATACACTTCAAACACCAGTAGTGTATGTCGACATGGATCTGTCTGTGGTCTGCATACTGCAGTCTGGCCCTCACATCCACGCCACACTTGCCTCCTTCACACATGCCTGGTCCCCACCTCTTCCCACATTCTGCTATTGTGTGGCTGAGGTGCCATGCCATTGATGGCTGATGTACATGGTTGGCCCAGGTTCCCGCAGTGAGTTGTGCAGTTGTGTCTGGTGGGTGTGCATGTTGTTCAGCATGTTGTATGTGAGCTTGTGATGTGTGCATTTCCAGTGATGTGAGTTGCATGATTGTGGAGTTGAGGTGTGTGTTGTATTCATTTGGTAGTTGCCAACGAGCGGTGCATTTCCATGGGTGCCATCCAGGTAGCGCAGGTTGATGATGGACTGTAGGAATATGTGGAGATCATGCACACTGCCTGGGTGGTTGGCATCGATGTTGGTGGAGATTCCCCGGTGGTCGACTATTGCCAGCACATTGGTGGGATGTGTACGCTTTCTGTTGCGCTTATTGTGTGCAGTGTTGCGAGGGGGCATGTTGGACAGGCCTCGTGAAGGACTCTCTCCCTCCCCGCATGACAGAGCCCGGACACCGGCTCTCCCTGTGTCACCAGAAGAACAACCCCGACGACCCACAGAAGCAACCCGCAACCCATCCCCTACGGGACGCCTGCTCCCGGACATCTCTGTATCACTGGCCCGGGCCACCGTCAGCACCGTTGCCCGGCCCAGCCGCCATCTTGGACACTGCACCACGAGGCCACGTGGCCTCAGCTCGACCCCAACCCTGGGCCTGGCCAGGCCCTGACATCCCGGCACCACCATCCACCCAGGAGGTGAACGGACCACTTGGCAGGTCAATGGGAGAGAGGAGTGTCGATGGCTCTCCCCCGCCAGGTGCCGATCGCCCCCAGCCTTCCCGGGCGCTGGCTCCACCCCCCTGCTGGGTGTCTGGACTCCCTCATCCCGGACCTTCCGACCTCCAAGAGCGAGGGTCCGGACATCAAAGGAGGCCAGACCTATAACTGGGGCAGCTCTAGAGCAGGAAGGCAGTTGTATCCTGGAGTCGAGAGACACCTAGAAGAACTCATCCTTGACGGACTGCTGGCGCTGCCGCAGCCCTGCCTTGTGAACCATCGTCCTGCCTGCTGGCGCTGCCGCGGCACTCTGCAACCTTCCTCCTCGTCGGGACCTGCTGGCACTGCCGCGGCCCTCTGCAACCTACATCGTCCTCGGGACCTGCTGGCGCTGCCGCGGCCCTCTGCAACCTACATCGTCATCGGGACCTGCTGGCGCTGCCGCGGCCCTCTGCTACCTACATCATCGTCGGGACCTGCTGGCGCTGCCGCGGCCCTCCTCAAGTGAGACTTGTCATCCGAGCCTGCTGGTGCTGCCACGGCCCGACCTTCCAGAACTCCGAGCTCGAGGATTGTGAGCTATCCATCATACCACCTCAATACCAGATCGGTACCAAGACTGTCCCGCTACCCCCTTTCCCTTCCAGAGACTAGAATTGAGAGGACCCTCGTGTCCTGATCTCACTGTACCGTGATACTTTGCTTCAAGAACTGCATATAAAAAGCGTTAACCTTATCCTTGTGTGGTGTCCATCTGTGGGGGGGAAGTTACTTGTCTGTACGATCGCTGGAGACGGCCTTCCCCGGAGGCCTCTCCCCTTGTCCTCGGCCGACCCTCCAGGTCCCCGTCTAACATTGGTGGCCAGCGGCGCGATCCGAACCGACGCGTAATCGTGCAGAGAGTAACTCACCCCACGACTCAACCACAATGACAACAAAAGAGAGCGGATCCACAGAGAAATTCCAGATGGGGAAACTAGAAGAGTACAACCATCGAGAGCTAAAGCAATTTTGCATGGAACTAGGCATTGCTACCACCAGGCTGAGCACGAAAGAGGAGTTCAAACACGCCCTAGAATCTTGGGCAGAAACGGGTGCGGCCGTACCCCGGAACCAAAACCGCGAGGCACCAGAAACAAACACCACTCCGACAGAAGAAAGGAGAGTGGGTCTCTCCCTGGAAGAGATCCAAGAACGAGAGAAAAGCAGACTCCATGAATTAGAGTTGGCACGGCTCCGGTTGGACGGAGAGCTGAAACTGGCGGAACAAAAGATAAACTTAGAACACTTACGGCTCCGAGAGGAGCGGGAAGAGAAACAAAGGCAGAGAGAACTCGAAGAGAAAAAACTGGCATACGAAATCGAGCACAAGCTAGTAGAAATAGAAATGCGGAAACAGAACAAAGATCTAGGGGTGCCCGAGCGCCCGCACACCCCGGGCACTACCGAACCAAAGGTCCACATCCCCAAGGATCTCGTCAGAGAATATTATCGGAACGACGACATACAGCAGTGGTTCAAGGCCTACGAGATCGCCATGACCTCCCACCGGATTGATCGAAGTGACTGGGGAGCCGGGCTATGGGGGAGGTTCGTCAATGAAGGCCGCGATGCCCTGCTACAGCTCCCGGACCATCAGATGACATCCTATGACCACATGAAGGCCGCCCTCCTCACTCGATACGGACTCACGCCCGAGATGTACCGCCAGAGGTTCCGCAACTGCAAACGGATCCCGGGTACAACTTGGGTGGAGTATGTGAACTATTTCAGCCGAGCCTTCGAGGGGTGGATCAAGGGCAGCCACGTAACCACCTACGAGCAACTCTTTAACCTCATTGTGTGGGAGCACCTCTCCAACAATTGCTTTGTCGAGCTCAGGCAGCACCTCCTCGACAGTAAATTGACTGAACCTCGGCAGCTCGCCGCTGAAGCTGACCGATGGGAAAGCACTCGAGTGGCCGGAGTGGGTCAAGTGAACAAAACAGAACCAACCAAGGTCCCCATCGCCCCCGAGGAGGAGGAGGAGGCCAGGGCCGGGGCAGAGATGCCGTCCCGGCAGCTCCCGCCAGCAACACCCCGCCCCCGGCCGGTCGGGGAAACCCCCCGATGCGCCCAGGGTTCCGAGCCAACGTTACTTGCCACCGGTGCCAGCGAATCGGCCACTATGCCAGCGACCCGAGCTGCCCGAAGAACCAGACTCCCGTGCCCCGCCAGGTCGCTGCCGCCGCCCTAGGAGAGGAGCAAGCCTCCGAAGAGTATGAAGAGTACGAGCAGGAACAGCCCGAGTGGGAACCTGCCGCCATGATCCTGGCTTGCCTGGGGGAAAGAGACATGATCCCGCGGGCTCCCCTACCCGCCAACACCAGAAAATAAAGCCAGTGGGTGAACATAAATGGGCGCAAGGCCGAAGCCCTGCGCGACACCGGGGCCAGTTTGACGGCGGTCCGCTGTCACCTGGTGACCCCGGAACAAATCCTGCCAAACGTTCTTTGCCCCGTCCGATCAGCCGACAATTCAGAGAGCCTGTGTCGGATGGCCTGCGTCCCCTTCGAATGGGGAGGAGTGTCCGGTATGCTAAAAGTAACTGTCCGCGATGATGCCCCAGTGGACTGCCTCCTGGGAAACAACCTCGAGAGTTCCCTGTGGGCGGCCGTTGAGAGAAGAGAGCACCTAGGGATGTTGGGCCTCCCGGACTGGGCATGCGTAACAACCCGGTCCATGGCCGCCCGCGCCATCCCTAGACCCGAAGAACCCGAATGGCCAGCACCTCCTCCCCCGATCCCCCCAGAGGAAGACACCCTCAGTACTGATCCCCCAGAGCAAACCCAAGAAGGGCCCACTCAGCTCCAAGATCTTCCAGAACTGGCTCAGTGGCGTCAAGAGGGTGGACCCACCCAGGAACAATTCCGGCAGGAGCAGAAGACCAGTCCCTCCCTCGAGGGACTCCGACAGCAAGCACTCGCCTAGAGCGCGGGAGACACCGCAGGGGCCCACTGGATCTATTGGGACAATGACCTACTATACAGCGAGCAAAGAATTGCAGAGTTGGGGGCCAGTCGGGTGCTGGTGGTGCCCCTCCGCTTCAGAGACTTCCTTTTGAACTTGGCACACGATGTCCCCCTTGCTGGGCAAGACAAAACGTATAACCGCCTGGTAACCCACTTTTACTGGCCCAAAATGCGAAATGACGTCTCCAACCACTGCCGGGCCTGCCCCACCTGCCAGGCCAGCAGGAAGAGCGGCCGAAAAATCAAAGCACCCTTGCAACCATTCCCCGTCGTCACCACCCCGTTCGAACGGGTGGGAATAGACATTGTGGGGCCCCTGGACCCCCGAACAGCACAAGGGCATCGATTCATCCTGGTCCTGGTGGACCACGCCACCCGCTATCCCGAGGCCATTCCTCTTCGGACCGTAACAGCACCAGTGGTAGGCCGAGCCCTAATGGGGATCTTCTCTCGAGTAGGATTCCCCCAGGAAGTCGTCAGCGACAGAGGCACGAACTTTATCTCCAAATATATGAAATCTCTCTGGCAGCAGTGCGGGGTTACGTACCGGTTCACGACCCCCTATCACCCGCAAGGAAACGGACTGGTCGAACGGTTTAACCGCACTCTCAAGGGGATGATCATGGGGCTGGAGGAACCCCTACGTCGCCAGTGGGACGTGCTGCTCCCGTGCCTCCTCTTCGCCTACCGAGAAGTCCCCCAGAAATCCCTCGGTTTCAGCCCCTTCGAGCTCCTGTACGGACACCCTGTCCGGGGGCCCCTCAGCCTGGTTAAAGAAGAATGGGAAATAGCCCCCCAGAAGACCCCTCCGGACGTGTATAAGTACCTCCTGACCCTCCACAACCAGACCCGGCGATTCAGGGAACTCGCTAAAGCCAATCTCGAGGCCAGTCAGGAGGACATGAAGAGATGGTACGATCAACATGCCTCCTCCATCGAGTTCGAGCCTGGTCAGCAAGTATGGGTGATGTCTCCCATCGAGCCTTGTGCCTTGCAGGACAAATGGACAGGACCCTTCAAGGTGGTCGAGCGCAAGGGCCCTGTCACCAATCTAATCGACATGGAGTCCCCCCGGAACCCCCTCCGGGTCCTTCATGCCAACAGACTCAAACCACACTTCGTACGCTCAGAGCTCAGCCTACTGATGGCCACAGATAGTGGGGCAGAGGAAGACTCCGAGCCCCTCCCTGACCTACTGAGGACCCGTGAGAAAGATGGCTCGGTGGAAGGGGTCCGACTCTCCGATGCCCTGACCCCGGAGCAGCGCCAAGACTGTCGGGCTCTCCTGCTGCAATTTGCAAACCTGTTCTCCCTCACCCCCGGGGTCACCCCCTGGTGCCTTCACGACGTGGACACTGGGGACAGTCCCCCTATCCGACACCGGGCGTACCGAGTGCCAGATCGGGTGCGCGCCTGCATCCAAGACGAAGTCTCCAAAATGCTCACACTCGGAGTCATCGAGCCATCCGACAGCCCCTGGGCCAGCCCAGTCGTACTGGTCCCCAAAGCTGCTGCCCCGGGCACCACCCCCGAGCTCCGATTCTGCATCGACTATCGGGGCCTGAACGCTGTCACCCGAACCGACGCGCACCCCATTCCCCGAGCAGATGAACTGGTTGACCGCATGGGGGCTGCCCGCTACCTGAGCATCTTTGATCTGACAGCGGGCTACTGGCAGATCGGCCTCACCCCCAGAGCCCAAGAACGATCCGCCTTCTCTACCCCGGATGGTCACTACCATTTCAAAGTGATGCCATTCGGCATGAAAAACGCTCCCGCCACTTTCCAACGACTTGTGAACCAGGTATTGGCGGGCCTCGAAGAATTCAGCGCCGCCTACCTGGACGATATAGCTGTGTACAGCCGCCACTGGTCAGACCACCTTCACCACCTCCGAGAAGTCCTGCACGCCCTCCAACAAGGCCAGCAAGTGCCAAATTGGCCAGGGGTCCGTGACCTACCTCGGGCACCAAGTGGGGAGTGGTCTGGTGGCCCCTCTCCAGCTCAAGATCGCTGCCATCCAGTCCTGGCAGCCACCCGTCACCCAAACCGAGGTCCGAGCCTTCTTGGGGCTCACCGGATACTACAGGCGGTTTGTGAAGGACTATGGCAGCCTTGTGGGGCCCCTCACGGAACTCACATCCAAGAAACACCCCAAAACCGTCAACTGGACCCCGGACTGTCAAGCGGCCTTCGAGAAACTGAAGGCCGCCATGTGCACCGACCCTGTGCTCCAGACCCCCGACTACAGCCGTGAGTTCATCGTCCAGACGGACGCCTCAGACCATGGCATTGGGGCAGTCCTCTCCCAACGAAACCCCGAGGGAGTCGACCAGCCAGTGGCCTTCATCAGCCGACGCCTGCTGGCCCGAGAACAGCGCTGGAGCACCATCGAACGGGAGGCCTTTGCAGTAGTGTGGGCCCTCAAGAAGCTCCGGCCCTACCTCTTCGGTACCCACTTCCGGGTACAAACAGATCATCGACCCCTGCAATGGTTGATGCAGATGCGGGGGGAGAATCCCAAACTGTTGCGATGGTCCATCTCCCTGCAGGGGATGGACTTCACTGTGGAGCATCGTCCAGGCCAGGACCATGCCAACGCAGACGGCCTGTCACGCTTTTTCCGCCTCGACGAGGAGAGTCCCCAAGAGGATGGGTGACTCTCCCCGCCTTCAGCTGGGGGGGACGCATGTTGGACAGGCCTCGTGAAGGGCTCGCTCCCTCCCCGCATGACAGAGCCCGGACACCGGCTCTCCCGGTGTCACCAGAAGAACAACCCCGATGACCCACAGAAGCAACCCGCAACCCGTCCCCTACGGGACGCCTGCTCCCGGACATCTCTGTATCACTGGCCCGGACCACCGTCAGCACCGTTGCCCGGCCCAGCCGCCATCTTGGACACTGCACCACGAGGCCGCGTGGCCTCAGCTCGACCCCAACCCTGGGCCTGGCCAGGCCCCGACATCCCGGCACCACCATCCACCCAGGAGGTGAACGGACCACTTGGCAGGTCAATGGGAGAGAGGAGTGTCGATGGCTCTCCCCCGCCAGGTGCCGATCGCCCCCAGCCTCCCCGGGCGCTGGCTCCACCCCCCTGCTGGGTGTCTGGACTCCCTCATCCCGGACCTCCCGACCTCCAAGAGCGAGGGTCCGGACATCAAAGGAGGCCAGACCTATAACTGGGGCAGCTCCAGAGCAGGAAGGCAGTTGTATCCTGGAGTCGAGAGACACCTAGAAGAACTCATCCTTGACGGACTGCTGGCGCTGCCGCAGCCCTGCCTTGTGAACCATCGTCCTGCCTGCTGGCACTGCCGCGGCCCTCTGCAACCTTCCTCCTCGTCGGGACCTGCTGGCGCTGCCGCGGGCCTCTGCAACCTACATCATCCTCGGGACCTGCTGGCGCTGCCGCGGCCCTCTGCAACCTACATCGTCATCGGGACCTGCTGGCGCTGCCGCGGCCCTCTGCAACCTACATCATCGTCGGGACCTGCTGGCGCTGCCGCGGCCCTCCTCAAGTGAGACTTGTCATCCGAGCCTGCTGGCGCTGCCGCGGCCCGACCTTCCAGAACTCCGAGCTCGAGGATTGTGAGCTATCCATCATACCACCTCAATACCAGATCGGTACCAAGACTGTCCCGCTACCCCCTTTCCCTTCCAGAGACTAGAATTGAGAGGACCCTCGTGTCCCGATCTCACTGTACCGTGATACTTTGCTTCAAGAACTGCATATAAAAAGCGTTAACCTTATCCTTGTGTGGTGTCCATCTGTGGGGGGGAAGTTACTTGTCTGTACGATCGCTGGAGACGGCCCTCCCCAGAGGCCTCTCCCCTTGTCCTCGGCCGACCCTCCAGGTCCCCGTCTAACAGGGCACAAGTAGGACATGTGTTCAGTCAATTGCCCCCTTACACCTGAAGCCAGCTGTGGCATAGATGCATTGCTTGGTCTCTGGCTGTTCCTGCACAGTGTGGGGGGAGTATAGATAGTGGGGTACCAAGCTGATGGTGTCATCCATGGCCGTTGTGAGAGACCTGGATTGCGCTGGCTGTGTGACTCCTCCGTCTCATGCGATTGTTGGTTGGAGGGTACCAGAGGCCGACACGTGCGGCACGCCAGCAGCTTTGTCTGAGGTGGGATGTTGGTTGTCCGTTGTGTTGGCACAATCAGCCTGGGGACAATGGTGGTCAGAATGTGAAGCATGGTTGTTCCTTTCTAGCATGTTGTGGGCAATGACATTCTCTGGTGTTGGGCCTGTGAGCTTGGTGCATTTTCTGAGGGTCGCTGTCTTTATCTGCGCTGCCTCAGTGTTGTTCTGGGGGGAGGGTCCGGGGTGTGTTGGCGGTGGGTGTTGTGGCCCTGTAGGGGCCTCTGTATGGTATGGCATCTGTTGCCCTTCAGGTGTGGCTCTGGCCTGGGCTCCCTTTTGTGGTGCAGGCTGCAGTCCGGCTTTACACCAGGTCAGATCAGGTGTTAATTTCCTGCTGCTAATGCGCCTTATCGTGTGTTTTGTGTTCGTATCGCCTATCTGGCTGGTCGTTGAGAATGTTGCAGTGTAGTGTTGTCACTGCTTTTTGCACGGGAATGCCTACTCTGCATCTCATTAGCGATAGTTGTTGTGGCGATGTTGTGGTGATGTTTTTTGCGACTGCTATCGCAGGTAAACTGGTGGTATGGGCTGTTACCATCAGCTTGTGAAGGGGCACCTTCCTGCACAAAAACAATCATTAAAGGCCTTATCCGCTTTCAATGCGTGCTGTAGAATGCAGCACGCATTGAAAGAGGAAAAAACAAGGAGAAATGAAAACATTTCTCCTTGTTGCACCTCACTACGCCACATCTAGGGTGGCGTAGCATTAAGACGCGTATACAGATTTACGATTTCTCGTAAATCTGGAGATGTGTCTTGTTCCATGTTTGTTGCGTGGGTACACCCACAGCAACACCCATGTAACGCTCCTTCAACGCAAAGTGCTGCGTGTAAAGGGGCTGTATTTATAAACAAAGGAAAAGTCACGCAGGGTGGCTTTTCCTCTCCTTGAAAATATGGAGGAGCCCCCTGCGCTACCAGTACGTCACGAAAAGTGATGTACTGGTGGCACAGGGGGCTTGTAAATCTGCCCCTTTGGATTCATCTTGGCTTCTCCATTTAACCAAAGTGGGTGATCCTAGGTAATTGTTTTATATCACTTTGCCTCCTTTTTCTTCATTATCACATATGAGGACCTCGAGATACATTGCTTCACAATGTGTGCTGTACCAAACCTTCTGTGTTTGAATTAATAAACTATAATGTCGTTAACGCAGAATCGAAACCCAGGCCACCCGAAAAGTACACATAACAGCTAACTTGCCTCTAAAGTAAACTATTGGCATTGTTTTCAGGGTGGAGGAAAGAGCACATCTTTCTAAATTAATGTTTGAAAACCATCACCTACAAAAAATTACTTCTCAGTGCACTGATATAATCTGATGTACTGAGGGGAACTGGTCTGCATGTGAATGAAGTACACTTTTTGAATTTTGAATAGACGATGTTATTTTTACACTTTTGGTGCAAGATATTTTAAAAAATTGTGTTTCCAAAGTTAAGCGTGCAGGACTAGTGACTTCCTTTCTTTAACTTCAATGAACGTTTACATAAGTACTTGCCCGTTTTTAAACATTATTTGTTAATGTTAGTGCTCAGTCGGGTAAACAGCAGTCAAGCTGCTGCTTGACCAGGGGGCCGCATGTGCAGGTCAGGAAGGCCGCATCCGGACTCCAGGCCATACATTGAGCAGCACCGCTCAAGACAATTAAGTGTGAAGCACCTTTTTTGCGAGTTACAGTTTGTTTAAACAGTAAAGCACTGAGATTAGATAATTAGGATTATCTTTATGAAAGGATGACTGTATCCTTTCTCAGGATTAGATGAAATAGCATAGCTTGATATAGGAACTAGCAGCTTTGACTGGCTGCTTTATGATATGTATGCAGCATATATGTATATATTTTTTAACATATTTTACCTATTTCGAAAATGCAATAGAGGCCCCAAGGCCGCAGCAGAGTAAGTACAGAACAAGATAGCCAAAAATGTAAAATACAAGTCAAACAAGACTAGAAACTAAATATACTAATAATGGATAGAACATATTCCAGAAAAACCTAAAGGGTATCCCAAACAATTAAAAAGGCCAGGAAAAGATAGTTTAATCCAAAAACATTACACATTTTTGTGTTAAACCCGTACTGAATTCTTATTTGGTAAAATAGATATAGTTTGTGGCTCAGTTTTGAAGGACTATGCATGTTAATGTTTTTTTTATGCTCCTTTGTTCTGTTTGTCCGTAGTACACTCACCTTTTAAGCTGCCCCTAATAGGAAAAGTCTATGAATCAATTATTGTTTCAGTTTTTCAATTTTGTTTTGGTTTAGCGCCATAAAAGACATAAAACAAAAGTAAACATTAAAAGTACAAAGTATTATTAAAGGTTCACGAATGAGGTAAAATTACTTTTTTCTGATGCTACCATTTATGATCCTAAGTGTTGTGGTCAACTGAGGTGGTTAAAATAAACTTCTTCCTGATACACTGTATTAAGAACAGATATTTTGACACTGCAAATATAATATGTTGGCTTGTGTTAGTTTGAAGTATTCTCAAAGCCTCCGTAGATAGTTATGATTCATTTTTACCTGGCCAGCCTGTACCTTGGGCAAAAGAAAATAACATGTGCCACGGTTCTGGTACAGCTACCACATGTCGACATACCTGGTCATCTCCACAATAAAAGCACGTAGGGGTAGTGACCCATGTCTAAACTTTAGGTACAGCTTTCTAGCAAGATTGAACTCCACCTAATTCATGAATGTTTCAGTTTTAAATAGGGCCGTGTGCTGTAGAAACCCATCCATCAATGCGCACAAAGATGAGCTTGCTAGTAAACTGTCTAATTTCAGCTTTTTTAAGTTTTCCTTTAGGTCACTTTTCGATGTATGTGTGCATATTCCCTCTGGGGTGTCCCATAACCTACTTTCCCCCATTTTACCTAGTGTATCTCTGTAATGCCTCAGCCAGGGTAGGTCACAAGCGCACTGTATTACCATTTCTTCCTTTTGCCCTTGTCGATATGTGTGTAGTTTTGGTGTGGTCCATATCCTTCTCCAATATAATATGGGCTTGGTGGCAATCCATTCCTCCATGGGTCTAACCTCCAAATGTAGCCTCAATGGGATCAGCAGTGTGCTAGATGGTAAGTTGAATAACTACCTCAAAAACCTATTCTCTGTCACTGTCAGTGTGTTAACTGTCTTGTGACCCCAAAGCTCTGCCCCATATAATGTAGAGCTCAAAGCCACGAGTTTATAGACTTGCATTATTGGAGAGATGGTTTATGAAAAGACCCCCTGAATAAATTCAACTGCCCACCATTGTGTCGCTCAAGGATGAGTCAATGCTTGGTGATATGTGCTTGCCAATCCATATTTTCACTCAAGGTAATCCCCAAGTACTCGAATGTGTGAACCTGCTCTAAAGGTATCCCATTTAAAGTGGGTTTTTCTCATGTGGAGAGGCACGGATTAAACACAATGTACTTTGTCTTATCAATGTTTACTTCCAGCCCCCTAAGTGTGCAGTAGTTATTAAATGGATTCAGAATCTTCTGAAGGCCAATAGGAGATTTAAAAATAAACAAGGTATGATCTGTAAACAGAGCAGGCACCTTAATTTTGTCCAGGTAGGGGGCATCATCGTTGCACTGGTTCAGGTAGGGGAAACGATCATTGATAAACAATGTAAAGAGTGTTGGGGCTATTAAATACCTTTGCCTGATTCATCTGGTTACAGGGAAAGGGTAAGTGACCCCCCCAGCCTGTAACTAAGGACCTGAGCGAAATTCTGTTCATGTAATCTTTTTATAAGAGCACAAAGTTAGATTGGAGCTCTCATATCAGCCAGGACTTGCCATAAAATTGTTCTTGCGAGCAAGTCAAAAGCTGATGTCAGATCAATAAATACTATGTAAAGTCTACCTTTCTCCAAAGTGACAGTTTTCCAGTAGATAAGTTGCAATCTAAAGTCCTGGTCAACGGTAGTGGTAGAGTTATGGAAGCCAGCTTGTAGGGGGGGGGGGGGGGGGTTAAAATCTCCTTTGCATCCATCCATTCTTGCAGTCTTCCCATTATTATACTAAATGTCTTTTGGACAATATTAATAAGACTGATTGGTCTGTAATTGGATGGGAACAGGTGAGAGCCTTTCTTAAAAATTGGGTTTATCTCAGACCCCAGTCAAAAGTGGGGGTTGTGCATCCCTTCCATGATAGCATTAAAAGAACTAAAAAGTAAGGTCCCAACATGACTATGCTAGAAAAATATAGATCACCAGGTATTTTGTCAATGCCTGGAGCTTTGCTAGATGAGATGTTTTTAATGGTCAAGTTCACTTCATGACTGATAATGGGAGCGTGTCCCCCAGTATTAACTGGCTCCCTATTTCTACCACAGATTGCTTCCATGATAGATCAGGAAGGTGACTGGAGTTGTTTCCGATATACAATTTGGGGAAGTGCTCTGTCCCCATTGCTCTATCCACATGTCTGCATCTATGTAATTTTCTATAGGAGCAATGCCTTCCCTGTGACTACGATGTTCCAAAAAGAGGAATTATTGTTACACTTAACTGCAATGAGGAAAGATTTCCACCTGCCTTGGACCCAGGTCTTTTTGATAGTGTTGGTGATCTTTTTATAGGCCACTCTCGTGTCTTGTATTTTTCTCCTATCTTTGACCTTGATTGCATTTAGGAGGTCAGGTTTTGCTTTTCTGCAAGTGTTGCACCAAGATAGTGGATTTCTCCGGGCAACCCTATTTTTATATTCTGTGTAAAATATGTCTTTAAGACCAACTGAGAGATTAGAGTGGATCTCACTGATCTTTGCCCCAGGGCAACCAGACCCTGAGTCAGGTCCACTTTAAGTAGCTCACCCAGGGCATTTTGCATCATATCATGAATGGTTTTTATTGTCTCATTATTCGGCTTAATGATACTCCATTTGATTGTCCATCTACTTGCGGTCACTTGGAGCCTGATGCCATATGGCTTTGTGTGTAGGTAAATTAAGTTCTAAAGAGTGCGCATTATGATCACTGTCGTATCTCTCCATTATTACCATACCATTAATATAAGGCCAGAGTTTAAAATCTACTAGTATCCAATCTAATTGACTAGTAGACCAAATCCGGTTGAAGGTATGCCTTAACACCTATCAGATGGGGTTCTGGCATTGCAAGCACAGACTCATTGATTTAAAGTTAAAACATTAATTTGGAGTGCCAGTGGTGTCCATTTTTGTATAGGTGGCAACCCCAACTCAGGGACTCCCCATATTGTTCTTCCTCCAGGGTTGTCATTGGAGTTGGCACTTTGCTCGAGCTGACAATTAAAATCACCACCCACCAACTTAAAAGATACCCCTGGCAAAGTTGCCTTGTGAGCAATAAGCAACTCCACAATGGGCAATTCCCACACATTCCCAATGGGTCTATAATAAATGTTGTAGATGTAGACATCCAATGTTTGTTGGAACATGAGCTGGACACAAAGGATGTCATTAGAGGCTATATCTACCTGTTATGCTGAGCACCCAAGATGGGTTCCTACCAAAGTGATTAGGCCGGCCTTCCTTTCCCACTAGCTATGGCCTCTTTACAATATGAAGCAAAACCACCATTTTAGATCCTCATAGTGAGCCAGGTTTCTTGAAATAAACATACACCCTAATGACCTATAAATTGTCTCCATTCCAGACAATCAAGCTTCGAGGCTAACTCAGCATCATTCCTTGACAGTACCCTTCCTAAAGGTTTTGTTTGGACCTCTTTTCCATGTTCAGTTTTCCTACCCCCTAGATAACTCTCTTTGTTTCGGGCTAGCCTTAGAGGGTACCCTGTTCTCAAATCTCCTAACCAGATGGTCGCTGCTCAAACTAATTGTACTGCATGCTTCCCCCACCATATCATTCATGACCACTGCAGTGCCACTCACTTGGTTTTGTTGGAGCTCACAGGAATTCAGACTTGTTAATTATGTGAATGTCTGTATGGGTTGCTCTATACATATATCTATATATATCTATATTCACTGAAAAAAACACAGGTTTCAGCGACGTTATAGTTAGTTGGACATTTCAGTCATACAAAACCAGAGAAAATTGGTGGTTATAGTTAGTTGAGCAAACTATAACTCGGCCTCCGCAATGCACTGCTGATGACGTCACATATGACATCACTCATGACATCTCAAATGACAACACTGATGACATCACTGACGACATCATCCAGTAACTGAGTGTTTCTGAAAAGTTTAAGAATGTTATCTATATATACGCCAAGGTGTATTCGAAGAATGAGTGGGTGTATGAGTCTCTGTATGGATGATTTTGTGGGTACGTGTCTGACTTTATAAGTGAGTGATTAGACGTGTCTTAGTCAATGCATGGGTGAATGACTAATCTGTGTGAATGTCTGTATCAGTCTGTCAGTTGTTGTGTAAGTACATGGGTTGGTGAGTAGCTACATCAGTGTCTATATTTATTTATTTATTAGATTATATAGCGCCTGAATCACCCCCAAAGGGATATCTCTGCGCTTGCGGGCAAGTAGGGGAAGATGCCGACGCTGAGTGAGACCTCTAGAATAAAAATGTTTTCAAGGACCTTCTAAAGCAAAGATAATCCGTGCACTGCTTAAGTGCCAACGGGATCGAATTCCAATTCCGAGGGGCAAGGTAGGAGAAAGCCTTCCCCCTGGTCCTAGCTTTGTAAATGCGCGGGACTTTAAGAAGTGATTTTGTTCTGGATCACAGCTCTCTAAGGGGAGTGTAGGGACTCAGCTTTTCCGTCAAGTATGTTGGCCCGTTGCCATATACTGCCTTATGAGTAATGCAGCAGATCTTAAATATTATTCGCTTGCGCACCAGGAGCCAGTGCAGTGTCTGCAGCAGCAGATTTGACGGAGATCTATAGGGGGCGTTCAATACCAGACGCGCTGCTGTATTCTGTACTACTTGCAAACGATCCAGTGCAGCTTCATTGGCTGAGATCAGTAATGCATTACAGTAGTCCAGTCGACTTATAACAAGAGACTGGACAAGGGTCTTCCGAGTGTGGTCAGGAAGAAATGGAAACACACGCCTCAGAAGACCTAATACATGGAAGCATAAGCTAACCATTTGAGACGCCTGCTCCTTCAGATTTAGGCTCTGTTTGATGTATACCCTAAGATTCCTTACTCATGACTTCGAAGTGTGGGGGACACCAAGCTCCCTGGACCACCATTCTGGTGTCCATAACAAAGTGGTTCTCCCAAAAACATAGGGCATATTATCAAGGCGGCGATATGAGATTATCGCCGCTTTTGTGGCCGTTTTCGGACGAAATTCAGCAATCGTTTTATCGCCCTATTACCCAGCTGTCGCTAACAGCAGTTAGCAACAGTTTGTAGGCGATAGCGAGCGGTTTGGGGCCCGCTTTGCATGTCAGTGATATTTATCGCTAATGACATGCAAAGTGGGCGTACCCAACCTGTTAGCGACTGAAAGCAGTCGCTTACATCGCTATCGCCTATTATCAACGCAGGCGTAGTGATTGAAAAATTTGCGCTAAGCGCGAATATCGCCAAAACGCCTGCTCTGACCACTTCTTAACCTGTATATCCAATGGGAGTTGGATATTCAAGTTAAGACCCTATTGGCGTTAATACCTGAATATCGCTGGATTCCCAGCGATATTCACGCATTTCGCCTCTATCGCCGGAAATTTTTTCGCTTTAGAGATAAACGTTGCTAATAGCATGTTATCTCTGCGATAAAATCCGGCGATGCGCAGCGATAAAAAAATATCTCTAAGCTCATTTAGCGATAAATATCGCTGTTGTTGATAATATGCCCCATAATCTCTGTTTTCCCGGAATTTAGTTGGTGATAGTTGGTACTCATCCACTGAGATATTGCTAACATGCCGGCAGAGAAGTTGGGGGCATATTAGCAAGAACCCTGCGTAAAATTATCGCCATTTTATCGGCAGGAAACTGCAGATAAAACGGCGATAATGGGCTTGCTAATTTGCATTATAGAATTCCAATAGAAGCCCAGGTTAGATGTGCAGGACATCTAACCTGGGCTTCTATTGGAATTCTATAACGCATATTAGCAAGCCCATTATCGCTGTTTTAGCTGCAGTTTGGCGTTGATAAAACGGCAATAATTTTACACAGGGTTCTTGCTAATATGCCCCTTGGTTAGGGCTGTGGTAGAATGTTAGTTAAAGGAGAAGGTGAGCTGGGTGTCATCCGCATAGGATATTGGAACAAATCCAAATGTCTTCATAAGGTTGGCCAAGGGATCAATATAGATGTTGAATAAGGTAGGGCTTAAGCAAGATCCCTGTGGTACTCCCTTGGAGATCTTCTTAGACTTGAACATATACGGGGCCAAGCTGACTGTCTGGGAACGGTCGGAAAGGAAGCTGGTCATCCGCTGCAGTGCCTTATCTTTTAGCCCGGACTGCTCTAATCTTCAGATCAGAATTTGATAGTTTATAGTGTTGAATTCAGCCGAGAGGTCTAAAAGCACCAATAATGTGGATTGACGTCTGTTAAGTGATATCCTAACATTGTCCTTGACTGCCATTAGGGCTGACTCCGTACTATATTTTGGCCTGAAGCCCGATTGTGAAACATCCAGGCAATTTGAAGCTACGACATAGGCTGATAGATGTATGTTGTTGTGTTTTTCCAGCATTTTGCTCAGGAGCGGGAGGAGAGATATAGGTCGCAGGTTAGAAAGATCTTTCATGGAGGCCTTGGTGTTTTTGCGTAGTGGAATGACCTGTGCTGCCTTCCATTCTGTAGGTAGACAACCTTCCTTTAGCGACGCATTCAAAAGGGAACAAATAGGGGTAGACGGTTATTTTGAAAGACTCGCCGATATTTTGGCTGGTACAACATCAAGGGGGGAACCTGATCTGACGGTATGTAATTGAGCTTCCACCTTATCACAAGTCAGAAGGTGGAAGCTCGTCACATGTGTCCTCTTTATGTCTGGGAATGGTTCATAAATTATAGTTGGACTCAGATTGCCAGTTGTGATGATTTTATCATAGATGGCCTCTATTTTCTGTTCAAAATATTCCCCAATCGTATCGCATAAGGCTTGAGATGAAGATTCCTCCATATCACACGCTTTAGGGTTTGTGAAGGTCTTGAGGATCTGGTACAATACTTTAGAGGCATTCCCAGCCTGGGTTAGCTGCAATGCGATGGAAGTCTTTCGGGTAATTTTAATATTTATTTATTTTAATATTTATTTATTTAATATTTTATGCAAGCTGGCAGCACTTTACCTCTGTGGGCCCCACTTGGTACAGCTAGCAGTAGGTGAAACAAATCAAGTAGGAGAAAATTATTGGTAGATATAGTATATGGCGCTATTAATTCCACTAACTTAGTTGAGAAGTCTGCCATAGGGCCAGGAGGGTGATAAACTAAAGCACCCTTCCAACTCAACTGAGGGGTGAGATCTAACTGAAACAGAAGGATCTCAATTTTGTCGTTACTTAGTTCCTCCAGGACCTTAACTGTCACCCAATCTCTGTATACAATGGCTATTCCTCCACCCGTTTTATGTTGTCTATCTAGTCTTTGTAACTTATATCCTTCAGGAAGTGCCACAGAGATTGCAGGGGTGGAACTGGGCTTTAACCAGGTCTTAGTTAAAAAGCCAAGGCCCGGTTTCTCAGAGTCCAAACAGTTCCACACTTCTAAAGCATGTTTGGACAGAGACCTAATGTTGCAGAGAAAGCCTTTCCACTCTGATGATGTGGATGTACCAGTATTATTTAGCTTCCGATCTATCTTCCTAGCAACGGTAATCTTGGAGGGTGGGTGAGCGTGACCTAAGGTAGAGAGCACAGAGTCACTATCCAAACATTGGAATTTGCATGCTCTGCACATAAAATGACCATCTACATGACTGGGATTTTCTGTAAGTTTATGCAAATTGCATCCTGCTGGAAAATGCCCTCTCATCTTTGTTAGGGCTTTACTAGTGTAGACTATCTTAGTGCTTCTGTCGAGGGTTGATGTTAGAGGAGCAGGGTGACTGGCTCCTGGCGACGGAAGGGCGCGGACGGTCGCAGACGGGTCTATGGGTTAATGATTGTTTGTTTGAGTACCTGTATGAGTACCTGAGTGTCTGTGTGGGTGGGGGGGTGTGCGTGACTCCCTGTGAGTGGGTGATTCACTGGGTATATGGGTTTATGAGTGTGTGTTTTAGGGACTGTATGAGTGAGTGAGTTTACCTATAGCTGTGTTGGTGGGTGAATGGATGTCTTAGTGGTAATTGTAAGTAACTACATATGTGAATGGAAGTATATGTGAGTTTTGGGATATATAAGTTAGTATATGTAACAGTGAGTGATTGTGACAGTGGCTGCATGGATAAGGGTACACAGACAAATTATCGAGTTTTAAATTTCGATATACAATAATATCGAAGTTTAAATATCGAGGGGACAAAATATCGAAGGTAAGTAATATCGACAGTCTTAATATCGATATTAGTATGATATCAGTAATATCGAAGTTTTAAATATCGATGTCAATAATATCGAAATAAATAACTTCGATGTTACTAATATCAATTTTTAAATAAATTTAGTGTATATTATATTGTATTTATTATGTTTTGTTATTTATTTTTAATGTAATTTAATTAAATATTGTCTTTTACTACTGTAGCGGGTTGTGGGTTTATAGGGGAATAGGGTGGGAAGTAATTTAATTATGTTAAATTAATTATTAATTAGTAGGAATTATTAATTAATTAATTGAGAAATAATTTTTAATTAATTTTAATTAATTGATTAATTGATAAATATGTTCTGTAGCGGGTTATGGGTTTATAGGGGAATAGGGTGGGAAGTAATTTAACAATAATTAATTAATTAATATATGTTTGTACATATTTTAATTATTAATTAATTGGTAATTAATTTATATTAATTAGTTAATTAATTAATATAATTTTGTACATATTTTTAATTATTAATTAGTTGGTAATTAATTAATATTAATTAGTTTATTACATTAATTATAGTAATTTTTTTATATATAATTTTTTGTTATTCTTAATTAATTAATTGGGAAAAATAATATTAATTATTAAATTAAATTAATTACAGCTAATGTGCTAATATATTTACTTTATTGTTATTGTTAATTAATAATTATTTGGTAATTAAATAATATTAATTAATTTTGGGTAAAGGAGTATTTTTAGGGTTCAGGGTCAGTTTTCAGTTTTTGGGTAAAGGGGTATTTTTAGGGTTCAGGGTCAGTTTTCAGTTCTTGGGTAAAGGGGTATTTTTAGGGTTCTGGGTCAGTTTTCAGTTTTTGGGTAAAGGGGTATGTTTAGGGTTCAGGGTCAGTTTTCAGTTTTTGGGTAAAGGGGTATGTTTAGGGTTCAGGGTCAGTTTTCAGTTCTTGGGTAAAGGGGTATTTTTAGGGTTCAGGGTCAGTTTTCAGTTTTTGGGTAAAGGGGTATTTTTAGGGTTCAGGGTCAGTTTTTAGTTTTTGGGTAAAGGGGTATTTTTAGGGTTCAGGGTCAGTTTTCAGTTTTTGGGTAAAGGGGTACTTTTAGGGTCCAGGGTCAGTTTTGGGTTTTTGGGGTACAGGGATATTTTTAGGGTTCAGGGTCAGTTTTGGGTTTTTGGGGTACAGGCGTATAGGGTAAAAACAAAAAAAATTACATTAAATCAATTAAATAACATTAAAATAAATAAAATTACATTAAATTATTAAGTGTTTTATTTATTTTAAATGTATATGTATTAGTTTTAATTTTGTTTTAATATTTTTATTTAATATTTGTAAAATTATATGTATTTTAAAATTATTTTTACATTAGTATTAATACATTTAAAAAAACAATATTTTTAATTCCGATATTTTTGTACTACGATATTATTTTTTCGATATTTTTGTACTTACCTTTATGAAGATATGATTTCGATATTTTTGATGTCGATATTTTTGTCCCGATATTTTTGTATTTCAATATTCTGTCTGTCGATATTATGTCAGACATTCATGGATAAGGGTGTGCTTGTATCAGTAATTGTTGAAGAGAGTACATATATGGTACTAACTATTTGAAGGAAGAGAATTATTGAAAGAAGTCAGAGAGGCTGAGAAATTGGGAGGGGGTGCAGAAAGAGGCAGGAGGGATACAGAAATGTCCAAAAGAGGTGCAGAAAGAAGCAAGAGATGTGCATAAAGAGCCAACAGATATGCATAAAGAGGCCTTGTTGCAAAGTCTCCAGTGCCCTGGGCACCATCCAACATTTTTGCTGACTGGTACTGGTGGTAACTGACTCTGACTGACCCTGGGCTCTGCCTAACCAGGCCCGGAGCCTGTGCTATGGTGAAAGACAATTAGAATACAGTGAAACATCTACATACACTAGGGTACACTATGGGCTAGGGTACCCCTATGATTGGCATGACCTCCCCTGTAAGGCCCTAGTACATAATAGGGCAGGGGGATTAAAACTACCTCTATGTCCCTAGCATATAATAGGGCAGGGCAGTTTACAGGCCAGCAGCCCATCTCTGCACTTGCATGTCTGTACAGAAAGAAGCAAGAGCAGTTTAGAAAGAACCCACAGAGGTGCAGAAAGGGGCAAATGGGGTATAGGAAGAACCAAGAGACATGCAGGAAAAGGGAAGAAGGGTGCAGAAAAAAGCAAAAGAAGTGCAGAAAAAGGCAAGTGAGGTGCAGAAAGAAGCAAGAGAACTGTAGAAAGAGGCACGAGAGTTGCAGAAACAGGCAAGAGAGGTACAGAAAAAAGGAAGAATGGAACAGAAAGGCAAAGGGGGTACAGAAATGGGTAAGAGGGGTGTAGAAAGAAGCAAGAGCAGTGCAGAAAGAGACAACAGAGGTGCAGAAAGAGGTAAGAGGGATACAGAAAGATGACAGAAAAGGGCAGAAAGAAGCAAAAGAGGTGCAGAAACAGGTAAGAGAGGTGCAGAAAGAGGCAGGAGAGGTGCACAAAGAGGCAAAACGAGTACAGAATGAGGCAAGAAGGGTGCAGAAAGAAGCAAGAGAAGCACAGAAAAAAGCATCAGACGTGCAGAAAAAGGCAAGAGAAGTGCAGGAAGAGGCAGGAGAAGTGCAGAAAGAAGCAACAGAAGTGCCAAAAGAGGCAAGAGAAATGCAGAAACAGGCAAGAAAGGTGTAGAAAGAGGGAACAAGGGTACAGAAAGGGGTAAGAGGGATACAGAAATGTGTGAGAGGTGCCGAAAGAAACAAGAGAAGCACAGAAAGAAGCAAGAGAGGTGGAGAAATAAGGAAGAGGGGTGCAGAAAGAGGCAAGAGGGATGCAGAAATGTGCAAAAGAGGTGCAGAAAGAAGCAAGAGCAGTGCAGAAAGACCCAACAGTTCTGCAAAAAGAGGCAAGAGGGTTGCGGGAAGAGGTAGGAGAGGTGAAGAAAAAGGCAACAGAAGTGCAGGAAGATGCAAGAGGGGTGCAGAAAGAGGTCATAGCAGTGCAGAAAGAACAAAGAGATGTGCAGAAAAAGGGAAGAGGGATGCAGACATTTGCAAATGAAGTTCAGAATGAAGCAAGAGCAATGCAGAAAAAACCAACAGCGAGTTACAGAAACAGACAAAAGAGGTCCAGAAAGGGAACAGGGGTGCAGACAGAGGCAGGAGATTTGCAAAAAGAGGAAATAGGGATGCAGAAAGGGGCCAAGAGAGGTGCAGAAAGAAGCAACAGAGGTGCTGAAAGAGGCAAGAGCAGTACAGAAAGAGGAGAGAGAAGAGGAGAGAGAAGTACAGAAATAAGCAAAAGAGGTACAGAAAGAGGCAAGGGGGTGCAGAAAGAGGCAAGAGAGGTGCAGAAAGTGGCACGAGAAGTGCAGAAAAAGAGAAGAACGGTGCAGAAAGAAGCAAAAGAAGTGCAGAAAGAGGCAAGTGAGGTGTAGAAGGAGGTATGAGAACTGCAGAAAGACACAAGAGAGTCACAGAAACAGGCAGAAGGGGTGCAGAAAGCGGGAACAGGTATGCATACAGAGCAAGAGAGGTGCAGAAAGAGGGAAGAGTGATACAGAAAGAGGCAAGAGGGATGACAAAATTTACAACAGAGGTGCAGAAAGAAGCAAGAGCAGTGCAGAAAGAACCACAGAGCTACAAAAAAGGCAAGAGGACTGCACAAAGAGGTAAGAGAGTTGCAGAAACAGACACATGAGGTACAGCTGAGGGAACAGGGGTATAGGCAGAGGCAAGAGAATTGCAGAAAAAGGGAAAATGAATGCAGAAAGAGGCAAGAGAGGTGCAGAAAGAAGCACGAGCAGTGCAGAAAGAAGCAACAGAGGTGTACAAAGAGGAGAGAGAAGTGCAGAAAGTAGCAAAAGAGGATTAGAAAGAGGCAGAGGGTTGCAGAAAGAGGCAAGAACAGTGCAGCTAAAACAACGAGATGTGCAGAAAGAGGCAAGGGAGATCCAGAAGGAGGCAAGAAATGTGCAGAAAGAGGCAAGTGAGGTGTATAAGGAGGCACGAGAACTGCAGAAAGGGGCAAGAGAGTTGCAGAAACAAGCAAAAGGGGTGCAGAAAGAGGGAACAGGGATGCAGTCAGAGGCGAGAGAATTGCAGAAAAAGGTAAGAGGTAAACAGAAAAAGGCAAGAGCATTGTAGACAGAAGCTACAGAGGTGCAGAAAGAGGCAAGAAGGGTGAAGAATGAGGAGAGAGAAGTGCAGAAAGAAGCAAAAGAGGTGCAGAAGGAGGCAAGAGGGGTGCAGATATAGGCAAGTGTAGTGCAGAAAGAATAGAGATTTCCAGAAAGAAGCAAGAGAGGTGCAGAAAGAGGCAAGATATATACAGAAAATGGGAAGAAAGAGGCAAGTGAGGTGTAAAAGGAGGCAAGAGAACTGTTGAAAGAGGCAAGCGAGTTGCAGAAACAGGCAAAAGGAATACAGAAAGGGGGAACAAGGATGCAGATGAAGGCAAGAGAATTGTGGAAAAAGGGAAGAGGAATGCATAAAGAGGAAAGAGAGGTGCAGAAAAAATAAAGAGCAGTGTAAAAAGAAACAACAGAGGTGCAGAAAGAGGCAAGAGTGGTGTAGAAAGAGGAAGAGAAAAGTGCAGAAAGAAGCAAAAGAGGTGCAAAAAGAGGCAAGAGGGGCGCAGAAATAGGCAAGACTAGTGCAGAAAGAATAGAGATGTGCAGAAAGAGGCGAGAGGTGCAGAAAGAGGCAAAAGATGTGCAGAAAATGGGAAAAGTGGAGAACAAGCAATACAAGTGCATAAAGATGCAAGAGAGGTGTAGAAGGGGGCAAGAGAACTGCAGAAAGAGGCAAGAGCATTGCAGAAACAGGCAAAAGGGGTGCAGAAAGAGGGAACAGGTGTGCAGACAGAGGCAAGAGTGGTACAGAAATGTGCAGCAGAGGTGCAGAAAGAAGAGCAGTGCAGAAAGAGCCAACAAAGGAACAAAAAGAGGAAAGAAAAGTGCAGAAAGATGCTAAAGAGGTACAGAAAGGGGCAGAACTGCAACAAAAGGTAACAAAGGTGCATAGAGAGGTAAGATGGGTGCATAAAGAAGCACGCGGAGTGCAGAAAGAAGCAACAGAGGTGCTGAAATAGGCAAGATGGGTGCAGAAAGATGCAAGAGAGGTACAGAAACACACAAGAAAGGTACAGAAAGGGGGTACAGGGGTACAGAAAGAGGTACGAGGGATAGAGAAATTTGCAAGAGAGGTGCAGAAAGAAGCAAGAGTAGTGCAGAAAGAAGCAAGATAGGTGAAGAAATAGGGAGGAGTGGTACAGAAGGAAGCAAGATGGGTGCAGACATTTGCAAAATAAGCGCAGAAAGAAGCAAGAGCAGTGTAGAAAGAACCAACAGAGGTGCAAATGAGGCAAGAGGGGTGCAGACAGAGGTAGGAGAGGCGTACAAAGAGGTAACAGAAGTACAGAAAGAGGCAAGAGTGGTACAGAAACAGGCAGGAAAGGTGCAGAAAGAGGGAACAGGGGTGTAGAAAGAGGCAAAAGAGGTGCAGAAAGAAGCAAGAGATATACAGGAAAAGAGAAGAAGGGTGCAGAAAGAAGCAAAAGGGGTGCAGAAAGAGGTAACAGTTGTGCAGACAGAGGCAGTAGAGTTGCAGAAAGAGGAAGGAGGGGCACAGAAAGAGGCAAGGGGATGCAGACATTTGCAACAGAGGTGCTAAACAACACAAAGACAGTGTTGAAAGAACCAACAGAGCTACAAAAAAAGCAAGAGGGTTGCAGAAAGAGATAGGAGAGGTACAGAAAGATGCAACAGAGGTGCAGAAGGAGGCACGAGAACTGCACAAAGAGACAAGAGAGTTGTAGAAACAGACAAAAGAGGTGCAGAAAGATGGAACAGGGGTGCAGACAGAGGCAAGTGAATTGCAGAAAAAGGGAAGAGGTGTGCAGACAGAGGCAAGTGATGGGCAGAAAATGCAAGAGCAGTGCAGAAATAAGCATAAAAGGTACCGAAAGAGGCAAGAAAGGTGCAGAAAGAGGAGAGAGAAGTAAAGAAAGAAGCAAAAGAGGTGCATGAAGAGGCAAGAGCAGTGCAGAAAGAACAAAGAGATGTGAAGAAAGAGGCAAGAAAGGTATAGGAAGAGGCAAGAAATATGCAGAAAAAGGACGGAAGGGTGCAGAAAGAAGGAAGAGACGTGGAGAAAGTGGAAAGTGAGGTTCAGACGGAGGCAAGAGAACTACAGAAAGAGGCAAGAGAGTTGCAGAAACAGGTAAAAGGGGTGTAAAAAGAGGGAATAGGTGTGCAGACATAGGTAAGAGAGGTGCAGAAAGAGGGAAGATGGCTACAGATACAGAGAGAAGCCAGAAGAATGCAGAAATTTGCAATAGAGGTGCAGAAAGAAGTAAGAACAGTGCAGAAAGAACCAACAGAGGTGCAGAAAGAGGCAAAAGAGGTGCAGGAAGAGGCAAAAGGGATGCAGGAAGGGGCAAAAGGGATACAGAAAGAAGTAAAGAGGGGTGCATAAAGAAGGAAGAAAAGTACAGAAAAAAGCAACAGAGGTGCTGAAAGAGGCAAGAGGGGTACAGAAAGAGGCAATAGAAGTGCAGAAAGCAGCAACAGAGCTGCTTTCAGAGGCAAGAGATGTGCAGAAACAGGCAAGAAAGGTGTAGAAAGGGAATGGGGTACAGAAAGAGGTAAGAGGGATACCAAAATTAGCAAGATAGGTGCAGAAAGAAGCAAGAACAGTGAAGAAAGAAGAAAGAGCAGTGCAGAAATAAGCAAGAGAAGTGCGAAAAGAAGCAGGAGAGGTGGAGAAATACGGAAGAGGGGTACAGAAACAGGCTAGAGGAATACATACATTTGCAAAAGAGGTGAAGGAAGGGCATTCCAGAAAGAACCAACAGATGCAAAAAGAGGCAAGAGGGATGCAGGCACAGGGAGGAGAGGTGCAGAAAGAGGCAAGATGGGTACAGAAAGAGGCAGGAGGGGTGCAGAATGAAGAAAGATAAGTGCAAAAAGAGGCAAGAGAGGTGCAGAAACAGGCAGGAAAGGTGCAGAAAGAGAGAAGAGGGGTGCAGACAGAGGCAAAAGAGGAGCATAAAGAGGGAAGAAGGGTGCAGAAAGAGGCAAGAGGTGTGCAGAAAGAAGCAAGTGAGATGCAGAAAAAGGCAACAGAGGGGCAGAAAGACACAAGAGAGCTGCAGACACAAGCAAGAGAAGTGCTGAAAGAGGCAAGAGAATTGCTGCAAGAAGCAACAGATGTGTAGAAAGAAGCAGAAGTGTGGAAAAAGGCAAGTGAGGTGTAGAAAGAGGCGACAGAGGTGTAGAAAATGGCAAGAGAACTGCAGAAAGTGGCAAGAGGGATGCACAGAAAGGGGAAAGGGGAGCAGAAAGAAGCAAGAGAGGTGCAGAAAGAAGCAAGAGAAGTGCAGAAAGAAGCAAGCAAGAAAGGTGCCGAAAAAGGAGAGAGACATACAGAAAGATGCAAAAAATGCAGAAAGAGGCAACATCGGTGCAGAAAGAACAAAGAGATGTGCAGAAAGAGGCAAGAGAGGTGCAGACAGAGGCAAGAGATGTGCAGAAAAAGGGGAGGTACAGAGAGAAGTGAGAGAAGTGCACAAAACATATGAGGTGCAGAAGGAGGCAAGAGAACTGCAGAAGGAGGCAAACGCATCGCAGAAACATGCAAAAGGGGTGCAGAAAAAGTGAACAGGTATGCAGACACAGGCAAGAGAGGTACAGAAAGAGGGAAGAAGGGTACAGAGAGAGGCAAGAGGGGTGCAGACAATTGCAACAGAGGTGTAGAAAGAACCAAGATCATTGCAGAAACAACCAGCAGAGGTGCAGAAAGAGGGAAGAGGGATACAGAAGAAGGCAAGAAAAGTGCAGAAAGAGGTGCAGAAATAGGCAGGAGAACTGCAGAAAAAGGCAAGAGAGGTGCAGAAGGAGACAGGAGAGGTGCATAAAGAGGCAAAAGGAAAGGAGCAAGAGAATTGCAGAAAGAAGCAACAGAGATGCCGAAAGAGGCAAGAGAGGTGCAGAAACAGGCAAGAACGGTGCAAAAAGAGGGAACAGGCATGCAGAAGAGGTAAGAGGGATACGTAAATGTGCAAGAGAGATACAGAAAGAAGCAAGAGCAGTGTGGAAAGAAGCAAGAGAAGTGCAGAAAGGTGGAGAAATAGTGAAGAAGGGTGCAGAAAGAGGCAAGAGGGATGCAGAAATGTGTAAAAGAGGTGCAGAGAAGCAAGAGCAGTGCAGAAAGAACAAATAGAGGTGCAAAAAGATGCAAGAGGGGTGCATAAAGATGAAGGAGGGGTTCACAAAGAGTCAGGCCCAAGGTGTACAGAAAGAGGCGGGAGGGGTGCAGAAAGAAGGAAGAGAAGTGCAGAAAGAAGCAACAGGAGTGCTGAAAGAGGCAGGAGGGTTGCAGAAATAGGTAAGTGAAGTGCAGAAAAAAGCAAAAGAGGTACAGAAAGAGGCAAGAGAGGTGCAGAAACAGGCAGGAATGGTGCAGGAAGAGGGAAGACGGGTGCAGAAAGAAGCAAGTGAGGTGCAGAAAGAGGCAACAAATATGCAGAAAGAGGCAAGAGAGGTGCAGAAAGGGAAAGAGATGAGCAGAACGAGGCAAAGGAAGTTCAGAAAAAGAAAGGTGCACAAAGAAGCAACAGAAATGCAGAAAGAGGCAACAGAGGCACAGAAATAATCAAGACTGGTTTGCACACCATTAGTACCAATTTAATACCTACATTTAGCAATAACCAAAAGGTGACCATTTTTGGTTTGGAAAGAGCCTTCCACCACGCTGTAATACTTGTCGCTAAATTTGTGGTAACGTTTGAGCCAGCAACAAGGTTTTTTTGTTCAAATCTACAGATTATGCAGTAGATAAATGATGGATTATGTGGCAAATGCAGAAAATGTATAATTGTGCAAAAGTCAGTGCAGCCAAACAGTTGCATAATACCAATGGCCCTGCTCATACCTCTGACTAGGTCCAGATGTGCTTCTCAGTGGTTCCTTCTTTTTTTGTCTCACTGAGTTTATAGTTTCGCTTCTATGAAAATGAGGACTAAACCTGAGGTTACCACTCCACAACACAGACTACCATACCACGTAATTACTCTCCATAACACATACTCTCACTCTACATAATTCCTATACACCAAACACCACATACTTTCTATCCACATCAAAGTCAATGTCTAGCCACATAATTCCACTACACACAACCTACATCCACTCCACTCCAAGAAACATTAGTAAAACACTTTTACAGTTACAATGCCTATAGCGCTAACTCTCAAATGTGAAACCTATTACATTGCAAATGCTTCTTTAGCTAGTAGTTGCGTTTGCAGAGAGGTGGGGAAAGGGGGCTGTGCCTCCGAACAGCGCTCAGGAGTTCCGCTGCGTAGGACTTACAGGAGATATCAGGAGGGCTTCTTGGCCCCTAAAGTCCCTCGGGAGCAAAGTAGACTTTCTCCTCCAACCCGTAGTGTGCCAGGAGGCACGTTTGCAGAGTGGTGGAGAAAGGGGGGCATGGCCTCCGAACACATCTTACCAATAGCACTGGGAGAGACTTACTGGAGGTAACAGGAGGGGTAGTTGGCCCCAAGGACAACCTTGGGGGCCAACTACCCCTCCTATTACCTCCAGTAAGTCCCACACAACAGCATTGTTAAGTTTTCATTACAGGCCACACCCCCTTCCCCACCACTCTGAAAACACGCTCCCTGGTGGGCTCTTGGATAAGTATTAAAGTCCACTTCACTGCTGGGGTTCCTAAGGGGCCAACTAGCCTACCTGATACCGCCAGTATGCCCCAGATAGTGGGATAGCTGACAGGTGGACACAGGCCATTCCCCTGTTCTCTACCACTCTGCAAACACACCTCCTGGCACATTATGGGTTGGGGGATTAAGTTCCCTTGCCTCCTATGGGTCCCAGGGGGCCAACTAGCCCACCAGGTACCTCCAGTAATCCCCACACAGCTGGATTGCTGAGAGTGGTCTGAGGCCATGCCCCATTTTTACACCACTCTGCAAATGCGACTTCTTGGGCACTGCTGCCCGGAGGACGAAGTCCACTTTAGTCCTGAGGTCCTCATGACACAAGAGGACCTCTTCACTCCACCATCAAATGCGCCTAGAGGCACGCTAGCAGAGTGATGTAAAAAGAGGAGTGGCCTTGGTCCACCTCCCAGCAATCCCACTGTGTGGGGCTTACTGGAGGTACCTGGTAGGCTAGTTGGCCCCCAGGGACACTTAGGATTCAAGGGGATTTAATTCCCAGCTTAGAACGTACCAGGAGGCGCTTTTGCAGAGTAGTACAGGGAGGGGGTGGGGCCTCCGGGGAGATGCTGGCTTTTATGTTTTTGTTAGAAGGGGGGCTGTGTGGCCCCCCTTCTTTTAATATTTTGAGGGCCCTGGGGACCCCATTCCCCAGGGCCTGACCCATTTAAAAAACTATATTTTTTTGAACGGGAAGGGGGCAGCGCGGCCTCCCTCCTGAGGATGATTTCGGACCTGGGACTCGGAGGGACCCCATCCCCCAGGCATGACCTGGTTTATTATTATTTATTTCTTTATTAATATGGAAGGGAGCCGCGTGGCCCCCCTTCCCTGGGCCACTATTAGCCTCAGGGACCCCATCCCCCGGGGCCTTGCCTCATTTTTTATTTAATTACGTGAGGGGGCAGCATGGCCCCCACTTTCCTGGACCATTTCTAGCCCGGGGACCCCATCCCCCGGGACCTGGCCAGCCTTTATTTTCAATTTTAGAGGTGGGCTGCGTGGCCCCATCCTCAGGCCAATTATTTTTGTATTTTTTCAGCCGGATTTGAGCACACAGTGTGAGTTCGGCTGATTTAAAAAAATATATATATATGCTTTTTATGGCCCTGGGGGTCCTTGTGGGGCCCGTTGAGCAGGCCTAGGGGGTCAGGATGTTTCTACCCTGCCCTCTTTACTTGTTTTGTTATGTTTTTTCTACTGTTTTCTTGAGACTCTGTTACCGAGTCACAAGATGGCTGCCAACACATTCTGTTTTGGAGTGTTTGCAGCCAATCAGAATTAAGCTTGTGCTCAGAAGGGTTTGCAAATCCTCCTCGGTGCGCAGATATATACATTATTATTTTTTAATTTCTCAAGAGCTACACAACGGATTTACACCATTTAAAAAAAGTTTGTTTTCTGGACCAAGACCAGTCCTTTTGCCAGTGCCTTTGTCTAAAGGTCCTATGAAAATCTATCTATCTATCTATCTATCTATCTATCTATCTATCTATCTATCTATCTATCTATCTATCTATCTATCTATCTATCTATCTATCTATCTATCTATCTATCTATCTATCTATCTATCTATCTATCTATCTATCTATCTATCTATCTATCTATCTATCTATCTATCTATCTATTCACTGAAAAAAACATAGGTTTCAGGGGTGTTATAGTTAGCTAGACATTTCACTCATACAAAACCATCGAAATTCCTTTGTTATAGTTAGTTGTACTAACAGTAATTCTCGCTCCTGCAATCCACTGGTGATGATGTCACATATTATATCATTCATGACATGGTGACATGGTCAGTGACATCACTGATGACATCTCAAATGACATCACTGATGACATCCCTGATGACGTCATCCAGTGAATGTGGTTTGGTTTGTTATTTAACGCCTTAACCACAGCGGCTTTTCCGCCGTGGTGTGGGCGTTCTAAAGGGTGGGCGGGGCTGCGTCGGCCGTTGGTCGTGCGCAGCACTGGGGAGGAAGAGCTTGCGACGGCCAATTTCCGATGGCAGCACACAAAGGGTTAAATATGTATCTATTTATTTTTAGATATCTTATTTTTTAGATTACATTACACATTTTTAATATATTTTTTAAAATTTTTTTGAGGAGTCGAGCATGCAAAACGCACCTTTCTCAACTACTGCGTGGAATGTAGCTGCCATTTTAGAATTGCTCTACAGGATCCACATAGGGTATGCGATGGGTGCGTATTTTCATGCGTGATCGCTATGCGACCCGTACGCGACTTCAAGCGCATACACAACTTATACGTATCACGCCACACCACACGCACGTTTCCGCATGTCGTCATCTACGTGTTCAATGCGGTGGGTGCGCGACTTCCGCAAAATTTTCCGATATACAAAAAGATATATATATATATATGTATTTAATATAAATATTAAGGCAAAAAAAATAATATTCTTTTAGTTTTATTAAACTTATATTACTTTTAAATGCAATTTCACGAAGTCGCGCTAGGTGCATGCTGCGTGCACGCACTCAACGCGGATCCCATGTGACCAAAAAAAAGAGATTTGATTGGTTTATATCACTTACTGTTCTAACTATTGAAGAACCCCACCCATTTCAATTACTCTTTTTAGACCTTCCTTAGGAGAAGACCTGTCCTGAAAAGAACGTCACTTTTTCTTCATTGTAAACCTGAATTCCTTTTTTGGAGACAAAAATGGCTACACCACTGCAGGAATCATCTGATTCTGATGATTTTGTTGCCGAACAATTTCTACCAGAACCTCCCCCTCCCTCTCCCGAAAAATGCACTTCCATCGTATGGAAATTTTTTACTTTTCTAGGGGGGCAAAAGAAATATAATGCCACCAAAGTAACATGCAAGATTTGCCAGGCAGTACTGTCCAGAGGAGATCCAAGCAAGAAATACTCCTGTGGCACTGCTAGTATGCACAAGCACCTCCAATCCATGCATCCTGTGAACTATGCTCAGGAAGATTGTAGAAGACTGCGCTAATATGCACCTCCACCACCGGCAATTCCAAGTACCTCTGGGGCATCACCTTCAACATCACCACGAGACATACGTCCCCAATTTGTGAAAGTTAGAATGCACTGCGCGAAGTGCAATCGTTTAATTTATTATGGGTAGCAATCAGTAGGCCTAGTTTGCAGAGCCATTGATAACCATCAATGCTAGTTTTTTCTTTTTATTCCCTCAAAGTTCATGGTTTTGTTCGTCCTGTTGACTTTTTTTTCTTTTAAAAAAAAACTAAACAAAAGAAAAAAACTTTCAAAAATATAAAAAATATAAAAGTACAAAAAACAAAAAAAAATTCTTGTCAGAACTAACTACTCTGGTTAAAGAAAGAGCTACATTTATATGCTAGTGTGTGAAAGTTTACATAAATGTATACGTACTGCATAATTGACTAAAGAATGCATTTGTGGTATATGGTGAATGTATAACTATAGAACTATAAGGAAGTGCTGTAGCATGACACTGTAAGCTCTTTAGCTACAGCATGTTGAGCTACGTCCGAGCACAGGGATGCAACATATGTACATAAATATGTTGGAAGTCTGTGCTTCCCTCTGCACTGCTGCTTAAGCTGAAGGCATGTGGTGACACAGGCAACCTTGCACCATGGTGCAAGAATATCTGTGTCGTGTGGAGTTTGTTTTTGTGCAGGAAGACACACCTTCCTGCACAAAAACAATCAGTGAAGGCATTTTTCTCCTTCAGTCTATTCTGTGCATTGTAGCATATATTGGAAGAAAATAATGAGGAGAAATGAAAACAATTCTGGGGCAGATTTACAAGATCTCTGCGCCACCAGTACGTCATTTTTTGTGACGTACTGGTGGCGCAGGTGGTCCTCCATATTTACAAGGAGAGAAAAAGTTACCCTGCGTGACTTTTCCTTTCCTTCTAAATACGGCCCCTTCATACGCAGCTCTTTGCGTGTATATATATTACATCATTCATGACATGGCCAGTGATATCACTGATGACATCACTGATGACATCTCAAATGACATCACTGATCATCCAGTGAACGTGGTTTGGTTTGTTATTTAAATATGTATTATATATATATAGCAATCTGCATTAAAGAATGAGTAGATATAAAAAAAAATCTGGATAGAGGATTTAGTAGCAGTGTAATTGATTGTTTACTTGAGTAATTTATAGTGTCTCACTAAATATATTGGATAGTGACTAAACTGTGTGAATATCTGTATTACTTTGTCAGTTGTTGTGTAAACTGCTGCACCAGTTGGTTACTAGCTATGTGAAAGTCTATATTAGTTATTGATTAGTTAACTGAGTATTTGTATCGGAGAGTGAATGTGTGTGTGGTTCGGTGGGGGTGTGTGACTACCCAAAAATGTGTGAATAGTTGATTCAGTAGGTATATGATGTTAAGACTACATGTTATAACAATTGTTTGGGTGAGTAAATATCTTTATGGGTGTGGTGATGAGCAAATATATTTCTCAATGGTACATGTCCAACAAAGTAGAAAAATAAAAGGCAGTGTATGTGAGACATTTGTTGTATATAAAGAAGTATACATATGACTCAGTGATTGTATGAGTGACTGTATGGATAACTGTATACTTGTAATAGTGATTTTATAACACTAACTATGAGTTACTATCTATATGAATAAATGAAGTGCTGTTTGTATAAGTGTGTAGCTAAGTAAATGTAAGTATGATTCATTTTTTGCATAAGTGAGTAGGATGACTGAATAAGTGAATAGGATGTGTGCTGGTATATAATTTCGATATAGGTGTATAATTGTATTTGATAGTTTTCTATTTACCATTGACAGCATGTGAATCTATAGGTAAGTCATTAGATGTGTATGTAGATCTAGGAATCACTGAGTGGGTTTTTATTAGATACTTGTATTGCTGTGCCAATGGATTCAAATACGGTATTCTGTATTTTACAATGAGTGATGACAGATTACACTAGTGTATGATGAGGTGTATCTGATGATTGTCACATGGATGATGTCATTAGTGATGTCATCAGTGATGTCGATTGAGATGTCATCAGGGATGTCATCAGTAATGTCACTGACCATGTCATGAATGATGTAATATGTGACATCATCACCAATGGATTGCGGGTGCGAGAGTTACAGTTAGTACAACTAACTATAACCAAGGAATTTCAATCGGTTGGTATGAGTGAAATGTCCAGCTAACTATAACACCCCTGAAACCTATGGTTTTTTCAGTGAATTTCTATGGTTTTTTAAATGATAATCCTTAACTATAACAAGCCTCAAAACTATGGTTTTTTCAGTGAATTTCAAAGGTTTTTCAAATGCTAGTGTAGGGGGTCGTGCTGGGGGTAGGGTTTTAGGGTTTAGGGTAGTATAGTGGTGTTTGTGTAGTGTAGGGGTAGTGTTTTAGGGTTTAGGGTAGTGCAGTGGTGTTTATGTAGTGTAGGGGGTCGTGCTGGGGTAGTGTTTTAGGGTTTAGAGTAGTATAGTGGTGTTTGTGTAGTGTAGGGGTTGTGCTGGGGGTAGATTTAGGGTTTAAGGTAGTGCAGTGGTGTTTGTTTAGAGTAGGGGGTTGTGTTGGTGGTAGATTTAGGGTTTAGGGTAGTGCAGTGGTGTTTTTGTAGTGTAGGTGGTCGTTCTGGTGTAGTGTTTTAGGGTTTGGGGTAGTGCAGTGGTGTTTGGGTAGTGTAGGCGTTGTGCTGGAGGTAAATATAGGGTTTAGGGTAGTGCAGTGGTGTTTGGGTAGTGTAGGGGGTCATGCTGGGGGTAGTGTTTTAGGGTTTAGGTTAGTGTTGTGGTATTTGTGAGTGCAGGGGTGGCGCTAGAGTTAGTGTTTTAGGGTTTAGGGTAGTGTAGTGGTGTTTGTGAAGTGTAGGGGTTGTGCTGGGGGTATGTATAAACATTACACTATGACCACACTAAGCACAATTATCAATAGTAACCACCAACAAATTCCAGGTGAAGTTATCAGCAGAACACTAGGAAAATGTTTATCAATATTAAATGCTTGTAATCATGTAAAATTCAAATCATCACTTGCAGTGTGCCACAAACGGTATTACTACAGCAGTAAGTCTCCCCAACTCAGATTTAAAGTGGATAAGCATGTTTCATTTGACAGGCCCATAGGACAACGCTGCAGCTTCACACCACAACATGGGTTTCTATTGGAATTCACAAGGCCATATTATCAAGCCTATTATTGCCGCTTTAGCAGCAGTTTTCTGCCGCTAAAAGGGCGATAATTTTTATCTCCTTTTTATCTCCCTCCTTGATAATATGCCCCTTGGTTTTGATATTGAAAGACAGAGCAGAGAAATCTGTTCTCTCTTTCAAAATCCAAACCAGATAGCTTTCCACATGCAACTTAGCATCTCCCCATGTGGAAAAGCAATGCCGGCTCCTGAAGGACGCGGGGAGCCGGTGATACCGTTAGGGCATTTTGGCTCCCTCCACGGTCCCCAACATTTTTTATAAGACCCAGGGGATGGGGTCCCCGGCTATATTAGAAATTACTGATAGGGCCTATTGTTTTACGGTAAAATTAGAAGTCGCACACCCAGCGCGGGGCTCAGCGCGGCCCCCTGCTGTGCACGCGTTGGATGCACGACTCATAATCTGTAGGGTGCACGACTCCAGGCCTTTCGTGCACAACTTCTACCCGTTTGGGAGCCGGCATTGCTTTTCCACTTGTGGAGCTACTAACATGCAGCTCCCCATGTGGAAAAGTAATCTGGTTTAGATTTTGAAAGAGAGAACAAATTTCCTTGCTATGGGAGGGCAGGATGGACACCCCGGGACAATGCAGGAGCCGGCCCTCCCACAATACATAAAGCCCCGGGGAGTGGTGGTCTCCGGGGCTTTTGAGACCTTGCAGCCCCGCAACCTTTTTTTTGTAGCCCCGGGGGGTGACGGGGACCTCAAGTGCTCCAGGAGGGGGGCCACGCAGTCCCCCTCCCACAATACATAAAGCCCCGAGGGGTGGTGGTCCCCCGGGGCTTTGGGGACCTTGGACCCCTCCCCCCACCATTTTTTTTGTAGCCCTGGGAGGTGATGATCCCAGGGTTGAGGGGCCCCTCTAAGCCCCCCATAACATTTCATAATTTTACCCCCGGGATTTGGCCCCCTGGGGGCTAATTATGAAAAAAGCTCCTTTTTTTTAAAAAAACAACAGAGTCTGCGCACCCTACACCACCATCGTGCTTCAGAGATTCCCTAAGCAGGTCTAGAGCGTCAAAGTATTTCTACCCTGCCCCTTTCTACATTTTGCACACTTGTTCAACTGACTTCTTCAGCCTCGTTTCTACTGAGGCACAAAATGGCTGCCAACAGTTCCTGGTTTTGAATGTTGACAACCACTTGACAGCCAATCAGCATTCAGCGCGTGATCGGAAGGGTGCGCTTATGATACTCTCACAGTGCACTCATAGTCCGCAGATCCCCTGCGCCCATTGATATATAAATGCTTTTAACTGTCATTTTCTCTGGAACTACTGAACAGATTGACACCATTTAAGCAAAAGGCACAAGTCTGAACTGAGGACTACCTCTTTGCCAAATTTGGTGTAATTCCGTTCAGCAGCTCGGGATGTAGCTGTGGCAATGGGAAATTGCTTGGGGAAAACATGTTTTGGGACCCCCCTTTTTTCTCAGCCCCAGCTTGACGAATCACCGTGAAACTTCCAGGATATGAGCGGCCCGGAGCTGACCGTAAGTTTTGACAATTTCGTGAAGATTCGTCAACCGGCGCCAAAGTTATTTCAAATAGAATGTTGCTGATTTCCTATGGAAAATAGGTCCTAACTATAACTACCTACTGGCGACCGCCAGTAGGTAATATATATATATATATATATATATATATATATATATATATATATATATATATATATATATATATATATAGCGTATTTTTTACATCTATGCATTGACTATATATAACTGCATATTTTTTTCAAAGTAGTAATAACTGGCATCGAACAGGTTAAGTACCGATATTTGTGGCACAAATATTATGTTTAAAAATGACCAACTTTGAACAACACACAGTGAATGTTATTTTATTTTAACATTGACGCTATATATATATATATATATATATGTGGTATATATTTAAAGTATACAGGTACTTATAGGAATTCACAATTATTTCTATTTGTAAGTCTGTCTTTTACCTTTATGATTGCCGAAAAAGAGGGAAACTGTTGTGTACTGAGTATAAAATCATGTGGGATTTGATGCATGTCATGTGATCAAGACCGGGGTGACCCGGTTGAAATGCGTTATGTTGTGGAGAGGAATAAATGCACTTTAAAGAAATTAATTCTGAGTGGTGGTCCGTCCCTGAATACTGGTGCTGCAGCAACTTGTGGACAGGAGTTTATTTCGATATATATATATATATATATAAATATATATATATATATATATATATATATATATATGTATATATATATATATATATATATATATATATATCCAGTATCTCCGAATTCCCTTGCAGCGCCCAGCCGGAACACAGCCAAAGAAACGGATACAGACTCCAGTTTTGCGTGGATCTAGCAGGTCTTTATTTTATTTTCAGATTGTCAGACGCGTTTCGAATACCTCTGTATTCTTCCTCAATTGACAAACAAATAGTCCGCTTTTTATTTTTATACTTTTAGAAGTGATGCTTTCACCTATTCCCAGTGCAAAAATAGAAGAAATACTACATGCCAAATGCATGCTGGGTATTGTAGTATCAACACCAAACTTTACCAAATCCATAGTATAATTTGTCCATTGAACAAAATACATTATAACTGCATAAATGCCAGTTCATTGGTAAAAGAGTACATTACCATGTGCAATTAGGTTCCCGTGCATATAAGCTAAATAGTTTAGGTCAGATATGTATATATTTACAACATTTTTCATGAAAATACCACAACATACAAAAATATATATATCTCACATTATAAAAATATATATTTGATAAATCTATATATTATGTACAATATAAAAATAGAAACATCCTCTAAAACCGTAGGTATTCCCATAATCGGTTATACAAATCTAACGGAATGAATTCCAAATTTATGCGGACCTCAGCTTATTTATGCAATGGGACACTGCAACATTAGTATTATGTACAAAATTACAAGTTGGGTGCCGGAAGTGTGTTTGTAGCAGCATGTAAATATATCTTCAAATAAAGTGCATAAAGTGATATTTTCCTTATACCATAATATTCGTGCCTTTTTGTATAAAGAAGAAAATTCCATATTTGATTGGGTTTTTTTTAAATATTTTTTTAAAATTTATAAGATAAAAATAATTTATACTTATAATGTGAAAGACTAAAACCAAAATTGAGATAAAATGGAGTAGACACTGGGGTCACAGTATAGTAATCAATATTTACACACAGGATACAAAGGTTACAGAATACCCTGTCGGGGACAACCTAAACCAACGTAAGACTATTTCAGAGGAAATGATGGAGGTCCTCCGTGTTGTTCAGACCGTTTGGCTGTCTACTATCTAGTTCAATAATGAATTTCGATTCCAGCTGCCTAAGGCGTTTTTCTCTGTTGCCACCACGCGGATTATCAGTCACCGCTCCGATGACAAAATATTTCAGGTCCGCTAAATTGTTTTGGTGGGCTGCCTTAAAGTGTCTTGCGACAGGATACGTGCTATCGTTGTTTACGATAGCACGTAGGTGTTGTAGGATTCTGACGTGTACTTGCTGCTTGGTACTGCCCACATAACGGAGCCCACAAGTACACGTCAGAATGTACACTGCATAATCAGTTTTGCAGTCATGACATCCCTGAATCTTAAATTCCCTCGGGCTAAATGGGGTGGTATATTTTTTGGTGGTTACACCAAATTTACATGCCCGACAGGATGAGCACTTGAAAAAACCTTGTTTTTCTGGTAGCCAATGAGTGCTCTTCTTCTTGATGTTGAGATCAGGTACACTTTTAGCTATTTTGTTTCTCATTGAAATGCCTCTTCGAAAGGTTAATGTGGGCTTTTGAGGCAGTTCAGATGTTATGACTGCGTCTGTCTGCACTATCGCCCAATTTCGATTGATTATCGATCGAATTTGGCGATGCTGGTTGTTATAGGTGAGAATCAGCCTGGGTGTATTGGGGGTGTCCTTACTTTCCTCCAAGATATTTTCCTCTGTTGTTGGAAGTAATGATTCCCTGGGTCTACTGTTGGCTTTATCCAAAGCCCTTTGTAGAATTTTAGCCGTGTAGCCTCTCCTACGGAATCTTTCCACTGCCTCCCGTATGCATATTGTTTGCTGTCCCTCATCACTACATATGCGCTTTATTCTAAGAAGCTCACCATAGGGAATACTATCAATTAGGTGTTTAGGATGAGCACTGGAGGCATGCAACGTGGAATTGCCGGCTGTTGTTTTTCTATGTAATGTTGTTTTTAATTCACCATTTTCTACATAGACCTTGGTGTCCAGAAATTCAACCTCTTTAACACTGGTAGTTGAGGTGAAGTTTAGATTCATCTTGTTCACATTAATGTCATGTAAAAAAGTTTTTACACTTTCATCATCCCCTTTCCACAACACAAAGACGTTGTCTATAAAACGTAACCAAATTGTAATGTTGTTACCATATTTTGACGATAGATCTTTCCTTAGTGTCTGCTCCTCCCACCAGCCAACCACTAAACAGGCATAGCTGGGGGAGAAGCAGGACCCCATCGCCACGCCCCTACATTGCCTATATATCTTTTTAGCAAATGCAAAGTAGTTGTTATTTAGGCACCAATCAATACTTTTCATGATCACTTTGTTATGCTCATAATATTCAATTGGTCTAGTGGACAAAAAGTGTTTGATAGCATTAATATATTGAAAAACACCATGCCCTCAGGCGAGACAGCACACGGGCGGCACCGCAATCCAGCGGGTAGAAGAAACATCAGTATGCCAGTGTCAGCTCTCAGTCGTTCTTCGCCTGACGCGTTTCTGAGCCGTTTGCCTGTCATCAGAGGCTAACGGTCGCGGGGGGGGGCGCACGGGGGCGCGCGGGTGAGCTCCGCGGGTGACAGAACCGTTCCGTCACGGCTCGCGGGTGAGCTGTGCTTATGACGGAACGATTCCGTCACAGCCCCGCCCGCTCAATTAAACGCGCCGCGCAGGCGCGGCGGCCGGGCCGTGACGGAACCGTTCCGTCATGAGCACAGCTCACCCGCGAGCCGTGACGAAACGGTTCTGTCAATAGCCTGGAAGGGGTTAATTGAAAAAAATGAGTGTGAATGCTGCATTGTGGGATTTGTAGTAAGTGTTGATTCCCTGGAGGGTCTGCTTAGTATTCTGTAGCCCATACAGGGCTGTATATCTTTCAGCTGTGGCGCCCCCATCAAGGGAATCAACACTTACTACAAGTCCCACAATGCAGTGTTCACACTCAATTGAGTTTTTTTCAATTAAAAGTGGGAGTGTTGAGCGCCAAGGACAGTCGAGACTCTGATGACGAGCAAACGGCTCAGAAACGCATCAGGCGAAGAACGACTGAGAGCTGACACCGGCATACTGATGTGTCTTCTACCCGCTGGATTGCGGTGCCGCTCGTTTGCTGTCTCGCCTGAGGGCATGGTGTTTTTCAATTAATACGTGGTGGCCCTGCCGCGGAGGCATGCTCCACCCCAAGTGCTGGGGGTTACGGGACTTTGAATCATTGAAGCCTGATGTGAAGCGGTACCAAGGGATTAATGGTCACATAGTATTCTGGGGCCCATACAGGGCTGTATATTTTTCAGCTGTGGTGCCCCCATCCAGGGAATCAACACTTACTACAAATCCCGGATTGCAGCGTTCACACTCATTTGAGTTATTTTCAATTAAAAGTGGGATTGTTGAGCGCCAAGGACAGTCGAGCCTCTGATGACGAGCAAACGGCTCAGAAATGTGTCAGGCGAAGAACGACTGAGAGCTGACAACGGCATACTGATGTGTCTTCTACCCTCTGGATTGCGGTGCCGCTCGTGTGCTGTCTCGCCTGAGGGCATGGTGTTTTTAAATTAATACGTGGCGGCCCTGACGCGGAGGCATGCACCACCCCAAGTGCTGGGGGTAACAGGACTTTGAATCACTGAAGCCTGATGTGAAGCGGTACCAAGGGATTAATGGACACATAGTATTCTGGGGCCCATACAGGGCTGTATATTTTTCAGCTGTGGAGCCCCCATCCAGGGAATCAACACTTACTACTAATCCCACAATGCAGCGTTCACACTCATTTGAGTTTTTTCAATTAAAAGTGGGAGTGTTGAGTGCCAAGGACAGTCGAGCCTCTGATGATGAGCAAACGGCTCAGAAACGCGTCAGGCGAAGAACGACTGAGAGCTTACACCGGCATACTGATGTGTCTTCTACCCACTGGATTGCGGTGCCGCTCGTGTGCTGTCTCACCTGAGGGCATGGTGTTTTTCAATATATGTATATATCCCTGTATACGAGTATCTTTCACAGGGACGGTACCAAAGCCATTCAGTATTACTTGAACAAGAGACCAACCACTCAAATTGAACATTCTAAAATGATCATTGACATGATTAATCTATGTCTTAACAACAACGTTTTCTGTTTTCCAACCAGCTTTTTCAACAAACCAGGGGTGTAGCAATGGGGGCCTGCTTCTCCCCAAGTTATGCCTGCTTACATATGGGATATTGGGAGGAGCAGGTCCTGGCCATTGACTTTAGTCCCATTGTCAACACCAAAATAAAGAGGTGGTTAAGATATATTGACAACCTCCTCTTTATTTGGGATGGGTCTATTAGCGAGGTTGCTGCATTTATAGAACAACTGAATGTAAACAATTTGAACCTACAGTTTACCAGCAGCATCAGCGCCGAATCAGTGAACTTCCTGGACGTTGAAATAGTTGTAGTTGATGGCAAATTGGAGACTAAACTCTTTAGGAAACCTACGGCAGGGAATTCCATTCTGCATGCTGCCAGTCAGCATCCAGCACACCTAATACGGAGCATACCCTATGGGGAGATGCTCCGTATTAGGAGAATATGCAGTAGTGACAAGGAATGCCACAAGGCCCAAAGAGAATGTCAGGTCAGGTTTCTCAACAGAGGGTATAATAATGACACCCTGACCAAAGCCATCAACAGAGCTAACGCTAAAGAGAGGCAGCAGTTACTATTCCCTGCAGTGGACAATACTCCCACCTCAGTATCTGACAATGAGACACATATCATCTTTGGCTTTAGTACGCAACATAAGGCCATTCACAAGATTGTGAAAAACAACTGGTCACTCGTAACTTGTGATCCGGTTGTTGGCCATTTAATGAAGAGTACTCCTAGTATCACCTATAGGAAGGCCAGGTCCATGCAGGATAGTCTTGTCTCCAGTAGCCCGGAAATCAGAACCAACACATCCTGGCTTAATAGCAGTAGGGGCTTTCTGAAATGCTTTGCTTGCAAAGCCTGCAAAAATGGTATAAGCAAGAAAGAATACACGACCCCATTCAGTCCTGACCCTATTCAAATTCGACACAAACTGAACTGCAGAACCGAATATGCTGTTTACATTCTGGAATGTCCCTGTGGCCTTAAGTACGTGGGAAGTACCAGGCCACAGGTGTACAAATGGATTCTGCAACACCTCAGAGCCATTGTAAATGCCGACGCAGCATATCCTGTTGAGCGGCATTTTGAGGAGTGTCATGCTAAAAACGCTAGCGGGCTCAAATATTTTGTAATAGACACAGTACCACCGCAGAGAAGGGGTGGGGACCGTGAAGCCCAGCTTCGTAGACTTGAGACGAGACACATTATCTTGCTTGATACAAAAATACCAAATGGTCTCAATGCCAGTGAGGATTGTTATACCTATTTATGAATTTGGTAATCCAACAGGAGTAATTTTGTACGCACTTTGCACATTAACATCTTAATTATCTATTAATGCCTAGTTACAATGAAATGATGCCGTCCATATTAGATTTTAGCACACTATTTATTTTTTGTTATTTTCACTGGTAGCACTTTCCATTTCACTTATATGAATGTATTTCACATCATTTTATTTATATGCCATTGTACATAACTTTTGCATGTATTTGATATGACTTGCGTTATTTTGCACATAACTTCAGGTTAGCCCACTTGGGCTCAATGGACCTCCCGGTCACTTGTGAAGTAGTGACGGATTTGGTTTTTAGCCTCCCTGTAAATATGTGTTTTAAATTGGTTGGATTATTTGATACTTTATCATGACTAACCGGAGTTTATATACACATTTTACCATGGTTTTAGGGAAGCTAAGTTCTTTTGTCTTTGCAATGAAATTGAATATTTATATTTTAAAGCATTTTAGAATAGTATTTATTATGTTTTATTATTATTCGCAATTGCAAACGACAATCAATGTAACCATACACTGTGTAAATAATGTGCAATAGCGAGAAATTGTGACCATAACAATTGCCACGCATTTACATCTGATGTCAAGACATTAAGTCATGAAGTATTTTCTCTATGTCTATGTTTACTAATGGCACAGTGCACTTTAAATTTGCTATTCCGCCTCCATGACGTTGTCATGTGATCAAGGCCTCGACAGGCGGAAACGCGTCATGGCAGAGTGGTGTTGTGTTTAAAATAAATTAACACGCACCAGAAATTGGGTTTGCCTCGTCTTTTGACCGAACTAATGGTTGATGGGACGACAACGTACCGAATATATATATATGTATATATATATATATATATATATATATATATATATATATATATATATATATATATATATATATATATATATATATATATATATATATATATATATATATATGGTGATGGGGGCATGCTTCTCCCCCAGTTTTGCATGTTTACATGTAGGCTGGTGGGAGAAGCATGTCTTAAAGCCCATCCTGGAGGAACACTTCTCTAATAAGGTAGTTGCTTGGTGGCGATTTATTGATGATGTTTGTGTCATATGGCAGGGCTCTGTAAATCAGCTCAGACATTTATTAATTAAATCAACATTATATATATATATATATAAATATGTTGCAATCTTTTGTAATTGACAATGTACCCTTAAGCAAACGAGGTGGGGATCGTGAGAAAAGACTGCGACAACTAGAGACCAAGTACATTCTGAAACTTAATAGCTAAACACCTAATGGATTAAACATCTGTGAAGATATTCACCACTTCCTTTAGTACTTTTGGTCCTAGTATGATAATTTAGCTGAATTTGTATTCCTCGATGTAGAACTTTATGTGATATCCGTAACAATAGGAAGTAGCTAAGAATATTAGATATATTTTGATTATTGTGATTTATTCATGGGACACATTTCATGAAACCTGGTTTCCATGCCATATATTACAATATAATTGTTTATTTGTTACTATTCTTTCTGACACAACCTGCCGAATCTGTAATTCAAGTCTTGACATCCAATCCTCATATTTTGATACATACAGAATTGCTCTACTCAAAATGTTTTTCAATTAGTATCTTTTTTGAGCTGTTTCTTCTCAAACCAGTTTATTTTAGTGTATATGACACTATCTGGTTTAAAGAATTTGTTCATTGGGAATGAATGTTATGTAACTACATGTCACACAATTTTACACTTTAGTAGCACTTTAAACACACATATTGTTGTTGTTGAGCTCACAGCTCGGGACTATAGCATTTGTCTTCGTCTCTGTTGGTTTATTGATATTCAACCAATACAGTCAGGTCTGAAAATACAAATGGAAAATCATGAACCTAAAAGTGTTTTCACACAGTATCTATAATTGCGTAACATGATGTATATACTTCCGTTTGGTTCATGTTGAATTTTTGTTTTATTTTGTAGGTCAACACCACAGAATCATCCTCTTACGTTGGACCTATTATGTTGTTCAGACTTAGTGTATTTGTACAGTCAATCCAGAGAGACGCTATCTCTTAGACAATACTAACTGTCGTTTTCTGACTGGTTAAAAATGTATTTGGACTGATGAATATTTACAAATTACTTGATATAATGTAAATACCTATTGCAAATATGGATGAGATACGAATGCATTTATGCAGGCATTATGTGGTTAGAAAACAGACTTGTAGTCCACAGCACAGTTTATCTTCACCTTTCATTATGTGTGTAGTTTCAATACTCACCTGAGCACAGTTAATTAATGTATTTAAGTTGAACTGTTTGAACAGTGATGTTATCTGAGCAAGGCTACACGCTAGCCGAAACGCGTCATCTTGCCCGACATCTCGCACTTTCTTGTAATGAAAAAAAGTCATTGCAACCAGCAGTGTAAACTGACTCGTGAGTCCATGTCTCTCTCCATTGGTGGTCACAGGCGCCGGAGCGGTAATTGGATATATATATATATATATATATATATATATATATATATATATATATATATATATATATATATATATATATATATATATATATATATATATATATATTCACTGAAAAAACCATAGGTTATAGACCATATATAGTTAGGAATTCGCATTTACAAAACCTTATTTTACTCACACAAAACCATTGAAATTCCATATATAGTTAGTTGCACTAACTATATATCGCGCACCCGCAATCCACTGCTGATGATGTCACATATTACATCATTCATGACATGGTCAGTGACATCACTGATGACATCACTGATGACATCTCAAATGACATCACTGATGACATCTCAAATGACATCACTGATGACATCACTGATGACATCTCATTTGACATTACTGATCACATCACTGATGATATCATTCATGTGATAATACGATGAACCTCTTCAGACTCTAATATAACCTTAGATACAATCAGTGTAAACAGACACTCACAGACTGTCACTCATCCATGGAGTTACTCACACACCTAGTCAGTCATGCAAAGAATCAATCACACCTCCATTTCCTCAACTATACAGTTATACAAACTTTACTTATTCAAACATATACTAACACATATTTACTCTCTTATACAATCCCTGATACAAGTTCACAATGATCCATACAACCACTCACACATTCACTGGCTCTTATGCACAGTTATTTATATATGTCAACTCTCACATGTACTGTGTTTTACATATGTACTTACTTTGACATGTAGCACTGAGATATCCATTCACTCACCAATACACTCATGCACACAGTCAACCGCCCATACAGCTGTTTCCACATGCACTTTTGAAACCATACATCTAGTGAATCAACTGCTCACACATCTATGCACAGAGTCATACACCTCCCAGCCACCCACACACTCAGTCTCCCATACAAATACTTGGGCAACCAATCAATAACCCATATAGTTACTCATATAGCTACTTATCAACACATGCAACAGTTTACAGAACAACAGACATAATGATGCACAAATTAAGACAGTTTAGTCACTAACCCATGCACTCAGTGAGACACATTTAATCACTCACTCATACAGTCAGTCATGCACCTACTAAATCCTTCATCCAGACACTTATACATCCACTCATTCTTCAATATGTAAGACATATTTTAACTTTACTGAAACATACAGTCACTGGATGTTGTCATCAGTGATGTCATTTGAGATGTCATCAGTGATGTCATCGGTGATGTCACTGACAATGTCATGAATGATGTAATATGTGACATCATCAGCAGTGGATTGTGGGTGCGCGATATATAGTTAGTGCAACTAACTATAACTAACTATATATGGAATTTCAATGGTTTTGTGTGAGTAAAATAAGGTTTTGTAAATGCGAATTCCTAACTATATATGGTCTATAACCTATGGTTTTTTCAGTGAATTTTCAAGGTTTTGTAAATGCTAATTCCTAACTATATATGGTCTATAACCTATGGTTTTTTCAGTGAATTTTCAAGGTTTTATAAATGCTAATTCCTAACTATATATGGTCTATAACCTATGGTTTTTTCAGTGAATATATATATATACATACATATATAAACATATATCATCTGTACATCTATATAAATACAAACATAAATGCACGCATACATATACTTATATGCATACAGATGCATGTTATTTACATGAAAGTTGAAAAAACACTAATAAAAGCAAAGCTAAAAAGCCACCTCATTACAAACAGAATGGCTTTAACTTAAACGAGGGCGAGATCTATTGCATTTTCAATGCTTGTTTACTTTGGTTCCTTCAAGAAGGCATTCAGATGTGTCACACATTTGCCATAAATTCTGAATGTTAGCACTCTAGTTGCACATTAGATCACTGTAGTAAAGCTACTGCTCACCAGGGACGTCTGCTGCTGGTATTCAAAGTGCATGTTTCAGTCTGCATGTCAGAATTTTTTTAATGAAATAGAAGAGGATTTGAGAAGTCACTCAAAATGATCCCTAATTTTTCTTTCTGAAGCACTAATCATACTTTCTATGGCAAAATTAACCCCCTCATGTTGTTCCTTTTTAAATTGAGTGTTTTCAGACTTACCACTTTATTCCAATCAAGATGGCTTCAGGTGTGCCATACCTTTGTAATAAGTAGGACTGTTAGCGCTCTAGTTGTTCTTTAGAACACTCTGGGACATTCTGTCATTGGGCTATACTTGGGCTACATCTGGGTGATATGTGGGCTACATTTGGGCTCTTTTGTCTCTGGTGGCCATTTTGGGAGACTGCATGTCAGAATTTTTTAATGAAATAGAAGAGGATTTGAAAAGTCACTCAAAATGTGCCCTAATTTTTCTTTATGCAGCACTAATAATACCTTCTATTGCATAATATACCCCCTCATTTTGTTCTTTTTTAAATTAAATGTTTTAAGAGTTACCACTTTATTCCCATCACGATGGCTCCAGGTGTGCTATACCTTTGTAATAAGTAGGACTGTTAGCGCTCTAGTTGTTCTTTAGAACACTCTGGGACATTCTGTCATTGGGCTATACTTGAGCTACATCTGGGTGATATTTGGGCTACATTTGGGCTCTTTTGTCTCTGGTGGCCATTTTGGGAGACTGCATGTCAGAATGTTTTAATGAAATAGAAAAGGATTTGAGAAGTCACTCAAAATGTGCCCTAATTTTTCATTCTGCAGCACTAATCATACTTTCTATGGCAAAATATACCCCCTCATGTTGTTTCTTTTTAAATTAAATGTTTTAAGAGTTACCACTTTATTCCAATCAAGATGGCTTCAGGTGTGCCATACCTTTGTAATAAGTAGGACTGTTAGCGCTCTAGTTGTTCTTTAGAACACTCTGGGACATTCTGTCATTGGGCTATACTTGGGCTACATCTGGGTGATATTTGGGCTACATTTGGGCTCTTTTGTCTCTGGTGGCCATTTTGGGAGACTGCATGTCAGAATGTTTTAATGAAATAGAAAAGGATTTGAGAAGTCACTCAAAATGTGCCCTAATTTTTCATTCTGCAGCACTAATCATACTTTCTATGGCAAAATATACCCCCTCATGTTGTTTCTTTTTAAATTAAATGTTTTAAGAGTTACCACTTTATTCCAATCAAGATGGCTTCAGGTGTGCCATACCTTTGTAATAAGTAGGACTGTTAGCGCTCTAGTTGTTCTTTAGAACACTCTAGGAGGCTGCAGTAGAACACAAAGGAATCAACTGAAAGTCTCTTTCCTTGTTGGATGTACATGTTTTACTGAGAATGTCAGACTTCATTTTCACATGACTGAGAAAGATAATGTAAATTTACAGAAAATATGCTTTCAGTTTAGCTTATAGATCCCCTTCCAAACCACTGTGGGAAAATCATGAGATATTAGTTTTCTTTCAAACAATATTCATGATTTCACAGCAGAAGGTTTTTTCACATGGTAAAATCACCTTAGAACCCACCACAATTCCTAAAACGAGTATGGTACCATCAACTATGTAACTAAAGTCCTAAAACCCCCTATTAACTACAATGCTTTTTAATGAGGTGCTATCATGTATATTGGTCCCAAGATGGCTGCCAACACTTCTTGGATGAAGTGCTGACAGCCAATCAGATCAGATGTGTGGTTAGGCTCCGCCCAGATATATATATTTTTTTGAACCTAAATTACTCAAAATCCACTGGAGCACATATATTGAGACCTAGCAAAGGCACATCGGGCTAACAGTCCCTACAATTTTGCCAAGTTTTGTGCAAATCCATTCAGCCGTTCAAGCTAAAAGTGAGGCCAACCGCCCTATGGAAATTAACATGGGAAAAACGCGTTTTGGGACCCCCCTTTTTTCTCGGCCCCCCCTTGATGAAACCCCCCCAAATTGTCAGGGGCTGCTCAGAAACAAAATGTTCCATTTTCCTGAAAATTTCAGCCAATTCCGTCCACAAACGCCAAAGTTATTAGACATAGAATTTTCAAAAATCCCATAGAGAAAAAATCCTAACTATATATACCTACTGGCAACCGCCAGTAGGTAATATATATATATATATATATATATATATATATATATATATATATATTTTTTTTTTTTTTCACGGCGAAACGCGTTTGTCTTTTGGTTGGGGTGACGGGGGTCTGTCAATAAACTAAAAGAAACATCAAGCTCTGAGTGCCGTCTGCTTTCTGGAATACGAGCGAGCGTGCAGCGATATATATATATATATATATATATATATATATATATATATATATGTATATATATATATGTATATATATATATACATATGTGTTAGGTAGTGCACCAAATGGGGTCTCTTGGGCTGGACCTGTGAGGAACTGGTGAAAATCCAATATGTCCCTACCCTCAGTGATGGTCATTGTCTCTTCTATAACTGATCCTATGTCTCTACCCCAAGTCAAATACTGAAATGAGCAAGCTCTTCATTGCAGAGTCAATTGACCATTTCCAACGGGTCATACCTGTTAGAAACAGGGTTAGTGAAATTCCATTTGAGTTTGTTTTGGCTGCAATGGGCTTGTGAATTATTTATAGGACATTTAGGGAAAGAATTGTGATGGCCTCTGTTGGCGAGAAACATAGGTTTGTAAAAGTAGTCATGTGGCAAAAGCACAATGTTTGTGATCCATTCCATCCTATACCTATGTCTAATGCCAAACAACAATCTATGCACAATGTAAGGGTTTCTAAAGTTAACAATAATGCAATCTCCTGGCCGGTCAACACTTCCCCTCTCAATCCACCGACTCTGCAGACCAGAAGAATATTGTGTGCCAGTGAGAAGGGAAAATTCCTGTTCATGCTGAGCCAGTTCAAACACTTGTTTAATACTTCCTCGTGTGACTAAAGCTGGCATTCTCGCAATCCTAGAACACCAGACAAAACTATTACATAAGGCCATGATTCAAGGGGACAGTCAATAATTTTTGGGTATTCCCTTGGTTGTCCATTCTTGGATGTTCAGTGCTTGGGTTCATATGCGGGGCCCAGCTCTCCCACTGGTTTTCGGGAGATCACTTGGCAGGGAGTGGTGTGGCTCACTGGTTAGAGGTGGCAGACCCGTAAGCAGAGAACGGCCCGGGACCAGGGTTCAATTCCAGACGCGGCAGGGTCGTGGACCAGGGTCAAAACGGACTCAATAATTCTCACCTCGGTGCCTACTCTAACCAGGGAACACACTCGGCAACTCTGGGCATTAAGCTTGCCTCATCTCTACATCGGCCCTCCACAGACGCCGGAGATGCCTGGTTTCACCTTGGAGATACCCAGAAAGGGGCCATCTCACAGGGAAAACCAGGACGGGTTCCCCAGCGGTCTTCAGCGACAGGATACTCCATGGAGTCACAGTGCGCTTTACAAGTACACCCACATTTACATTTAGGGAGAATAGATGTTAGATTTCACGATGTTGTGATTGGTAACAATGATGAGGCAGTGCCACTAGCGGTCAGACAATTGCTTCTCAGAATTGAACCACTGCCAGGCTTACCCGCATCTCTTCGGGTGACATTTTCCCCTCCTTTCACCTCTTGGGCTTGCGGTGGTAGATTCGCACAGGTTTTTTCAGCTAGTTCAATGGCTAATAAGTGAGCTAGTTTTGGAGACAGCTCTGCACTCAAGATTTCTTTGACCTTCTCTGCCATCTCAGTCACTATTTGAGCCTACCATTTAGGATGGGAACTTGGCATTCTCCTATTAAATCAGTAGGTGTTTTTGCCATTTGACCAGAGAAGGAGGCGTCAGACAGAGTTACAGATTGTATCCTCTGCTTCACTGTCTTTGGGTACCTACTGCTACAAAGAACTCGTAGGTGAACCACTTGGGACATGAGATTGGGACTCCATATCCTCCATTGGCCCACTCAGGCCAGGCTCTTGGGTGGTAGTTGCAACCTCAGAGTCAGATGAGTTTAATCTAGGTGGTATTGACATTTTTGCTGGAGCCACCAATGATAGTCTCCTCTCAACCAGGTCGATTTCTGTTGCCACTACCCTAATTGCCATTTGCAGCATCATGTTGATTGATGTCGGTTTAGGGGGGAAGTAGCCAGCTGAAGCCCATGATTACACTTCCTTTTCCCCATGATTTACAGTTTAAAGTGGGGGCTTCATCGGGTTGTCGCAGTATGAAAAGTGAAATGTTTAGTCCTCGATTCTACCAATTGTACCGAGGAAATTTCAACTTATGATGTGACAGTTCGCCATTGGAGGTTTGTTTCTTTGAGATGGCTGAGACCCACAGCTCTGCTCCAGTTGTTTCTACCAGAGTGATTCAAGCAGGGGGTAGAGAGAAGAGTCACAGCAGAACCAGCTACAACGATGAAACAATGATGAGAAACCAATTTACCTCCCCTGGTCTTTACCGAAGCTGCCGCCTCCACCTACACAGCCAGAGCCAGTGATGACGTGATGGCACACCAAGTTTGTAGCAGCAATGACTATTATGAAGATTATTGTGGCATGTTGTGGCATGGGGCACACTGCCCTCTGCCCGTCTGCCCCTATGTAGCCCCACCTGTCTCTGTACAGCCACATCCTCCTCTGCCCTGTAGAGCACCCGAGTCCATCTGCCTCCGCAAGTGAACCAGGCGCAGTGGCGGGAGGTAGGCGGGCAACAGACAACAAGCAAACAAGAATGGTTCTGTGCTCACATGCTCTCTCAGAGCCTTAGAAAAGCCTTAAGGGGGACCTGCAGTATAGTGGAGCAAGCTGGCAGCCTGGACATATCTAGGTAATGCAGCAACAGCCAAACTAAGCTGGACTGTGCCAGATAACCCTCACAATAGTCCAGCCATGATCCCGCCGTACATTCGTGGAATCTTTCTCTTCACTCTCTGTATAAATCGTAAGCTCAGGACCCAGCAACCAAGGAGGCAAGACGTGTGGGTAGGCATGAGCACGGTGTCACGGCACGACAACAGGGGGAAATTAAATCAATTTCAGAATGTATTCCATTTGATTGTTATGTCTATATGTTACACCCTTTTTACCTATCTGTTGTAGATAGCCGGACAGCTGGGGTATTGGAAGTATGTGGTTAGTAGTGGGCTAGATTTCAATGTACTGAAACCATAAATATACACCAAATATTGAGTCCGGAAATGGAAAACCCTTGTTAACAAATAAAGTATTGTATGCCATTAAAGGCTTGTGCTTAGAATAATAAGTGCTGAGCAGAAATGCTATGTTGACTCTTGCCTCCTTTAATGTACGTCATCATATACAGAGGCAAAGACAGAGTTATCTACTCTGTTGTCTTTTTTTGCTAGCTCAGGTATTTCTACGTGCAAGTTTGCCCACTATGGAGTCATTTTTAAGACTTAAGAGGTCAATAATGCTGCAGATGTATTCCTCATGGTAAACGTCAGTACCTTCTCACATCTGGTGCACTCCATGAGGGAGTGTATCTTGTTTCCCAAAAGGCCGGATTTAGGAGTGTGCAAAGGATTACCTCTCTGGTGTATGTGGATGAAGCAAGGGAGAAAGATCTGTCCTCCCTTGGCTAGACTTCCTACCATGAGCCAAGTCGGCCTGGTGCAATAGTCAGGGGCGTAGCAATCAATTATGCAGCAGGTGTTCTGGAATCAGAACCAGTAGCAGCTGCTACTGGATGGGGCAGTGGGGCGCCAGAAGGGGGCGGACTGGGGATTGAATTTCAAAATAAAAAAAAGGACTAACCTGGAATCCCCAGCCGCCGCCTTTCCTCCATCCTCGTCCACTTCATCTTCCTTCTTCCTGCCCTGGCCAGCAGCAGGAAGGACACAGGCTCCACTGAGCCAATCACAACGTTGCAATGCAGCATTGTGATTGGTCTGAGAGCCGCAGTTCAGTTCTCAAATGGGGACAGGGAGCCTGTGCATTTTCCTCACCAGGCTGTGTAAAGCAGCCTGGTGGGGAATATGCAAAGTGTGCATGAATGTTTGGCTGGCCCAAGACGGGCGGTCTAACAGTCATGAGCACTTACGGAGTGCAAACCACTCCTCCCCTGCTCTGGCCAGCCCCACCCCGCCACTGACTGCAATAGGAAAAATAAATGATAAAAACGATATGTTATTATCATTTTATTTTTTATTTTGAGCAGTGGGGCGACACTCTTCTGACTTAGCAGAGGACCCGCCACCGATCAGAACCCAGGAATGCGAGGCCGAGGGCCTTCTGCACCCTAATTATTTGGTGCGTTTACTACCACATTCAGGGAAGGGTGCTATATCCTTTCTAGCATTCGGGTCTATGTTATCCTTGCTACACTGTTGGCCCCACTTCCTGTACTGTACTTTTCTGTTCCAAATCAATACCAGGGTACTTTAATACAGTTGATTTTTTAGAACCTAAGCAAAAGTGCAGCTTATAGAAAGCATCAGATTGGCAAACTAAAGTTCAGGACTGGGAGCATAATATTGTGCGGACACAGAGTGAAGTGGTTGCCAAGTCTTTGAAGTAGTTCAACACCATTACTCACACCGCAAATTCTATGCCCTGCTCATTCTAAGGGTTTAATTAAAATTGGTATTGGGCGAATTTACCCCATAGTAAATTTACATACACCATGCAGTCAAATCGGTCCACTATCATGCAATCATGAGTAAAACCTAATGGCATAAGTTATAATCATGTGAGGATGCTTTTTCCGACCATTAAACCTCAGAGAATTTGTCATTCCATAGGCTTTTTCCACATACATAGGTGGTAAAGTTAGGAAGGGGTGAAGCGCCTAAGGGTGGGGGTTGGGTGAGCAGGGAAGGGAAGTGGAAGTTTTTTTTCAGACAGGGCTAAGGGGTTAGTTTTGGCGGTGCTGGGGTCATTGGTGAGAGAAAGGATTAGTTGAGTGTCATCCGCGTAAGAGATGATGTTGAGGTTGTGTTGGCGGGCGATGGCCGCGAGGGGGCTCATGTAAACGTTGAAGAGGGTGGGGCTGAGTGAGGATCCTTGAGGTACGCCACAGATGACTTCAGTGGCCTCGGACTTGAATGGTGGGAGGCGGACTCTCTGGGTTCTTCCGGTGAGGAACGAGGTGATCCATTCAAGTGCTTTTCCTTGTATTCCGATGTTATTGAGGCGTTGTAACAGGGTGCTGTGGCAAACTGTGTCGAATGCTGCCGAGAGGTCGAGGAGGATGAGGGCGACTGTGTCTCCATTGTCCAATAGAGTTCGAATGTCGTCTGTTGCTGCGATGAGGGCGGTCTCAGTGCTGTGTTTTGCTCGGAAGCCGGACTGTGAGGAGTCGAGGGATTTGTTGGCTTCGAGGAAAGCGGCGAGCTGGTTGTTGACGGCTTTCTCGATGACTTTGGCCGGGAATGGAAGGAGCGAAATGGGGCGGTAATTTTTGAGTTCGGTGGGGTCCGCTGTGGGTTTTTTCAGAAGGGCGGTGAGTTCAGCGTGTTTCCAGCTTTCCGGGAAGGTGGCGGAGTTGAAGGAGCAGTTGATGACGTCTCGGAGGTGCGGTGCTATGACGGAGTCTGCTTTGTTGAAGATGTGATGAGTACAAAGCAGAAAGGGAGGTCTCCTCTCAAATCCAATCCAGGGACGAGGAGTGAAGGGAACAGAAGAAAAACAAGGTAGTCCCTTTTACTAACTCAAAAAAGGGGGATAGCACTTGCTCCTATGATGCCACTGTAACTCACGAGATCTTTACAATTTCAAGCCACTCATAACAGTTTATACCATGTTATAAAAATCAACAAATTCAAATAAAATATCTTAGTCATTTATTAAAAGAATTTTTTACAATAATAAACATCAAATAACTGTGCCACAGAAAAGTATTAAAAAAGAGTGTCAGCATCATGCAAAAGTGATGTACATCTCTTAGGTATACACAATACACAATTTAAAAACAGCAATTTTAAAAAACACAACTTGGTTTTTTTAAAATTGCTGTTTTTAAATTGTGTATTATGTATTATATTTTATTTGAATTTGTTGATTTTTATAACATGGTATAAACTGTTAAGAGTGGCTTGAAATTGTAAAGATCTCGTGAGTTACAGTGGCATCATAGGAGCAAGTGCTATCCCCCTTTTTTGAGTTAGTAAAAGGGACTACCTTGTTTTTCTTCTGAAGATGTGATGAGGACATGGGTCTGTGGGGGAACCTGAGTGGATGGAATTCATCAGGCGGATTGTGTCCTCAGTAGAGATTGGGTTCCAGTCGTTGAGGGTGTTCACGGGGGGAGAGTGTTCAGCAAATGGTTGGGTGGGTTGGTCTCCGGGTTGGTTGTCGAAGCTGTTGTGGATGTCTGCAATCTTGTTGTGGAAGAATGAGGCTAGGGAGTCGCAGAGGGCTTGAGAGGGGGTGATGTCGTTGGAGTTGGCTGAGGGGTTGAAAAATTCCTTGACGATGTTGAAAAGTTCCTTGCTGTTGTGGGCGTTGTTGTCAAGTCGATCCTTGAATGCTGTTTTCTTGGCCTTTCGGATTAGTTGGTGGTGAGTGCGGGTGGCGTTTTTGAAGGCGTCCTTGGTGCTAGTGGTTGGGTCATTTTTCCAGGCCTTTTCAAGGGAGCGGCAGAGTTTCTTGGACTTCTTAAGATCATCGTTGAACCATGAGGCCTTCTTGCTGCCAGGTTTGCTTTGACGTATTTTCAGTGGTGCTAAGGTGTCGGCGGTGTTGGATAGCCATAGGGAGAGGTTGGCGGCGGCTTGGTTTGGGTTAGAAGAGTGGGCTGGGGTGTTTAGAAGGAGCGATGCGGAGATCTGGTCGGTGGTGATCTTGTTCCAGTTTCTTTGCAGAGTTGGTTGGAGGTGGTTAGTGGGTTTTGGCTTGTTGTAGGTGAAGTGGACGCAGCTGTGGTCAGTCCAGAGGAGATCCGTAGTGTGGCTGAAGGAGACATGATTGCTGGAGGTGAAGATGGGGTCGAGTGTGTGACCTGCGATGTGGGTGGGGGAAGTGACTAGTTGTTTAAGTCCGAGGTTGGCGAGGTTGTCCAAGAGGGTGGTGGTGTTGCGGTCGTTGATCTTTTCGAGGTGAAAGTTGAGGTCTCCCGGAAGGATGTAGTCTTTGGAGGGGAGCGCGTGTGGAGTGATGAAGTCCGTGATGTCTTCACTGAATTTTGCGCGGGGTCCTGGTGGTCTGTAGAGGAGGGTGCCTCTGAGTGTGGTCTTGGGGTCGATGTGTATTTGGAAGTGAAGGTGTTCGGAGTTGGCGAGGTTGGTGTCAGAGCAGGTTGAGATGCGGATTGATTTCTTATGGACGATAGCGATGCCTCCTCCTGTGTGGCTGGTACGGTCCTTGCGTGTGATCTTATAATCTTCAGGGATGGCAATGGTGATGTCTGGGGCGGAGGAAGCGTTCATCCATGTTTCCGTTAGGAAGGCGACGTCTGGAGAGATGGTGTCTAGTAGGTTCCATAGGTCAATGGCGTGCCTGTGCACCGAGCGGGTGTTGAGAAGGATGCATTGTAGGTGGTTGGGGTCGGGAATCTGTGGTGTGGTCGTAGCAGAGATGTTGTCGGTGCCGCTGAATTTGCAGGAGTAGCAGGAGAAAGGTCCATGGGTGTGTCCAGGAGCGGCTTGGACGCAGTTGGGGGCGCGACCGGGGTTGAGGGCTAGGAGGGTGTCGGCATCGTAGGTGATGCGGGAGGGCTGGGCAGCGCGAGGAGCAGGGGGTCTGGCGCTGGGCGCGGTCCAGGCGCGGACAGGCGTAGACGGGCTTACCTTTGGCGCACCTTCGGCGCGGCCGGAGCGCGTGGACGCTGCGCGTTGGGACATCTGTCATAAGTGGAGAGTGGAGGGGGGCGGAGCGTGGGAGGGGCAGCAGGGAGGCGGTAGTGTGGCTGAGGGGCGGGCCTGGGGAGGTCAACAACAACAAAATGGAGGGTCCGAGTGGTAGGCAGACAGGGGTAACAATAGCAGAAATACAGCGAGTAAGCCCAATCTGACCAAAAGCGCTATGCAAATACAGCACAATCTGACCTAAAGCGCTATGCAAATACAGCACAATCTGACCAAAAGCGCTATGTAAATACAGCACAGTCTGACCAAAAGCACAATCTGACCTAAAGCGCTATGTAAATACAGCACAGTCTGACCAAAAGCGCTATGCAAATGCGGCAATAATGATCCCAAAAGCGCTGAGAGAGCCAGGTAGTCAGCAGAGGCGCCAAAATACAAATGCAGCAGCAGTTTAGTGTTCAGTGCGTTACAGCGATACCAGGAAGCGTCGCAGCTGAAGCACAGGAGGAGCGTGGTGGAGCGGCCGTACTGGAGCTGGTCCAGGTGGTCACAATCAGGCTGGGGGAGAGGAAGGCTCGATGAACGTGGGTGGGAGGGGCAGCAGGGAGGCGGTAGTCCGAGGCCACTGAAGTCATCTGTGGCGTACCTCAAGGATCCTCACTCAGCCCCACCCTCTTCAACGTTTACATGAGCCCCCTCGCGGCCATCGCCCGCCAACACAACCTCAACATCATCTCTTACGCGGATGACACTCAACTAATCCTTTCTCTCACCAATGACCCCAGCACCGCCAAAACTAACCTACACGAAGGAATGAAAGAAGTTGCCGAATGGATGAAACAAAGCCGTCTGAAACTGAACTCAGACAAAACAGAAGTCCTCATCTTAGGTACATCCCCCTCTGCATGGGACGACTCTTGGTGGCCGGAAGCCCTTGGAAAAGCACCCATCCCGACAGACCACGCACGGAACCTAGGCGTCATACTGGACTCTTCACTCTCAATGAACAAACAAGTCAGCGCCGTTTCCTCATCCTGCTTCAACATTCTTCGCATGCTCAGAAAAACATTTCGCTGGATCCCCACGGAAACAAGGAAAACAGTCACCCATGCTCTAGTCACGAGCCGACTGGACTACGGAAATACCCTCTACGCAGGTACGTCCGCTAAACTCCAGAAGAAACTCCAACGAATCCAAAACGCCTCAGCCAGGATCATATTAGACATCCCGCGCAACGAACACATCTCTGGTCACCTGAAAGACCTCCACTGGCTACCCGTCAATAAGAGAATCACCTTCCGACTGCTAACCCACGCACACAAATCACTCTACGACATCGGACCAGAATGCCTCAACTCATGACTATCCTTCTACACCCCCTCCCGCAAACTTTGCTCTTCCAGCCAAGCCCTCGCCACTGTACCTCGCATCAACAAGACCACCATGGGAGGCAGATCCTTCTCATACCTGGCTGCTAAAACATGGAACTCACTCCCCGCTTACCTTCGCCTCACCCAGAACCACCTAGCATTCAGAAAGCAACTTAAAACGTGGATATTTGACAAGTAATCCTCCTCCCATTTCTAAGCGCCTTGAGACCCTCTGGGTAGGTAGTGCGCTATATAAATTATCTGACTTGACTTGACTTGTGTGCTTCCCCTTAAACAAACAAGCATTTACAATGCAATGGTTTCACCTTTGGAAAAGATAGAGCTATTGGCATTGTAAATGACAAGATTTGTATTTATGTGTTGGTTTTGAAAACAGATAAATACATGGCATTGTCATTTACATTGCCATTAGCTTAATCTGTGCAGCCACTCTGCAGTCCCTAGCACTCCATAGCACTCCCTAGTCACTCTGCACTCCCTAGCACTCCATAGCACTCCCTAGTCACTCTGCACTCCCTAGCACTCCCTAGTCACTCTGCACTCCATAGCATTCCCTAGCACTCCCTAGTCACTCTGCCCTCCCTAGCACTCTGCACTCCCTAGCACTCCCTAGTCACTCTGCACTCCCTAGCAATCCCTAGCCACTCTGCACTCCCTAGTCACTCTGCACTCCCTAGCACTCCCTAGCACTCTGCAGTCACTCTGCACTCCCCAGCACTCTGCACTCCCTAGTACTCCCTAGCACTCTGCAGTCACTCTGCACTCCCTAGCACTCCCTAGCACTCTGCAGTCACTCTGAACTCCCTAGCACTCTGCAGTCACCCTGCAGTCACTCTGCACTCCCTAGCACTCCTTAGCACTCCCTAGTCACTCTGCACTCCCTAGCACTTCCTAGTCACTCTGCACTCCCTAGCACTCTGCACTCCCTAGCACCCCCTAATCACTCTGCACTCCCTAGTCACTCTGCATTCCATAGCACTCCCTAACACTCTGCAGTCACTCTGCACTCCCTAGCACTCCCTAGTCACTCTGTGCTCCCTAGCACTCCCTAGTCACTCGGCACTCCCTAGCACTCCCTAGTCACTCTGCACTCTCTAGCACTCCCTAGCACTCACTAGTCACTCTGCACTCCCTAGCACTCTGCAGTCACTCTGCACTCCCTAGCACTCCCTAGTCACTATGTACTCCCTAGCACTCCCTAGCACTCTGCAGTCACTCTGCACTCCCTAGCACTCTGCAGTCACTCTGCACTCCCTATTACTCTGCAGTCACTCTGCACTCCCTAGCACTCCCTAGCACTCTGCAGTCACTCTGCAGTCACTCTGCCCTCCCTAGTTACTCTGCTGTCACTCTGCCCTCCCTAGCACTCCCTAGTCACTCTACACTCCCTAGCACTCCCTAGTCCCTCTGCACTCCCTAGTACTCCCTAGTCACTCTGCACCCCCTAGCACTCTCTAGCTCTAACTATCACTCTGCAGTCAATCTGCACTCCCTAGCACTGCCTAGCACTCCCTAGCACTCCCTAGTCACTCTGTACTCCCTAGCACTCCCTAGTCACTCTGCACTCCCTACTCACTCTGCACTCCCTAGCCACTTTGCACTCCCTAGCCACTCTGCACTCCCTAGCATTCTGCAGTCACTCTGCACTCCCTAGCACTCTGCACTCCCTAGCACTCCTTAGCACTCCCTAGTCACTCTGCACTCCCTAGCACTTCCTAGTCACTCTGCACTCCCTAGCACTTCCTAGTCACTCTGCACTCCCTAGTCACTCTGCATTCCATAGCACTCCCTAACACTCTGCAGTCACTCTGCACTCCCTAGCACTCCCTAGTCACTCTGCGCTCCCTAGCACTCCCTAGTCACTCGGCACTCCCTAGCACTCCCTAGTCACTCTGCACTCTCCAGCACTCCCTAGCACTCCCTAGTCACTCTGCACTCCCTGGCACTCTGCAGTCACTCTGCACTCCCTAGCACTCCCTAGTCACTATGTACTCCCTAGCACTCCCTAGCACTCTGCAGTCACTCTGCACTCCCTAGCACTCTGCAGTCACTCTGCACTCCCATTTACTCTGCAGTCACTCTGCACTCCCTAGCACTCTGCAGTCACTCTGCCCTCCCTAGTTACTCTGCAGTCACTCTGCCCTCCCTAGCACTCCCTAGTCACTCTACACTCCCTAGCACTCCCTAGTCCCTCTGCACTCCCTAGCACTCCCTAGTACTCCCTAGTCACTCTGCACTCCCTAGCACTCTCTAGCTCTAACTATCACTCTGCAGTCAATCTGCACTCCCTAGCACAGCCTAGCACTCCCTAGCACTCCCTAGTCACTCTGTACTCCCTAGCACTCCCTAGTCACTCTGCACTCCCTAGCACTCCCTACTCACTCTGCACTCCCTAGCCACTTTGCACTCCCTAGCCACTCTGCACTCCCTAGCACTCCCTAGCACTCTGCAGTCACTCTGCACTCCCTAGCACTCTGCACTCCCTAGCACTCCCTAGCACTCTGCAGTCACTCTGCAGTCACTCTGGACTCCCTAGGACTCTGCACTCCCTAGCACTCTGCAGTCACTCTGCAACCCCAGCACTCCCTAGCACTCTGCAGTCACTCTGCACTCCCTAGCACTCTGCAGTCACTCTGCACTCCCTAGCACTCCCTAGTCACTCCGCACTCCCTAGCACTCCCTAGACACTCTGCACTCCCTAGCACTCCCTAGCACTCTGCAGTCACTCTGCACTCCCTAGCACTCCCAAGTTACTCTGCACTCTCTAGCACTCTCTTGTCACTCTGCACTCCCTAGCACTCCCTAGTCACTCTGCACTCCCTAGCACTCCCTAGCACTCTGCAGTCACTCTGCACTCCCTAGTCACTCTGCAGTCACTCTTCACTCCCTAGCACTCCCTAGTCACTCTGCACTCCCTAGCACTCCCTAGTACTCCCTAGTCACTCTGCACTCCTAGCACTCCCTAGCTCTCCCTAGCACTCTGCAGTCACTCTGCACTCCCTAGCACTCCCTAGCCACTCTGCAGTCCCTAGCACTCCCTAGCCACTCTGCACTCCCTAGCACTCCCTAGCACTCTGCAGTCACTCTGCACTCCCGAGCACTCTGCAGTCACTCTGCACTCCCTAGCACTCCCTAGCACTCTGCAGTCACTCCCTAGTCACTCTGCACTCCCTAGCACTCCCTAGTCACTCTGCACTCCCTAGCATTCCCTAGTCACTCTGCACTCCCTAGCACTCTGCAGTCACTCCCTAGTCACTCTCCACTCCCTAGCACCCCCTAGCACTCCCTAGTCACTCTGCATTCCCTAGCACTCCCTAGCACTCCCTAGTCACTCTGCACTCCCTAGTCACTCTGCACTCCCTAGCACTCCCTAACCACTCTGCACTCCCTAGCACTCCCTAGCCACTCTGCAGTCACTCTGGACTCCCTAGCACTCTGCACTCCCTAGCACTCTGCAGTCACTCTGCACTCCCTAGCACTCTGCACTCCCTAGCACTCCCTAGTACTCTGCAGTCACTCTGGACTCCCTAGCACTCTGCACTCCCTAGCATTCTGCAGTCACTCTGCACTCCCCGGCACTCCCTAGCACTCCCTAACACTCTGCAGTCACTCTGCACTCCCTAGCACTCCCTAGTCACTCTGCACTCTCTAGCACTCTCTAGTCACTCTGCACTCCCTAGCACTTCCTAGTCACTCTGCACTCTCTAGTCACTCTGCATTCCATAGCACTCCCTAACACTCTGCAGTCACTCTGCACTCCCTAGCACTCCCTAGTCACTCTGCGCTCCCTAGCACTCCCTAGTCACTCTGCACTCCCTAGCACTCCCTAGTCACTCTGCACTCTCTAGCACTCCCTAGCACTCCCTAGTCACTCTGCACTCCCTAGCACTCTGCAGTCACTCTGCACTCCCTAGCACTCCATAGTCACTATGTACTCCCTAGCACTCCCTAGCACTCTGCAGTCACTCTGCACTCCCTAGCACTCTGCAGTCACTCTGCACTCCCTATTACTCTGCAGTCACTCTGCACTCCCTAGCACTCTCTAGCACTCTGCAGTCACTCTGCAGTCACTCTGCAGTCACTCTGCCCTCCCTAGTTACTCTGCAGTCACTCTGCCCTCCCTAGCACCCCCTAGTCACTCTACACTCCCTAGTCCCTCTGCACTCCCTAGTACTCCCTAGTCACTCTGCACTCCCTAGCACTCTCTAGCTCTAACTATCACTCTGCAGTCAATCTGCACTCCCTAGCACTGCCTAGCACTCCCTAGCACTCCCTAGTCACTCTGTACTCCCTAGCACTCCCTAGTCACTCTGCACTCCCTACTCACTCTGCACTCCCTAGCCACTTTGCACTCCCTAGCCACTCTGCACTCCCTAGCACTCTGCAGTCACTCTGCACTCCCTAGCACTCTGCACTCCCTAGCACTCCTTAGCACTCCCTAGTCACTCTGCACTCCCTAGCACTTCCTAGTCACTCTGCACTCCCTAGCACTCTGCACTCCCTAGCACTCCCTAGTCACTCTGCACTCCCTAGTCACTCTGCATTCCATAGCACTCCCTAACACTCTGCAGTCACTCTGCACTCCCTAGCACTCCCTAGTCACTCTGTGCTCCCTAGCACTCCCTAGTCACTCTGCACTCCCTAGCTCTCCCTAGTCACTCTGCTCTCTCTAGCACTCCCTAGCACTCCCTAGTCACTCTGCACTCCCTAGCACTCTGCAGTCGCTCTGCACTCCCTAGCACTCCCTAGTCACTATGTACTCCCTAGCACTCCCTAGCACTCTGCAGTCACTCTGCACTCCCTAGCACTCTGCAGTCACTCTGCACTCCCTAGCACTCTGCAGTCACTCTGCACTCCCTATTACTCTGCAGTCACTCTGCACTCCCTAGCACTCTGCAGTCACTCTGCAGTCACTCTGCCCTCCCTAGTTACTCTGCAGTCACTCTGCCCTCCCTAGCACTCCCTAGTCACTCTACACTCCCTAGCACTCCCTAGTCACTCTGCACTCCCTAGCACTCCCTAGTACTCCCTAGTCACTCTGCACTCCTAGCACTCCCAAGCTCTCCCTAGCACTCTGCAGTCACTCTGCACTCCCTAGCACTCCCTAGACCTCCCTAGAACTCCCTAGTCACTCTGTACTCCCTAGCACTCCCTAGTCACTCTGCACTCCCTAGCGTTCCCTAGTCACTCTGCACTCCCTAGCACTCCCTAGCCACTCTGCAGTCCCTAGCACTCCCTAGCCACTCTGCACTCCCTAGCACTCCCTAGCACTCTGCAGTCACTCTGCACTCCCTAGCACTCTGCAGTCACTCTGCACTCCCTAGCACTCCCTAGCACTCTGCAGTCACTCCCTAGTCACTCTGCATTCCCTAGCACTCCCTAGCACTCCCTAGTCACTCTGCACTCCCTAGCACTCTCTAGTCACTCTGCACTCCCTAGCACTCTGCAGTCACTCCCTAGTCACTCTCCACTCCCTAGCACTCCCTAGTCACTCTGCACTCCCTAGCACTCCCTAGTCACTCTGCACTCCCTAGCACTCCCTAGTCACTCTGCACTCCCTAGCACTCCCTAGCCACTCTGCACTCCCTAGCACTCCCTAGCCACTCTGCAGTCACTCTGCAGTCACTCTGGACTCCCTAGCACTCTGCACTCCCTAGCACTCTGCAGTCACTCTGCACTCCCTAGCACTCTGCACTCCCTAGCACTCCCTAGTACTCTGCAGTCACTCTGGACTCCCTAGCACTCTGCACTCCCTAGCACTCTGCAGTCACTCTGCACTCCCCAGCACTCCCTAGCACTCCCTAGCACTCTGCAGTCACTCTGCACTCCCTAGCACTCCCTAGCACTCTGCAGTCACTCTGCACTCCGTAGCACTCCCTAGCACTCTGCAGTCACTCTGCAGTCACTCAGCACTCCCTAGCACTCCCTAGTCACTCTGCACTCCCTAGCACTCCCTAACACTCTGCAGTCACTCTGCACTCCCTAGCACTCCCTAGTCACTCTGCACTCTCTAGTCACTCTGCACTCCCTAGCACTCCCTAGTCACTCTGCACTCCCTAGCACTCCCTAGCACTCTGCAGTCACTCTGCACTCCCTAGTCACTCTGCAGTCACTCTGCCCTCCCTAGCACTCCCTAGTCACTCTGCACTCCCTAGCACTCCCTAGCACTCCCTAGTACTCCCTAGTCACTCTGCACTCCCTAGCTCTCCCTAGCACTCTGCAGTCACTCTGCACTCCCTAGCACTCCCTAGCACTCCCTAGTCACTCTGTACTCCCTAGCACTCCCTAGTCACGCTGCACTCCCTAGCACTCCCTAGTCACTCTGCACTCCCTAGCACTCCCTAGCCACTCTGCACTCCCTAGCACTCCCTAGCCACTCTGCACTCGCTAGCACTCTGCAGTCACTCTGCACTCCCTAGCACTCTGCAGTCACTCTGCACTCCCTAGCACTCTCTAGCACTCTGCAGTCACTCCCTAGTCACTCTGCTCTCCCTAGCACTCCCTAGCACTCCCTAGTCACTCTGCACTCCCTAGCACTCTCTAGTCACTCTGCACTCCCTAGCACTCCCTAGTCACTCTGCACTCCCTAGCACTCCGCACTCCCTAGCACTCCCTAGTCACTCTGCACTCCCTAGTCACTCTGCACTCCCTAGCACTCCCTAACACTCTGCAGTCACTCTGCACTCCCTAGCACTCTCTAACACTCTGCAGTCACTCTGCACTCCCTAGCACTCCCTAGCACTCCCTAGCACTCCCTAGTCACTCTGCACTCGCTAGCACTCCTGAGTCACTCTGCACTCCCTAGCACTCTGCAGTCACTCTGCACTCCCTAGCACTCTGCAGTCACTCTGCACTCCCTAGCACACCCTAGCACTATGCAGTCACTCTGCACTCCCTAGTCACTCTGCACTCACTACTTTGCACTCTGCACTCACCACTCTGCACTCACCACTCTGCACTCTCTACTCTGCACTCTCTACTCTGCACTCTCTACTCTGCACCCACACTCTGCACTCACTACTCTGCACTCACTACTCTGCGCTCACTACTCTGCTCACTCACTCTGCACTCACTACTCTGCACACTCACTTTGCACTCTGCACTCACACTCTGCACTCACTAGTCTGCAAACTCACTACTGTGCACTCACTACTCTGCACACTCCCTACTCTGCACTCTGCACTCACTACTCTGCACTCTGCACTCACTACTCTGTACACTCACTCTACACACTCACTCTGCACTCTGCACTCACTACTCTGCAAACTCACTCTACACACTCACTCTGCACACTCACTCAGTACTCTGCACTCTGCACACTCACTCTGCACACTCACTCTACACACTCACTCTGCACACTCACTCTGCACTCTGCCCTCACACTCTGCACACTCACTCTACACACTCACTCTGCAATCACTACTCTGCACACTCACTCTACACACTCACTCTGCACACCCACTCTGCACTCTGCACTCTGCACTCTGCACGCTCACTCTGCACACTCACTCTACACACTCACTCTGCACTCACACTCTGCACTCACACTCTGCACACTCACTCTGCACTCACTACTTCACAATCTGCTCTCTGCGCACTCTGCACTCTGCGCACTCTGCGCACTCTGCACTCTGCACTCACACTATAATAATACTTATGACCTGTAACCAAGGATGTGTGTGTTTAATACACCCCAGCACTGCCAGTTACCAACGGTTCAGTGCCCCTTTGGACGCCGCATAACAACGTGAACACAGTGTGCTCCGAGGGCAGGGGCTTGTCCCGGCTGAGAAGGGAGGGGGCATTGAAACTACAAAGAATTGTTGATCCTGTACAAATCCGGGCTGATGTTCTTTACAGAGCCTAAAACAAATCAAGAGCAGCTTTGCGTGTACCTGTGTTAGCCTTTTACATGTACTTTACTAATAACCGGCATGTTAATAAATAAATAAATACGTGCGACAGCAATAAAGGGAAGACGGCGGGGACGGGCACACGGACCGCAGGAGGGGGGGGCGGGAATGGGCTCACGGACAGCGGGAGGGGGGCGAGTACGGACAGCGGGACATCGCGCAACCCACCCCTGCAAAGGACACTTCTGAAATGGCGAAAACAAAGCTTTAAAAAAAAAAAACACGCCCACAGCCGCATGACGTGGGCAAAAGCCCAAAATTCTCGGGATCGCCCACGAATCTGCTCCGGCATTGACGGACAGATCTCTGTTCCAATGGCTAGCCTCCATTTATGGAGCTAGCCAATGGAACAGAGGGCGGGACAACACACACATACTGTAGACATAAGATTTCACCTGCGCGAAAAGCTGCGCAGTGTGCAGTTTTCGACGGGCGAAACCTAAAAAGCGGAATGGGACTAGACTGATGATGCAGTCAAAGTGTCCTGCGTTTTTTTCAGGCTGTTTTTTCCAGTCTGAAAAATCGTGTTTGATGCTCCCACACCAGTTAAAACCGGTTGAGGAAAAATAAAACCCAGGTGATGCAAAGTTAACAAATAATATCACGTATTCGTTTTCCTCCTCCTAGGTTAGAATCGGGTCCAAGTACAAAGTGACCAGGTTGGCATGTTGAGACACCTGTAGTTTATACATTGGCTGTGTTCAAATAATAGGCCTGTCCACTACTCGCTGTATGAGCACAAACATGCACACCCTTGTTGCATTTCCCTTCAAGGGCGCCGCTTTCTTTTTTTTCCAGTAAGAAAGGTTGTTGGTCAGCTGGGGCAGCAACCCTTTCGCAGAGACGCTACTCTCTCCTGATCAGCATTTGATTTCCTTCTCTGTTTTTCTCATCTATGCAACGTGCTCTTAAGAACTTGACAAGAGAAAGAACATGAGGAGAGGGAAAGAGATTAAAACGTTTAGGTGAGTGGAGATAGGGAACGAAAGAAGAAAGGCAAAGTATGAAAAAGTAGAGAAAATAATAGAATGAAAAGCATAAGAAGAGAGAAAAAAATGAAAACGTAGAGAAATTATAGGATCAAAAAAATTAGAAGAGAGAAAAAGGAGAAGGACTATACCAGTAAGAAGGGAAAGTGTGAGAGAAGAGCGGAAGGCATTTAACGAAATTGAGTATATGAGAGAAGAGAGTTCAAGAGGAGGAAATTATAGGGTGTGATAAAAGAGGGGGGAATGACTAGAAGGAAACCGATGATCTGGAAACCCCTTACAGTCCACCACAAACCTTCTGGCCTGAATGCTGGTTCTTTTGACGTGTACAGGCCATTATGAGGCCTGCGTCTAACTCAATGACCGTCATTTAGTACAACTATGACATGTAAAGATTGGCAGCGCGAGCGAACTGTCAGCCAAACCATAGCCTGCCTCTCCTCACTGCCAAACGCTACATAAGCTGAGAGTACTGTTTTTGACAGCAGACTAAATTGTTCTTAAATCATATGTGTAGTAAGAAACGGTGCTAGTTTAACCTGGCTTTGCCAACCGAGCCTTTGCTTGTTTTGGCCTTGTTTTGAAACTCTAACAAAACCACGCAGAAAAATAAATGTTGGTGTCTTGTCTTCCTTGCTCAGGAAATGTGTATAGACTGTCTCTGTTGTATTTCACTCCCCTGGAACTAAGGCTGCCAAAAGCAGTGTCCATTCCACTGAACCGGTGAGACTTAAAGGACATTACATGGAGTACACTGTAGATTCCATTAGAAATGAGTAATTACCGGGCAATCAGGAATACTGCCTCAGATACAGCTAGAAATTCATCAATTTCCACCAGAGTTTCACATGGACATTTCTACTGCTTTCAAGTGTCTGGTTGAAACATATTGGAGACACAGCGGTACCGCAGAGGTAAATACTGATCCCCATCGCAAATATCAAAGGTTCCATTATGAAGGCCTCAATGTAGTTTGTGCTCAGCTCTTAGAATAAAGAAGCTTTGTTCAGGTATTATGGATTGTAGTACAAAGAAGATATCTGGTCCCAAGGAGATTATGTAAGTAGGTTTATTATGTAAGACGATAATAGATAGCCCCACCAGGAGCTGCCTTCCTGCTGCTCAGCCCATCCTCCAACTGACCCTCTCACTCACCAAAAATCCACAGCATCCCACACACCAACATTCCACAACCACAGTCACACTGGCTGAGCAGCAGGTATAACATGGATATTCAGAGAAACCTGGCTACGTCTCTCCCTATCTCTCCGTTCAGTTCCATGCCAGTGAACTCCTATCAGAAGATGCGGTGAGAGAGAGGAAGGCACCAGTCCTGTCCATCCAGTGTACCCGACCCATAGTTCATAGACCACCAGTGTGACAAATTTGCAACTACCACTTAGCACCAGTGTCCCACGTGGAACTGGGCAACAATATCACATTATTTCCTGAAAATTAGCAAATATTTATAAAGACTGCAATCATTTTAGAATAGCGCAACTATGATATTTATGAGGCCTGACCCGCACCATTATGTCACACCTCCATTGTACTAAACAAAAAAGCGATGGATGGGATACTTGAATTAATCTCAGCCAATGGTAATTACGGCAGACCACATCCTAGTCTATAATTTTTTGTCCTCAACGCTACCACATATCAGGCCCAGCCATATGCAAATTAGTGTTGATCCTGCTCCAATAGGAACAGTTCAACATGAACTTCCAGGCAAAGACCTCCCTAAATTAAAACAACCACTCAAGACTTTTTTTTACCTAGTTGGGAAATTTCAGTCAGGTACAACTGCATTCCAGTGGCAAAGTGAAAATGGCACCCATGTCTGGGCATTGCCTTCACACTGAATTAAACAAAAATGTGATGGGTGGGATACTTGGATTAATCTCAGCCACTGGCAATTACTCAGGGCAGCATTCCAGTCCATTGCATTTTTTTGCCGATGACCCATTACTGATCAGTCCCAGCCATTTGCAGATCCACCTTGATCCCACTCCAGCGAGACTAGTCTAGCCTGAACTGCCAAGCCACGTCCTCTGTGAACCGGAACACAAGCAACCCAAGACCAGATTTACCCTAGTTGGGGATCTTCAGTTGAGTGCAATTTGATTCCAGTAGCAATGTGTGGTTGGGACCCACCTCCAGGCATTCCCGCGGCACGTTTGGTGCTGCACTGAAGTAAACAAAAAAGTAATGGAACAGAGGCTTGAATTAATCTCAGACTCTGGTAATGACTCGGTCCACATCCCATTCCACCTTTTTTTCCCCACAATATAGTCAGATCCAGCTATATGCAAATCAGCCATGATTCTGTTCCAAAGGGAACAGTCCAGCCCGAAATGAACCAGCCAGGTCCACCCATAACTGGAATACAAACAATCAAAGACCATTTTCACCCTAGTTTAGTTGGGGCTCTTCAATTGGGAGCAACTTGGTTGCAGTGACAAAGTGAGTTGGGGAACAACATCTGCCCATACTCTTTGCGTTTAGGGTGTTGCATTGAGGTAAGCTAAAAACAAAGTGATGGGTTTGATGCTTGAATTTTTCTCAGCCATTGGTATTTACTTGGGGCCGCACACCACTCCATCATTTTGTACCCACAATGCCACCTCAGATCAGACCCAGCCATATGCAAATCAGCCTCGACCCTGCTGCAGTAGGAACAGTCCAGTCCTCACTATGAAGCCAGGTCCTTTCGGAATCAGAAAAAACAATCCACTTCTCACTATTTGGGACTCCTCAGTTGGGTGCAGCTTGGTTCCAGGGGCAAAGTGAGCACAGGCCCAATGTCTTGGCATAACTGTTGCACTTAGTGAGTTACGTTGAAGTAAGTAAATAAAGTAATGGACCGGATTCTTGAATTAATTTCAGCCACTGTTTATTACTCGCAGCTGCATTTCACCCATCATTTTTTTGGCCACAATGCCACCTCAGATCAGACCCAGCCATGTCTGGATTAGTCTTTCTCCTGTTCTGTTATAAACAGTCGAACCCGAACTGCCATGCCAGATCCTCCCTGAACTAGAACGCAAGCAACCCAAGGCCACTTTTGCATAGTTGGGGCTCTTCAGCCAGGTGCAGCTTGATTCCAGGGGCAAGAGACTGGGATGTGGCCATAGTAATCACCATTGATGGAGACTAATTCAGGCATTCCATCCATTACTTTTTGGTATACTTTAGTGTGACACCTACACTGTGGGCCCAGCAATGGTTTCCAATCTCTTTGACAATACATTGTAACTGTTTATGCACAGGTAAGCTTACACTGAAGTAATTTGGCCACACTTTTCTACTGCATAATGTCAGCTTTTATCAGTCGTGCAGGACCCTTGATCATTCACAAAGAGTCTTATAGAGAAAATCAAATACTAAAAAGCGATGGCTGATTTCAGAACTTTGTTGCTTCTTGCCTGAAAGCTGTGAAACTAACTTCAAATAAAACTAAGATAACATTACATAACATAACATTCCCAACAATATCATATTCCATCAATGTGGAGGACTATATAGCAGAGATCTCTGCGTAGAGGGAATAGGTCACCCTGTGCTAACACACACTTTTTACTTTAGCAGGGAAAACATTTATTTCCTTGGTGACAGCACTTCCCCTACACCCCCACCAAATTTGGTCATCATTCTCCTTGCCACTCGGGAAAAAGATTTATGGGCTCCCTTGACGGGCAAATGCTGTAGTGTGCCGCAAATGGTAACTCCTATGGGGCTGGTACCTCTGATAATGATGCCCTTTTTATTAATCTTAATACAAAAAACTGCTGTACCTCTGCGTTAGAGTAGAGATGCGTCAGTTTCCTTGCGCCATCATGGATGCGTCATATGTACAATACAGGCACCTTGGCACAAGGATTGACAGATGCGTCAGTTTCCTTGCGCCAGGCATTGAAACCCTTGCACCATCATGGATGCGTTGTATTTACAATAAGCAAGAGTTAAAGAACCTGTTTGAGAATCTGTATTACTCTACTCTATGTAGAACTCAATACTTCCGCCAAATAAATTCATTCACTATTCAAAAATGTGTACAGCTTCCTCGCCTCTGTTTCCACCCATTCTTCCCACAGACATGTCAGATCCCGGGAATCAGAAATAGGTGAGGATCGGAAGATCTCAAAGTTCTAGGATGAACATAAGTCCTGAATCGATTAGACAGATAGCGGTGACACAAGAATGACAATATTGACAATACCAATATCTTCATATGCATGTCCACACCAAGTGCCTGGTTCATAATTTACATACATAAATTCTTCTTCATCATAAAGCTGTCATTGTTATCTTCTCATCATGACAATAGTACACAGGAGAGCCGCAACACTATTTGTAATGTAGTGCCTGATTTAGAGCTTGGCAGGCAGATTATTGACCATCAGGGCAATGGCTTAATTTACTGTGTCAACTTGAATGACGTCCCATCTCCCAAATTGAGAGGTGTCCGTAGGTCCACGGATGTCTCTCTACATTGACATAAACCACAGTAACAGCAGCTCCTATCCGTGTAGAAAAAGTTTAGCAGATGATACCATCAGCCATGAAGTATGTCTGTCAAACTGTTCAAAAGTTTTGTGCTTTTAAAAACCAAACTCCCAAAATGGAAGTTTATTTGTGAAAAACAAAACACTAGTGACCCCTACACCCTGGGAGGTTTCTCCCAAAGTATGGAGGTCATTATTATCTTTTTCTGCCTCTCTCTGCCTGTTTTTTCCTAGTGGTGCTGTACAGGAAAAACAGCATTGCACTGTCCTCCCTAAATAGGGTGGATGGAGTAATGTCCTTTCTCCGACAACCCCTACTCCATCGTACTTTCAAGGAAAGTATTTTGTTGAGGGAGACAACTGGGGCACAGTCGACAGAATACTTAAGGTCCTCCTGTCTTTAGATGAGACAGAAGTATCGAGAGATTGGCTAGCAGACTGTCTCATTTGCGACACGAGTGCCCTGTCTGCCAAACTCTGAATCATACCTTTAAATACCTATTCAGTCCTTAAAGATCAGTAACAGGAAAGATTCTTCATCATACAGTAAGGGACAAATGGACACCATCAGAATATATCACTGGAATATCAACAATCATTTGTACATATCAATCTATCCGTTTTATGTTTCGTGTTTTAAGGGTCATTTATTTTTACTACAATTACAGCCAAAATATATGTTTATTTTGTTGACAACAAAGATGGGTAAATGCAATGATACTTCCTTTAGCTTATTTTAATATTTATTATATCTTGATCTACTCAATATACAGCCTCTTTGGAATCTAAAAATAGTCAACGTAATCTTGGGTTCTCAAACGAATACATATGTTCTTCATCATTGAGCCTTTTGCACATGTAGAAGAAATGACAATATTCCATTCCTGGCTTGGTAAGCTCCCACAAAACAGACCACACCTCAAAACCAAAAATCGATCATGTGTTGTCACCCTCGCCTATGGAAGGAGTATGTGTCCAAAAACTATTTTAAAAAATCCATCTTCAGGCTTTCTTCATCCATCCTTACACTGTCATGCATTGAATAGCTCATGCATAGTTTGTCATTCATTTACATATTGATCCTCACACTCTCATTCTATAATCGTGTATAGAGTGCCTCCCTAATTTAATGGTAAAAGATATTTCTAAATTGTTGTACTGGAAGCTAGCTTGTCTAGATGAATGCTCCCACTCTACAGCACCCTGTAACTAAGTGTACATAACTGATTTACTAAGAAAGGGGATGGATGCATTGATGGTTGAGAGTGTGAGGATGAATAAGTGAATATTATTGTAAGGATAGACAGATAACTATTGTGAAGATGAACAGATGAATACTTAAATGTGCAGAGGGTTCTGAGGCTGAAAGATTGAGGTAGAATGGATGAAACTGAGAGCAAGGATGGATGAGTAAATATGGATGAAGGGATGGACACATGAATGTAAAGTTAGATGTATTTATACATGGGTGAGGATTGATGACTTAAACGTGGAGTCTGGTTGGCAGGCATGATGAGTGATACTCAGAGGGTTGGATAGTAGAATGTGTAGTTGGATGATTGATGAAGGAGTCTGAGGATTATTAATACATTAGTCCTTGATGCTCATTGTTTTCCTAAATGACAGTGTGAAGATGGATCGATGAACCCCCGAGCATTTATGTGTGCATAAATGATTTAATAAGATTCAGGGTGGCTGAAAGAAACCGAGCGGGACTGAGCTAAACAAGGGGCTCGGTGTCAGTGACTAGCGCCTAGTGTCTAGCGATTTTGGATATTGAATATTAGCATACATATCCTCCTCTCTTTTTTTCCCTTATCACTCTCTCTTACCTGCTCATTTACCTGGTTTTTCTCTGGGCTCCCTCCATCGGCTCTACGGCGCTCGTACATCAAAATACCCTCCTTCCCCTGCTCGACATCAGGCGTCATCTGCAGACTTGCAGGCCACGCTTTTAAACCACGTGGGCTGCGTATGCTGCGTGTTGCAGGCAACGTTGCCAGGGAGACGCGGAAGTGCTGTCCGATAGCCGACAGCTAATAATACTCAATTGAACACCCAGGGGAAGGGGGGGGGGGAAGATAAGATAAGAAAGATAAGATAAGATAACAAGATAACAAGAGGAAAATTGAGAAAGATAAAGATAAAGATAAAGGCAAAAGGTGGCGAAACACTAAGAAAAGGATCAAATGAAAAGAGAGCAGCCACAGCAGCTACAGCAGCTACAACAGCAGGAACTGGAGCGGGTGGGATACACAGGAACAGTTACAGCTACAGGAACGGTGCAGCAAGCAGAGCAAAATGGGCAAGCAGTGGGTCCAAAGGGGCACGGTCTACTGGCAGAGTCAGAAAGCACAGATATTCCCTCCAAATCTGTGACCAAAATTGAGGTGGAACTAAAAATGTACATAACCAAGCAAATCTATAATCCTACACGAGCTCAAGCCCCAAGCTCCCTCAAAGTTCACAACCGATCTTTTATAGTACCTAAAAAAAGAGCCTTGGCTGCCCTAAAAGCAATAATAAATAAAAAACCAAATAAAGGATCGTCTGCACCGGAGCAAACACAGATAAAGGATATGGCTGGAATAAATGGAATAGCTGCCCAAAACTCATCGCTGCTTAATCTAGAAAGAGGGGGGAAAGGAGAGGAGGGAGCAATTCGAAATGTGCAAGAGATACAGACGCAGATGCAGAACCTTGAAGCCCCAGACAAAGACTTAGAAAGCACAGAGAGTCCAGGAAACCTGGGGAACAGGGAAGATTTATAAACCACACCGAGTATAAAAAGCCACACCCTGCAGGAAAATAAGGATACACAAAGATTACCTGAAACCAGGGGATCCAAAGAATAATGGATAAAAATAAAAGCAAAAATATTGAAAAGGACAAGGACAAGGATAGAGAAAAAGCAAAACAAAAACAGAAAGAAAGCGACAGAGAGAAAGACAAAGAGAAGGGAAGTGATACAGCGGTCAAAGCTAACCTGGAATTAATGGCTAAAAAGGCTCAGAGGCTGCAGACAATAAAAAACTTGAAAGCTGCCGCTAGAAATACTGGATCCCCAACCCTCTCTCAGCCTCGGATATCTAACATCTTCATCCCGGTAGCCAAGGAAGGACCAAAAGAACCTACTGAAATTATTAAACAAAAAAACCAACCAAGCAGACAGCGCGAAAGTTACCAGTGGGGTTGAACCAAACATGCTTGTAGAGCGAATCGGTGTGGATGGGGAAAATATAGCCCAAAAACAAACCTCCACCTCATCACGCACGCAAACATTCCCCCCTGAGCTTGGTAATACTGCGCTTTCTGAAGAGGACTCGGATTCAGACACATATGAAACAGGAATGACCACTTCAAGTAAAACAAGTGAAACAAGCGAAACAAATGATGAACAAATATTAGAAGCAACAGTCTCCGAGATTCTAGACTCTAACGAATCCAGGAAACTTAGTGAAACATGCCAAAGCTCGAACTCAAGGAAAAAACGGGAAAAAAAGAGGGCGAGAGACAAAAGGAGAAGAGCTAACTTAATCAATGATGAGACCACAGATCCTGGCAGCAACAATGAATATGCCATAACAAGATCCAAACCTGTACGAAAAAGTCCGACCCCAAAGCTTCTAGAAGAAACAGAGCACGTTCAAGACCACACTTTAGCTGAGCCAGAAGGAAGAAGCCAGAAACAATCCGGAAAAGGACAAAGCTCAGCAACAAATGCAGAGCCACTGCTGAGCGAAGTGCTGAGCTCCATAAAAAACTTCCATAAAGACATTAAAAAGGAAACCCAAAGGAACCACGTTGCTATTGAGAAGCTACAAGGGGCAATTAAAAAAGTTGGCAACATCTGTACCGAGATCTCTGATAGAATGGCCTCAGTGGAAGCACGTGCAGAAAATTTGGAAATGGACGTGATCAAGCTGCAAAAACAGGAGAATGAGCATGATGGAATCATAAAAGACCTCATGATGAAAGTGGAAGATCACGAAAACAGGTCAAGAAGAAACAATCTGAGGTTCCTTGGAATACCTTAAGGCTTTGAAGAGAACGGCCCAAGGGGCTCTATGATTAATCTGCTGAAATCAGCCTTCCCGGAACTTAGTACCTGGGACATGGACAGAGAAATTCAGCGTGCCCATCGATTCCCACTGACGCCACCAAAACACTCACAAAAACCACGTCAATATCCCCGGGCAATGTTGGTCTATTTTGGGAATTTCCTTCTAAGAGAAGCCTTTAAGCATGGGCGAATTTTGCGAATCTGGCGTTCGCAAATTTGCGTATTTGCGAACTTGCAATCCGCAAAATCCGCGAATTCTCGCAAATTTGCGAATTTTTTGGGGGGGTTCGCAAGGGTTTCTGCCAGTTCGCGAGTGTTTTGTACCAGTTCGCAATTGCGAACTTACTTGTCGGCTCGCAACGGTCGCGACTATGTTGTTTCTACGTCTGGTTCATCATCACAGGTTCCCAGCACCCACTGTTTCACCAATGCCACCCTCTGTTTCACCCATGCCACCCTCTGGTACATCAATGCCACCCTCTGGTTCATCATCACTGTAGATTATGGGGGGAAAAAGCAAGCACACCTGCCCTGCTTCAACTGACATGAATTAATTTGGGGTTGGTTTATTAATGTGTCACTGTTTTAAAATTCCAGTCTGGCACCTGCTTCCTTATCTGTAATTTGCTTTATGTTGCAGTGCAATTTTTTTTCCAGGACCTTTGTGGCCTACTTGTAGCTATTCTATGAGCCTGCTGTGAGGGTCAGAGCAGGGTCATACGGTGTGCACCTGTTACAACGCATTTTTTACAACGCACTACTGTTACAACGCATCCATTACAACGCGGATACTGTTACAACTCATGTTTTTACAACGCATTTTTTTACAACGCATACCATTACAACGTAAGTATTGGTAAGTATATAGTTATTTTTTAAATGTTATATGTTTGGGGTAAAGGGGTATTTTTAGGGGTTAGGGTCAGTTTTGGGTTTTAGGGTAAAGGGGTATTTTTAGTGTTCAGGGTCAGTTTTTAGTTTTTGGGTAAAGGGGTATTTTTAGGGTTCAGGGTCAGTTTTCAGTTTTTGGGTAAAGGGGTATTTTTAGGGTTCAGGGTCAGTTTTCAGTTTTTGGGTAAAGGGGTATTTTTAGGGTTCAGGGTCAGTTTTTAGTTTTTGGGTAAAGGGGTATTTTTAGGGTTCAGGGTCAGTTTTCAGTTTTTGGGGTACAGGGTAAAAATAAATTAAATTTAATTTTAAATTAAATTATTTAATAGTAAATAAATTAAATTAAATTACATTACATTATTTTTGGGGTTGAGGGTCAGTTTTGAGTTTTTGGGGTACAGGGGTACAGGGTAAAAATAAAGTTATATTTTTTTAATTTTCAATAATTAATTTAAATTATATTTCATAAAATTACTTTAATTTATTTTTGTGGGTTTAGGGTCAGTTTTCAGTTTCTGGGGTACAGGGGTACATGGTAAAAATAAAGTAATATTAATTTAAATTTAAAATAATTAACGGAAATTAAATTATTTAAAATTACATTAAATTATATTTTTAAAATTAAGTTACTATTATATTATTAATATTAACATATACTTACCAATACTTACGTTGTAATGGTCTGCGTTGTAAAGGTACCTGCGTTGTAAAAAAATGCGTTGTAAATACATGCGTTGTTACAGTATCCGCGTTGTAAAAACCGCGTTGTAACGGTATGCGGAGTAAAAGTCCGCGTTGTAACATCATATATCCGGGTCATACAATTGTTGCAACTAGCAACTGAACTCTGGAGGGGCCCCAGTCAGGAAGCACTACAGGGAATGGTTCCTAATGATGAGTTTGAACTTCTGCACCTGCTGATTGCTTTCAGTTTTGCAAAACTCGTTTTTCTGCAATTTCGCAGGATTCGTGGGGCGTGAACTTGCACGAGATCGAATTCAGAAGCCGCAAATTCGTGCGAATATGCGATTTGTTTTTTTGCTGCGTGTTAGTTCGCAAGGTTTTTTGCGTTTTAGCGAGCCGCTTGTAGCGCAACAGCACGAAGTTACCCTTGCGGTCGTTCACGGGCGCGGCCATCTTGTTTGCATGACGTATTTCCGTTTCCGGGCGCGATGTGTAATCTCGCAAAGTGTACGGCTCCCTAGTACAATTTCGCGTGTGATCGCGAGGAAAATCTCGCGCAAACTTACCCACGCGGTCAAGAACGGGCGCGGCCATCTTGTTTCTCATTCATTGCTATGGTTCTGGGCATGCGTCTGTATCCTCTCTAAATCTCTGCCATCCTTTGCTTGTTTGAAGTGTTTTTGATCTATTTTACTTATTATCTATCCCTCTATTTTTCTAGCCCTATATTTTTGTGTTTTCTGCTACTTTTGGTTAATTTTAAACTACTTTTTTAAACTCTTTTCTTTTCTTCTCTTCCCTATTCTATTTTCTTTATTATTTAGCTTCCTTTCTGCCCAGACCATGGTAAAGGGAGCCGGGAAGCATCCCGAGAAGGGTAAGGGTCCCGCACCCCGTGCCCGGCTCCCGTGTGGGCGTTTGAGGGGGGAGCAGGTCGCACCCCGGGAGATCTTCAGCCCGGAGGAGGTGGACGCACTCATTTTTTATGTTCAGCGCCGCCTCCCCAGGACCATTATGGCAGGCGGCAAGATCGGTAGCGGGTACGGGATCCGGGAGCGCCGGAAGCAGTGGGAGAAGGTGTGCCAGGCCATGTACCACCAGTCTCGGGTCTGGCGCACCTACAACCAGGCCACCCACCGCTGGACGGACGTCCTGGACCGTGAACGCGATCTGCTCGACCTGCTTGGCCTTGAGATCCCCGGGCTTGGTGAGTAGTAGTAGCTATTTCTTTACTACTCTGTTTTCTCCTTCTCTGTGTGTTATTATATTGCAAATTTTTGTTTTTTACCAAGAGCAATAATGCTGCTGATTACAGTGTAGGTAAATTATATTTCAAAATCTTCTGTGCATTTCAGGTGCACTGCTCTCCTTCTCAGTAGTGTTGCTACTATGCTTATTTGTTTATCGATTGTGTGTTCATTTCATTGTCCTGTGAAATTATGTATGAGTGTAGTTTAAAGAACTGCGTAATGCTAGACACTAGGGTTCAAATTTGTAATTACCGGCGCATCCCTGCAAAGTAGCAGGGATGCGCCAGTAATTGTGCACCACGCCACCACCACCCATGGTGCGCCGTATTTACAATGCGGCGCACCATGGGCCCAAAACGGCACCAAAGCGTTACGCATCTGTGCCGTAAAAGCGGCGCATTGCTGGAGTTGCGTCGCAACGATGGCGCAGCTCCATCAATGCTCTGGGGTGCCCTATCTCCCCAATGCTGCGTCAAACCGTACGTCTGCTTTAAGCAGGCGCAGGGTTTGAGTCACGGATCATTGTCCTTAAAGTGACTGATTGAAATCTTGTAGATTTCCCTCAGCCACTTTTAGGATGCGTTCCTGCGCAGGAACGCCCTCCCTTGCGCCGGACCGCCCCCTGATGGCGCAGGGCTTTACAACGTGATGCATCTCCCATATGCGTCACGTTGTTAATATACGCCGCACCATTGAGCCTCTTTTGTTCTGCCGCTGCGTCACAAAAGTCATGCAACAATGGAGCAAAAGAGCCGCAAGGGGCTTCTAAATCAGCCCCAACAGACTCAAGTCCAGTCCTTCCTTTGTACACATGGCGATAAGAAGAAATAGTGGTGGTGGATTGATAGTTTGAGTATTTTAATGACTGGTTAATGTAGTAGGAAACTTTAGTGTTGTCGCTGATCTGCAATCACGATGGACTTTGTCTGTCACTTCGCGTGCTGCGGACTGCTGCCTGCCAATCCTAGGCAAACATTTTCAGTACTTTGTTTAGTGAGTTACATAAGAACTTTCCAAGTCGACGGTCCGCAAATCAAGCAATACTAATAACGTAGTAGACCACATGAGATCGGTCAATATATCCCGTGGAATAGTTGGCTATTTGCTATTTCGCCAAAATATTTTGTTATTGTTCTTTTGAAATGTTTGATTTGGTTGACAAATATCATCCATGTTTTCTGGTCTTTCTTTCTTTCATGTTGTACATCAGCTCCCCCCAGGGGCAAGAGGACACAGGAGGAGGAGGAGGGTACTGTTGAACAGGATGCAGGCCAGGATCGGGCAGGCGAGGGCTTATTTGCTGGCCCCAGTAAGTTTTAATTTTAATATAGAGTACCTATTTTTTCCTAGCGTTCCTCATTCGATTTTTTCTAAATCGTCTTTGATCTTCTTGTAGACTGGATCAGAATTCTTATCCTGCCTCGACTATGACTCCCTGTGGTATTACTAGATTATTCTTATTAGTCTGTCTGTGTAGAGAACTAAGATTGCACATTTGGCAATTCCATTGGACTCCCATTCTAGTCATTAATAGCCTCAATGCACTGAGTGCAGTCCTCTGGGATTGTCCATAATGTCTTTTCAAGTCTTATAAATGTTTATGCTTTGACAGTTGCCAACAATAAAAAGGTGAATGACCACCAAGAAAGAATAAGATACTACTTTACTTTTGGTTTGGATAGTAGGACAATCCATTCTACTACTGTTGCAGGGACGAATCTGCACAAACAGAGCTCTGGACACTAAATATGCATTGCTTAGCTTATCAATTATAATAGGCGCTGTTAGACTTTCCACATACCTCAGTGATAACAGACTTTGTAGTTGAACCCCCAATCTCCTTACTGACTAGATAGTGTGGCAGAGTCATTTAGCTCCCAATGTCACCGATGATTGATCCCCAATGATGATTAGATTATCCAACGCAGGAGAAGAGTACGGAGTCAGAGTCAAGAAGAGGCACAGACTCATGCTTGCAAAAATTCCAAAACCTTTAGCTCTTCCACTCTAGTCTGGAGGACCAAAAACCACAGAGTCTATTTAAGTTTAAAAGCTTTATTAAAAGTAAACACATTTATTAAAATCAAGTTTGTCATAAAACTAAACGTTTAACTGAAAATGGAAAAGTGCTTAGTGCTGACGAATAATTGGACACATTTCTTGTGGTCGAGCCGAGCTCTCACCTGGTTTGAACTCGATCCTGCTCGTGTTCTTAGAAGTCAAGCTTCTGTCTGTTAGGAGAAAAAGTGGTGCGTGTTAAAAATAAAAAGCAAGCATTCATCAGTTGTGCCAAAAAGTGCAGCAAGACAACAGCCTTCCCTGGTAAAAGGGACATTTTTACTTTAGAGTAGACAGTCACAAATTATTACATTGTATTCTGTTTTTTTCACATTTCTTTATTCCTCCTAGACCAAATATTATATAGTAGTGAGTGGTGTATTCTAACATTCTTAAATGTACTTTGTAGGTGGAACATCTGGTGGCGGGGCCAGCGCGGAGGTGGTGGTATTGGACGAGGGGAACAACTCTGGGGAGGAGGCGATGCAAGTGCCGGACGACACCAATGTGCCTGTGAGGGTTAACACGGTCGTGGCGGGCAGAGGTAAGCTATATATTCCTTACTTATTGAGATTGAAGACTGCAGTGTGTGCTTTCTGCACGGGTGTATTATAAATCAACCAGGTAGTAGCCTCCTCTAAATGTACTTCGACTTAGCTGTGAAGTTTTTGGCGAGAAGAATCCCAATCAGATCTGAGATGAACTTGATGGATGGGATGAATGAAAAGCGAAAGAAGGGTGTAAGTAAGTGTGGAAGGACGAGAAATGTAATGATGACTGGCAAAGAAGAATGATATGTGTTTGCTTGGTCCCCGAGGTGGCTGGGAAGGAAAGAATATGGTATGGTGCATGGCTGGGTGAATGATGAAGCAAGGATGGGTGGAAGGAGAACAGCCTGGGTGGGTGAAACAGAAACTGTAGGTGTGCATATACTTTGAATGGATGGATGCCTGGATCATGGTACTATCTGACTCTTAGATAGCATATGTGTATCTAGAGAGAGTAGACGGTCACTGGATGAACTAAGTGTTACTTTGAAGAGCATGTAACACCGCACCCACACGTCCGTTCCAGTGTAGGAAAGGCAAGGAAAAGAAGTTGTAATTTTGTCCAAATACTACCATGAATAGTAGCAGTAGTTTGTATTGCAACTGCAAGCACAGCATATATCCGGTTATTACGGTGGACACTCCCTACCTCTCTTAATAACTTTAGTTTAGTAGTAGTACGTCATTCATGTGTGGGTTTATCACTGTTCACTCAATCATAAGCAAAGCACCTAAAGTCATCCCATATGTCATCAAATACATCCCATGTGAAGTGATAGATAATCAGATTATTTAGCTTCTTCATTTTCCTTTTCTAGTACTCATTTGCACTGTAGGATGAAAGCTAAATTAATTAAGCAGTAGCCCTTTTAACAGAGTATTCTCAGTGCCACCCGTAATAGAAAAGTAAGAGCTTCACCACCTGCATGTACTGGACCGGTACAGTAACGCAAGTCTGTCTCACTCATCATGGTGTGCGTCTGTTTTTCTCGGGTGGAAGTTCACTGCGCTGGCATTATGCCGGCTTGCATAAGATTACGTACCAATTTTCCTAAACAAGAGAGAAGAAGAAGAATAAGACTGGTGTACTGTCATAGTCGACTGTAATGGAAGTCCATAGTGCTCGTAGAATTTGTCCCACTAATGTTAGAGCAAGGATGAAGAAGTGGGAGGTTAGATAGATACTATCCTCAATAGTTATGTACTGTGCATTCAATTTGCTACTTGTACTGTGACACAACGTTCTGCTCAATCATTTTGTGTTAATCTTAAGAAGCATTGGTTATAGACTATGTCTTTCTTTCAAGAATGGATAGGACACTTGTAACCACTTTGCCAAGAGATAGATGTTGAAAACCCCTCATAAACGTTGTGTTGTTCGAGAAGCGGTATATCTTGTTCTCTGCCCCACACTGACGTTATGGCAACAGTCATAGGGTTAGACAAATAGTATCTTGCCAGCCTCACCCGAGGCAATCTCTGGTGTATCGTGGCAGTATCCAGAGATCTGCAAAGTTGTTTTACCCCACTGAAAGGTAAAGGTAAAATAGTCTCCAGACGACTAACTACTCTTTATTCATGTCGCTGGACAACTAAATAAAAAATTATTGGGTATGCTCTGAGGATAATTAGGGGTCCTTGGCATATCACTTTAAACAGAAAACGTCAACATGTTTCTGCTCCCTTGGCCCGTGGGTCTAGTAGCATTCGCCAGGACATATAAACAAACAAACAGAGTTTAAAAATTAGTATCACTATTTGTGACATCAATGGGTTATCTCAACTTAATAGTCTTACCCACTATGGTTCAAGAGGGTCACCTTTAGGTTAGGTGTACGTGATATGAACCTGGAAATAATCTTAATTTCAATCCCTCAGAGGGTACGGACACTCGTCCCAGGCCGCGTTGGAAGCGTGTTCCGCGTCTTGTGCTGGCTCTGCCCGCTGGACCAGCACAAGACGCTGCATACACACACCGCTGCAGGACTTCTTCCTGGCACTGGTAGTTCTCTTGAGTCTTGTGCACCTAAAAGCAATGGAAGACAGAGGAACATCAGTTCAGTTATACACCCCAAAAAATCGAAAAACACAGAAAAATCAGCACAATCCCAAGCCATCCAGGCCCTCCATGATGTTTAAATTCAAGACACCCCACAGAAAGACTAGGCCCTTGCATCACTCACTACCCCTGGGCAGAAACGGTTGAAAGCTAGGCAAAATGGTTGCAGACCTAAGAACACTGCCTGCATTCAAAATGGCCCCCTGCCTCCCAGCACATGGCCAGGGCCTGCCTGTAGCAGCACTCAAAATGGCCCCCACCCACATGGCCTGTCCCCATGAACACCCCAAAAAATCGAAAAACACAGAAAATTCAGCACAATCCCATGCCATCCATGCCCTCCGTGATGTATAAATTCAAGACACCCCACAGAAAGACTAGGCTCTTGCACCACTCACTACCCCTGGTGAAAAGGCCACAACAACAGCCCAAAAAAATGAAAATCACAGAAAAATCAGCACAATCCCAAGCCATCCAGGCCCTCCATGATGTTTAAATTCAAGACACCCCACAGAAAGACTAGGCCCATGCATCACTCACTACCCCTGGACATAAAGGTTGAAAGCTAGGCAAAATGGTTGCAGACCTAAGAACACTGCCTGCATTCAAAATGGCCCCCCTGCCTCCCAGCACATGGCCAGGGCCTGCCTGTAGCAGCACTCAAAATGGCCCCCACCCACATGGCCTGTCCCCATGAACACCCCAAAAAATCGAAATACACAGAAAATTCAGCACAATCCCATGCCATCCATGCCCTCCATGATGTATAAATTCAAGACACCCCACAGAAAGACTAGGTCCATGCACCACTCACTACCCCTGGTCAAAAGGCCACAACAACAGCTCAAAAAACCGAAAAACACAGAAAAATCCGCACAATCCCATGCCATCCATGCCCTCCATGATGTTTAAATTCAAGACACCCCACAGAAAGACTAGGCTCTTGCACCACTCACTACCCCTGGTGAAAAGGCCACAACAACAGAACAAAAAAACGAAAATCACAGAAAAATCAGCACAATCCCAAGCCATCCAGGCCCTCCATGATGTTTATATTCAAGACACGCCACAGAAAGACTAGGCCCATGCATCACTCACTACCCCTGGGCATAAAGGTTGAAAGCTAGGCAAAATGGTTGCAAACCTAAGAACACTCCCTGCATTCAAAATGGCCCCCTGCCTCCCAGCACATGGCCAGGGCCTGCCTGTAGCAGCACTCAAAATGACCCCCACCCACATGGCCTGTCCCTATGAACACCCCAAAAAATCGAAAAACACAGAAAAATCAGCACAATCCCATGCCATCCATGCCCTACATGATGTATAAATTCAAGACACCCCACAGAAAGACTAGGCTCATGCACCACCCACTATCCCTGGTGAAAAGGCCACAACAACAGCCCGAAAAAACGAAAATCACAGAAAAATCAGCACAATACCAAGCCATCCAGGCCCTCCATGATGTTTAAATTCAAGACACCCCACAGAAAGACTAGGCCCATGCATCACTCACTACCCCTGGGCATAAAGGTGGAAAGCTAGGCAAAATGGTTGCAGACCTAAGAACACTGCCTGCATTCAAAATGGCCCCCTGCCTCCCAGCACATGGCCAGGGCCTGCCTGTAGCAGTACTCAAAATGGCCCCCACCCACATGGCCTGTCCCTATGAACACCCCAAAAAATCAAAAAACACAGAAAAATCAGCACAATCCCATGCCATCCATGCCCTACATGATGTATAAATTCAAGACACCCCACAGAAAGACTAGGTTCATGCACCACTCACTACGCCTGGTGAAAAGGCCACAACAGCCCAAAAAAATGAAAATCACAGAAAAATCCGCACAATCCCAAGCCATCCAGGCCCTCCATGATGTTTAAATTCAAGACACCCCACAGAAAGACTAGGCTCATGCACCACTCACTACCCCTGGTGAAAAGGCCACAACAACAGCCCAAAAAAACGAAAATCACAGAAAAATCAGCACAATCCCAAGCCATCCAGGCCCTCCATGATGTTTAACTTCAAGACACCCCACAGAAAGACTCAGTCCACCCACCACTGAGTACCCCTGGGCAAAAGGCCCCAAAACAGCCCAAAAATCGAAAATTCCAAAATTGTAGTTGCAGCAACTGTAATGCCCCAAACAAACTTACTTGTGAAATTTCTAATCCAAAAGTGATCCAAAGAAAGTCAAAAAGGCCTCAAATCCAAATATCCAGCAGCATCCACAAAAAGTAATCCTTCCAGGTGAAGAATCCGAATGAAAGTGACCAGCACATGAAGAAAACACTGGGAGGAGCCTGCTGGACAGGAACAGGAAGTTGGAGACTGTGGGGCACTTCCTTCCTCCCCCCCCCCCCCCAAAATGCACTCCTTGCAAAAAAAAAGTGCAGGCAAGTGTCAACCTGAGAAGTTATTCTGATAAAAATCATCATTTCCAGAAGGTTTATGCTGCTTGCTGGTGGATTTCTTGTGCAGAATTGCAAATTTTGTATTTTCGCGAGTGCGAGATTGTTGCTGCCCGCCGCATGTACGTGTTCGCAATTGCGAACTCCCGCGATACGTGATCACGGCGTACTCGCGTTGACAAACTCTCGCTGTGCAAGGTGGCAAGCCGCGATGACGTAATCGCAGTCGCCAAACTCCCGCGGGATATTTATTTATTTCTATTTCTATTTATTTATTTATACTGAGCTTATAAAGCGCCTGGTTACACTAGCCAGTGTGTCCCCGCGCTAATAGTGGCCTGAATGATCCCTATTACAGCTTGAAGAAAAAGCAGTTTAATATTTGGGGAACAAATATGTCTTGAGTTCCTTGCGGAAAACTTTTTCGGACGGCTCCATCCGGAGTCTGAGAGGAAGAGTGTTCCAACTCCGTGCTGCCAAAAGGCGGAAGGATCTGCCGCCCATCCTGGCCCTGCAAGTCTTCGGGATACACATTAGCCCAGTGCCCTCCGACCGGAGGGGCCTAGTTGGTTTATACAATGTGAGCAAATTCCTCAGGAAACTAGGGCCCTTACCGTGAGCGATCCGATGGCCTATACACAAGATTTTAAACTGGACACGCTCTTTAATTGGAAGCCAGTAGAGCGTCCCCAATACCTTTTGGTGGAAGATCTTTTTGGCAGCGCCAGCACTAGGCGTGCAGCAGCTTTTTGGATACCTTGCAAACGTTGAAGACATCTCATGTTAGCTCCCAAATATAAGGCATTCCCGTAGTCCAGCCTGGAAGTCACCAGGGCATGGACCAGGGCCCTCCTTGCTGACACTGGGAGCAGGTCGAGTGTCTTTCTCAGACAACGGAGAATGCCAAAGCAAGTACCGGCTACACATCTAGAGTGATACTCAAAAGATAGTTTTGAGTCTATCCAAATACCCAAGTTCTTGACCTGATCTTTAGGTTGGGGTAAGGGGCCCAAGGTCTGGGGCCACCATGCTGATGTCCAAACAGACGGAGACTTCCCTACGATGAGCACCTCCGTCTTGTCTCCATTTAATCTGAGACAGTTGTTTGACATCCAATTAGCCAGGTCTTGCAGGCAGGATGTAAACTGACTAGCTGCCTGCTCAGCTGGCTGAGAAAGAGCTACAACCAGCTGAGTATCATCTGTGTAAGTCACCACAGCAACCCAATGTTCCTCCGCGATGGATGCCACTGGGGCAACATAGAGGTTGAATAAAGTGGGACTTAGGCTAGAGCCTTGGGGAACTCCCTGGCTCAGGGCGATAGCTCTGGACCTATGGGGCCCCTGCTCCACACAGAAGCTGCGACCAAGGAGAAAGGACTTCAGCCAATGCCACGCTTTGCCAGCAACTCCTCCCTCTCTCAGGCGCTGTAGCAGAGTGTGATGGGCCACAGTGTCAAACGCGGCACTGAGATCTAAAAGAATCAGTGCCACAGTTTGACCCTCATCCGCATGCTTCCTTAGCATCTCCGTGGAGTATAGTAGAGCTGACTCCGTAAAATGGAGAGCACGGAAGCCAGCCTGAGTGGGGTGATAGAGTTGTTGGGTTTCAATGTGAGCCGTAAGTTGTTGGTTCACCAATTTTTCCGCTATTTTGGCGATGTAGTGGAGAAGTGAGATAGGCCGTAGATTGCTCATTTGAGCGATGTTAATCTGTGGTTTCTTCTTAAGTGGAAGTACCACTGCCTGTTTCCACGTTGTTGGAACCGTGCCAGAGTCAAACGACAGTGTCAGGAGATGCCTGTCATACGGCGCTAGTGTCTCCATATTGCTTCTCAAAATTTTGGCGGGTGCCGGATCTCTGGGAGAGCCTGATTTTATACTTCCAACCACCTTTTTTAGTTTGTCACTATCAGGGGTCAGAAAAGCACACAGCTTATCTTGGGCTGAAAGTTCCTCATCCAGCAGAGTTTGGTCACTGGAACCGGCCCTGGCTGTGTTGGAAAAAGCGGCATATATATCCTGTACCTTTTTATGAAAGTAGTCAGCTATCTGATTGCAAGATTGCACCGAGGTCGCTGCTCTTTCTTCCAGGCAAGCCAGAGAGGATAATTCCTTATATACTGTGAAGAGTTCTTTGGCGGAGCAATCGGCCTTAGTAATCCTTTCAGTATAGTAGTCTGCCCGTGTTTTCCTTATCAAAGCATGGTACTTTCGAAGGTTCAGCTTATATTCCCTCTCATGGTCTGGTGAGTAATCCTGTCTCCAGGTTCTTTCATACCGCTTACATACGGTCTTAGCCCTTTTTAAGTCCTCATTAAACCAAGCAGCGGATTTAGTACGCCGCATGGGTCCCCTATTAGACCATGACGCTGTAGCGCCAAAGCAGCATGGATGCGTCGATCAAGTGTTTCACATGCCCCATCAACTGTTAGGCCCAAACCTTCCGGTGGTACTCCCTGCTCCAAACGGGCCTTGAAGTCTACGGGGGAAAACCTAGCCCATCGCCTCTGTAGCTTAAGAGTACCATCCCCTTTCCCTTGGATAATTCCCTCAGCAAGATCCAAAATGGCGCAGCACTCGCAAAATATCGAGAAAAACAACTCGGCAAATGCTGAATGATGGTAAGTGAATGCCCCGCGCCGCAAAATTGTGACACCAAGAAAAAAAATCCGCTGCGTGCGAATTTGCGGATTTTCGGTAAATTCGCGAGCGTTCGCGGATTGCCAGCGGAACGGATTTTACGCCCATGCTTAGAAGCCCTCTATGATCTGGCAAGGCCAACAAAGCAGAGGAAACATAAAGATTTTATGTTTTTCACCAGACCAGACTTCGCCCATGCAACTGTTGAGAGAAGGTGGAGAATGAGACAATTAATCGCACCTTTTGAAAAAATTGGAGCAACAGTCTACCTGCAAAACCCAGCACGGCTACAAATAATATATAAGGGATCAACAAAAAGTTTCTCAAGTGAAATTCAAGCCGAAGCTTACCTAAGAGAAATCTCAGCAACTGAGAAAGGGAATTCAGGAATATAAACGCAAATCAGCAAGCTGTCTATGAAAACAAAAACATGGGGACCAATCAAAAGGGGTTGTGGAGGGGGGTGTGGGGTAATGAATAAATGTATAGGCTGTATAGAATAGGCACTATTTGACCCCACCCACCCGATACGACCAAAGTATAAAGGACCTACCTGCGGGACGCATTGAGGCGCACTCTGACCCCACTGACGACCATACCTGGGTACTCGGGGACCCAGCAAGCCTCATAGGATGGTAAGGGGGGAAGGGAGGGGGACAGAGGGAGGGGAACAGGTAGTGGGGGAGAGGAGCGAGAAGTGGGACGGGTCAGGGGGAAATAAGAGAGTGCCGGGGAGGGAAGAATGGGGGGAAAAAATGTCATCACATCAGTATATAGAAGAAACTAAAGACGCCAGGTTAACAAAAACTAACTGGGGTAGCATGAAAAAAACCAGAAATGACTATGCGGATAGCTTCGCTGAATGTTTGCGGACTAAATGATGGCAGGAAATGAAGAGCTATGAGGGAATATTTAAGAACACTTCATGCTGAGCTGATTTGCCTACAAGAAACACATATAGAGGCCTCTCAAAAGGGACTCTTAGAACAGCTGGGATACCAATTAGTATCATATACGACGCACATCCGAAAATCCGAAAGTCCACCATGGCGGCCAAGACCTGGAACTCACTCCCCACTCACCTCCGCCTTACTCAAAACCACATCTCCTTCAGAAAAGAACTTAAAACCTGGCTATTCGACAAAAATTGAACCCCCCTTCCCCAAGCGCCTTGAGACCCTCTGGGTGAGTAGTGCGCTATACAAATCCCTGAACTTGAACTTGAACTTGAACAAGGAACAAGAACAAGAGGGGTAGCGATCTTAGCAAAGCATGGATGCGTGGTTGTTAATAGACAAAAATCAGACCGATATGGTAGATGGGTATTGGTGGAATGCCAGATACAGAACTAAAATTTCACATTATGCTCATTGTATGCTCCCACTGTAGACAACCCAGAAGCTATGGTCTCTGTTAACTTAGAAATAGCCAATTGGCCCCTGCCATTAATAGTTTTTGGAGACTTAAATGTTAATGGACTGAATGGCTTGTGGAAGAACGACCCGGGGAAATTCTCCGGTCGGAAGAAGAGAAGCCACAGAGCACTGATTCAACTGATGTGTGATAATGGTCTAGTAGATATATGGGAGCTGCAAAATAACTTAGGGAGCGGTAGTACATATTATTCTGCCCCTCATAAGGTCTTAGCAAGGCTAGACTATTTTTTGGTATCACCTGCTGTAGCATCCACCGCAACGATTAGCATACTACCCAGGGTAATGTCTGACCATAACACTCTCATCTTAGATATTACAACCGCTGCCCCGCAAAAGAAGGTGACAAACTGGACATTTGAGAGAGCCTTGTTACAGGACTCAGAGTACACCGCTCTAATGAAAGAATGGATAAGACTTTTTTTGTATTAAACAAAAGCTCTGCTCCACCTGCAGTAGTATGGGATACCCTGAAAGCAGGCATAAGGGGAAGACAATCAGGTATTCAATTAGGCGGAATAAGGCAGAGAGGGAGGAAGTAGAAACGAGAATAAGGGCAGTTGCTAGACTAGAACATGAACTTAGCAGAGCAATCAGGGCGAATCAGGATATTGTTAGTATAACATATGAGCTTGCTATGGCTAAGGCAGCGGTTGGGGAGCTATTTGCTTCTAAAGCAGCAGGGAAGTATTTGGCATGGAGAAAGGACCAATATGAGTATAGTGAGCAGATAGGCCGCATGCTAGCTGTCCGAACAAGGCAGGCGGCTACTAAAGGGGATATTTCTGAGATTGGGTCTGAGAATGGAAGTGTCACAACAACACCGAGAGTATATGTGCTAGCTTTCGGGACTATTATCAGAAACTATATGAAGATGACAATACAGCATCTCTCGAGGATATAGAGGGGTATCTTGAGAGTGTCAGACTAGAGAAACTAACGACAGAGGACAGGGGGGCATTGGAGATGGCATTTAATAAAACAGAAATACAGAGGGCAGTCCATGGCTTACCATCTGGCAAAGCAGTAGGCCCAGACTCTATACCCTTGGAGTTCTACAAAACATTTTTAGCCGAGATAGAAGAAGAACTATATGAGTTGGCTGTAAATGTACAAGAGGGTGCGATACCACCGGAGTCATGGGGAGAGGCAACCATGATAGTCTTTCTGAAAAAAGACAAGCTTGCAACCAATCCTGGATCTTATAGGCCGATAAGCCTAATGAATAGCGACGTGAAAATCTACTCAAAGATGCTGGCAAATAGGCTAGGAGAAGTAATTGGTAAGATCGTCTCCCCATGGCAGCATGGGTTTATACCTGGGAGAGGAACAGCGGAACATGTCAGAAGAGTGCTTACGTTATTTGATGGCACTGCATCCTCACGAGACCCTATGGCGCTGATCCTTTTAGATGGTGAGAAGCTCATTTGATAGGGTCTCATGGGGATTTCTCTGGGCTGCGTTGGAGAAGCTGAACTTGGGGCAGTGCTTTGTGGGAGCTCTGAAAGCCTTATACAACAACCCAAGAATAAGAGTTAGAACCATGGGGGAGCTGAGTGGTATAATGGATATTGGACGAGGAACCAGGCAAGGGTGTCCCTGTTCCCCGCTACTCTTCGCTCTATATATAGATACATTCATTAGGAGGATAGAGCAGAATAGAAACATTCTGCCCATAGTACTGAATAGGCATGAAACTAAAATACTAGGATATGCGGAGGACTTGGCTATAACATCAAGCAAAACAATGTCAGCCCTAAGTGAAATAGAACAGGAAGGGGCTGCATTTGGAAGACTGTTGGGATACAAATTAAATGTAAACAAAACCCAAGTAGTAATAAACCAGGAAATATCTTTAGTCGATCCAAGAGTGGTAGCGACAGCAGTATATCTGGGGGTTCGCATAACCTCAGACCTTTCTAAAGTGGTATCTAAGAACTTAAGCCCCATTATAGATAAGGCCAAAATTGATTTTGACAAACTGAATAACCTACACCTAACAACAATTGGACATTGCAACGTTATTAAAATGGTGTTTATGCCAAAGGTGCTTTACTTATTTAGGACCATACCGCTGATCTTTAACAATAGCTGGTTCAGGGAGCTAGAAAAGGTGACAAATAGATTTCTCTGGGCCAAGGGTAAAACACGCCGCAGCCAAAAATTTCTGTCACTCCCAAGAGAAAGAGGTGGGCTGGCGCTACCAGACTTTAAGGCATATTATTGGGCAACGGTCCTACAATACATCAGAGGTATGCTGGGGGGGAGCATTTTAGACAGATGGAGAGGTAGAGATGGTGTCCCAGACGTATATGAATTAGTAGTGAAAAACTCTAATCAATGGCTACTCACATATGAGGAGAGGAGCTATCACAAAAAAGTAAGGTTTAAGACCTTGGTGGCCGCAAGATCAGTCTGGTCTGGGATAAGGAGAAAATTAAAACTAGGGAGAATGAATTATTATACCCCTCTGTATGGGAACCCATCACTGCCGGGGGTATTTCACGACCCAGTTATGAAGGGCTGGGATGTATTAGGGGTTAAAACTATCGGGGACCTTATAGGGGCAACCGGTCTGATCTCTTTTGAGCAGGCACAACACTTATATAACCTAGGGCGTAGAGACTTCTTTAAGTACCTACAAGTGAGGTCAGTTCTGATAAAGAAACAGGGAGGAGACATGAATTTTCAAAGGATCAAATTGCTGGAATGTGTAAGGGATGAAGGGGGAACCTCCATCTCGCAATTATACAAAGAAATTTGTAAACATAAAAAGGTCGATTGTGAAAGAATGTATGAGAAGTGGAGAGGCAAATTAGGTCTAACAGGAAATAAGGGCAGAGAGGTCATTAAAACTATCAAATTCAGTCTTAAGTGTGGCCAATTTACAATCTCAACACTACAAGACTATGTTCGAACTCTACTATACTCCTCATAAAATAGCGCAATGGGGGGAAATAGCGGGGGAATTTGTCCGAGATGCCAATCCACGCAAGCAGATACAATACACATGTTTGCATCATGCCCCTCTTTGGATATATATAAAAAATCTTTGGAACAATTTTTTGCCGACTCTCTGGGGATACATTTAACTTTGACAGATGAAGTTATGACTTTGGGTGTAGCAAGGGCGGGTGTAGATGTTCTTCACCACGAGTTTCTGTATTTAGCTATGACCCTTAGCAGATTATATATAGCCACACTTTGGAAGGATCCTAACCCTCCAACATTACAGCAATGGATCTCACGCGTACTGGCAATATATATTTTAGAAATGGCCTTATATGAAAAAAGAGGGAGGGAAAAAAAGAGGCCGGTCGGAGGATATGGGCCCCAATAATTGAATGGAAAAGGAGACTGGGAGAGATTTAAGATGAATTAAGGGGAAAGCCAGACGCAATTAAGAGTATAAGATATTTCCTAATGATGGCCTTCTATTATTTCGGAGACTATTTTTTTTCCCATCTGTTAGCCTATCTTACCCAGTCTAAAGCTCTTTGTGTGTTCTTGGAAAAAAATACTATATTTGTTTTAAACCGGATGATAATGCTTTCTGAATTGTAAGATAAAATTCTTTTTATAATTTTTTTTGTTTCTGTTTCTCTGGCAATGTATGATGAATCTGTAAAACTGATGTTGATGGAAAAATAAAAAAATATTTAATCAAAAAGATTCAGGGTGGCTGGGTGCATTGAAGGATAAATACATGAATATGCTGAAGGATGATTGAATGAGGCTGGGTGGGTATGGACATGGTGAAAAAACGTCTAAGAATAGATGTGCGAGGAAAGAATTGTGTTGAACGATTTAGGAATGCATAATAAATGATTGTGAAAAAAGATGGATGTGGAAATCAGCAAAGATAGATGGATGAATCAATGGATTAATGAGCATGTAAAGATGGAGTATATGAGGAGATAGCTGAATAAAAGGCAAAGAACATGGACTCCTTAATGTCTCTTTCAGAGGCAAAGCCTGAGTCCCCTACCTTATGCTGGTAACTTGCTGCCCCATCTTGCAATGTACTCTATGATAATTCAATATAATTCCACACAAACAAATGTAGAGCTTGCGATTTCCCTCAGAGCACTTTCGAGGTTTCTGTTTCCAATCTATAAGGCAGATGCCTATGTATGACCTTCATGACCAATGCAGAAAGAAGCAGCGCAACATCCTTCTTTATACCCTTTCTTTTCAGCTTGTAATCAATCTATCGGCCATGTTTCTTGTTTATGAAATCTCAGCTCTTATGACTCCTTTTCTAGGACTGTATTTCTCATAAACTGGCAGTGTGATCATACATCGACATCCAAATTTCATTGCTTGAATAATTAAGCCACACATTTAATTTCCTGAAGTGATAAAAACTATATCTACTGTAGGAAAGGTAATTGGTTGTGCCAGTTCTGCTTTATAAAAATCTACTAACTATGGGCCGAAAATTCGTTCTGCTTGTGGAATTTGCGGATTTTCCTCAATTTCGCGATCCGCGAATCTTGCGAAATTGCAGAAAAATCAGCGAATCGGCAAGCGGGCCACATTTTTTCCAGGAAGCACTAATAGGGTTAAAGCAGGTGCCCAAGTTGAAGCTAATTTCTTTGTAACCATTTACAAAATGGTAACAAAGAAATTAACTTCAACTTGGGCACCTGCTGTAATGCTGTAAGTGCTTCCTGAGCGGCGCCTCATTTCCTACTTGCAACTATTCTCTGACCCTGCTCTGACCCTCGAAGCAGGGTCAGAGAATAGTTACAAGTATGGCACGAGGTTCCTGTCACAAAAATTAAACCTCAACAGGAAGCCCTTAAAAATAAATAAAGCAGGTGCCCGAGTTGAAGCTCAAATTCAGTAACGTTTTAATCAGCCCAAAACATTAGTGAGCACAGTCGAGGCTGGGCAAGTGTGCTTTAACCCCCACCCCTGCCGTTGGAAATTAGCTTGACTACTCGAGGGAGGTCTTTGCATCCATTAGTTTCTCGAGCGCGATCCCCTTGTAGTTCCTGTGGCCAAGAGGCTGCTTTCTCCTCACCTGCGGCCCTGCTCGCTCTCTGACCCTTTACACAAAAGGCATGTGCACACGCATAGAAGCCCGCACCATACACTAGAAGTATCAAACGTTTTTCCCGCCCTTTCCCAACTATGATGGACAGCTCACGCAAGGGACCTCAGCGCCTTTTGGCTAGGTGACAAAGTTACAGGCACACATGGTCAGTGGAGACAAATCTTTTGGCCCTTTACGCAGCTGCAGTGTAGGAAAAGCACTATACATTTACACAACGAGGTAGCACTTACTGATTAGCCAGTACTCAAGTTGAGTAGAGGTATTGCACAAAACGGTGGCATCTTCGTGGATAACTATGCAGGGCAGGATTCATTCTGGCACGAGGCTCCTGTCACAAAAATTAAACCTCAACAGGAAGCACTTACAGATATAGCTGGTGCCTGAGTTGAAGTTCAAATTCAGTAACGTTTTTAATCAGCCCAAAACATTAGTGAGAACGGTCGAGGCTGGGCAAGTGTGCTTTAACCCCATCCCTGCCATCGGAAATTAGCTGTAATACTCGAGGGAGGTCTTTGCATCCATGAGTTTCTCGAGCGCGATCCCCTTGTAGTTCCTGTGGTCAGGAGGCTGCTTTCTCCTCACCTGCTGCCCTGCTCGCTCTCTGACCCTTTACACAAAAGGCATGTGCACACGCATAGAAGCTCCGCACCACACACTAGCAGTATCAAACGTTTTTCCCGCCCTTTCCCAACTATGATAGACAGCTCAGTCAAGGGACCTCGGCTCCTTTTGGCGCGGTGGCAAAGTTACAGGCACACATGGTCATTGGGCACACATCTTCTGGCCCTTTATGCAGCTGCAGTGTAGGAAAAGCACTATACATTTACACAACGAGGTGGCACTTACTGATGAGCCAGTACTCCAGTTGAGTAGAGGTATTGCACAAAACGGTGGCATCTTCGTAGATAACTATGCAGGGCAGGATTCATTCTGGTATGAGGCTCCTGTCACAAAAATTAAACCTCAACAGGAAGCACTTACAGATATAGCTGGTGCCCGAGTTGAAGTTCAAATTCAGTAATGTTTTTAATCAGCCCAAAACATTAGTGAGCACAGTCGAGGCTGGGCAAGTGTGCTTTAACCCCATATCTGCAGTCGAAAATTAACTGTAATACTCGAGGGAGGTCTTTGCATCCATGAGTTTCTCGAGCGCGATCCCCTTGTAGTTCCTGTGGCCAGGAGGCTGCTTTCTCCTCACCTGCTGCCCTGCTCGCTCTCTGACCCTTTACACAAGAGGCATGTGCACATGCATAGAAGCCCTGCACCACACACTAGCAGTATCAAACGTTTTTCCCGCCCTTTCCCATCTATGATGGACAGCTCTCTCAAGGGATCTCGGCGCCTTTTGGTGCGGTGGCAAACTTACAGGCACACATGGTCACTGGGGACAAATCATCTGGCCCTTTATGCAGCTGCAGTGTAGGAAAAGCACTATACATTTACCCAACGAGGTAGCACTTACTGATTAGCCAGTAGAAAGTATTCGAGTTAAGTATGTTGCAAATCGCAAACAAATTCACCATTTCGCAGGAAAATCCACAAATTCGCTGATTTGTTTGTGATTTCACGCGAATTTGCGGACTGCAGATCCGCAAAATTCGCCCATACTTAAAATCTACTAGTAATGGCCCGAATACGATGTTGGTCGGAAAGCATCCAACCGACAGTCGGATTCTCCTAGACCATGTCAGAACCCATCCGTCTGACTAGGTCGGAAACAATTCCAACCGACCGATTACGATGCTCATGGTCAGAAGGGGAACCATTCTGTCATTCCAATTCAGTTCCCACTGGCATTCTGACCGACCGATTACGATATTGGATTCCAACAGCCTTTCTGACTTGGTCTGTCCGATATGAAAAGGATGTCGGAAACTGTCTTTAGTGGCCCTTAGCAGGCCCCCTTCATTCTGAGTCTTCCGGTTTGGATTGCAAGGAGGTACACAAGGGACCCCCCTGTAAAACCATGCACAGTTTGGCAGGCTCCATGGGGTGCCCGCAACACGGTGCAAGGTTTTCTGCAGATACCTATTTTACCCATAGGGGCCTGTGCTGTCGGTCGTAACACAGGCTCCCATTGAAGTCAAGGGAGCCCTTCCGAACGTTGTTAAGAAGCATCATAATCAGTTGGGCGGAACCACCGACCGCGAGTCGGTCAGAACCGAATCTGACAAGGAGTTGGGCAGTTTGTTTCCGACTGACATCATAATCAGGCCCTAAGTATGTTTGATTTAACTGAAAAGAGGTGGCATTCTTCCTCGAAAAACTGACCTAATTGAATGCATGTGACGCAATCATTTAAAATGGTAGTTTTTTACAGTCTACTTTCATAGCAAGCCCTACTTGTCCACAAAAGTTAATGTTAATTAGCATAAGAAACAAACATATTACTGACAAATAATCCTCTTACAGGTAATGTTTGCACAAGAAACAGTGTAACACATGGCCAAGCACTGATAAGGCACACACATAAAGACAGTAAATGGCTGAAGAACTGAGGCTGATCAATATGTGAATGATTTCTACAGAATAGCCAAAGGCTAGTGGGGGGGGAGGGGCGACAGACCTTTCCCTAGTCTGTCTCTGTCTCTCTCCCTCTGCATATATTATAATGCCTCTGCAAGATTGCTGCAGTTATCTTTAGCCAGACCTAAAAATTAGTTCTTTGGAAAACCTGATTTAAAAATATTTGGGAGGAACACCACAAACAGACTGGACATGGTGACTAAAGGGGAAACTAAGCACCCCAGCGATGACTCAATGTAACAACCTGTATTGTATTAAAGGCACAAAGAGTCTTCTCTTGGCCCCTTCCAGAAGAAGTGAATTCATCCAGAAGGTCATGTAGGGAGGAACATAGTAGATTTAAGGAAAGACTTGGAGAATTAATTACTCTTTTTTTCTAATGCAAAATGTGAAGACGACTGAATTAGTTAATAGTTTAATAACACTGCTCACAGAAGCAATGATGTATGATTAAATGAACACACAAGCACACACACGCACACACACACACACATTTTAAAATAATGTATTTTTCTTGTGAAACTTTTGGTGATAATTACAAAAAACATTAACTTTAGGAACAGAATATTACAAATACTTGTTGCAAATTGCTGAAACCCTTTAATTATCATATAACCCATGAGTTCTACATTTACACGTTTTGCTTCTTCAAGAGATATTTTCCGTATAAAGCAATAATAAAAGGTAAACGAAAGAAGACTAAAGATTAGGAATAGAGTGTGAAACACTGCTATATCTAACATACAGGGCATAATCTTAACACAGGCACAGTCACATTGCCAGCTTTCACTGTAAAACCATTATCACAAGCATAGAATTAGGTGACGAAATCAGTAGGTACTGTAATAAATGAAATTAAGTAGAATAACCATAATGCAAAATAACAGCAAATTAGAGAAATGAGAAGGATAGTCGAATCAACACTATGGGAGCAGGCAAAAATATTGGAAAAAACTAAAACGGGAGGGCGGGAAAGATGTTTAAAAAACCAGAAATACAAGGTAGTTGGAATAACCTTGAAATGTGGAGGGGATAAGAAGGAGGTCACAGGGTTATCTACGACATTGTTAATTAAAAAAGATAAAAAGAGGACAATGTTGGTTGGAGCACATGGGTCTCTAGTGTTTACATGAATTTGAGGCAAAGTTTGCACAGGTTGACTGCCATATTGCATTGTGTACGGTTTAAAAAAAAACCTAAACAAGGCCTTTGTACCAGTGCAGTGTCAGAAAAAGACACAAAAACCAGAACAAAGTCCTAAATTGGGAATAACTTTCTAGCACTAATATGATTTAAAATGACAAATAATCCTGAATTAACAGAATTGCACTACTTTGTCTCACAGGGAACGTCCCAGTGATACAGCGGTGTTCCTTTACAACTACCCCAGGAATTTGATGATAACACCTCTCTAATGGAAAGTAGGCAGGCAATTTTTGCCAAAATTGTACACCTCCTCAAGGTGGGTCTAACGTTTAAGATTTCTTTCCCAAAACTTTTCTAACTTTCCATGTGTGCTGTAATGTAAGTAGAAAACATTTTAAACTATATCTAAGGATAGTATTTTACATCAGCAAAGAGTGCTTCCTCTACATTATCATCAGAGGTGATTTAAGGTAGTGGAGTGAGTGGATCTTGTCTGCATGCATGGATTTCTTGCTCGATTGCTTCGTAATGGGGAGGTTTGGCGTAGGTGTGCATGGAATATTTGTGGTTGTGTGCCTTTAAAAAGGAATATTTTAAAGAGCTGGCCTTCGCTTATGGCGGGGAAGGATCTAGAGGTCTGGGTTAAGAATGTTTAGGTTGGAAGATGTCTGCAGCTTGGCGTCTACTTCCTGGGATGGCTGTTAGTCGTTAGTGTTTCTGACTTGGCATGCTTCTGTTTTGATCTGAGCATGTTTTGTCTTTGACTCGCAACGGCAGAAAATGTATTTGGATTTCAAGGTTGAACTGTGGTCACTGTCAGCTTTGTGGAAGGTAACAAATCTTGGCCGAAAAAGCTTAAGTTTATGAGCCACATCCTAGGCTCTAGGGCTTAATTTCTGTGCTGGTCATGCAGCAGTTCAATGTTTTGCTTGCACTAATGGCTTGGCTAGACATACCCCTGGGTTCTACTAGGAGAGATCAGAGTTCAACAGGGGCTGCTCCTCCATTAGGTCGGAGGAGCGTCGCCTAACTGCTTTCACGCAGTGCGAGAAGCTGAAACATAAAATGGGAAAACCACCATTTTATGTTTCTGCTTTTCGCACTGCGAGAAAGCAGAAGGGTTTGGTTGGGTATGCTGGAGAACAGGAGATGAGTCTGTAGCCCAATGCTGCGGGCCCTGACTGTTTGATCTGCCCTCTGGGGCCAACCAAACCAGTCATGGACACTCTCACTTTTCTCCATGAAGGCTGAATGCAGCTTACATGGAGAAAAGGGCCTACCGCAGTGCGCCTGGCTGGGCGCCGTCCCCACCAATCACAACGCTGCTATTGCAGCATTGTGATTGGCTTAGGGAAGGGGAGGGACGCTGCCTGCTTCCTCTTCCACGGGACGAGCCAGGAGCTGAGATGGCGCGGGACCCGGGAAGGTACGTTTTTTTAAATATAAAAACCCACCCTCCCCGCGCAAACCCCCGCCACCCTCACCCTTGCACCCACGAGTCGTACCGGCCACCTCTGCAATTCAAAGTAGCCAGGCCGCGTCTCTTGGGTTTGTAGTCACATTTCCTTATCAGTGGGAGACATGAAGATAGGGGTCAAGTTGAACAATAGTACAGACATCTGGTCGGTTACATGAAGTCATCCATCTTCACACCTTTCTTCCTCACCATGAACGTTGCATCTGTGCCAGCAATAGGATTATATAAGAATTAGTCTAATATCCACGATTATCAGATGACTCCATATCACCAAGAATGGATAGCTCCAGTCCCGGACATTTTAGATATTGATAATTGTTTTCAGGTGATTCATTTCAGTTGGATCAACAGAAGTGAAGCAGGACTACAAATCCCAGAATGCATTCAGTTACCAAATAAAACTTGGCACCAAAGCACCACATGCAGGGGACATAGAGCCATCTGTTATCCATAGTAATATCGCCAGCTTGCGTTCACGCTGCCATTACAGTTTAGCTGGTTTTCCACGCACGCATCAAGCTACAAAATGGTAAATGTTTAGTTGGGATACAACAGAGGAATTTAAAGGCTACGAAATTATTAATTGGCTAATGAGAATCAGTGACAGCAGTTTCTCACCAAGGTTCTGGCGGTAGGTTATAGACATCAGGTGGGAGTGGATCCCTCATTGAGCACCAATATAATCTTGGGTGTTTAATACAATCAGAATATAAGCACAAAGATAGATTCAGTATGGGGTGAAAGACTTTCAGAACTGCCATATTTACCACGTCCGTGAAGGATTTGCTTCTCCACTTCCGCTTTTGCCTTTGCATTCTGGGACTTGTAGTCCTTGTTTTAATAATGTGATAAGCACGGACATGGGAATATTGGCCTGGCGATCTGAATGGATATGGTTGTCCTTATCTTCTTTTAATTTATATTTTTGAATGGCTCACTATAAATGTATTTCATTATACACTCAGAGCGGAGGCAAAGCAACAGTACACATCTAAAATCTACAGAGATTTCCAAATTTAGTGAAATTCACAAAACCTTTTGAGGATAATCCATGGGATGTTACATAGTTCAATACTTTACTTCCATAGCTTTGTTTTCTCGAATGCTACATATGTGGATTTTGTTTTTATGTAGGGATAGTAAATATGCACAATTATTTTTTTTCATGTTTTCTTCCCATGGAGAGTATTTTTCGATGGCAAGAAATGTCTTCAACTCAAAAAATATGAGGAGTTTGGTATACTTAACTACACTAAAAGGCCCAGAGGGTACACTAGTTTGTTCAGGACACTGAGGAGGGATGGAGTGGGTCGAAGGTACTTCTGCTACATAGTCCAGACAGCGAACAGATGGCGCTGGGGACCTGAGATCGAACACAAACAAGAGGAGAGAATAACCACCGGGGTTCATGGGGTGGGATAGTTGGGGAGCGAGTGGGAGGGTCTACGGAAGTATCCTGATCAAAACAGAAACATTTCCTACTGTATGGCACTGTGGATGGATCCGAACTAGGGGACAGGGCTCCGCCCCCCTATCTGTAGAATGGGAGAAAAATGAAAAACGTGATGTATTGCATATCTGATGTGGATTCTATATGCTATTGTGACGAATATACATTCACGAATAAAGTTCTTTAAAAAAAAAACTACACTAAAAGAGCCATTTGCTATTTTAGAGATGAAGTTGAGTGGCACTGTTATTGTAGGAAAGGTTACTGCAAATGATTGAGAATATCCATAGATTTCTATATCTGTAAATGTTCAACATATTTGCTTTTCCCACATCCCTCACTCTCTCCTTGGGGCACCCACATTCCCTCCAAGCTCCAACTCGCACACATACGGTGTACTATTTTCCAGATCTCTACACCAAACTTTCGCAGGAAAATGCACAGATCCTTACTCTGTGAATTAGGAAATTGTCTGCATTTCAGACTATTTTACCAGTTCAAACACTTTCTTGATTGGCCTCTAATAGTCAATGAAACTCAGATGGTGGTGTCTGCTCTATGTAGGGGCAGATGGTAGAGGAAAATGCATTGTGTCAGGGCCGGATTGGGAATGCATATCAGCCTTAGCAATTACATCGGATCGGTTTGGGGGTGGGGGGCTGGTGGTAAGAAACACTGCTGCATTTTTGTTACAGGGGGCCTATATTGCAGCACTGCTGTAAAACCCACCCGCAGTAGCAAAACCGCCCCCACCTGTCTAAAACCGGCACCCCTCTTGCGGCCCACTTGGAAAATGCCTGGTGCCTGGTGCCTGGTGCCCGCTGCGGCTAGTCTAGCCCTGATTGTGGTCTAATAAATTTAGAAGAATATCACAAAGATAGGGCTGGACACAGTGGGCATTATTACGAGCTTGGAGGTCCCCCACTAGGACCGCCACCGCCAGGGCCGGACTGGCTACCGGGCAGTTTGGAATGCTGCTGAGCTGGGGGGTGATTTCGTTCATAGAGACCTGCGTGTGCTAAACGAAATTCGTTTTGCATAAAATATTTCAAAGCACACGCAGGTCTCCATGAACGAAATCAGCCCCCACCTCAGTGAAATCAGCCCCCAGCTCGGCAGCATTCCAAATTGCCCGGTAGTCAGTCCGTCCCTGGCCACCGCGGAGGTCCCAGGAAGACAACCAAGCCCATGGTGAACCCACCTGTTGGATTATGACTTGACTCCCGGGCAGTGTGGTGGCCGTCTCACGGCGGTGAGTTTGTTAGACTCATAGGAGAGCCTAAACAGCCAACTGCTGCTGTGAGAGTGGCTGCAGAAAGTTCCTGCAAGATGTGGCATGCACCATATTGTGCATGCCACACCGTGCAGGAATGAAGGTGCAATTCCAGTGGGGCACAACATGTGTCCTTCCCGCACACACCCATGTGCCAAATTCCAACCGGGTGCCTTGTTAGGGCCCCTTACCTGCATGTCTGCCACCCTTTTAATGGGATCTCCACCATAAAAAAGGGTGGTGGAAATGTGACTTGCAATATGTTTGGCAGTGGCACCTCCAGACTATTCTGCCCCTCTTGAGACTGCCGCCACAGCGGGATCCTGGTTCCCAGCGGACGTGGCGGTCCAGTGACTGTGCCACTGAGACACTCCTAATACCGGGGTGGTGGCCGTCAGACCACCACTGGAAGTAGAGCAGTCCCAGGACCGCCATACACGCAATAAGGCCCTTAACAAAGACTATGACAGTTCTGAATGCAGGGGAATGGACAGACTTGTTGAGTGTGTTTTTTTAATGTTCCACCAATGGCTATTGATCTCTGTTCACTATAAAGCATTTTATAATGCCATTAGATGAAAATCAGACTGTGGGTCCACTTCACTAAGTTTCAGGAAACCAGAAGAGACATATGTGCACACCTACCATCTACAGAGAGTTCCTAATTATGTTGTAATACTTTATTCGATAAAAATATATCATAAAAGTACAGAGATAAAATCACATTAAACAATTACAGGTATTACTACAAGTTCACTAGAAGAAAAAAATCATTGTTACAGTTACTTTTTAAAAAAAATGTGGAGAAAGTCTACAGAGATTTGTATAAAAAGGATGCACTCTTAAGACGATAAAAGCAGTCTAGATCGTGTAAACCAAGCACTGGCCAAATACTTAGCTATCCCGCAAACTATGTACATTGAGGTAGTGTTGGTTAGAATAATACGCAAAGCTGATCTGTGGTCTCTAACGCCCATCTTCCTACACACAGGTTTCAGCCATTTTGCCCTAGCATGTTTTTAGGCATTGCAAGCAAACAGAAAGTGTCCAAGGGATTCTACCGGACACAAGCAGCCTGGACATTTTAGATCATTAACCCTCCTGCCCTTCCACCCTTCCATGAATTTTTTTAAGGGGAGGGTGCCATATCTCAGTTTTAAGAACAGGGTTCTATCTCTGGGGGTCTGAATAAAATCCAGAAATGGTTCCAATTTCCTACCGGGTTTATGAACGAGGAAGTTGTTCGTCAGAGTTCCCCAGCTTGAAGTGATGAGATCTCTGCCCTCATCCCATTCCCAATATAATTTCTTAACAATTTGTTTAGACGGAGGGGCTTGCATGGCCCAAGACTCGGCCAGACCTATAGATTCAACCAGCTTTTTAAAATTGTTCAGCCACCTTATTTTGCCGGAAGCATTTAGAGTGATTAGTTCGTCCAGTACTAGGGCATAATTTGCCAGTTCTGTGGTCCGTCTAAGTCGCACCCAGAATAGCACTGGTCGTATTTGAACTATTTCTGCAATTGGTCTTTTGCCCATATCAAAAAGTAGTGGTTTCAAGGGGGTCGAGGGAAGGAAGGGGAACTAGGTCTCTCCGCAATAGCCAGCGTCTTACTATTCTCCGAGCCCCATAATTCAGAGCCATAAACTGCAGAGGCTAAAGCTTTCCCCTCGTAAACTGCCAGGGCGGGGGCTACCGGTCTGCTGATTGAAAGTCGCTGGTTCTTTAAGATGGCTCCGGAGACCCTTTTAAGATTTAGGACCATTTTAGATATATGGGAGTCCCATCTCATATTGTTACAAAGCCTGACCGCAAGGTAATCAAATTCATCCACCACTTCTAGGGGGTACCATTCAGGGAAAGATGGACTTTCTTCGAATTCCTTTTAGCAGATAGTACCATCAGTTTCGTTTTTTTGTAGTATTGACGGTTAGCCCACGTTCGTTACAAAAGATACTGAAGCGGTCAAGCAATTTTTGTAGACCCTTAGGGGTTTTGGACATCAGGAGGGTATCGTCCGCGAAGAGAAGTGTGGGGGTTTTCTCTCCAGCTAGCACAAGGGCATCCGCGGGTTCCTACCGTAAGTGGTTCACCACCCCATTTATAAAAAGGGAGAACAAAGTCGGCGCCATCACACAACCCTGCCGCACCCCTCTATTGACTGGTACCCTCGCTGTCAATTGGCCTTGACTCCCCCACCGAATCCTAGCGTAGTTGTCTTCATGGAGCTTGATGATATATTGCAACAAATAAACAGGGACAAACTCCCAGGTGCACTCTTTGGCAGTCTATGATTTTTATCTTTTTTGCATTTTCTCCTTTCTCTTACCCTGAGTGCAAAATCCTCTGGAGTAGGGATTGGCTAAATGTGTATCTACATATGGTTTCCTTTGCTTTCTTTGAATTGACAATATTTTTCCATGGTAAGAAGTCACTTCATGTCCATTCTTTGCAAAATATAGCTATTTTTTAAACTTTGCCAAACTATGGGCTTTATTCTGATCTTGTTCGGAAAGCATACCGAACAACTCATTTCCGGAATGATTTCTATACGACTCTTATCGGGGGAGTCCGACTGAGCGAGTACAATGCATCTGTATTTATCTGGATACGATCCGTCCGGACTCCCATTGACTTCCTTGGGAGCATGTGTTACAAATGTGAACCCAGGCTCTCATTGAAGAAAGGGGTGGCTGGGTACATCCTTGCACCCTGTGGTGGGCACCCCATGGTGCCTGCCACACTGTGCATGTTAGGGAAGAGAGAACCTATGGGTACTCCCAGCAGCCTGATTTGGAGGGCCACAGGTGAGGGGGGCCTGCTACAGGCCCCCAAAGACCAATTCTGGCAGCTGTTTTATTCAGGGCAAACGGAGTCGGAAAGGCTGCCCAAATCGTTCATCGTAATTGCTCGCTCGGAAACCAAGTCCATAGAGCTGTAGGAATCAGCTCCAGAAAGGTTTGATCTCTCCGAATCCCTTTCAGAACCAATTCGGTCAGTGCTAACGGTTTCCAGTTATCATTCTTGGCTGTTCGGAACTATGAACATTTCAGTCAGAAACAAGGGCTCCGGATTGGTTTCGGCAAAGCCAAATCTGATTTGGAGCCCTTCTGATCAAGATCGGAATTGATCCCTATATGCCTCTGTATTATTCAGCCTGGGAAGAAGCTGCTCCTATATAATTTACTGTAGAAAAAAATCCTCACCACTCTCAATAGATTTTTTGCAACTTTCTAGGCCACTCATTTTTAAATTATAATGTGCTGACAGTGTTGACCATAAACTTTACCTGCAAATTATTTTTGGGGTGGTTCATTTAATTTGCATTTTTCATAAAGAATTAATCAGACAAAAACAAGCATCTGATGTCAAGAGTCAGGTATTCTTCCATACATAGAAGATCACTGAGTAATAAAAACAAAAGTTGCAGAGGCGTTGCATAAAGCAGATGTGTAAGTAGTTCTGGAAGACCCCAGCTCAGTAGAAACAGTTCCAGCCGGAAGTGTTCCTGCCAGTCGTTCCAGATCTTGCAATGTTTTTGAGAGCAGCCTTGTGCTTGATAGATGGGTTCCTCTAGAAGCCTGCACCTTTTCATGCCATGGAGCCGTCCATTCAGGGAGGGCTCCCGCCTTGCCACTGCTGGGCAGTTTCCCATTGTGCTAACACGGTCAAATACACACCAACGCTTTGATGTCACGGTTTGCATCTAGGTCTTTCAATATATATTTTTTAGCAAGATTAACTTGGAAGAAGGCAGGATTGGCCAGCAAGGGACTTTTGATAGGTAGAAAAGGACCTCTCTCCAGAGTCTTTAGATGGTGGGTCAACTTTAAACCATATGAAGAAAAGATCTGATCTCAGAGTGACATTTGAAGCAAAATGGAGGGGAGTCCATAGATTTTATCAACTAGTGTCCGGCAGGGATTGCAACCTCAGGGGCAGGGGACGCATAAGGGCGTCTCACCTGTCTTTATCCAACAGTCTAATTTCAACTCATTTCTGATCTATTCATCTGATTTAGCTTATTATCGCTCATTATCACCATGGGTACTGCAAATGTGGCAGGGTTGACTAAATTATGTGGTAAGAAAATGCAAATTATGCAGCATAATGCAACATATTTCATGATAGTATTACTTAATTATTTTGGCATTTTTACACATGTTAACATTGTGCAGGCTATGGTTTCACCTTATTAGTACCAGTCTAACACCATCATACAGCAAAAGGCAACTGAAAGATGGCCAGTCAACCTTTGTGGCAGGCCTTCGACAGGTGATAGATAACAGGTGTTCCTGTGTTTTTAGTAATTTTTGTTTGAGCAAGCAACAATTTTTTTGTGTCAAAAACTGTAAATTATGCAGCTGATGACAGAGTATGTGCCCATTGTGGCAAATGCACTAATGCGCAGTAATCGCTACAGCCACAGCATCACAAAATTCCAGTGGCCCTAATTATCACTGAGAAAAAAGTCAATTTGTTTCTAAATTTCTTTTAACAATTTTATCATGAACAACTCTCTTTTTTAATAAGCAAGATATCGAGAACATCAGATCCATAAGTAATCAGATGCTATAATTTGACATTTGTAGAAATTTTTGAAATTGACATATTTAAAAGGGTCAGAGGTGTGAAACAGGTGTGATGCTTTGGGTAGAATTGCACATTGAATTGGGAAGCAAAGTGGAATCCAGGAAATGTGTGATGAAATCTCTCTTTCAATCCTGACAATTCACATGGTGCCACCATGTGTCGCACAATATCAGTTCCCTTCACGCGGTCACCTGGTGAGCAGCAGGTATAACCGTGTGGTGGGGAAGACAAACTAGAAACCACTGCATAGAGTTGGTTTCCAGCTCATCTTGTGAGTCCTGGAACTGCCAGTCAATGACCATTACCGATTGGGCCACTGGAATTATGTGGCAAGAGAGGGCCACATTTTGCGGCAGGGGTGAGTAAATTATGTGGTAAGAAAAGGTAAATTATGTGGCATAATGAGGCACATTTTGTAATAGTATTACTTCATTATATTGTCAATTTTAAATTTAGTAAAACTGTTTAGGCATTGGCTGCACCTCGTTAGCACCCAAACATAGCAATAACCAAAAGAAAGGTGACAAGTCCAGCTTTACAAAGGGCCTTCCACTACGTGGATACACGTCTCAGCATTTTTGTAACATTTGAACCGTTTGAGCTAGAAACCACGGGGCTTATTTACAATGCCCTTGCGTCATTTTTAACATGGGTAAAGTGTCGCAAAAGTGGAGCAAGGGCCTTGTAAATCTGACCCTACATTTTTTTTGTTAGAATCTGCAGATTATGACAGATGATGGTGGATTATGTGGCAAATGCAGCAAATCTTAAATTATGCGAAAATCGCTGCAGCCGCACAATTGCATAATTCCAGTAGACCTGATTACTAAGTATGAAATCAACCCAGCATCGGCACCACAGGTGAGTTACTGACTGAGTTACTGACTAAAGGCCATATGTATCATCAACCTGATTTGCGATTCTCAAATAGCGATTTTTAAGACATCTCTATTTGAGAATCGCAAATAGGTATGTATGTACAAAATCGATTTTTTTTTGCGATTTCTTAAAATTCCTTAATTGCGATTTGCAAATTGCGAATCGCAATTAAGGAATAATTTCCCATTCATTACTATGGGCCAGGAGGCCCATAGGAATGAATGGGAAGGTATTCTCAATTTGCGATTCGCAATTTGAGAATCGCAAATTGAGAATAATTTCAAGGGTGCAGGGGTGTCCAAAGGACACCCTGTTGCACCCCTGAAATATGCATGGGTGCACATGTGGTGCACATACATGCCCTAAGGGCATGTATGTGCATCACATGCCACTTTGGAAAATGCAAAAATTTGCATTTTTCAAGGAATAAGCAACTAGAAGTTGGTGGTAATTAGCGATTCCTTAAGGACAATTTGCAAATGTTTTTGGCTTCATACATTGCATTTAAGGAATCGCAAAACGATTCCTTAAATGCAATTGCAAAATTTTGCACCACATTTTCCTTCATACATACCAATTCACAAATTTGCATTCACAAACACCGAAATTCTACGAATTTTGCCGTTTGCGAATGCGAATTTGCTTGACACATATGGCCCTGAGAATCAGTTTTCTTTTTTCTTAAATGAAAGATGCATGTGAATAATCCACCAAACACCACTTCTTTTCTTTTTTGCTTTTTTCTGCAAATTGGAACGCAAGTATAAAAAAATATATATCTCAATTTGGACCAACAAACGAAATTAACAAAAACAAGTCAAATCTTTTCCCTGATGGGAATTTCTTTGCAAGCAGATTCCGATATTTCCCGTTTCATCAAAATTTCCCCCCATTAGAAGCCTATTTACTTCATGTCTTCGGCTCATCGTCAGCGCATTTGCTTTCTGAGCCAATGGGTTGTCCCTTCTGAGTTTCAAATTGTCAATATATGTATTAGATCACATTGCTCTTCTTGAGAGCAAGGCAGGCATACTATCAAGTATGACTCTGTGGCGCTACATGTGTGTGGAGCGCCATCTATTGGATAAAGATATACAGTAAACCGAAAGACATACACATGGTGCTGGGTTATCATCACGGTGAATTGAGCACCTCACATGTCAGTGCTAATATTGAACTTCTGCTTCCAAGGATGTTGACTATCAACCCTCCTCCAATGACTATATAAAGAGATTAGTGACAGTGATGCCACACTTTATCGCTTGATCGAGAGAGATACTCGTAGAATGTGGATCCATTAGCAGGGCCAGTGAAATTATGCGGCAGGAGAAGGTCATATTATGCGGAAGGGTTGCGTAAATTATGCGGCGAGAAAAAAAAATTACGCAGCATAATGTGGCACATTTAATAATAGTAATACTTCGTTATTTCAGCATTTTTAGACTTGGTAGTACTCTCTGGCATTGGTTGCACCTCGTTAGTACCACTTTAAAATCTAAATATATGTTTAAAGAACGGAAAGGTGACCAGTCCAGCTTTGCCAAGGCCTTCCACCGCATGGCAACATGTGTCATCGCATTTTTAGTAACTTTTGAACCTGTTGAGCTGGTAGAAACTACATTTTTTGGGGTTAAAATCGATAGATTGTGCTGCGGTTTATGGATTATGTGGAACATTTGGCAAACCCATTTTTATGCGAAATTCGCCGCACAATCACATATTTCCAGTGGCCCTGTCTATAAATAGTGCTCTTGATGAAGGGATCCTACTTTATGCTCGGATATAACCTACATCACAAGAATACATAACATGGGGGCGTGTCTTACACGTCAACCAAGATTGCGATGAGCCCATGAGTTCTATTACAACGCAGAGCATTTCGTAATTTTAAAGCCATTCATTGGTGCATTTTTGGACCCTCAATGGTCCCATCTTCTTCTTGAACATGTTCTTTCTACACAGGGCTTTAAGTGGGAAAAAAACTGGGGGTGCTCTAAAAGGGGCGTGGCAAATTTCTTAAAGTGGTGTGGCTTATCCGGGTAGGGGAGTGGTCTAAATCAAGATAACTAGCATTGTGTGCTTAAGAAAATCATGAAGTCGCATCCAGCAAAGGATAATAAAATAGGCAAAAAAGTATATTTATTAAGTATAAGCCATAAAATACCAAACACTTTAAAAAAACATTTAAAAATGATTTACATAACTTAGAAATCTATTGCAGGATTTCCCAAAACCCTAGAAGATATTCACTGTGTCTATTTTGCTGGGGTTTCTCACAACGATTTTCTTCAGCAGACCTTCAACCTTTTGCCAGCCAACTCTTTACATACAGCTTTGCGTCAAATGTTTCAAATGGAGGACCATTGAGTTTTACCCATAAGCATGAAATTGACTGAGCCATTCTGCTCCTAGCAAGCGGAACGTTATTTTAAAACTAATGTGACTGAGATGTTTTTCAAAAATGCCCCAGCTTCACTTGTGGAGTCACAGAATCACCCAAAGTAGGGTTTTCCCGTATATCACAACTGTAAAACACCTTCTTATTACACTATAATGGATTACATGGGACAACTAATGTGTAACAAGAGATGGGTTCAGCAAAACATACTTAGGTCTCATCAGAGAGGTATAGCTTTGTTCCTATGACAATTGAGCGTGGTACCCACAACTCGGCGTTGCCGCTGCATTTAGGGAGGCAGCCGCAACAACCAACAAGTTGATGGGAATAATTCTAACATGAATTGCTGTCAAGTTTCGGACTTATGAATCCACTAAAAGCCAGTGCCATCCCTCAATCTCTGCACTAATGCACAGGATGTAAAGTGCCAACAGGTGCACAGGATGGAAAGTGCCAACAGGCCCAGAAATCAGGTGAGAAAGAGAATCCCCCTGTCTATAGAGAACCAGGGGATGGAGCAGAAGAGCAATGGCGAACTGGAGCCCAACTCCTTTGCACAGCTCTGTTTCAAGAGACAGCATCCCCTGTCTTGGTGTTACAAGGGGAGGAAAGCTGACTGGCTACAGGACTGATGGCATGTGCTGTACAGATAATACTGGTCATATAACAAGGAATAGATTCCTTATGAAACAAGCTGTACTGGTTTCAGCAGTGAGTGGTACAACAGTGACCCGGGGGCGTGCCAGGAATCTGACTGAAGGACCCGGCACACTGCTGCAAACACATCTGTAAGACCCACCAAACAAAGTAGGCAAGAAGCAGCACTACAAAGGGGAATGGCAGGAGAGGTGCTAACGGTGACCCAAGTTATAGAGAGGGCAACAATGAGCAACTGCGAGGGTTGCCATTCAGATGTGAACTGAATTATAAACTGGAAAGCGAGGGCAGCTATTGGGTTAAAGTCCAGAAGAAGTCTTGAATATGGATCTCCCCCAGTGGTGTAACAAAGGCCCCCCAGAGCCCTTACGATGGAGGGCTCCCCAAGCTCTTGAGTGTGGTCAGAGGGGGCTCCCTCCAGGAACTTTGCAGGAGGGCCCCCTCAAGTTTTGTTACACCACTGACATGTAAGTAGCAACAGGGCGACCTGTAAAGAGAAGGCAGGCCTGCCGGTAGCGCGTGTGATCATAATCTCCCCCCCTGTGCAAACTCCAGTTACCTGTTACCTTCGGATGTGAAAGGGGCTCTGCAGTCCGCGCTGATCTCCGGTGAAGCCGCTTTTGCCGGTGGGACCTGGCTCGGCGTCAGGTTCATGCAGCTCCTTTCCTCGATGACGGGCGGCAGGGAACCCCGGTTGCTAGGGGATGCCTTGCGCCCCTCTAGACGCAACATAGCTTCGCCTTATGAACCTCTGCTTTGCTGGGGGAAATCCTCGTTACTGTGACCAATCCGAACGAGGCTCGGAAATCATGATCCCGGGCCAGCGGTGATGAATACTGGCAGGGTGTTTATAAGGATCCTTCTCAGAGCGGCGAACCTGGCCTTGGGCATACAACACAGCTCGAGGGGCGTCGGTGGAGTCAATGCACACACAGTGCTCGGGGCCAAGCAAGCACTCCAAAGTTCCTCAGCGGTGCGTTAATCTGCACACACAGAGTGCAAGGGACTCGATTCTGGGGCAGATCACGTTTGAGGCAGAGTAGGCATCACGACCTTACGCCCCAGCTGTGTGCCGATGAGCACACCAAGACAGAGTTCACTTTGGGGCAGCTTCACGAAGGCACAGCGCAGAGACCTACACAGCAGCTGAAAGGGTGGGTGCTGGAGAACTTTTGTATCCCTGAGTTTCCATCTCTTAGGCCCTTGGAGAGAGGCAAGCTTCAGAGGGGCAAAGCACACGGCACAGCCCGTCTTCAAGTTAGGGGAAACAGCACATAGCAGATAATCCCTTCCTCAGTAATCACAGCAACTGTAGGTCAGCTCCCAGGCATTCAGCACAGATTCCTTCTTGATCACAAAGTTTCCTAATCTATTTTTACTGGGGCTCCAGTGCTACTTTTATACCCCCAAAGTCTTCATCTTGTGTGAGGGGTCCTGGACCCAATCTAAACCAGTTCTGGGTGCACTCTGCCAGTGCACCTCTTCTTCCTTTGTGAGTGTGGGCCAGGGTAATCAGACGCACCTCAGGAGGTGGAGCCAGCATTGTGGCAGGCAGGCACAGCCCTAGGTGCTACTCCTCCCACCACTCTGCATGCAGATGGGTCTATTCAGCTTTGTGCTGAATCAGCCAGCCTCCTGAAGCTGCCCCGAGCCCCTGTCACTCACAAATCAGACAGTCAATACACAACCAGGCAGAGGCACACAGAAAGGTTGAACAGGAAAATAGCCACTTTCTAAAAGTGCTATTTCCAAACTTAGAATTTAAAAACCATCTTCACTAAAGGATGTGTTATTAAATTCTGAGTTCAGGGGTACCAGTTTCCATATGTCTATCTTGCCGTTATGGGAAGATATGCGAGTAAACATGTCACACAACATTCCCCATGCTATCCTATGGGCAAGATAGCCTTTCAATAGTGAAAAACGAAATTGGCAGTATTTCACTATTGTGACATGTTACCCACGAATATATGATGAAATCCCGCAAACAAAAATCCCGCATACCATGACTCGGCATTTTTTACAACGCGGAGCCATTACTCCGCAATACTATCACTCCTCAAACTTTTACAACGCATCTAACTTTACCATGCATGCCTTTACAACGCAAAGGCATGTGTGGTGAAGTTATATGTGGGCTAAACTTAGTAAATGTACTTACCACATATATATATATATATATATACTGGGAGACGGTATGGTGATTTCATCACTGCCCTGCTGTGGGGAATCCCACCGCAGCTGTAATGTGGGTTCACTTGCTGTCAAGATTGGACAGTTTGAGTGGAGCAGGAGACGCCCTTTTTGATTGTAATTGACTGGCAGAGTTATCCCCCAATGATTGTTTTTTAAAGGAAATAGAAATGTTTGACGGCGCACATTGGTGTCAACTTGCACTACTGGTCCCAGAACACCTTGGGAGACAAGCGAAATAAAAGAGGGATTGCACCAGTGCAAGTGTTGTTTGCCGTTATTTCCAACTGCCTCAGAAGAAGGATTCTTAATCCGAAACGCGTCGGCTACAAATATGGGGAGAGTATCTACCAGCCTGATTGAGCAAAGGAGCAGTCCTGGGTGTGCCAGCCATTTAGGGGTAACCTTTTGCAACAAACATAGTGGCCCGCCCTTGGTCACGGCAGGCATCACCACGGGAGCAGCGGGGGTCGGTATACCTGTGGATGGACTGGGAGACGGTATGGTGATTTCATCGCTGCCCTGCTGTGGGGAATCCCACCGCCGCTGTAATGTGGGTTCACTTGCTGTCAAGATTGGACAGTTTGAGTGGAGCAGGAGACACCCTTTTTGATTGTAATTGACTGGCAGAGTTATCCCCCAATGATTGTTTTTTAAAGGAAATAGAAATGTTTGACGGCGCACATTGGTGTCAACTTGCACTACTGGTCCCAGAACACCTTGGGAGACAAGCGAAATAAAAGAGGGATTGCACCAGTGCAAGTGTTGTTTGCCGTTATTTCCAACTGCCTCAGAAGAAGGATTCTTAATCCGAAACGCGTCAGCTACGAATATGGGGAGAGTATCTACCAGCCTGATTGAGCAAAGGAGCAGTCCTGGGTGTGCCAGCCATTTAGGGGTAACCTTTTGCAACAAACATAGTGGCCCGCCCTTGGTCACGGCAGGCATCACCACGGGAGCAGCGGGGGTCCGTATACCTGTGTATGGACTGGGAGACGGTATGGTGATTTCATCGCTGCCCTGCTGTGGGGAATCCCACCGCCGCTGTAATGTGGGTTCACTTGCTGTCAAGATTGGACAGTTTGAGTGGAGCAGGAGACGCCCTTTTTGATTGTAATTGACTGGCAGAGTTATCCCCCAATGATTGTTTTTTAAAGGAAATAGAAATGTTTGACGGCGCACATTGGTGTCAACTTGCACTACTGGTCCCAGAACACATTGGGAGACAAGCGAAATAAAAGAGGGATTACACCAGTGCAAGTGTTGTTTGCCGTTATTTCCAACTGCCTCAGAAGAAGGATTCTTAATCCGAAACGCGTCGGCTACGAATATGGGGAGAGTATCTACCAGCCTGATTGAGCAAAGGAGCAGTCCTGGGTGTGCCAGCCATTTAGGGGTAACCTTTTGCAACAAACATAGTGGCCCGCCCTTGGTCACGGCAGGCATCACCACGGGAGCAGCGGGGGTCCGTATACCTGTGGATGGACTGGGAGACGGTATGGTGATTTCATCGCTGCCCTGCTGTGGGGAATCCCACCGCCGCTGTAATGTGGGTTCACTTGCTGTCAAGATTGGACAGTTTGAGTGGAGCAGGAAACACCCTTTTTGATTGTAATTGACTGGCAGAGTTATCCCCCAATGATTGTTTTTTAAAGGAAATAGAAATGTTTGACGGCGCACATTGGTGTCAACTTGCACTACTGGTCCCAGAACACCTTGGGAGACAAGCGAAATAAAAGAGGGATTACACCAGTGCAAGTGTTGTTTGCCGTTATTTCCAACTGCCTCAGAAGAAGGATTCTTAATCCGAAACGCGTCAGCTACGAATATGGGGAGAGTATCTACCAGCCTGATTGAGCAAAGGAGCAGTCCTGGGTGTGCCAGCCATTTAGGGGTAACCTTTTGCAACAAACATAGTGGCCCGCCCTTGGTCACGGCAGGCATCACCACGGGAGCAGCGGGGGTCCGTATACCTGTGGATGGACTGGGAGACGGTATGGTGATTTCATCGCTGCCCTGCTGTGGGGAATCCCACCGCCGCTGTAATGTGGGTTCACTTGCTGTCAAGATTGGACAGTTTGAGTGGAGCAGGAGACGCCCTTTTTGATTGTAATTGACTGGCAGAGTTATCCCCCAATGATTGTTTTTTAAAGGAAATAGAAATGTTTGACGGCGCACATTGGTGTCAACTTGCACTACTGGTCCCAGAACACCTTGGGAGACAAGCGAAATAAAAGAGGGATTACACCAGTGCAAGTGTTGTTTGCCGTTATTTCCAACTGCCTCAGAAGAAGGATTCTTAATCCGAAACGCGTCGGCTACGAATATGGGGAGAGTATCTACCAGCCTGATTGAGCAAAGGAGCAGTCCTGGGTGTGCCAGCCATTTAGGGGTAACCTTTTGCAACAGACATAGTGGCCCGCCCTTGGTCACGGCAGGCATCACCACGGGAGCAGCGGGGGTCCGTATACCTGTGGATGGACTGGGAGACGGTATGGTGATTTCATCGCTGCCCTGCTGTGGGGAATCCCACCGCCGCTGTAATGTGGGTTCACTTGCTGTCAAGATTGGACAGTTTGAGTGGAGCAGGAGACGCCCTTTTTGATTGTAATTGACTGGCAGAGTTATCCCCCAATGATTGTTTTTTAAAGGAAATAGAAATGTTTGACGGCGCACATTGGTGTCAACTTGCACTACTGGTCCCAGAACACCTTGGGAGACAAGCGAAATAAAAGAGGGATTACACCAGTGCAAGTGTTGTTTGCCGTTATTTCCAACTGCCTCAGAAGAAGGATTCTTAATCCGAAACGCGTCAGCTACGAATGTGGGGAGAGTATCTACCAGCCTGATTGAGCAAAGGAGCAGTCCTGGGTGTGCCAGCCATTTAGGGGTAACCTTTTGCAACAAACATAGTGGCCCGCCCTTGGTCACGGCAGGCATCACCACGGGAGCAGCGGGGGTCCGTATACCTGTGGATGGACTGGGAGACGGTATGGTGATTTCATCGCTGCCCTGCTGTGGGGAATCTCACCGCCGCTGTAATGTGGGTTCACTTGCTGTCAAGATTGGACAGTTTGAGTGGAGCAGGAGACGCCCTTTTTGATTGTAATTGACTGGCAGAGTTATCCCCCAATGATTGTTTTTTAAAGGAAATAGAAATGTTTGACGGCGCACATTGGTGTCAACTTGCACTACTGGTCCCAGAACACCTTGGGAGACAAGCGAAATAAAAGAGGGATTACACCAGTGCAAGTGTTGTTTGCCGTTATTTCCAACTGCCTCAGAAGAAGGATTCTTAATCCGAAACGCGTCGGCTACGAATATGGGGAGAGTATCTACCAGCCTGATTGAGCAAAGGAGCAGTCCTGGGTGTGCCAGCCATTTAGGGGTAACCTTTTGCAACAAACATAGTGGCCCACCCTTGGTCACGGCAGGCATCACCACGGGAGCAGCGGGGGTCCGTATACCAGTGGATGGACTGGGAGACGGTATGGTGATTTCATCGCTGCCCTGCTGTGGGGAATCCCACCGCCGCTGTAATGTGGGTTCACTTGCTGTCAAGATTGGACAGTTTGAGTGGAGCAGGAGACGCCCTTTTTGATTGTAATTGACTGGCAGAGTTATCCCCCAATGATTGTTTTTTAAAGGAAATAGAAATGTTTGACGGCGCACATTGGTGTCAACTTGCACTACTGGTCCCAGAACACCTTGGGAGACAAGTGAAATAAAAGAGGGATTACACCAGTGCAAGTGTTGTTTGCCGTTATTTCCAACTGCCTCAGAAGAAGGATTCTTAATCCGAAACGCGTCGGCTACGAATATGGGGAGAGTATCTACCAGCCTGATTGAGCAAAGGAGCAGTCCTGGGTGTGCCAGCCATTTAGGGGTAACCTTTTGCAACAAACATAATGGCCCGCCCTTGGTCACGGCAGGCATCACCACGGGAGCAGCGGGGGTCCGTATACCTGTGGATGGACTGGGAGACGGTATGGTGATTTCATCGCTGCCCTGCTGTGGGGAATCCCACCGCCGCTGTAATGTGGGTTCACTTGCTGTCAAGATTGGACAGTTTGAGTGGAGCAGGAGACGCCCTTTTTGATTGTAATTGACTGGCAGAGTTATCCCCCAATGATTGTTTTTTAAAGGAAATAGAAATGTTTGACGGCGCACATTGGTGTCAACTTGCACTACTGGTCCCAGAACACCTTGGGAGACAAGCGAAATAAAAGAGGGATTACACCAGTGCAAGTGTTGTTTGCCGTTATTTCCAACTGCCTCAGAAGAAGGATTCTTAATCCGAAACGCGTCGGCTACGAATATGGGGGGAGTATCTACCAGCCTGATTGAGCAAAGGAGCAGTCCTGGGTGTGCCAGCCATTTAGGGGTAACCTTTTGCAACATATATATATATATATATATATATATATATATATATATATATATATATATATATATATATATATATATATATATATATATATATATATAGATAGATATATATATATATATATATATATATATATATATATATATATATATATATAGATATATATATATATATATATATATATATATATATATATATATATAGATATATATATATATATATATATATTCACTGATAAAACCAATAGGTTATAGACCATATATAGTTAAGAATTAGCATTTACAAAACCTTGAAAATTCAATTAAAAAACCATAGGTTATAGACCATATATAGTTAGGGGTTAGCATTTACAAAACCTTATTTTACTCACACAAAACCATTGAAATTCGCATATATAGTTAGTTGCACTAACTATATATCGCGCACCCGCAATCCACTGCTGATGATGTCACATATTACATCATTCATGACATGGTCAGTGACATCACTGATGACAACTCAAATGACATCACTGACAACATCACAGATGACATCATTCATGTGTTAATACGATGAACCTCTAAAGACTCTGATATAACCTTAGATACACTCAGTGAAAACAGACACTCACAGATTGTCACTCATCCATGGAGTTACTCATACACCTAGACAGTCATGCAAAGAATCAATCACACCTCCATTTCCTCAACTATACAGTTATACACACCTTACTTATTGAAACATATTCTAACACATATTTACTCTCTTATACAATCACTGATACAAGTTTTCAATGATCCATGCAGCCACTCACACATTCACTGGCTCTTAAACACAGTAATTTATATATGTCAACTCTCACATGTACTGTGTTTTACATATGTACTTACTTTGACATGTAGCATTGAGATATCCATTCACTCACCAATACACTTATGCACACAGTCAACCACCCATACAGCTGTTTCCACATGCAGTTTTGAACCCATACATCTAGTGAATCAACTGTTCACACATCTATGCACAGAGTCACACACCTCCCAGCCACCCCCACACACACACTCACTCTCCCATACAAATACTTGGGCAACCAATCAATAACCCATATAGTTACTCATATAGCTACTGATCAACATATGCAGCAGTTTACAGAACAACAGATATAATGATGCACAAATTAAGACAGTTTAATCACTAACCCATGCACTCAGTGAGACACATTTAATCACTCTCTCATACAATCAGTCATGCACCTACTAAATCCTTCATCCAGACATTTATACATCCACTCATTCTTCAATATGTAAGACATATTTTAACTTACAGAAACATACAGTCACTGGATGTTGTCATGCACCTACTAAATCCTAGTAGGTGCAGTCATGCACCTACTAAATCCTTCATCCAGACATTTATACATCCACTCATTCTTCAATATGTAAGACATATTTTAACTTTACAGAAACATACAGTCACTGGATGTTGTCATCAGTGATGTCATTTGAGTTGTCATCAGTGATGTCATCAGTGATGTCACTGACCATGTCATGAATGATGTAATATGTGACATCATCAGCAGTAGATTGCAGGTGCGCGATATATAGTTAGTGCAACTAACTATATATGCGAATTTCAATGGTTTTGTGTGAGTAAAATAAGGTTTTGTAAAGGCTAATCCCTAACTATATATGGTCTATAACCTATGGTTTTTTAATTGAATTTTCAAGGTTTTGTAAATGCTAATTCCTAACTATATATGGTCTATAACCTATGGTTATTTCAGTGAATTTCAATGGTTTTTTAATAGCAAATATCAAAAGCTGTAAAATGTATTATTCTTTTAAATGAAAAATATATTTTATATGTTTTTAATAAAAAAAATTATGCATACCAAACCCTGATTTCTTAATAGTGCACTGTGGTGAAAATGATTTGGGCACTAGGACTGGGGTTGGTCTGGAAATGCTTTTAAAGAACACCTTTCATCAATTGATGACACTTTTTCCCCAAACTCCTTGGTATATTCCAATATATGCCAAAGACAGAAATGGAAGTGGTCCAACCAATTTTTTCCACAATTTGAGAAAGCACGGAAACATGTGAATAAATCTGTTTCTGCATACATGAGAGACTATGGAATGGGTTTAATATACAACAATAACTTGCGTTAGAACATTCAAGACATCTACAGAAGAGATGGTGTGCACTTCTCCGATGAAGGGAATAGAATATTCGTCCTTTATTTAAAACTGTGCATTGGAACCTACTTGTAGGTACCTAAATTAGCCACAGAACCCAATAGCTCTTTTCAGAGCTACCCTACCTCTGATCATTCAAAACGTTTATCTTTTTCTAACTTTTTTTTTTTTTTTACCAAAGTACGCTCCCCGGTTCGCTTACCGGTGCGCGTACCGGGCACTCCCCCTTGAAATTTTCCAATTTTTATTTTTTTATTTTTGCAAATATCAGCGTCCTAAGCCCCCCTCAGAAAACCTAGAGGGTCACAAAGTGTCTACCGTGCCCCCTTCTACCCATTCCGAACATTGTTTGTCCTCCATCTTGTGTCTCAATTCTACCGATACACAAAATGGAGGACTCCCGTAACGCTGCATGTTCGCGTACCGGGGAGCGCACCGGTAAGCGCTCGATAAAAAAAAGGTGGGAAAGTAATTTACAGAAAAACCACTACAGACACTTTCATCAAAAATAGAATAGGCCCTACTACATAGCAGTCCCTACCATTTACCCAAATTTGATGGAATTCCATTGAGAAAATTATGCTGTAAGCCTGACTAAATATCCTGAGGTAAATTACCTAACAAAAACACGTATGAAGTGTTAGAATTGACAACCAATTAAAATGCTACTTTCAATATCTTCTATTATTTCATGACATTTGATTGGTTATGTACCTGAATATATATAAAGAAAGAGAGAGAAACACAGCCATTTTGACTACTACTTCCTGAAGTACATATCAAGTGCATTTCAACTGAGAACTTAAACTTCTATTTGAAAGGTAAGATGTTATTTTAAAAACTGAAGTATGTTCTGCACTTTAAGTTAATTAGGAAAACATTTTCTGATTGTTATATACTATCCCTCTGTAATAGTTATAGAATAAGATAGACTTCTCTGTTTTAGTTATGGATGGAGTTAGGCTTGTCTTCTATAATTAAGAATTTACTTAGGCTTTATCACATACATTTTTTTTATATTTCTACTTCCAGTCTGATACCATACACTGCCCAAAGATAAAATCACTGTTTAAAAAACCAAACTACATGTCTGTACTTAAACCCAACAGTGCCCTATTTGTACTGATATATTTTTTTTAAATTCAATTTACAGCACAAAAATGGAAGGAGAGCAAAAAAATACCTTCGAAATTTTTCTGGAAAGCAATAAAGATACAGAAATTGAACCCAATGACTCTGAATTCTTTGATGAATCATGAGACTTTGAACTTCTGCAATGTTTACAATCAGTAGATTACCTGATTGAAAATGAGAACATTTCTGACAATCAATTATTAGAAGTTCTGTTAAATTTTGAAAACGAATCAGAGAAATAAATTAATATTTAATAATTCAAAAATTGTTTGAGGCATTATTCATTTTTATATGTATTTTTTAAACTAGTACCAAATTGATTATAATGTAAAATCAGACTTTAAATATACTGTGCAACTTTTTTGTGTTACAAAGTAAGTTTGCTCATAGTTACTTCCTTTCTCCCACTATATTATCTCCAATGTGTATTTAACATCTCTTTATCATCTCCTGCCTCCATGGTGTTTCTGCTTTCCTGACAGACTACGCTATGAATTCCATAAACCACAATAACTTCTGAAACAACATGCAAGATATCTACAAAGGAAATGGTGTATTTTTTTCTTTAGACTCTGCATTGGTACCTACATGTTGGTACTTAAATTAAAAAAAATTTAAAAAAATACAACAAAAAGAACAATCAATATACATACATTATTTGAACATTCTTTCATCCTATTTTCCCTATATTACGCTTCCCGGACCGCTTCCCGGTGCGCGTACCGAGCGCTCCCCCCGCAAAAAAAACGATAATAACATTTTATTTTTTTTCCCCGCGGGGCCCTTTTAAAGCCCCCTCATCAAACCTAGGGGGTCAGGGAGGATGTACTCTGCCCCCCTATGCTCATTTCCCCCTTTGTTTTTGCCACATCTTGTGTCTCGATCCTACCGAGACACAAGATGGCGGCTGCTCCGGTCTGGTTAGAAAGTTCACAGTCACCGGGGAGCCAATCCGCTTCTCCTAGCGAAGTTCCGTTACGCGTCAGGTACGCGAACCAGGGCGCAAACCGGGACGCTGTCACAGATATATCTGTTTTTTAAAACGTTAATTCCTCAAAATCCACTGGAGCACATATTTTAAGTCATAGCAAAGGCACGTCGGGCAAACCATACCTACAATTTTGCCAAGTTTCGTGTACATCCATTCAGCCGTTCGAGCTAAAAATGATTCCAACCACCCTATGGAAAAATGAATGGGAAAAACGCGTTTTGGGACCCCCCTTTTTTCTCGCCCCCCCCCTTGATGAAACCCCCCCAAATTTTCAGGGGATGCTCAGAAACAGAATGTGCCATTTTCCTGAAAATTTCAGCCAATTCCGTCCACAAACGCCAAAGGTATTCGACATAACCCTAACTTACCCCTGTACCCCTAAACCCAAACCTAGCCCTGAACCCTAAAAATGCCACTGTACCCCAAAACCCAAACCTAGCCCTGAACCCTAAAAATACCCCTGTACCCCAAAACCCAAACCTACCCATAAACCCTAAATTACACCTGTACCCCAAAACTCAAACCTATCCCTAAACCCTAAAATAACCCTTTACCCAAAAACCCAAACCTACCCCTGAACCCTAGAAATACCCCTGTACCCCAAAACCCAAACCTACCCATAAACCCTAAATTACCCCTGTACCCCAAATCCCAAACCTAGCCCTGAACACTAAAAATGCCGCTGTACCTCAAAACCCAAACCTAGCCCTGAGCCCTAAAATACCCCTGTACCCCAAAACCCAAACCTACCCATAAACCGTAAATTACCCCTGTACCCTAAAACCCAAAACCTAGCCCTGAACCCTAAAATACCCCTGTACCCCAAAACCCAAACCTATCCCTAAACCCTAAAAAAAATACCCATGAATCCCATAACCCAAAACCCACCCTGAACCCTAATAAAACTCCCTACACCCCAAAACTTAAATGTACCCCCTTAACCCTAAAAATACCCAAGCACCCCCAAAACCAACCCAATAATCTAAAAATAACATACACTAAAAATACACTGTGCAACCCTTAAAACCCTTAAAATACCCCTGAACCCCTAAAACATATACCCCAACACCCCCAAACTAAAACCATATACTTACCTTAAACTTAAATATTAAAAACATATACTTTTACCATTCATGCTTTTATAACGAATTTCGTAGTAAAAGCATGCGTGGTAAAAGCATATAAAATGTAATGGTATGCGTTTTAAAAGTATTTTTAAATATTTTTTCAGGGCATTCCTGCTGCACGATCGTGCATGGGGTAGCGATCGTGCAGCAGGAATGCCCCCCTAGGCACCAGGTAATTATTTTTTACAAATGGTAGCGACCCCTTGAGCAAGGGTCACTTCCAAAGGGTCAATTTTCTCTCTGCTGCTTTCTGGCTGCCCTGGGGACAGATCAGCAATTTTTGCAGCCTTTCTCAGGCCAATTTCCCTATTACCTGCACCCGGTAAAATGCTTTTCCCTAGTTGCTGACAGAGCTAGGGCCCAAAATTCACAGCTAGGCACATTGTGAAAAAAGGGTCAGTTTTCACTGGAAACATGTGATGTGCCCACGTTGTCTTTTGGACTGTTTCCTGTTGCGGGTACTGGACCTACCCACACAAGTGAGGTACCATTTTTATTAGGAGACTTTGGGGAATGCTGGGTGGGTGGAAGTTTGTGGCTCCCCACAGATTCCAGAACTTTCCATCACAGAAATATGAGAAAAATTAGGATTCTGGGTAACAGACCTGGTGAGAGCCACACAAGTCACACCATCCTGGATTCTCCTTGATGTCTAGTTTTCCAAAATGTAGAGTTTGCTGGGTCTCCATAGTTGCCTGCAGAGCTCGGCTCTAAAATCCACAGCTTGGCACATTGCAAAAAAAGCATATGTTTTCACTGGAAAAATGTGATGTGTCCACGTAACATTTTGGGCTGTTTTCTGTCACGGGTACTAGGCCAACCCACACAAATGAGGAACCAGTTTTATTTGGGAGACTTTGGGAAATGCTGGGTGGGTGGAAGTTTGTGGCTCCCAGCAGATTACAGAACTTTCTATCACAGAAATGTGAGAACATTTGTTTAAAAAAAAAATAAAGTTTGAGGCTTGCAAGGGATTCTGGGTAACAGAACCTGGTGAAAGCCACAAAGGTCACTCCTTCCTTGATTCCCCTGGATTTCTAGTTAAAAAAAATATATAGGTTTTCTGGGTTATCTTAGGTGCCGGCAGAGCTAGGGTCCAAAATTATTATTATTTTTTTTTAAATTTTTAAAACCTTGATTTCAAAAGAGCACACAGCTATTCAGCCTAACATCCCGGAGGCAAGGCAGCATGGTAATCGAAACATAATATTGCAAAATAGGTACATCAGGAAAATGTAGGTTGTTTTTAATATTTTATAACGATGAGAAGAAGAAGAAGGAAAGAGACGCCAACCGGCGCCAAAAAGTGGCAATGGGATAGAGAATGCAGCAAGGAGTTGGTAGCAGGGAGGGGAGAGAGGGCTACGACTCAGTGATACAGAAGAGTGAAGGATAATAGGAGGGGAGAGGAAAGAGAGGATCAGTCAGGTATCGTGCACAGTTGGTGTCATAGGCTACGGTGACAAACGTTCATCCAAAGAAGCAGGCTCGGGTGGCAGGCATACATCCCCCCGGTAAGAGTTCCAGGCACCCCACACTTTATTCCATTTACGGGGTCTACCCCTGGCAACATATACCGTCTTCTCCCGGAACATACACCAATCCATGTTGGCTTTCCATTGTACCACAAGGGGAGCTGTATTGGCACCCCACTTCTGAGCAATGTCCCGCTTGGCTACCATATTGCCCAAGGTCACCCACTGGGTCTGGGCCGTGTTGTGATCAGACGGTTCCCAGATGTTGAGGAGACACCTATGAGCCTCCGCCGTGGCCGCAACACCAGTCACTTCACTCATAACACTGTGTATTCTTCTCCAGTAGGAAGCTATGACGGGGCATTCCCATAGGATGTGCAGGAAGGTGGCGAGGGCACCACAGCCTCGACGACAAAGACCGTCGGGCGAGTAACCCATGTGTACAAGGCGGGGGCCAGTAACGTATACCCTGTGCAAGATCTTAAATTGGACCAATCGAAGACGAGAAGAAATGGCCACCTCCTTAGGGGAGGACACTGCGCTCTGCCAATCCTCCTCGTCGATCTCCAGGCCATCTCTCACCCACTGGTCACGCACTCCGAAGAGGAGGTCGGTGCGGACATTGATTAGTTTTTTGTAAGACAGTGAAATAGCGCTGTCAGGTATGTGGCCGTCCAGCACTCTGTCCTCCAACGGAGAGCTCTCCGGAATAGCCCCCTCCGGAGGCATGGCAGAAAGCAACGCGTGCCGCAGCTGGGCATAGCGGAAGAACTCCAAGCCACCCAACTGATATTCAGCCTGCAACTGAGGGAAGGTCTTGATAGTCCCTTTAGAGATCATGTCGTCCACCCTAGAGATGCCAATGAGGTCCCATTTGTCGAAGCCCTTGGTGTGCCATAACCTGCCCAAAATGTCGGATTCGTATAGAGGGGTGAATCTTGTCAGTCTGCCCTGCCATCCCTGCGCCTTGGTAATCGCCCGCCAAATGGAGACTGCCGTCTTCGTTGGACCCGACATCCGCCGGTCCAGGGATCTAGAGTACAGGGCCCGGTAGTAGTTACTACCACCCAAGAGCCACCTATCCATGGCGTAGCCGGGGCTATTCACCGGGCCATAAAACCCGTGATTGAGAGCTGCGAGCTGGGAGGCCCAGTAGTACCTACGTACATGCGGCAGAGCTATGCCCCCGTCGTACCACGGGAGCGTAAGCTTCGTGACCGCGACACGGGGGCGACCATCCCAGAGCAAGGCTCGCTGGAGACCCTCGATCTCCCTGAAGTAACGGGCCGGAACTGGGTCTTGGGTGTTCTGTAAGGCATATAGAAACCTGGGCAAGGACATCATCTTGAACAGGGCCGCTCGGCCGAGCAGGGAGAGTGGGAGCTTACGCCAGCCCTCCACATCACGTCGAAGACGCTGGAGTGGGGGGAGCAAGTTCTGGTCATACCGTACCTTCGAGCTCCCAGAGATGTAAATCCCCAGGTACTTGAAACCCTGTGTGGCCACCTGAATATTGCAGCCTCTGGGGAGGCGCGGTGTGTCCCCTTTCAGGACATAAAGGGAGGACTTGGCCCAGTTGATAATCAGGCCAGAGTATCTCCCAAATTGTCTAAGTACGTCACAGGCCACTATAAGGGACTTGAAAGGGGAAGTCAGGTAGAGGAGGATATCATCAGCGTACAGGGAAATACGGTCCTCAAAGCCAGGTGCCCAGGTGATTCCATGAAGGTCGGGGTGCTCGCGCAGCATGGCCGCAAGAGGCTCGAGAGCCAGAGCAAAAAGGAGAGGCGACAGAGGGCAGCCCTGTCTGGTGCCCCTGTGTAAGGCAAAGGACGTCGACAGACGGCCGTTCACTGATACGTTAGCCAATGGGCTAGCGTAAAGGAGTTTCACCCAACTCATAAAAACCGGACCAAACCCGAGCTTAGCTAACACTGCCCAAAGGTAGTTCCACTCAAGGGAATCGAAGGCCATAGTGGCATCAAGAGAAGCTAGAACTGCTGGTTCCACTAGGGTATGCGCCCTGGCCAGGGCACCGTGGAGTCTACGTAAATTGAGGGCAGTGTTGCGGTGTGGAATAAAGCCCGACTGGTCCGGGTGCACTAAGTCGCCAATGACCCCAATCAGTCGATTGGCAAGCAGTTTGGCGAGTACCTTAGGCTCGGCGTTCAGGAGGGAAATGGGCCGGTATGACCGACACACGTCCCTCGGTTTCCCTTCCTTATGGATGACCACAATGGTGGCCAGCCTCTGGTCAAGGGGAAGAATACCGGCGTCCCGCGCTTCCAGGAACATAGTACGCAGATACGGGGAGACTACGTCAGGTCGTATCTTGTATAGCTCGACCGGGATGCCGTTGGGACCGGGTGCCTTACCAGACCGCAACGAGCGGATCGCGAGAGCGATCTCATCAGCAGATATATCTCTGTCCAGATCGTCGCGGTCCGCCTCGGATAGGCAGGGAAGACCTACCGTCGAGAGAAGCTCTGTCGAGTCAGCCTCGGAGTAGTCTGATGTGGTGGTGTAGACACCCCGGAAATAGTCGGCGAAGGACTCGGCAATGGCACTGGGGTCAGTGACAGCAGTTCCGTCTCCCCCCAAAATCTCAGGTACCACGCGGCTAGCCATCTCCTTCCTGTCCAACCAGGCCAACAGCTTGCCAGCCTTGTCACCAACATCATAGATACAGCCTTGTTGTTCCCTAGCCAAGGTCTGGGCGGCATTCGTGGCAAGATCTCGATATTCCAATTGTTTTAGGGAAAGAGCATGGAGGAGGGCTGGGGCAGGTTCGGGTCCCAACTGGGAGTCAAGGTTCAAAATCTCGTCCTCGATGCGGAGTAGGTCAGCATCCCTGAACCTACGGGTCTCCGCTATCAAAGTGAAAGCCTCGCCCCTTAAAACGGTCTTAAATGCCTCCCACAGGGTCGTGGCAGACCCAACCGAACCCTCATTTTCAGAGAAATAGAGGTCGATAGCCTTGGCTAGAAGAGCGCGAGTCTTAGGATTGCGAAAATACCAGGGATTGACCGTCGCCGGTCGATCCGACAGGACGATATCAAAGTCAAAGGAGACCCATAGCGGCGAGTGGTCGGAAACTCCCTGCGCCAGAAAGCGGGCTTCAGACACGGCCGACGCGTGCGCTGCTAAGGTGAGAACGTAGTCTATGCGGGAGAGACTGCCATGTGCACCGGACAGGAAGGAGAACTGGCGAAGCGTGGGGTGCAGGAGACGCCAGCTGTCCACCAGGTCCATGGATTCTAGGAACGAGGGCAACCACAGTTGGGAGTTACGGAGATCTCTAGACGGGTGTCGGTCCAGGGAGCCAGAGCAGACTGAGTTGAAGTCACCCCCCACAATCAACAGGCCATCAGGCAGAGCTAAAATGGCACCACCAAGGTCCCGAAAATTACTGGTCTGTAGGCCAGGCGGGACATAAACTGAAAGGAGAATGAGGGCACGCCCCTCCCATCGCCCAGCCACCGCGGCGTAGCGTCCTCTATCATCTATCATGGTGACGTCAATCTCAAACGGAAGGGACGTACGGACAAGGACGCCCGCCCCCCGAGAGCCTGAAGAGAACCCCGAGTGGGCCACCATCTTGTATCCCTTGCGATTGAGCGCTTTGCATGAGTTTCCAAACAAGTGCGTTTCCTGTAAAAGAACCACATCAGGCATGTGACGCTTAAGCAGTTGAAGCACAATACCCCTCTTGATTCGGTCACCCAGCCCATTAACATTCCAACTGACTACTTTTAATTTCCTACCCCCCATCATCGTGCCGCCCTCCCCATCCAGCCCCAAGAAACCTCAGCGGACATAAGAATGCAACAATATACATGACCCATTGCCTAAGAGAAGAAAGTAAGAAAGAACAAACAAACAAATGAACTTGTCCAAAAACACCCCCCACCCTGCACCCCTGCATCAGACTAAAAAGCCCCCCCAACCAGCAGTGTGCCTGTCGCCCCATTAACTAATCTACGAAAAGCCCCAAAAGGAGTGAGGAATCCCCGCGGACACCTCCCGCCACCCTCCATGAAGCAACAGGAGATCCGACAACTCAACTCAGGAAAATGACGATAGTCACATATTGCAGGACCACCAACCGCCAAAGTTCTCGTCGCAGAGCCAAGTCTCACAAATCAGATCCACCGGCAGCGCCCCCTTCGCTGTCCTCCCGGCCATCACTGCGCTGTGGTAGAGTGTCCAGCCATTCGCTAACGTTGTCCGGAAAGTCAAAGAACAGGGCACGGCCATCATGTTCAATCCGAAGCTTGGCAGGAACATCATCGAGTACTTTAGGCCCATGTCCCTCAATCGCCGTTTCACACCCGCATAGCTCTGGCGCTGCCTCTGGACCGCCCTGGTAAAGTCAGGATAGAAATGCACCTCAGAGTTCTGGAACTGTAGCGGGCCTCGCCTTCTAGACGCTTGTAAGATAGCGTCGCGATCTCTGAAGTTGAGGAACCTGGCAATGATGGGTCTAGGCGCCACGCCCGACTTCGGCGGGCCGCCCGGTACCCGGTGTGCGCGCTCCACCGAGAAGAATTTGCTCAACCCGGGGGGAGCAAGATGATTCTGTATCAGGTCCTCAACGAAAAGGTCCGCCGCCGCCTCTTCTGACCCTTCCGGAATGCCAATGATGCGAACATTCTGCCGCCTGGCACTACCTTCAAAATCGTCCAGCCTCCTGGAGAATTGGTCGGAAGTGAGTCGCAAAGTCCGGACCTCAGTTTGCAGGTCCGAGACGTCGGTGGTGAGGCTCGAAGTTTTTAAGTCCAACGACTTCACCCGGTCGTTAGTTTTACCCAGGTCGGCTCTGATAAGGGTGAGATCCACTGCCAAAGTGTCCACCTTGTGGGTTAAGACCTCATGTTGTTTCTGTAATTCGGCCCGTATGCCCGAGATGGCCCCCATAATATCACTGAGGGTGGGCTCGGACCCGTCGGGCGAGCCCGAAGACGAGAGGTCTTTAGTGGAGGCCCCCGCTGCAGGTGAAGTGCGTAGCTGAGCATATCTATCAATTCTGTTCTGCTGCACTTGAGATTTGCCACGAACGCCTTTGTTCGACGTCTTATCGGGTTCGCCCTTGCCCGCCATGTTGGGTCCGATGAGGGTGAGGGGGCACACCACCCGAGTCCAGTCCAAAGATATCCCCAGCAGAGCTTTTAGGCCAGATATTCAGTTCAGGCCGGTGGTAGTAGACACTGCAGTCACAAGCACTCCGTCATTAGGGATCAGCACCAAGAACTACGCTTTCCAGTCTTGCGGAGTGGCGGAGACCGAGGAGACAATGGCGCTTCCTTGGCACGGAGTCTCGCTCGACGTAGCTCAGCGTAGGGACCACCGATTCGAAAGCGGGAGGCAGGTCCCGCGTCAGCGACCCGTCAGCAAGCAGAATCCACCAACGTGGAACAGGATTTCGAGCAGGATTATTGCGGAGGGTCGGAGGGTCCACGGAGCTCCGAGCTTACGCGGCCATCTTGTCTGCCCGCGAAGCTCCTCCTCCTCTAGGGTCCAAAATTCACATCTAGGCAAATTGCAAAAAAAAGGGTCAGTTTTCTGTAGAAAAATGTGATGTGTCCACGTTGCATTTTGGGTTCTTTCCTGGTGTGGGTGCTAGGCCTACCAACACAAGTGAGCTCCCACTTTTAGTGAGAGTCTTTAGGGAATGCTGGGTGGGTGGAAGTTTGTGGTCCTCATAGATTCCAAAACTTTCCATCACAGAAATTTGAGGAAAATGTGGCTTTTTTTCAAAGTTTGAGGTTTGCAAGGGATTCTGGGTAATAGAACCTGGTGAGAGCCACACAGGTCAACCCATGCTGGATTCTCCTGGGTGTCTAGGTTTCAAAAATGTATAGGTTTGCTTTCTTTCTTTAGGTGCAAGCAGAACTAGGGTCTGAAATCCACAGCTATGCAAATTGCTAAAAAAGGGCCAGTTTTTACTGGAAAAATGTGATGTGTCCACATTGCGTTTTAGGCTGTTTCCTGTCACCGTCAAAAGGCCTACCCTCACAAGTGAGGTACCAATTTTATAGGGAGACTTTGGAGAATGCTTGGTGAGTGGAAGTTTGTGGACCCCGCAGATTCTAGTACTTTCCATCACAGAAATATGAGGCAAAGGTGTTGTTTTTTTACAAAGTTTGAGGTTTGCAAGGGATTTTGTGTACAGAACGTGGTGAGAGCCACACAAGTCACCCATCCTGCATTCCACTGGGTGTCTAGTTTTAAAAAAATTACAGGTTTTCTAGGTTTTCCGAGGTGTCGGCTGAGCTATGGTCCCAAATCCACAGCTGGGCACATTGCAAACAAGGGTCCGTTTTTATTGGGAGACTTAGGGCAACACAGAATAGTAGATCAAGTGTTATTACCAATTAACTTTCTTTGCATTTCTGCCTTCCAAATGTCCGACAATGAATGAAAAAGAAGTAATTTAGAAAAATGTCCTCTAATTCACATGCTTTGTTGTTCTGAAATTCTGGACCCTGCTGTAATATGGTACAGAGGCCCAACCCTCGTGTCACAAAATATCATCGTACCATGACGAATTTGGTGTCGGCAGACTGGTAATGAGTAGGACATTATCCCTATGCATTTGCGTCGTGATTGAGTGATGCTAACATCCTTAAATCGTGGTTTCCGTTCCGAACCCTCGGACTCCATTTTGTGAACGGCATCCATCTTATGGCTTGCCCTCATATAGTCAATCGATTGAGGCCGAGCTTGATCTAAAAGGACACGTCCACCTTAGCTGACTTCCCCATGACCTGGCCGAGCTGACTCCACTGCCTCCAGCCAAACCTGTTCGGGCAGCTCCTCGCCCAGTGGCCGAGTAAGATAGCATCAAGGCACAACATGCCATCAACCATTCACTACATACAGACCCTGTTTTCTACACACATACATCTGTCCATGTTTCTTGTTTATGGCCAGTTTTACGATGAGGAGGTGCCCGATTTTATTGGGGTTTCATCGATATCTGATAGTAGTTCTGGGCCGGGCTGGGCCATCTATCACCAACTGGACATCTAAAGTATGGGTTGGCCGACATGACTTTGCTTTTTGCTTTATTGTGGAAATATGTATATGACCGTATTGTAAACTGAAGAATTCTTGCCTGCAGCTGTTATTTTTGTATAAAAGGAGAAGGCTGGTTCTGTAAAAACGAACAGTCTCCTGAGAACTTACATCCCGTGCTGTTGTACTTCTAGGACACTCGTTACTTGGTTGCAGCCAATAAAACTCGATCTCTGACTTCACCTAGAAGACTCTGTGTTTCTGTGGTCCGGAACAGGGAGAACTCAGAGGTCTTCGGGTGTTATCCCCTGGCACCACCGGGTTCCTAAAAACCCGGCACCTCAGTTGGCGCCCAACTCGGGGCGGTATCAAGCGGTATCGGTCCAAGCCAGATGTTCGTGAGGAGCTTCGTGTGAAAATTCCAGAGGACGGCCAGCCACTTCAGCGACCCCTGTATGTCGACGTGGTTCCGAAGGTCTTTGCTGCGAGGTTCCCCGCGTCCCGACAGCTACGAAGGACTGCTGCCCTGACTATCGCCCTGTTTTGGACCCAGTGATCCTTGGTAGAGCGAAACGATAGACGAGTCTTCTAGTGACGTCATCGATCTTCAATACTTCAGTTAAGTATAAGTGGAACGTCTCCCAGTCCTTAGTTTGGTTCTTAGTTTTTGGTATCTTTGAGATACACCTTGTTTGGAACTTGCAAGCGCCAAAACCGAGGGATTCGTGTATTCACGAAAATATCGTACTCGATAATCCCTTGAAGTTTGAAGCTAGACTAGTGAGCAAAGATGCCTGGTCTTAGCAGACTTGGAAACTTGTTTTGTCTTGGTTGTAGTAAGGACTCCCGATTAGAGGATTCGTGTCCGGTTCCTCCGATTGGAACTCCAACATATGAGCTCTATATTAAGCACGGAGTAGGCCCTATCACATATAATGAGGTATGGATAAAGTACACCAGAAAAGATGGTGTTTTAAAATGGACCTTTGACGCAGAAATTTTAGATAACCTCGAGGTCAAACTCTTCAAGAAGAAAGCCCGGCCGGCGATGTTTGACTCTTTCCGCTTGTGGCGCAAAGAAGCCAAACAGAAAGAAATAAAACTAGCTAAGAAAATAAAAGAGGTATGTCAATGGTGCAAGCTGCCATTGCATACAGGGATAATGAGGAAGAGCAGGAGAGTGAACAAAAGCTCAGAAGCAAGAAGTTAGCAGTAGATAAATGCTACCCAATGTTGCCGCATGAAGGACAAGGTTCGAAGGGAACATCCGAGAAAGATCCATTAATGTCCCATTTATTGAATTCACCACCCCCATATTCATCGAGTATTACTGGACCCCCGAAGCGTTTTGTTATACCTTGCCCTGGCGCACGGAATGCAGCTCTTGCACAAGCACCAGCTCCTCTTCAGCTGGTTCCTACTTCTCCGGCGCAGCCTTCTCAAGGGCCGCCGCCTTTGCTACATACTACCTCTACTGTTCCTACGACTTTACCTACGGCTCCAACTGTTCTTTATGATACTACTTCTGCCACTGCCTCGACTCCCTCTGTTATTGCCTCGACTTCCTCTTTTCATCAGCCTGTCTTTTCCGGCACATCTGCCTCTCCGCAAGCTTCTCCTTCTGTTCGACAGAGAGTGGCAAGTACTGTCACTGGTCTGTTCTCACCTTTCTTTGGGTCGCCTAAAACGACCCCTAAAACAGGACGTAGACAGTTGCGTAATCAACTGCCTGATTATGAGGAAAGAGAAGTGCTGAATGAGTTAGCACGCAAATGGGTTACTGATACTGTTAGATACGATGTTCAGTCTGTTATGGAAGTTTTCCGACAGTGGGATGCACCCACTCAGAGATACGTATTTGAAGAGATGTGTGTATATCTTTGCGAAGATTTGGAGACAAATGATCCCAAACGAAAAATGAAGGAATTATTCCGTATGCGTTTCAAGTTCTATGAAGGCATGATTGTAGGTGCCGATGTTGAATGAGCAATAGAGTTGTTGTTATCTTATAGGAGTAAGGGAAACGTCTCTAGATCACTGTATGAGGACGACATGTCAGGCAGGATAAAGCCGCGACAGTACCCCATGAGAGAGGTTCCTCCAGTTTGGAGGGAAGGTGACGCAAATGCAAATCCACCAATTCTGCCGCATTTCCAGCGTGTATGGGTACATGTCCCCTGGAAAAGATCTGAAGTTTTAGCACTCAAGCAGACATTGCCTGATCCTCGCAAAAATCCTGCAGGATATTATAAGGAGTTATCGCAGACTGCAAGCTCATGTATAATGAATTTAGCGGATGTAGACATGTTGTTTGGGAACGTTGTTCCTCAGCCCTTGTGGAGCAAGATTCGTCATACAGACCATGACCAAGAATTAGGTGACACATGGGCTAATATTACTGCTGCAGATGCTAGACAAGTTGGTGGTTCCAAACCCGAGCCTTTAGTAGCTGAACTTCCTGGTAGAATTGTCACGTACATGAAGACGTTAATGCCTGAATTGCGTGTAAATTGGGACAAGTTGTCTGCGTGCAAGCAGAAGAAAGATGAGAATGTGTCTGACTTTTTCACAAGGTTTGAAGAGACTTTCGTCAACCACAGTGGTCAGGATATGGCTACCGAGGGTGGCCAAAGATTGTTTGTAGACAAATTTGTACATAATTTGCTTCCTGAACTATGTAATAAATTCAAAGATTCAGAGAGTGCTTTGGCTGTTTCCACGTCAGCGCAGATTTTAGCCACAGCCCAGTACTACGAGAATAGGCACAAAGATGAGCTAGATAAGGCAGAAAAAAAGACTAAAGATTTAAAAACTAAAGTTCTTCTCCAGCAAGCCTATCCGCCTCGCACTCCTAGTCAGCCCAATTATCAGCAACCACAGCAGTATTAGAGAAACTCGCAAGGAAACGAGTTTTCTCATCAGCGTTTACCGTATGGTCCGAATCAGTGTGCGTATTGCAAGGAAGAGGGTCATTTCAAGAATAATTGTCCAGCTTTATTGCGACGTTTAAATGGTGTTTCTGGTGCAAGAGGTAGAGGTGTTCAACAGGCTCCTAGGGGTAGGGGCCGTGGAAATTTCCCCCAGAATGCCACTTCTTTTCCGCCTCAGAATTCTATGAATAGCTTTGATCAACAGAATAATGCGTCGTCTAGGTCAGCTCAGTACTATGCTGATGACTATTACGCAGAAAACGAGAATGAGGGTAATAATTGCTAGGACAGCCATGGACAAAGAGAGGGAGTTGTTTCAGTTCCAGTAGATCAGAATGGACCTTATGTTGAGGTGATTACATCAGGAGTGTCAGAACCTTTTCTGCTGGATACTGGTGCTACAAAAAGTTCGATCATGCACTCAAAACTTCCTGGCGCACCTTTGTCTGGCGAAATGAATGTTTCAGTAGGTTTTTCTGGCGCCCCGGTTAGAAACCCGATCTCTAGTCCTATGCCCCTTTCTGTTGGCCCATGTGAATTAGAAGCACCCCTCATTCTTACAACAGGTTGTGGTGAAAATGTGTTAGGTTTGGATTTGCTAAAGAGATTATATGCAACTTTGTACTGTTCTCCTTCAGGAGTACAACTTACCCTTGGTAAGAAAGTGATTTCCCCAATGTATTTGTCAAAGGAAAATATTCCAACTGAATTGTCATCTCTTCCAGATATACTTTGGGCTACTGGTTCTAATGATGTGGGTCTTTTGGAGATAGCACCATATGTCATAACATTGAGAGCTAACGTTAGGTTGCCACGTATTCCCCAATACAAGATCTCTAGCGAATGTGAAAAAGCTTTGTTAGCGATCGTTTACGATCTGATTGTGAAAGATGTCATTGAAGAGACAACAGGCAACATTTGTAACAGTCCTGTTTTGCCAGTCTTAAAGTGTACTGATCCGTCTCAGCCACCTGTGTACAGATTTGTAATTGATCTCAGAGAAGTGAACAAAATTGTTGTGCCACAGTTTCCAGTTGTACCTGACATTACTGCCCTATTGACTATGGTTCCAGCTTCAGTCACTTGGTTCTCGGTGATTGACCTGAAGAACGCTTTTTTACAGCATCCCGATTGCTGAGGAGAGCAGAGATATTTTTGGCTTCAATTTAGGAGGACGAAGCTTCCGCTTCAAACGCGCTCCTCAGGGCTATTGTGAAAGTCCATCGATATTTAGTCAGGCTCTGAAAACACAACTTAACACGATTGTTCTACCTGATGGTGCGACTCTGATTCAGTATGTAGACGATCTGCTGATCGCTGCAGATACTGAAGAGATTTGCAAACAAGCCACATTGTCGTTGTTGCGTCATTTATGTGATATGAAGCACAAAGTCTCTCTTTCGAAACTGCAATTTTGTCGACAAGAAGTGACCTACTTAGGTCACATCTTATCGAAGGAGGGAAGGAGACTGACCCCAGAAAGAATACAGGCAATTGCAAGATTGAGTGTCCCAAGGACACAAAGAGAAGTGCGTGCTCTCTTGGGCATTACATCGTACTGTAGACAATGGATACCGAATTTTTCACTATTGGCTAAACCTTTGCTGGCACTAATCTGTAAAGACACACCCGATCCTATGCCTTGGTCTGAAGATTGTCAGACAAGTTTCCACGAGTTGCGTGATGCATTGTGTTCGGCTCCTGTGTTGGGCAACCCCGACTACAGTAAGCCTTTTACACTATATGTCCATGAGAAGGAAGGTTGCGCATTATCAGTCCTGACACAATACTTTGGGGACAATCAGCGCCCATGCGCGTATTTTTCAGCGACTCTAGACCCTGTAGCTAAGGCATTACCAAGTTGCTTGAGGGCCACTGCTGCAGCAGCTGTCTGTATTCGACAGTCTGCTGGGTTAGTGATGAATAACACACTGGTCGTTATGGTCCCACATGCAGTGGACATTTTACTAAACAGAACGAAGACACAGCACTTAACTAGTGCTCGACTGTCAAGTTATGAGCTGACACTATTAGCAAGTCACATACACATAAAGAGGTGTGATACACTCAACCCTGCTACGTTATTGCCTAGTCTGGCAGAGACAGATGAGGTTGAAAAACATGATTGCTGCTTTAGGACAGAAGAAGAGACAAAAGGGAGAGTAGACTTGCAGGACACCCCCCTTCCTGAATGTAATGATACTTTATGGGTTGATGGTTCATGCTTCAAGTTGCCAAATGGTGATACGACTGCAGCATACGCTGTAACAACATTGCACACGATTGCAGAGACTGCGCGCATTCCCCATAATTCCGCGCAAGCAGCCCAGTTAGTTGCACTTACAAGAGCGTGTGTGTTGGCAAAAGGAAAGCAAGTGAATGTGTATACAGATAGCCAATACGCCTTCGGCGTGGCTCACATCTTTGGAAGATTGTGGCGTGAACGTGGGTTCCTAACGTCACATGGTGCAAGAATCCAACATGGTCAGCTAGTGATCGAGCTTCTCGAGTCACTGACCTTGCCACTACAAGTTGCAATTGTGAAATGCAGTGCACACAGAAAGATTCAAGATGATGTTGGTCGTGGGAATGCATTTGCAGATGAAGTTGCGAAAGAGACTGCAAGGAACACGATGAGTCGAATGTATGTTGTAGGTCCTGCAAGATGGATTGCCGATGTGGGTATGTGTGAGGACACTATTGAAAGTGTGAAGTCTATACAATCTGATGCCACTGAAAAAGAGGTGAATGAATGGAGAGAAAGCAAGGGTAGATTGGATGCGAATGGTTGTTGGGTCGAATTATCAGAGCATCAAAGATGGCTGTTACCCGATGCATATGTGCTAGCAGTGGTGACAATGGCCCATGGAATGGCTCACATTAGTGCGAAAGGAATTTGTAAGTCGTTGGCCCCAGTATGGCAGAATAGTGGTATCCCGAAATGCGCAGAGAATTTGGTCAGGAACTGTATGGTGTGTTTGAAGTACAATCCTGGTAGGGGAACCCCAACTCCAGCTGGTCATTTTGCGCCTCCAACGTATCCGTTCGAGGTTTTGCAGCTCGATTTCATCCACATGGAAAGATGCAACAATCTGAAATATGTGCTTGTTGTTGTTTGCGCCTTCTCCAGGTGGGTGGAAGCGTATCTCCTTAAGGACAACACTGCCTTGTCAACTGCCAAAGCCCTTGTCAAGGACTTCTTCCCTAGATTTGGTATGCCCAGAATGGTCTGGAGTGATAATGGAAGTGAATTCGTGGGACGAGTGATGAAGAGAGTGTGCGAATGTCTAGGCATACACCAGAAGTTCCACGCTGCAAATCACCCCCAATCAGCAGGATTAGTAGAGTGCTACAACGGCACGTTAAAGTTAAAATTGGCCAAGATCCAAGCCAGCACAGGTCTTAAATGGCCTGACGCCTTGCCTTTAGCACTCCTATCTACCAGAATGACTGTCCATTCTAGACTGGGACTTAGCCCCCACAAAATCGTGTTCGGGAGCCCAGCGAACATATGGGGAGTGCCAAGGCCCAAGAAACTAAGCAAGATAGAGCACCCTGTACTGCTTGACTATTTGTGCGAATTGACAACTAAATTGCGGGTTTTACACCAACAGGTTCACAGTTCCTCTCCGCCAGCATCTGATGATCCAGGTCACGCAATTGAACCTGGCACCTGGGTATTGGTGAAAAACTTTCAGAGAACAAAGAACGAGCAGCCCAGGTGGACTGGTCCATACCTCGTCCTTCTTTCCACGAGATCAGCCGTTCAGGTGGAAGGAAAGAATAACTGGATCCACGGGATCCATTGTAAACGGATCCCTCTGCCTCTTCCATATGACCGGTGGGTCCAGGAGGGAATTGCTGACTCTGAGACCGAGTCCGTACCACGCTTTGCACCCTTCAGCGATGCACGATTGAAAGGAACTGGTACCGAAAAGGAGAGTGATCGTATTCTGCAAGGATCTGTGCCACCGTCAATGCAGTTGGACACTAGAGAACCTGAAACATTGTTTAAAGACCACACCGTACCTGGGAAACAACGGTATAATCTGAGGCCAAGAGAAACGAACTAATGAAAACAGACTAATAAGACCCCCCCCAAGAACTATTTTTGATTTTACAGCTCTCTCGCCCCGGGAACTTGCTCATTTTTGATTTTCGAACCGCCATCCGGTTCTGCTGCTAGGATCGCGGTTGACAGTCTGAGGAGTGCAGCTGGAGACGTTTAGGTCAACGGTTCTGGTTGGTCCGAGGGAATTACCCTGGGCTGAACAGAAAGCACTCTTTGGCAGAATCAATCTCCCACCGCGGGCAGCAACTAGAGGATGGAGTTTCCAAGGGTAGAGAGACCTGCTAGATCCACGAACTTTAAAAAGAAAATATGCACTGTGATGGCCAGAAAAAGATTCTTGATAATATGTATTTTAATGTTGTGTAGCATAACGATGTTCTTGATTGGCTATACCTTATTCACATTTTGAGTTACCTTTGTAAATAACACTCAGACCACACTTCCTCCTACTGTTTCTCCGCACTCCTTTCACCCTCTACCTGAACACGAGTCTGCCAGAAGACTAGAATTTGTAAATAACTCATTCATCCAGCTCCTACACCAGCACCAGTCTATAATGAACACATCGAACTGTTGGATATGTGGACTTATGCCGCACACAGCAGATAAGGGCATCCCTTACTTCGTCCTGCCATTCAGTTACTATGGTTCTCTGTGGGCTTTCCAGACAATGTTCCTTTTTGCCATAGAACCATATCCCCCGCGTCCCACAGGGAGCAATTCCAGCAACAAGGCACTAGTGGCAGGAATAAGGAATTTGAGCAGGGATATCGACACGTATCGAACAATTCCCAAAGATGAGTTTACCCCGTACAGTAGATGGAACATCACTAAGTATGGGATTTCCTTGAGTGAGAGCCAGAAAACAAAGAAATCCTCCCCGGTTTGGATAGTACCCCACCGAGGTCACCTATGTCTGCAAGGTATTGGCAGGGATCCCAAAGCACAGTTGGGGAAGAGCGTATGCACGGAAACTTATGTGTTTACATCCCGAACTTCCCCTCCATTCTTAGCGGCTAAGGGTACCTACTTCGTCGGCCATGACAAAGCATACACATGGTTGCCCCCTGACTTCTCGGGCACGTGTTTTATCTCGTTTCTGCTGCCACCCACCTGCACGGCTGAGGCATATTACCATCGGACAAGGACAGTTAGGGGTGTCGTGAGTCAAGACGACACTGCGGGTCAAGAGTTTGGAGACTTCGCAAAGGGTTTTCTGCCGTTTTGGGGGCCTATGGTGAACAGCAGGAACATTCGCCAGTTAACAAGGGTAGTTGAATCCGCCGTGACCAAAACGGCCGGTGCCCTTAGTAACTTGACAGCTGAGCTTCAGTCGGACTGACTTATGACTCTTCAGAACAGGGTTGCCCTAGATGTCATACTTGCAGACCGTAGTGGTGTATGTAGAGTGATCCAATCCAGTTGCTGCATTTTCATCCCTGACTATGCTCCGACAGTGTACCAGGCCATCTCCAAACTGCACAAAATCTCTGATTCCCTGCACGTGGATAAAGGGGATTGGTCCCTGCTAGGGTGGTTCTGGGAACTGATCTCTGCCTGGGGATGGAAAACTCTGATCTTCATTGGGATGATCTTAGCAATTCTGTTTATGTTCTGCCTGTTTGTGCAGTGCGCTCCTGCAATATGTGGCCTCTGTGCTACTTCATGTGTAAGGAAGCCTGTGTCAAGGGACGAATTGAGCAACAGAATGATGCTACAGCAGCATCTCCATGAATTCATGAATACAGATTTGGACTCAGATTAGCATGAGTTATTGCCTAATATGAGGGCAAAAGGAGGGCATGTGGTTCTGAAATTCTGGACCCTGCTGTAATATGGTACCGAGGCCCAACCCTCGTGTCACAAAATATCATCGTACCATGACGAATTTGGTGTTGGCAGACCGGTAATGAGTAGGACATTATCCCTATGCATTTGCGTCGTGATTGAGTGATGCTAACACCCTTAAATCGTGGTTTCCGTTCCGAACCCTCGGACTCCATTTTGTGAACGGCACCCATCTTATGGCTTGCCCTCATATAGTCAATCGATTGAGGCCGAGCTTGATCTGAAAGGACACGTCCACCTTAGCTGACTTCCCCATGACCTGGCCGAGCTGACTCCACTGCCTCCAGCCAAACCTGTTCGGGCAGCTCCTCGCCCAGTGGCCGAGTAAGATAGCATCAAGGCACAACATGCCATAAACCATTCACTACATACAGACCCTGTTTTCTACACACATACATCTGTCCATGTTTCTTGTTATGGCCAGTTTTACGATGAGGAGGTGCCCGATTTTATTGGGGTTTCATCAATATCTGATAGTAGTTCTGGGCCGGGCTGGTCCATCTATCACCAACTGGACAACTAAAGTATGGGTTGGCCGACATGACTTTGCTTTTTGCTTTATTGTGGAAATATGTATATGACTGTATTGTAAACTGAAGAATTCTTGCCTGCAGCTGTTATTTTTGTATAAAAGGAGAAGGTTGGTTCTGTAAAAACGAACAGTCTCCTGAGAACTTACATCCCGTGCTGTTGTACTTCTAGGACACTCGTTACTTGGTTGCAGCCAATAAAACTCGATCTCTGACTTCACCTAGAAGACTCTGTGTTTCTGTGGTCCGGAACAGGGAGAACTCAGAGGTCTTCGGGTGCTATCCCCTGGCACCACCGGGTTCCTAAAAACCTGGCACCTCAGTTTGTATGGGTACCCTCAATTTCAGAGATGTGTAAATAACCACTGCTTCTAAACTGCATATTTTGTTTACATTTCGGAAATGTATAGGTTTCCTTGATACCTATTTTTTACTCTGTATATTTTACCAAATTAATTTCTATTTACCCAATAAACAAGGAAAAAAAACATTGCAACACACAGCTCAGTTATTGGCTCTGGGTTCCTCAGGTTCTTGGTGAACCTACAAGTCCTATGTATCCCTGCAATATTACCTAGTCACTTTTTTCCATTTACAATTGAGCTGTCGTTACACCAGAACATGGGGCTAAATTTTTTACCCGCGCTTCACCTTTATGCTGGTCCTGTTCTAAAGATAATGGATCGCTATTACATATGTTATACAACTTTTGCCTCTTTAAGGCTTTTTGGAATTTTGTTTGGTCTAATGCTTAAACATTTTTAAGTGTACTATTCAATTTTCATTGCAGAATGATCTTTATCTCCTAGAGTTTTTCTTCCTTGTCCTAGACTAATACTATTAGATATTTTCATTGCACTTGCTGTTAAAGTGATACTTTGCTTCTTTCTGGAAAGCTCTTTGTAATTTATTGGTGCTTTCTGGAGGAACTTTGTGTGTGATGAACATAGAATACATACTGTTTCTCATTCTAATCTACATCAAAAGTTTAAATTCGACTTATGCTGGCTACCTTTCATGATCTTCCTTTTCTAACACTCAGTTCCCTGCAAGTCCATTTCCTTTTTCTGTCTTATTTTCTCATCATTTTCATTTCTTTTTGCTGCTCTCCTTTTTATAAAAAAAAAAACTTATTTTTCTAATTATATAACTTCTAATTTTGCAATCTTTTTTTCAAATATAATTACTTATATGATTAAATATGGGGTGATGGTCGTGCACTGCGAATTCTGATGTAATTTTATTAGTTTTCCGTGCTCCAAAGTATCGTCTCCCGCTCGGAGGCGTAAATGAAATAAACCAGGTTGCTCCACTGCGGTGCAGTGTGTCACCTTGGGCACTGGGTAGTGTGTGCTGGGTGCAGCTGGTATCAGAAAATAATCTCCTCAAACCTCAAGTGATTCCTCAATCGTCATATATTTCGTATAATTCCAAAACATTACATGTACAATCCTTTCTTTTCATGTGGCGTCATTTTTTACAAGTGGAACTTCATTTCCCACAATACATTGGTTTGGAGCGCACATATCACGTTCTCCGCATGCATTTCGGCGTCTTCTGCCTTCATCAGGGGACTATCTGAAAACATTAAAGACGTTTACCACGTAAATTCGTATGCTTCACTTATATACAACCACCACCGTAATTGTGACTGTGTGGCTTCTTTAAAAAAAAACAAAAGGCCAAGTAACATAATGATATTTTCAGGTGTGTGCTATGCTAAACACTGTGACTGCTAACCTATTGCGGCCCTGTCTGTTTTACCTGTATGCCTTATCTGTGTCTGGTGATTCTTCTTTCATACTCGCGTTTACTGTTAAAGTAATTTCTATTGTTGGTAATGTGCGTGTCATAGCCATACTACTGATTGGCGCTTGTTCTTATATTTTATTGAGGACCTCCTTAATCTCGTTTACAAGCGGGTGCCTCTGCAAAGATCAAACAGAATTAGCTTAGCTGTTTTAGCTTACCAGAAATCCGCTGCCGGGTGTCTTTCCTATCTGATGTCCGGACGCCGCAATGGTCTCTCGCGATGTGTAAGCGCTACGGCGTGTGTGTGGTAGTTAATGTCGGCGCCTATTAGGGGCCTATCATAAACTTTCTTATTACGCTCCGATGCCCTGTCAATAAAGCACATGTGTGTGAAAAAAGAAATTGTTCACCTGGTGTATCGCGTCTTTTGGTGACGGGCGTATGAGCATGAATATAGGTAATGGGTTCTTGCTGGACGCATCTTAATGGTAAGAATGTGTTATATCTTCATATGAATAAAATAAAACACAATACAACTTAGGGTGTGATATTAAACAATAAACAATACAGTCTCTGGCAACTATAATATCTTTTCCAGGAATATAGCCAAGTGGCTCAAAGCGTTTTTATTGGTAACATGAAAATTCTGTCCTGTCATTCATTCCATTAGGTCTCAGACTATTAAAATGATAAATCCAGTAATTTTCTCTTCTGAGTAATGTGGTTTTATTGTCTCTTCCTTCCTTCTTTTCTACTGTTTCCAGTATACATACTCTCAATTGGCTTACATGGTGTCGAGCTTCTGCAAAATGAGTGGCAACTACTGATTAGGGTGACGGAGTCCTTATGTTGCTCTTGTGTTCGTTAATCCGTACTTTAAGTTTACGCTCCGTTTGGCCTACATACACCATCCCGCAAAGGCATTTGAACATATATATGGTGTTAGATGTGTCGCATGTGGCGTTGACTTGTAGTCTTATTTTATGGCCTTTCATAGGGTGTGTGATGTATCCGCTGCTCATGATGTTACTACAATTATTGCAATTCCAACACGGTTGTGTGTCTTTGTATACTGGTGTCACTGTTTTTTTAATGTTCTGTTTTATGATCTCTCCAAGATTTTTGGCACGTGTGTGTGCGTAGATGGGTTCTTGTTGGTAAATGTTGTTGAAATCTGGTTCCAATTTAAGCAACATCCAATATTTTTTAATGATCCTTTTATAATGTTTGCTCATGGTTGCATATTTACACACGCACATGGTGCGTTCCGTTCTGGGTGGTAGTTGTGTTTGCAAAAGCTCTGCTCTAGTCTTCAAGTTTGCTCTGTGTAATGCCGATGTTAGCACTTCATCCGGGTATCCTCTGTCTTTAAACCGTTGTGTCATGGATTTCATTTGGTTGATGCCTTTTTCCGGGTCTGAGACTATCCGTTTCACCCTCAAGAGTTGTGAATATGGGAGGTGTTGCTTTAGTGCTTGTGGTTGGAAGCTGTCATACATTAACATGTTATTTCTGTCGGTTGGTTTTCTGTATATGTCTGTTATGAAACATGCTCCTTGTTTGGTGATGGACACATCCAAAAAGTGTATACTCTGACATCGCTTTCCTGCTGGGTGACTGAGGACTTAATTGCTGCTGCTGCCTGGGTGCAGTCCCTGTAAACCTGCAACTCGCCGGACCCGCTTCGCGACTTCTCTTGTGAGCCGGGACTGAGGATGAGGGGTCGGGCCATCTGGAACTGCTGTGGGGTGATGGCTGGTGCAGCAGGTCTGCGAGTGGTGTGATCAGGCACTCCATCTCCCAGGAGTCCCTGACAGCCTGATCCGTAACACCTGGACCGCTCTCCCTGCTTGCCCTGCCCCCCACCTACGGATTTAAAAATCAACGCCTCCAAACCCTCCCTGGGACTCTGACATCGCTTTCCTGCTGGGTGACTGAGGACTTGATCGCTGCTGCTGCCTGGGTGCAGTCCCTGTAAACCTGCAACTCACCGGACCCGCTTCACGGAGAAGCCCGGGACAAGGGCAGGACCGTCTGTGGCCGTCCGTGGTCGGGCGAGGTTGGGTTGGGCCACCCTCCCTTGATCTGTTGTATCAATTAGAAATATTATTTAGTTATTGGTTCAATTATGCCTTTACGCTCTGGAAAGGAACGTACTGTTCAGTTGCAGACTTCTAAGGGGGTGGTCTCTGGCCCCTTGGACGCTTTTATCACTAGGGCAACAGGTATTTTGGAAAAAGAGATAGCTATGGCCGAAAAACGGCTCTCAATTGATCTAGTTAGTGGGAAACGTTCTTCGTTAGGCCCTATTGCTACAATACCTAGTCCCAAGGCACCGGCACCGAGTGCTAGCCATCTTCTGGTCGTAGCACCGGTGGATGTGCATCGTGAGGCGGAGGGGGAGGGCTCGCCTTTGATCTCCCCCGATAGTGATATCAACTCTGGTAATTCACACGGTAGTGGGGCTGAGGGTAGTGTGCTTCAGGCTAGTCATTCTCAGCCGGATTCTTCCTTGGATGAGGACTCCATGAGAAACACATCGCGTAAGAGGAAAAGATGTACGGGCCGCCAGAGGGGAGGGGCCACCAAGATTCTAAAAACAAATGCCTTACTTCAGCCAACCACTACTTCCGAAGTCATTTCTAATTTACTCCCTGCCTTGGTTTTAAATGATCCCCTGTGCCCCCCCCCACATCCCTTTTGGGTCTTCAGATCCTTGTCCTATGTGTTATAATAGTGATGACGGCTTGCTGGGTAAAATGGAAGCTTTATTTAAAACCCTTTTACTGCCCATTTTGGAAAGAACTAGATTGATGACCTCTAAATTGGATGCACTTGAGGATCTTGTCAATACCAATACTGGTCTTCTAAAAAACTAGTTAATTCTCAAAGTGCCTTGGCGAATCCTATTCTCCCTAGTAACTTTAAATCACAGGAAGCAGTGGCTACGGGTAAGTTTCCATCTATAGCTTCCGCTAAGCCAGCATCCATAAGGCCTGCTTTAAATAAACCCGAAGGGACGGGGGTAGGAGGCAGAATTGCGAATAATGATAACATACCCTTATTGGCCACGACTTCACAGGTCCCAAAGAAGGCTTGTTCCAAATCTAACCACTTATGTCAGCCGAGTATCTCCAAGCCCCTTGAGGCTACGCTGGCCCAAGCCCAGGTAAGGGGTGCTGGTAACACATCTACACAGCCCAAAATAAGTAATGGAGCATTGGGGAGTAGAATTATCAATCCCCCCATTCTCTCCTCGAAGGTCAAAAAAGGGGGACCCCCCCGCACCGATCTACCTGTTGAAGCCACACCATACACACTTGTCCTAACAGGTGTCGCACCCATCAGGGAGGGTCAAACCGAATACTATGGGGATCTCAAAAATAAAGTTGTATTTTGGTTAAATAAACATCGTCCCCTCCCTCCCTCCTCTTCCACAGATATATTGAATGTGAGAAGAGTCGACTGGGTGGGCCACTGTACTAAGGACTTAGAAGGGGATTGTATCATTATATCTTTCAAGGACCCTTGGGTAGTGGATTTCATACGCAGGGAAGCAAGGTTTGGTAGATTGGGTGATGTGCAGACATTGGGTCTTGGGTATTTTTATCCCAAACGACTTTGTGAGTTCCCCCCTAACCATATGATTCCAAGAAGACCTATTAGGAGATTCCAAGCGGATAGAACTCCTTTCACCCCGTTCTATCCCTTATTGTTTAATCTCTTCGAATCCCTTTCTGGCCTGGAGGGTATCAATTGACTCTATCCTGTAGTTGGGAGTGGGAGTGATTCCATCAATCATGTAGGTGGGGTTGACGTAGTCTGTAATACGGCATTGAGTCTGGGGGGAGGCATCCTGGAGATAGAGAAGGGGACAGCCCCCATACATAACATGGATGCTAATCTGGAGGTGGGTCCCCAATTCAACAAGTGTGTGAATTCGGGAGTGGCTCAATGTGTTCAGAATGACACTGTATCCCCCAGTCAGGCTGTGCCGCTCAAACTAGTTTCATGGAACATAGCGGGGTTAAAGGGGCGCATGGGATCAGAGGATTGGGTAGATTTCATCGACACCTTTGATATTTTATTGTTCCAAGAGAGTTGGGCTCCTGATCCAATCCATAGGATAGGGTTTTTAAATTTTTTCAAACCAGCAGTGAAGGGTCTTAAAGGTAGAGCTTCAGGGGGCCTGGTTATCCGGGTCAAACAGTGTATTGGCTATAGGCCAGTGGAAATTGTTGTGGATAACCCGGATCTCCTGGGAATTAAATTATGTAAGGAAAATTGCCAGTACGTTGTAGTTATTAACATCTATGCCCGAGGCCGCCCCGGAGGGCGTTGTCCTGTTATATTAAATGCATTAGATTACTACCTCCAAGGGATTGGGAGAGTCAAGCTACTCGTTTTAGCAGGGGACTTTAACTGCACATTTGAACCTTTGCTTAGTGCGGGGGAGGACCTGGGGTTGGAGGATGACATTGTGTGGAATATCCTGATGCTGTCCTTGAATAATATTAAAAGGGCCACAGAGGCGGCCTTACATTGGGCGGGGTTGTGTCTGGATTGGGGTCTGAGAGCAGCCAATGGTCGGACGGCCTCTGACAAGGCCGGTAAACCCACTTTCGACAATGGGGTTAGTAAAAGCAGAATAGATTATATTCTGTTAAAAATTGAATATTGGTCATTCCTGGACGACATGGAAGTCATGGTTCGCCCCGAAAGCGATCACAACCCATTGTCTCTTAGTTTAAGACTCCCTGGTGCACCCGGTAGGTCTACTTCTGCTGCATACCTAACAGGTGATGCCGTCCTGACTAATGATAGAAGAAGGCTTAAATGGTCAAGGGTTGTGGAGGATCCCCCTCTCTTAGACGGTATACCGGAGGTAGTCTCATCGACTCTGAGTGACATTTTGAAATTATCGCCCACCGCGGCCGCTACTGATCAGATCTGTGACCTTCACGAACAGTGTTTTAACAAACTTAAGGCCCTTCTAACCCTCCCATTAACACGAGGAAAGGCAAAGGTACAGGGTTGTCAGGAAAAATGGTACAACAAAAATTGTAGGGTCGCGCAAAGCGGTTTAATTAATGCAGTTAAATCCAGGATCACAAGTGATATAAAAGAGGCACGTTTAAGGTACAAAAAAGTACAGTGGGATGCGAAAAACGAGTGGGATGAACGCCATTGGTCTGATCTCTTAGAGGCATGCAGCTCCTCCAACCAGGTTAAATTCTGGGAAATAGTGAAGTGGGGTAGGAACCCCGATTCACAAATCCCTGTTAATCATGTGTCTGTGGAAGCATGGGTCGAATTTTATTCTAGTCAGTTCTTGGATCCCAATTTGGAATCTTGTATTGGCCAAGTCAAGTGGGAAACCTCCCTCCTCACTCATAACCAAGTGTTAATATTCACGCCTTTAGAAACCGAGTCTGCACTCCGCTTGGTTCAGTGTGGGAAAGCGCCAAGGATGGATTCCATCCCGGCAGAGCTATTTAAAACTAATCTCCAACTCTGGGTTCCCTACATAAATTCGATAGCGAATGCCATTGCTAAGGGGGCACGGATCCCAGTGTCCTGGAAGGGGGCGGAAATTCTTCCCAATTTGAAAAAAGGGGACCGTTCGGTCCTGGGCAATTATCGCCCCATAAGCTTAATTGATTCCCTACAAAAAAATATTGCCAGGATGGTCCTTGCCAGAGTCCAGGGTTGGATGGAGATGGAAAGTATTCTTTCTCCTTTACAGGCCGGCTTTAGATCAGGCACCAGCACCATCGACCAGGTCTTCAGATTTACTCTGATATACTGTAAGGTGGTGCTGTTGGGCGGCGGTTCCATCTACGCCGCTTTTGTAGATCTAAAATCGACCTTCGATCTCGTGCCAAGGGTTAAACTATGGGCCGTCCTGAAAAATCTGGGACTGCCGCCAGAATTGCTTGATCTGGTAGTAAGACTACAATAGGGCAACTTTGCTAGGGTAAGGTGGGGAGGCCAAGGGCAGGTGACGGATTGCTTCCCCGTAAACCGAGGCGTCCGTCAGGGTTGTGTATTGGCACCCACGCTCTTTTTGCTGTTTATCGACCAGGTGGTGAAGTTCTTTGCTGATACTCCCACTGATGCTCCTTCACTGGGTGGGACTAAGTTCCCCATGCTCATCTTTGCCGAAGACACTCTGCTCCTCTCAAAGACCCGTAGTGGCTTGCAAACTGCACTAAATAGATTTGAGGAGTTTTGCAAAGTTAACAATATGAAAATTAATGTGAGCAAGACCAAATTTATGGTTCTAACTAAAAGCTGCCCCATTAAAAGTTCAGTGAGCATGAATGGAGTAAGTCTTGAACAAGTAGAGGTCATGACCTATCTAAGAGTAACCTTGGATTATCGCCTTTGCTGGAAACCACAGGTTGACACACTTCACCTAAGATTTGCTTGCCTTACTGGTTGTCTTCTGCAGGAGCAAAAAAGGTCTCTAACCAAACGGGTTAAACCCGCTCTTAGGATTTATGATACTAAGGTCAGTTCTGCTATTCTGTATGGGGCAGATCTTTGGGGGTATATGGACCTATCAACTCTGGTAAAAGTTCTAAATAAATTCATGCGAAAACTGGTAGGACTTCCCCAATCCGCTCCGACTAAACCACTCTGTCTGGACATGGGTTGCAAACCAATTAACGAGATGGCTCGATATCGGCTAGTAGCTTTGTGGAGACGCATTTGGACGTCCCAAGATTTAAGCCTTTTTGCTAGGGAATTAGAGGAAGTAAGATCAGTGTGGGGGTCTAGTAGTATACCCTGGCTGCTTGAAGTAAAACTAATAATCTTGGAAGACATGGGCTGTAACCAGCTGTGGGTTTCTCCGGGGTCCACTACCTTTCCCTCCAGGCAAGATTTTAAAGCACTTTATTGGGCGTTTGTTCGACAAGAGTCTGTTATTAGTTCAGATGCTACTAGCCTAACAGGTAGATTCCTGTCCCACAAATTGGATCCATTTTTTGAGAATTATTGGGACGTTATAACCAAGACATTAGATAAAAAGCTGTACCATCAGTTTCGAGTCGGGTCGCTGCCTTTAAGGTCTTTTACTAAGAAGTGGTCTGCCCTTTTAACTGATTCTTGCCCTTGGTGTGTTGTCCATAAGGAGAGTGTTGGTCATTTTTTATTTGCATGCCCTGCCTATTACGCACCAAGAAACAAATGGATTAGGCCCATTTGCTGCCAACTTAAAGTCCGAGGGAGTGCTGAGGCTTTGTGGGCGCTACGTACCACCACCTCTGAGATTGTAGTCGTAGGTGTTGCCAAATTCCTGGGGTGGGCATGGGTTATAAGAGCCAGATATTTGCAGGAATCCTGATTCTTAATTTTTAAATGGGTTTTCATATATGAGGTCGTTATTACATTGTTTAATTCCTTTTTAACGATGAAATGTCCTATGCAATTATGATGGTTTTAAACTTATTATTCTATGTATGTTTTATCTCTTTTCTGCCATAAGCTGTCTTTTATGCTGTAAAAATCGCAATAAAGACTTTAAAACCTGAAACCTGTATAGTTTGATCCTGTATCTCAAATGTTAGTTTTATTCTGTCATTTATGGTGTTTAACCTATGTATCCGAGTTTCTAATGATTCTTTGGTACCTCTCCATATAATGAAAATGTCATCAATAAATCGTAAGTATAGTATTAGGTTGTTTCGCCATTCCTCTGCATTCAAAATATGTTGTTCCTCATACTCGTTCATATAGATGTTGGCATATGTGGGTGCCGCACAATTTCCCATTGACGTTCCACTCTTCTGGAGATACCAACTGTCTTGCCATTTAAAATAGCTGTCCATGAGTGTAAAGTTCAACAGTTCCATTAAGAATTCTTGCATGTCTTCATCATATTCAGAATTTAATAAGACTTTTTCCACTGCCTCTATTCCTCCTTGGTGTGGGATTGACGTATAAAGTTGATCTAACGTCGATAGTGCATAATACATAGTCCTCTTCCTCAGATAATATGACGTTACCAATCTTATTCAGAAAATCAGTGGTATCTTTCAAGAAGGATTTCATCTTGAATACACTTGGTTGTAAGTGTCTGTCTAGGAACTTTCCTACTGGTTCGTGGATACTCCCTCGTGTAGAAACGATTGGACGGCACAGAGGTTTTAGTGGATCCTTGCGGATTTTTGGTACCATGTAGAATGATGGGCTAATCGGATTATCCTGTATTAGGTATGTTTTGGCTCTTGCGTTAATGGTGCCCTTATCTTCCGCTCTTTGAACGATTTCCATCAAGGTAGCTTTGATTTCCACAGTGGGATTGGAATCAAGTTTCATGTTTGTGTTCTCATCCTGTAAGTGTTCATTCACTTGTTGTAAATAATATGCTGTATTCATAAGCACTAGAGCGCCTCCTTTGTCAGGCTTTTGACAGACAATGGCCGTATTGTTTGAAATTGAACGTAGTATCCCGTGTTCTTTGGCTGTGAGGTTCTTCCTGGGACTTTGTTTCTGGAAATTGAGTACTGAAAGATCCTGTTTGACCATTTGTTCAAATAAATCCAAAGTCTTGTGGCTCACTGGAGCCATGAAGGTACTACGTGGTCTTAATCCCCTCAAAATGTCTTCTTCTTCCTTGGTTTGTACTGGAATTACGTTTTCAAAAAATGCTTTAAACGGAGTTTCCTCATAAGTTTAAAGAAATTAACATGTATTTCTAACAGATTGGTGTTGGCTGTTGGTATGAAAAAAGTTCCTTTTTGTAGAGTTTGTTGTTGCACATCAGTTAGTTGTACATCTGATATATTAATCACCAAATTATTTATTGTGGTCCTTTCTTCCTGTTGGTCTTCGCCGTGACGTTCCTCGTTTGCGGTAGACCTTTCTCTCTTGGTTTTTCTTTTTCCCCGCCTGAGTTGTCCCTTCCGTCTTGGCCTAGCTCTAAAAAAGAAGGAGCAGAGGAGGCCGATGTTGCGCTAGTAGTAGGTTGTTCTTGTGTTTGGTTTGTGGGAACTCTTTTGGTTCTACCTGCTACTTCGGTTGTTTCATTATCAGATGATGATGTGTCCGTATTCATTGTGTATGCTCACTGAGACTTGGCTCAATGAGTCCTCCCATCCGGACATAGCTGTAGCCATTCCCCCTGAGTACAACATCTATAGACAAGATAGAGTTAAGGGAAGAGGGGGAGGAGTCGCCCTAGTTGTGAAAAAATCTCTCACGTGTGCAGTTATGCACACGGAGTCCATCACGGGCGCCGAATCCCTTGCCTTTACCTTATCCCTCTCACCCCAACAAGCTGTGAAGGGTCTCGTAGTATATAGGCCTCCGGGACCTGTGGGGTCTTTCTTTGAGGATCTCCAGCAGGTCTTGTCTGTACTAGTCCTGAGATCTGAGCAGTGTCTTTTGGCGGGAGACTTTAACTTCCATATGGAAGATTTTCAGGATCAGGATGCTATTAAGCTGCTTGATATCACGTCTGCCTTGGGCTTGCTCCCTTATCTTTCCGGCCCGACCCATGACAAAGGTCACACGTTAGACCAGGTCTTTTCCACTTCATCAATTATGGTTACTGCTCTCCTGCCGGTTCTATGGTCCGATCATCATCTTGCTCATTTTCAAATATCTGGCACTGAGAAACCAGCTAGCAGTGCCATGAGACAGCAGGGTAGTAACTATAGGGCGTACCATCGGGTGACCCCAGATTTATTAGCCCAGGCCCTGGTGAACAATCCCCTTTCCTATACTGGTGATCTGGACAATGACCTTGATATCTTGCAGACCTGGCTCCTAGCTAGATTAAATGAGCTGGCCCCTTTACAGCCACCTAGATCTGATACTAAACGGATCTCAACCCCTTGGTTTACGGTGGAGCTGGCCCACTCCCGTAGACAATGTAAAATCGCCGAACGAGCATGGAGAGCCCAATATGATGCTGAGGCAAAACGGACCTATAAATCCATGATGAAATCTTATCATGATCTAATCCTACAGGGAAAGAAGTGCTACTATGCTAAAAAAATTGAGGAAGCAGCAAACTCCTGCAAGGAGATCTTTTCGATTGTATGAGAATTCACTACCCCGCGTTCGATTGCAGCACAGGAAGTTCCAGCTGAGACCTGGGCTGGTATCATTGCTAATTTTTTTACTACCAAAATTAGGCAGATACAGGACTCCTTTCCTCCGAGACCGATAGCTGATCCTTTGACCTCGCCAAATGAGATAGCTCACCCGCCTACTTCTGGCCCTGTCCTGCTGGACTTCCCGCCTCTTACGATAACCTCATCTTTAGCACTGATGAGGAATCTTAAATCTGGCTCACCATGCGATCCCTGCCCGGCGAAATTTCTGGCTAGAATGGCAGATGTTGTCAATCCTATAGCCAATCCGATTCTTAATCTTTCCCTGAGTCAGGGAGTCCTGCCACACTCCTGGAAACAGGCCATGGTTATTCCTCTCCTTAAAAAGCCCAACCTTGCCCCAGAAGCCCCGTCCAACTATAGACCGATTTCGCTCCTTCCAGCACTTAGTAAAATCGTGGAGAAACATGTCCACAGCGTGCTCTCCAACTTCCTGGAGTCGAATGAGCTTCTTCATGCATCTCAATCGGGCTTTAGATCCAACCTAAGTACCGAGACGGCGCTTTTGGAAGTCTCAGAGATTGTGAAGGAGGTGCTGGATACCGGAGGCAGGGTGATGTTAGTTATGTTAGACTTGTCGGCGGCTTTTGACACCGTTCCCCATGAGGATCTCCTCACAAGACTACATGACATCGGTCTAGGGGGGACGGTGCTCAACTGGTTTTGTTCCTTCTTAGCCAACCGCCGACAAACGGTCTGGGCCTCTCCTGGATCTGCCGAAATGCCGCCATTGGGAGTTGGAGTACCCCAGGGCTCAGTATTGAGCCCTACTCTTTTTAACATCCTTATGACCCCTCTGGCGACATTGGTGGAGTCCTACGGGGCCCAGATCGTCTCATATGCTGACGACACCCAGCTTCTTTTCACCTGCTGCAAGAGCGAAGAATTCGATGGGGAAAGTATCCGAGAGTGCCTTGGGGCTGTTTTTAACTGGTTCCAACTGAACAGCCTCAAGTGTAACTCGGATAAATCTGAGATACTTTTTTACGGATGCCCATCGGAACCGGACTGGCATGGTTGGTGGCCTGCTGACATGTTCCCTCCAGCCCAGTCCTCTAAATGGGCTAAGAACCTGGGAATTAAAATCGACAACGGGCTTACGCTCAAATCCCAGGTGTCCACTCTCACAGGGACGTGCTTCGGCATCCTCAGGATGCTTCGAAAGTTTTTTCCTTTGCTTTCTGAGGAACATCGGAGAATAACTGTACAGGCCCTCGTCGGATCCAGTTTGGACTATGCTAACATTCTGTATCTGGGTCTTCCAGAATATCTCTTACAGCGAATGCAGGTGACCCAGAATGCTGCAGCTCGAGCTATTTTTGGTCTGCATCGTCGAGCCAGTGCTTCAAACCTGCTGCAATCTCTCCATTGGCTCCCCATACGGAAGAGGATAATGTCTAAGGCTTTGACATTAGCCCACAAAGCCCTACACACCACTGGTGCAAAATACCTTCAGAAGAGGCTGGATTTCTACCGGCCGACACGATCTTTAAGATCGGAGTCATTGGCACTTGCTGTAGTTCCCCGTATTAAGAAGGCCCGTGTAGGCGGTCGGTCCTTCAGATTCCTGGCTCCTCAGTTGTGGAATTCTCTACCGCTGTCTTTACGGTCCACATCCAATCTGCTTGCCTTTAGGAAGGGTCTAAAGACTTGGCTATTCTCTGGTTAGAGCGCCTCTATCCTTATCCTCTGTTTCCTTTGTTATGTTTTTCAGTCTCCTTTCTGGGTCTGGAGCACAAAGCGGTGGGACACTCCTTTGGAGTAGCCGTTGCGCTATATAAGACCCATAAATAACATAACATAACATAACATTTTGTCTTCTTTTTGCAAAGATGTCTGCCCATGTGTACACCTCCCCTAACTTGTAATCGATGGTGTCTCTTCGATATTTCCAAATTTTTCTGTCATTTACCTCCTGGGTGTGTTTTTGCAGTTGAATGTTAATGTCATCCAGTATTTTAGAAAGTTCTTCAGGAGTGATTGTTTTGTCCAGTTCCTTTTTAACCATTCTTATTTCCTGTTCCAGTTCTTCAAGAATATTTGACAATTCCTCAATTATTAACAATATAAAATCGAGCGAACACTTGTTTAATATTGCGTACCATTTGTCTGTGAATTTTTGAGTGTTCTTACATAATGACGGCTTTAGGGATATCCTCAGTCCTGCGGAATTCTTTGAGCTTTGTGATATCGTATCATCGTGCTTGCGTGTAATCGTTGATTTATTTGTTTCCTGAACAAATATAATAGTTGTCTAATGTGCTGTTCTTTGGTACGTGTGGTTGTAAATTCAGTGGAGTCTTCTTCAATTAAAGCGTATATTCTTGTGATTTCCTCATTAGCATATGCAAATGTATCCACTCGCGATTCTGTGAGGTGAGCGATCTCTTCATATTGCATGTTTGTATGTTATGCGTGCCAGCTGCATGCAGCACACACTACCCAGTGTCCAAGGTGACACACTGCAACACAGTGGAGCAACCTGATTACTTATATGATTGTCATTTTGTATTATGATTGCCTTATAACCTTACAACAATGCCAGAAGCAGCATCTTAACTTTTCTGAAGGGACACTGAGAAAGGAAAAACAATGTGGTGGAATCCCTGTTCCAGAGCCATCTATTGATCTAAAGGCTGCTGTGATTTGGGTGAAGCCTCTGTAACACCACTGTAATGCAAGCAGCCTTCATCAAGTACACCATGTGCTCCACATCTTGTCCTGCAAGGGCTGCCAGTGTGCGGAGACTAAGATAGTTCCAAATACATAGGTCAATTGTTCGTGAGGGTTGACGTTTTAATGGTTGTTTTCCAATCTGTAGCGAGTGCCATGTGTGGATAATCTCTCTATGGAAAAAGAGTATGATGGAAACTGTGAAGAAATGGGTCAAGATAATTTGAACAGAGTCTTGGGTTGAATGGATATAGTGGCATAATTAATCAACAGTGATAACCAACAGACTGAGTCATACCCTACTGAAGTATTGGCACTGTAGAAAATAGGTACTTTGAAAACAAACAGCTAAAGTTAACTCTAGGCAAGACCTTACAAAACAGGTTCATGCAAAATACATGAATATAACATGAAAGTTAAAATAGATATGTCTTGCAATTATTTCTCTGCATAACCTGGTCTTGGCTGAGTACTGGGTATATAAACTCCTTACCAGGTGGAAGAAATAGCACTTGAGAATTACTTGAAACAATCTAAAGACAACTAATAATAGTTGGTATAATATTTTTGTTTATTTCTCATTAAAAAAAATTACTGCAAGTGCTATTGTGTTTCAAGTTAAAAAAATGAAAACATGTTTTATGCATTATTTTACAAAATGAAATATGTTTTACATGTGAAGATACATATAGGTACGTAATGTAAATATGTTGAAAATATGTGTATATTTATTAATAATATCAATAACATAAACATTATTTAAACATCATTTGTAGTTGTGTTAAACATATAGATTTTCATATTATAACATTTGCTCAAACATGTTTATATTTTTACACAATGGATTACCACTATTTATTTTGCGTACATTTTTTCACAACTCACACACTTTTTTTTACATTGTTAATAATATCTTACAGGCAGAATGTAACATTTTATATATATAATTCACATTACTTTGGTATTTGATACTCAACAATGAATATATACGGATATATTTGGTTTCCACTTTTTAATATTTTTTCTATTGAACATCATAAAACAAATAATGTTTACTTTTATTATAATTTCGTTGATGTCTATGGATAGTTAGTACATTTTCAATTTCTATTAAGACACCTTTTTTTCATTACGTCAGTTGGATTTTGATATTTTTTCATTAGTTTGAGTTTAGAGCCATCTCGATTGGACGGGTGTTGTTGCTGAGGGTAAGACTTTATTTTTGTATTTCTTCTGAAGTTTAGTGGTAGTGTTTTGTATCGTAGTAAGTTGTGTTTTGGATGTAGGTAGCATTATTTTGTGTAATCTGTAGAATCTAGTTCTCAGTTTGGCATTCCGCTGTGTTTGGATTGCATGTTAATTCTAATGTATTAAAAGTGGTATCATGTTGTAGGTGTTTGTGATATGCTTATTTAGTGTTAGCCTTGTTTTGTTACATTGTTTACTAGGTTTCTTTGATTTTCTCCCTTTTCCTCAGTGTTTGTATTTTAAAATGTATTTATTATAGGTGCAATGTGTAGTAAATGCAAATATGTGTTTGCTATGTTATTTTTTCTAATTAATGTTACTTGTGGTTATGTTGGGTGGGTAGTGTTTTCTTTTTTTAATTTTACAGGAGAGAAGATGCTTTAATTTAAATGTTGTAATTTTTGATGGTTGTTTTTCTTTTTGTTTAACAGATATTTTATATATTTCTTTTTTTAAATGTATTTGGCTTTTCTTTTTAATTTTTTGTTTTATCCTGTTTTTTTATTACAACTCTGGTCTGGTGCATTATTTAATGCAATTATGTTTTCCAAGTATTTTTATTAAACATTTTTCATTTAAACAGGACAGCATGTAGCCACATATTCAGTGTGAAGCAGTTTCCTTTTAAGCAGTTGTAGATACAATTTCAATTGTGATTTATAAGAAATCAACTGGTAGTACAAAAGGGGAAACTATTGCATGCGTGTTGCAGTGCTGACCCAGTAGATATGTCTTGTCATTAGCGTTGGTGTATAATGGAGTAGATTTGCGCCTAAAAATATTTCTAAAAATAAAATTGTACCATTTGCCATTACAGAGGTGGTGGGAGGATAGGGTAGCGCTCTACTGTGGTGTTTGCCGGTGAGAGGTAGTCAGTGTAGAGAAAGGTACACCAGGTGTTGGTGCAAGTGAAGAAGAGAATGTTAAGGAAACTAAGCTCCTAGAGAGAAGCAGATCAGGGTAGTGTGGATGTGGGAGGTCTCCAATACACTCAAGTCTTGATACTAGCTTGGTCAGAGAATGCTGGGATCAAGGAGGAAGAGTGTCATCTTTAACATTGTTTTCCAGGTGTATCAATGTGCCATTCCTTTCCATGGCGGTGGGGTGCTTACGTAGGACTCTTGCCTGCTCTCTGTAGCTCGTTGTTCTCGCTGCCTCAATCCAGCACCCGGGGTGCCCTGCCAGGAAAAAACAGCTGAAGGCTGAGTAGAGAGCCACTGCAAGATAAGAGTGGGCTTAGCAAATAGTAGAGCAAAATCAGCAAACTTCTTTGCCACTTTGTTTTAAATTTTTAGATACTCAGGGCAACTGCTACCCATGCATAAAGACACTCTCAGTTAGTGATATAGGTGTGAGTCATTTGAACAACTGGCCAGTATTAGAGAGGGGCAGGACCATACAATATACTGGAGATCCATACCCAGAGATTGACAGCCGGGGCAATGAAGGATAGCTTCTGGCAAGACCTGGTTCAGCTTGTCTGGGTGAAGGTACTCTCCAAGTAGAATGAAGAATTGAATGTTTGTAAAATGGGCATTCCTAGAGGCCAAATGATAATACTCCAGAGCTAGTGTCTATTTAAATTCATGGAGCCCCCTGCTAAAATCCTCTTACCAGATTCTGTGGAGGTTTGTGAGGGGGACCATAGTATGTTCTCGTAGAGCTTTGTATTGCCAGGAAATGAGGTGTCCCCCTTGCCCATTTTGCTTAAATTTTGTTTTTATGACATTGACTAACACCTTTTTTTTCATAATGCCCCACAGAGTGTGTCAGGTCTACCTTAACTGCAGATCCACTAGGAATTGTCCCAGGTGTTTACCATTTTCTTCTGTATGGTGCGCAAATGAAAGTAAATGAACAACGAGGAAGAGATTGCTTAGAGTATGTATGATCCTTTCATGACAGTTGTTATGTCTCTAGCCGTGAAGTGACCTGTTCATTGGAGTGATTCTCACGAGCATATGTGAAAACATGCAGAGTTAACTGGACATGACGATTAATGCATTTATTGCTGTCATCACTAACAGCAAGGAAACATTGCTCAGCTCAGTCTTAAGGAATAGAAAGCGAAGTGCAACTTCTAGTGTAATAGGACTCTGTCCAGAACAGGTCATATTGAGAGACCTACCAGCTAAACAGTGGGACAGCCATTGGAGCTGGGCTGCAAGATAATATAGCTCAAAGGATAGGGCGCCTAATTCACCTTGGCCTGCTGGGAGCTGAAGTTTGGTCAAAGCAATTCTGAAGCAAGTGCTAGTTCAGTGATATAATCACGTCGTAGCATTACCATTATGGACAGTGCTATTTTGCCCTTGGTAGTCCCTTCCAAACCTGGGTTTGGGTCCATAGTGTGGCCTGAACCTTGACAAGGTTGCCCTCATTCAGATTGACCTTCGAGCGGTGTATCATGATCCCATGGTGACAAAATGTTGTTCCTTCCAAGGAGGTATGGACTCCTCCGAGGTCTGTGGATCACCTTGGGGCACCCTTGCAGAGAGGGAAAGCACACTATTTGTTCCAATTCACACATAGATGAGCCAAGCTGCCAAAGTCATGCAGGGCCATGCCAATAGTGTTGAGTCCCTGGCTAAAAGTCTTAAGATAAAGCAACATATTATCTGTATAACAAGATAATAAGTATGTTGCACAGTCTAAGGGATGCCCCATTGTGCACCCTCATCTGGTAGCCTCATGGCAAGAGTGAAAAGCAAGGGGGATGGGGGCAGCCTTGCCTTGTACTTCTACAGACAGGAAAGGAGGCTGATATTAATTTACTTATTCGGATATGAGTAGGGGGAGCAGTTTGCAGTAGCCTAGTCAGTGCAGGCATCGCCTCCCTACCCCATCTTGGCCAAAACATGGAAGAGATAGCCTCACTCAGGCATATCAACTGCCTTCTCCAGGTCTAAGACAGGGCAGGCAGAACAATGAAACTAACCCTGGGCGAAGAACTACGCTCCGTTTGCGGAGTTTGCGGAGTTTCGGCAACTCTGCGCTCCGCGGAGAACGCGAAGTTGTCGAATACTCCGCAAACTGCTGCGTAGCGTAGTTCTCGCGCGCTCAACAGCATTTTCGCGTGCGCGAGGATGCTTGTCGTTAAGATCGAGTTGCCGAACACGCAGAAACTGCAATCTGGCACAGAATAACTTGCGAACACGTTAGTAGTGACCGGAAATAAGGGGACGCGAGCGGGCGGGACAAACCTCATGGGTAACTTCGCGCGCTACACATCCCGAGCATGCAGGCAATCAATCAATCAATCAATCAATCAGGATATTTGTATAGCGCGCTACTCACCCAGAGGGTCTCAAGGCGCTTGGGGGAGGGGGTTGGGCTACTGTTCGAACAGCCATGTCTTGAGTTGCTTCCTGAAGCAGAGGTGGTCGGGTCAGGCGGAGGTGGATGGGGCGGGAATTCCAAGTCTTGGCTGCCAGGTAGGAGAAGGATCTTCCTCCCATGGTGGATCTTCGGATGCGTGGCACGGCGGCAAGGGCGTGGCTGGTCGATCGTAGCTGACGGGTGGGAGTGTAGAAGGTCAGGCGGTTGTTGAGGTACCTGGGGGCCAGGTCGTGGAGGGCCTTGTGTGCGTGGGTGAGGAGTTGGAACGTGATTCTTTTGCTGACGGGGAGCCAGTGAAGGTCTCTCAGGTGTCCGGAGATGTGGCTGTGTCGGGGGATGTCCAAGATGAGTCGTGCAGAGGCGTTCTGGATGTGTTAGAGTCTTTTCTGGAGTTTGGCTGTGGTTCCGGTATAGAGGGTGTTTAGTAGTCCAGTCGGCTGGTGACGAGTGCTTGTGTGACCGTCTTCCTGGTTTCGGTGGCAAGCCATCGGAAGATCTTTCGGAGCATGTGTAGGATGTTGAAGCATGATGATGAGACGGCGTTGACTTGTCTGGTCATCGAGAGGGAGGAGTCCAGGATGAAGCCCAGGTTGCGTGCGTGGTCCGTTGGTTTGGGTGCGCTGCCCAGGGCAGGGGGCCACCAGGAGTCGTCCCAGGTGGAGGGTGATGATCCAAGGATGAGGACTTCCATCTTGTCTGAGTTCAGTTTCAGGCGGCTGTTCCTCATCCACTCGACTACGTCTTTCATCCCTTCGTGTAGGTTGGTTCTGGCGGTTCCTGGGTCGTTGGTGAGGGAGAGGATCAGCTGGGTGTCGTCGGCGTAGGAGATGATGTTGAGGTTGTGTTGGCGTACGATGGCTGCGAGGGGGCTCATATAGACGTTGAAGAGGGTGGGGCTGAGTGATGATCCTTGTGGTACGCCGCATATGACTTCGGTGGCCTTGGATCTGTACGGGGGAGGCGGACTCTCTGGGTTCTTCCGGTGAGGAACGAGATGATCCACTCCAGTGCCTTCTCTTGGATTCCGATGTTGCTGAGGCGCTGCACTAGGGTGCAGTGGCAGACCGTATCGAATGCTGCGGAGAGGTCCTGGAGGATGAGGGCAGCTGTTTCCCAGTTGTCGAGCAGGGCTCGGATGTCGTCAGTGGCTGCGATGAGGGCGGTCTCGGTGCTGTGGTTGGCGCGGAAGCCGGACTGCGAGTGGTCGAGGCTGGTTGGGCGAGCGCAATTGGTGATCCACTGTGTGAGGTTGTTGGCTGCTTGGTTGGGGTCCGTTGAGCTGGCGGGAGGGTTCTGGCTCAGTGAAGTGGTGAGCTGGTCGGTGGTGATCTTGTTCCAGTTCCTGCGGGGAACCTGTTGCGGGTGGTGGTGAGTCGTGGTCTTTCTGAAGCTGAAGTGGACGAAGCTGTGGTCTGTCCAGTGGAGTCCGGTGGAGTGGCTGAAGGAGATGTACTTGCTGGAGGAGAAGACTGGGTCAAGCGTGTGTCCGGCGTAGTGGGTGGGGGTGTTCACCAGTTGCATGAGTCCGAGGTTGGCGAGGTTGTCCAGCAGGGTGGTGGTGGTGTTGTCGTTGTTGTTCTCCAGGTGGAAGTTGAGGTCCCCTAGGAGGATGTAGTCAGCGGAGGCGAGGGCGTGCGGGCTGATGAAGTCCGCGATGTCTTCGCTGAATTTTGTGCGAGGTCCTGGGGGTCTGTAGATGAGGGTGCCTCTGAGTGTGGTCTTGGGGTCGGTGTGTATCTGGAAGTGAAGATGTTAAGCGGCTGTGAGGGTGTCGTCTGAGTTGGTCGTGATGTGGATGGTGTTCTTGTGGACGATGGCGATGCCTCCTCCTGTCTCGTTGACGCGGTCTCTCCGGGTGATCTTGTATCCGTTCGGGATGGCGACGGCGATGTCGGGCGCTGAGGAGGCGTTCATCCATGTTTCCGTGAGGAAGGCGACGTCTGGAGATGTGGTGTCGAGCAGGTTCCAGAGTTCCACGGCACTCCCGAAGACAAAAAATGGCTTGCGAACGGGTCAAGCAAGCTACTACGCATGCTCGCGGAGCTATGCGTAGTTCGCGGAGTGCAAGTGCGTCTTCGCGTAGCTCCGCGGAGTGCGGCTACGCGAACTACGCCCAGGCTTAAATGAAACCAGATGGAGCTCTTTCCATAGTATGCAGGAGTCTATCATTCTTTAACAAGGTATTTTAGGCAGGGACAACGCCATTCAACTTTCAGTGTGCTAGATCCAAAAGTATTTGCAAGTATATATTTGATAGGATCTTCCTTAAATTTTATAGTTAGTACCTAGATCACTATTGGCCTAAAAGATGACAAATGTGTTGGATCTCTGCCATGCTTGTGTATAGATACCAAAAGGGACTCATGTAGAGTCGGAGGCAATGTACCTGCCTGGAGAGCCTCCTCATATAAGGCGGACAAGAGGTTGATCAGTTACATAGATAATGTCTGATAATATTCCAGTGGGATCCCTTTTAAGCCATTGGTTTTGCCAGTTGCAAGATTAGGAATTGCAAGTTTGATTTCTTGGATCGTGATTGGGGCATCAACATTTAGGGTAGATAGTAAACACACGACACTGTACACACTGGGCTTGGTGAAACTATTATAAAGAGCAGAACAGTAGTTGTAAAAGGCATCAAGCATGCCATGCTGGGCATATAGCATAGTGCCAGGTCGGGTTGTATTGGCACTACTGGAGTTGCTTGGAATTCCAAGCTGGCAAACCAGGCCAGCAATCTGCCAAGTGTGTCACCTTTTGCATGTGTTTTAGTGGTGTAAGATGTATAGTCAAAGCATCGTGGAAATTCTAGTAAAGTTGCATGTTTAGCACGGGTAGTTGCCAATTTGTCAATACTGGTAGCATCATCAACTCATTGTTTTTTTAGAGGGGAAAGGACTTCTTCTGTTTCATAGATATTCACATCAAGCTCTCTATAAGTGTTGTCTATCGTATGGATGCACAAGCCCCTGGTTTCGATCTTAAACAATTCCGAATCAACTGCCCATTTGGAGGCAGTGATGTGATTGCAAAGTATTGGGTGATGTGGTCAGCTAGCGTACTACAAAAAGCTAACTCATTCAACGTCTCGCATTGGACTCGCCAAGTCTGGAAACTGGCCTACCCAATGAAGGTCTGCTAGTTGTACACTGTGGTCAGAAATCACTCTCACTAGGTATTCAGGGCACTATTATCAAGCAAGGGTGATACATTATCGCTGCTTTTATTGGAAGGAAACTGCCGCTAAAGCAGCGATAATGGGCTTGATAATATGCCCTTGTGAATTCCCATAGAAGCACAGGTTAACACCAGAACCTGGGCGTCTATGGGAATTCACAAGGGCATATTATCAAGCCCATTATCGCAGCTTTAGCTGCAGTTTCCTGTCGATAAAAGCAGCGATAATGTATCGCCCTTGCTTGATAATATGGCCCTCAGTGCCGACCATGTGTCATTTAGCAAGGCGATGGTGCTTTGAGTGGTAGGGGCTTGGGGCATAGAAGGATGGGATCTGTCCAGGTGCGTGTCCTGTATGCACCTGGATCTCCACCACGGAGATACAAACCCAGTGTGTTAGGATGTCAGAGAGACTGGTGAGGAAAATATTACTTATTCTTAATCTTGGGACTTACTGAGCAGTTGAAATGGGACTCCCACTCATACTCAGACAAGTACGTGACAGGCATAGGTTTAAAAGTTAGAGGAGTAAAAAGTTCCTCCGCAACGATTCCTTATCGTCAAGGTCTCTGCCATTATCATGTGGGTTTCTTGGAGAAAAATAATATGCGCTTCTTGACGTTTAATGTACACATATATCAATTATCGCTTACACGCCATGTGCACCAACCTTACGTTCCAAGTGAGGAAAGGAATGTTAGTGGTAGGGACCATGATTTGTTGGCAAAGCAGAGAAACTGCACAAGCCTAAAATTCCCAACCCCCTTGCACAGAGTTTCAAGACATTGATATCCACCAGAGTGCTGAATATGGTGCACTTTAGAGACAGTTTACAAACATGTATTTTGCAAGGATTAGTAACAGCACACAATAAAAACTATTGGCTGCATGCCCAAACAGTTTAGAAATATTAAGCTGATTCTTGGGGGTGATTAGTCTGTTGCTCTGTGGAGAAGGCTGGTGACCCCGGGATCAAGCTCCAGGTAGTAAGCAGTGGATGTGGGGCCACGTGAAGAGGGCTTATGTGAGGTGAGGTTGGTCTCATGTCAGGAAATCCATCCAACTCAATTCCACAGAGCACAAGGAAACTGATCATGATAAATAGAAGATGAGCAATGGCCTGGAAAGCTGCTCTGAAGATGTCCAGCAAGCAAGGGTATGTGAGACAGTATCATGGCAAAGCCTAGGAGTGACTAAGAAAGACTGACTTTGTGCATAAAAAAGTTTAGAGGGAGTTTGGCCAGCCCTTACAGGAGTTTGTCTACATGTTGTGGTGTCGCCAGGGGCTCGATTCCAGAGCCAATCGGAGATGATTTAACGGAGGCTTCTTCATCATCTCTGGTGGTTCTGAAGTGGTTTTATCACCAGTCTAGCATCGCTCTGAGTAGGATTGTGAAATCATGCAGCAACAGCCAGAGCAGGTAGGCAGTTGTTGTGGATCTGACTCTTAGATGTGGTGGCTTTGAGACCATCTTGAGATGTAGGCTGCTAACGGTTGCAGCGACAATGTCATCGTTTAGCCTGTGGCACCCACTGTTCAGTGTAAAGGTCACCTCTGTGCTGTCCTAGACCCCACCTAGTCCCACGCAGATGACGTGTCAGTGAAAAAGAAGGCTCTCTGATTTCAGAAAATTATGAGTTTTGCTGGGAATAGGATCTGATATTGTAGACTCATCCCGAAGGGCCGGTACTTGAATCCTACGAAAGAGGCTCTCTGGTGCTCAACTGCTAGGGCGTTGTTTAGAAACACCGTATTCTCTGGTATTCAAGCTAGAGAGGGACAGCCTACTTGCCTGTGTCGAGGACAGAGTCTCTATCCATGTAATAGAGCAAGCTGTACAATCACCATGCATGGCAGCAACCCCAGTGGGTGCTTATGGGCCAAAACTCCATGGGCACCCTCCAGGGAGAAGGGGGTCAGGGCATGGGCAGGCACAAGGGTCTTCATCTATTGCTCTTGAAACTAAAACATGTTCAATCCCTCCACTCACTCAGGGAGGCCTACCACTCTTTTGTTGTTACGCGGTGCTCGCCCCTTGACATCCTACACCATGCCCTCAAGGAAACACATATAGGTCATGGTGTTGTTCTGCTGTGTTTGCTGTTGTGAAGAACAGGGCTGAAGGTCCAGTAGGCCTGGGTGGTTCGCGTTGAGAAAGCTGCCTCTCGAGTAGAAATTCTACTCGAGCAGCAGAAAAGAAGCACTGCCCTCTTGCGCTGCACTTGGTGCTGTTCACATTGAGTTTCCAGCGCATAGCTCGGCAGAATTTTTTGGTAACTTTATGGAGTTGCGCGTCCCCAAACTCTGCCCAGGCCTACATATATATCACTCTGCTATTTAGTATTCTTTGGTCCTTCAGGAGACCAAGGCCTATCCTCACTGCATCTAATTTTCTTTCCACAGCGGTAAAGGATGTTTTAATTGCCTGTAGTATTGCATCAAGTTTGTCTAGAGGCAACAGTGAATGTGAAGCTAGCTCTTGGCCAGGTTCGTCCATCCTGCCAGCTAGTGTGGGAACTGATTAATAAGATGTAGCATTAGTAGCCCTAGGGTATGCCATGCTGAGTAATATTCAGGCGCCAACAGAAGGAAGGATGCTCATCAGGACCAGATTTCAAACCCCGGAAGGGGCAACAAGTCACAACAGGGGCCCGAGTTAACCAGAAGCACCTCACTTGGTCAGTTTATGTTGGGCCAGGTAGATCATATGACATCACTGCAGGTCTGTCCACAGAAGCAAGGGGTCACTTCGGTCCTCTAAGTATCTCTCATTCTTAGAGTAGAGCTGGTACAGCGGGAGTCAGTGAGAAAGTCAAGCATATTGGGCCATGTGGGAAGGCTGCATCCCCACAAGGCCTATCCAACAAATTTCAGACAGGTTCTCATCAAGTCAGCTAGGGAAAGATGGGGAGGCCAGAGCTCTCAGGGCCTTCCAAGTCAGAAGCCGCCAGTCACTCTCCCAATCACATGGGCGTCCCACATGTGGGAACTCAAAGAAGATAGCTGGGCCACCCAAGCAGGCTGCGACTGATGGCAAGGTCCTGCGACGACTAAGTGGCTATGGCTTTGTGTCCCTTACTATTTTAAGGAACAGTGGTCCTTAGTTTAGTCAGAATCAGAGAATGATAGACATACACAAGATAACATGTATGGCTCCCACCCACAACAGATTCGGATGCCTTGAGGACGTGGATTGACTTCACCATTGGGCTTTCGATACCTCCTCCTTGACAAATTCACATTGCTCTCTGCCTTACCCCCCACCTTGTTCTGTTTCACCAATATCTCACAGGGTTAATGAAACACTGGTACCATCTCCATATCTCCCTGGAGACTGCAACCAAACCACAGGTGAGACTAAGCACATAGAGAAGCAGGCTGTTGACTATCTCACTGAGGGTACATCTACCGCACCATACAAAAGAAGAAGATGAGCTTACCATCCCATGCCCAGCTGATATGCCATATGCAACTTGATCACTGGTATCAGAGGGTTTGTCCTCCTCTAACTACTCCCAGGGCAGGACAAGCAGGCGTCCATTGGTCTCTAATTCTATCGAGGAGGGCGGGGCACCAAGTACACTTTCGATACTCTCTTGGAATGTGGCCGGGTTGCCTAATAAATTTGATTCCCCAGAGTGGGTGGATTTCGTTGAGGAATATGACATATGTCTGTTCCAAGAAACGTGGGCTAGAGAACAACACTCCCGCACAGGGTTCGCTACCTTTGAGATCGTGACAAAATGGGGTGGGAGGGGACGACCATCCGGTGGTTTGTCAATCTGGGTAGATTCCCACCTTGGATGCAGGGCGAGAAACATCGTAACCAACTCACCGGACCTCCAGTGTGTTGTCCTAGAGTGGGCATCCGGTGTTAGAGTAGCATTAATAAATGTATACTCTAGACCGGTTGGCATTATGGGCACTTCAGGAAAAATAGAGGAGTTGGCTGTGTTCCTCGACCGTGTCACCCTCTGCCCATCACTTATAATTGGGGGGGACTTTAACATCCAGTATGAGCCCCTCCCGGATCATCTGGATGGTGTAATTAATGTAGAGGATGATCTTTGGGAGATACCCATCTTGTCGGGCCCACCGGTAAAATCATGGTCACCCCTAGCCACTCAAATAATGTCCCTCACTCTATCCCACTCACTGAGGGCTTGTAATGGGCGGATCAAGGGAGACATCCCACCCCAGCCCACCTTCAATAGACCAGGGCACGAATCACGGATAGACTGCCTCCTGGTTCGGACAAAGGATTGGAATAAAGAGAGGGATTTCACTATACTTAATAGGCCCGACAGTGACCATAATGTACTGTCATTGAGGTTCGCTGTCCAGGGTATGCCAACGGCAAACAGAGACAAAAACTTTGCATTTCCGGAGGGTCTAGTTGCATCTAGCAACAGACGCAGAATTAGATGGGCAACACTAGTGCAGAACCCAAAAAACACTCAGAGGCTATACGAGGCAGTGGTCCCTGCCCTTGAAAAAGTTAGGGATCTCTTCCTTCAGTCACCCACTCCCGATAATTTCAGAGTGCTTGGGGATATCCACTCCGAGCTTTGCACTAACCTGGCAGAAGTAATGAACCCGGTGGCCAGGACGAAAAAGGGAAAGGAGAAGAGAGCTACATGGTTCAATGCTTCTTGTAGAAGTGCAAAGGCTGCCCTCCTGGAGTCCCTTAAAAACCGGGATACCCCTAGTAAGATCAGGGATAAGAGGATGGCCTACAAGCTCACCACCCGTAATGCCAATATAGAATGGGATCAGCACAATTGGTCGGAAATGACGGCTGCCCTAGCATTTCATGATGCCCGTAAATTCTGGCAGATCGTCAAGCACGGTTCAGCTGAACCCATAGCGGCAGTAGATGTAAACATTGCTGCCACTGTGAGGGAAGACCACTTTAAATCCTTGTATAGTGTGTCTGATTCTGGTCAACCAGGGAACCTACTTGATCCACCAATGGCTCAATATTTAGAAAGCGTAGCCAAGATGGATGGGTTTACCCTGGGAGAACTTAATAGGGCAATCCTGGACCTTGCGGCCGAAAGGGCGCCTGGCCTGGACAAGCTTCCAGGTGACCTTTACAGGCAGGAGCTTAAGATCTGGGCCCCTTACCTGAGGGTGCTGTTCAATGCAATTTTGAACGGCATGACGATCCCCCCGACTTGGCTGGGGGCAGAGATAGTCCCTATATTTAAGAAGGGTTCGCCTCTGCTCCCAGCCAACTACAGGCCAAAAAGCCTGATAGATGTTTCCCAGAAACTCTTCACTAGGCTACTACTGGATCGTTTATCGGAATGGATGTCGGATCACGATATTCTGAGTTCATTCCAGGCGGGATTTAGAAGGAAGATCTCCACCACAGACCAAGTCTTTCGGCTCGCCCTCATTTTCTGGAAAACGGTACAGCTGGAGGGGGGCAGCCTCTACACTGTATTCGTGGACCTGAGGGCGGCCTTTGACCTGGTCCCCCGCAGAAAACTCTGGGAGGTGCGGGCCAAACTGGGGGTCCCCGGGGGCTTGCTGGAGATGATTATCCGTCTCCATACCGCCAACTTTGCCCAGGTGAGGTGTGGCAAGGAGGGGGCGCTGTCAAACCGATTCCCCGTTGACAGGGGGGTAAGGCAGGGTTGTGTGCTTGCACCAACCCTGTTTTGCCTCTACCTCAATGGGGTAATCGCCCACCTCAATGGGGTTGCCAACTATGACTCTCCTAAGTTGGCAGGCAGCAGGGTGCCGGCGATAATGTTCGCCGACGACACCCTGTTGCTCTCAAAGTCCCCAATGGGGATACAGCACGTCCTAAATGGCTTTGTGGAGTTTTGTGGGGAAAATGGCCTAGAAATTAACACCTTAAAGACCAAATTTATGGTCTTTAATGCCCCACAAAGGCTACGAACCGCCCCTACCATCGGCCAGACCAGACTTGAAAGGGTGCGTACCTTTGAGTACCTTGGGCTCTTGTTAAATGAGAATATGACCTGGTGCACACACCAACAGAAAGCACTACTTAAATTGGCCCAGTACTCGGGAGGGGTTATGAGGCTCATGGGAAACAATCGGTCACCTATCAAACCCGTCGGCCCACTACTCCAGATTTACAAGGCACAGGCAAGGGGGGCTGCCATGTATGGTTGTGAGCTATGGGGCCACGTAACTTCTCCAGAACTGGTGAAAGAGGAGAATAAGTTCATTAGGCAGGTGGTACGACTTCCGCCTGGCACGCTCCTTGTTCCACTGAGGTTAGATTTAGGGCTGCGACCTCTAAGCGAAGAACTCGCACTGCATCCCCTGGTTTACTGGCGCAGGCTGTGGGCAGTTCCAGAACTGAGCAGTTATAGGCAGGGTCTACAGGAAGTTTTAGCCATGCCTAACGCTGGGAAAATTAAATGGCTTAAATTTATTAGAACCGAGTTGGAGGGTCTAGGCCTATCGTCACTCTGGTCTGATCCTCTATCTGCATGCCCACTAATTTCCAAAAAGTGTCTGGCAAAGGCATACTACGACGCGGCACTCTGTCGTCAGCAAACTCTGGGCACACTCATGAAGTCATTCTTATCTATTAAGGACAATTACAGATTCAAACCAGCCTTGGACAACATATATCCTCCTCTTCTCAGGAAACTATATTTACAATGGAGGCATGGGGCTCTTCCCATCGGAGCTCTAACTAGCAAGTGGAGTAAATCAGCAATTAGCTTATGCCCGGTTGCAGAGTGGACAATGAATCAGAACTCCACATAGTCTTTTTCTGTCCGGCTTACCACGCCTCCCGTAAGAAATGGATTATCCCCATATGTAGGAGTTTGAGATGGGCCAGACCTCCCCCGTGCCAGCCATCGAGCTAACGGCCAACAAATCTTTGTATACGCAATCCGCCCAAGCCCTGCCACGTTTATCCATACATGGCAACAATGATCACTATCCTCGCCACTACTCTAATACGCCCACTGACAGCTAGCAAAGCCAGCATCTCACCATGCCGGTTACCACGCCAATGGCAAGCCTTCCTCCAGCGACCCCTTCCCGGCCCCCTGAGCCCATCTCAGGCAGGCACATCTCGCACCGACCCTGGACGCCACTCTAAACATGAGTGCAACCTCCGAAAACCAGTAAATGACATTTATGCAAATGTTTGAAAGTATGCTAAGACAAACATGATTTACATTTTAGTCCTGATGATGATGCCCTGAATTTAAGGTGTGGCATCGAAACTTCGTCGACCAATGAGCACCATATGTATCAAATAATGTTATATAATGCCTTTTACAATGGTGTGTTTAAAATAGAATCAAGTCTGTGGAACTGAATACAAGTAAAGACCGCCTTGTGCGCCTTTACAAAAAACCTCCCTTCTTGTTTTGTCTTGTGCACCGTGGGTCACGGGCCGTGCCCACTTGTCATTTTATGTTGATCCTTTGAGCTATTTTTAAAAAAAAATTTAAATTAATAAAATCCTGTCCGGCTGGACAAAGGACATACATGTTATCTTGTGTATGTCTATCATTCTCTGATTCTGACTAAACTAGGGACCACTGTTCCTTTAAAATAGATTACCGCCCAAGGCCCCTAGTGCAATTCCTTTGGGTTTCCCTAGTTCTTTGTAGCACTTTGTGTCCCTTACAGCACACCTAGGAAAGACGTTTGCAGGAGGTAAGAAAGGGAAGCCTCTCTGTTCACTGTGATCTCCTGGCGTCTCAGAGGAGGTGCAGAATGAGGGCACCCAGCCAGGCTCTAGCGTTCTGAGTCGAGTCAACAGGGTGGAGGGAGCAGAAGGGGGTAGACAATCCCTGGTGCTCGACGTGTGCTCCTATCAAGACGTTGTGGCAGCAGACCGCCTCCAGCTGTACTTTACCCATCAGACCTCATGAAGGTAGGGCACAGAGCACTACCGCTGACGCACCTGACCCAGTATGCCCCTATGCGCCACACCTCCCGGGAGTGCCACACCAACAAGGAGGCTGAAGCAGGGAACAAGGCCCCTCTTGTGCTACATGAAGGAATGGCTTAGTCGCCCAAGGAGAGCAATGATGTGGAGGGCATTTTTATTTTCGTACCTGTTAGAACTGGGGTCTCTAGTTGGCAGAGGTAGGTACCACTGCCCAAATAGGGACCCTTGCTTCTAGTCAGGGTGAGGAGGAAACACTCTTAGATAACCTCTGCTCACCCCCTGGGTAGCTTGGCACAAGCAGTCAAGGCTTATCGAAGGCAATGTGTAAAGTATTTGTACCAACACTCACAGTAACACAGTGAAAACAACACAAACTGACTCCACAACAGTTTAGAAAAATAAAGGTATTTAATCTAAACTACACAAGATCAAAACGACAAAAATCCAACATACACAGTTCAAGAATATGGTTTCAAATGAGTTCTTAAGGTTGCGTTAGAATTGTTCACAGTTGCGTCATGTTTTAGCCAACAGTACCTTTAATTGCGACACAGTTCAAAGTGAAAAGTGGTAGCGGTGAAAAGCAAGCTATGCATCACTCCTGAGACCCTGGGGAGGCGATGCGACAACCCCACTCTATGTAGCGGACATGTTGCGGTGACTCCGGTCTGTACGTGGAGGGATGCGATACCTTGGGTGGATTCCGGTGCACAGGTTTTCGTGGAAGCGGCTTGCAAAAGGGACGATGCGACGATCTTTGGGGCGGCGACGATCTCCGGTGCGGCGACGATGCACGGCTCAGCGGCGATCTTCTACGCTCGCGGCCCCTTGATTCGATGGCTCTGCGACGATTCTCGCAGCGACGTGATGCGGTCCACAAGCAAGCGTTGCGACGATCTCACCCAGTGACAACAGGCTCTGCGACAATGCTCGCAGCGATGACACTCTTCCCACACCGGTCTGGTGCGTCCCGCAAACAAAGGATGTGACGGCTCTGGCAGCAGCAACAGGCGCTGCGACCATCTCGGCCTTCGTAGCGGCGGGAATTTCCTCGCACTGATGGGATGCGCTCCGCAAGCGAACAATGCAATAAACTTTGCAGAAAGTTCTTTAAAGCTTGGTTTCCAGCTTCCTAATACAGATACAACTTCCAGAGGCACCACACGTGGGTCAAGCACTCCAGGAAGGACATAACTCTCTCAGTAGAGTTCAGGAAAGCTGGGGGTGAAGTCCTTTTGTTTCTGGGACTTCTTAACAGGGAGCCAGCTCTTCTTCAGGTCCTTGGAGATTCCTTCAAGCAAAGGGACACAGCAAAAAGCAAAGTCCTTCCCCTCTCCTTGGCAGCAAAGCAACAGCAGGCAAGTCCAGCAGAGCAACAGCAGGACAGTCTTCCTTCTTCAGTTTCAGCTTTCTTCTTGGCAGAGGTTCATTCTTGATTCCAGGATGATCTAATTTTCTGTAGTCTGGGGTCCTAAACTTATACCCCTAAAAGTCTTTGTTCCCTTGTGCAGGAGAGCTCTGAGCCCTGTCTGAACCAGTTCTTGGTGTTCCTTGAGCACTTTGTTTTCCTGGCTTCTCCTTTCCTTTCAGAGCGAGGTACAGGGTCGTCAGCTGCCCAGCAGGAGGTGGAGTCAGCACTGTGGAAGGCAGGCACAGCACTATTCAGGCCCGGGTGTTATCCTTTCCCACCACTCAAGATGCAGCTGACTCAGCCAGCCTCCTGGGGGCTCCCCAGCCCCTGTCACTCTCAAACCAGACAGTCAATTTACAATCAGGCCAAGGCACAAAGGAAGGTCAGACAAGAGAACAGCAACTATTTTAAAGTGCTGTTCTCAAACACAGGATTTAAAAACAACCTTTCCTAAAAGATGTCTTATTAAATACTGAGTTCAGGGATACCAGACTTTTATGTCCAACCATGCTCCTATGGGAAGATATGCTGGTAGCCACTGTAGCCAGCATTCCCCATGATTTCCTATGGGCAAGGTAGCCTTACAATAGTGAAAAACAAAAAGGGCTGTAATTCACTACCACTACCTTAGCATTTCACCTGCACTAGTACATGCTCTACCTTTCACATACTCTGCACCCTGCCCAAGGGGGTATCTTGGGCCTTCCATAGGGGTGACCAATGTGTAGAGAAAGGGAAGGGTTATGCCCGGTCAGTGGGGACACTGACCAGGAGGACATGGCAGTTCACAGACTGGACACAGGCACTGCGGTGGCAAGCCTGAGATACCATTTTTTGGCAACTCATGTGGGTGGCACAATCAGTGCTGCAGGCCCACTAGTAGCATTTGTATCACCAGCCCTGGCACACTTAGTGCACTTTACTAGGGACTTCTTGGTGAGACAAATATGCCAATTATGGATAACCAATTAAAAGTTCACAGACTGCACACAGGCACTGCGGTGGCAGGCCTGAGACACCATTTTAGGGCTCCTCATGTGGGTGGCACAATCAGTGCTACAGGCCCACAAGTAGCATTTGTATCACCAGCCCTGGCACACTTAGCGCACTTTACTAGGGACTTCTTGGTGAGACAAATATGCCAATCATGGATTATTAATTACAATCATAATGTACACAGGGAGCATTTGCACTTTGACACTGATCAGCAGTGGCAAAGTGCCCAAAGCATCTATACCAGCAAAAACTTAATCCAGCACAGCGTCAAAAATGCAGGAGGTAGAGGCAAAAAGACAGGGTAAACCACGCCAAAGATGCCAGGTCTAACACATGTCCCCTCCAGCTAAACGTTGGGAGAACTTCCCACCCTCTTGGGTGTTCTCTTCACTAAGGCGGAAGAATCTGGACAGACCATCAGTGTTGGCGTGTTCTGTACCTGGGCGGTGTTCCACTGTAAAGTCCATTCCCTGTTGGGAGATGGACCACCTCAACAGTTTTGGGGTTTCACCCCTCATCGGCATCAACCATCTGAAGGGTCTGTGGTCTGTCTGAACCTGGAAGTGAGTTTCAAACAAGTATGGCCTCAGCTTCTTCAGAGCCCAGATCGCAGCAAAAAACTTCCCTTTCAATTGAACTCCACCTCTGTTCCCTGGTTAGTAGCATACTACTAATGAAAGCCACAGATTGGTCCCAGCCCTTGTCATTGAACTGTGAGAGTACTGCTCCCACACCATGCTCTGAAACATTTGTCTGTGCAATAAACTCACTGGAGAAATCAGGTGCCTTGAGCACCGGTTCTGTTCACATGGCAGTTTTCGGGCATCAAAAGCAGTTTGACAGGTTTCTGTCCGAATCACACTCTTGGGCTGCTTCTTCGAAGTCAGCTCTGTCAAGGCGGCAACAATGGTGCCATACCCCTTGACAAATCGTCTGTAATACCCGGTGAGACCTAAAGAGGCTCTCTCCACTGTCTGGGTCTTGGGGCTCCCAAGCCAGAATGGTATCAGTCTTCGCCTGTAGGGGTGCCACCTGGTCACTCCCCACCTGGTGTCCCAAATACACCACAGATCCCTGCCCTATCTGGCACTTGCTGGCCTTGATAGTGATGCCTGCCTTTTGCAGAGCCTTCAACACTTCACAGTGGTGTTGCAAGTGGTCCTTCCACGTGGAGCTGAACACAGCATTGTCTTCCAGGTATGCAGCGCTGATTTCCCCCAGCCCGGACAGTACCTGGTTAACCAGTCTCTGGAAGGTGGCAGGGACATTCTTCAACCCAAAGGGCATGACTCGAACCTGAAAGTGCCCCTCTGGTGTTGAGAATGCAGACCTCTCTTTGGCCCCCTCAGTTAAGGCAATCTGCCAGTACCCAGAAGTACTGGGCAGCTCCCAACTGATCCACAAGCTCATCAGCTCTTGGGATGGGGTGTGCGTCAGTCTTCATGACCGCATTGAGTCCATGGTAGTCCACACAAAACTGGAGTTCTGGAGTGGCACCGGGCGCAGCAGCTTTTGGCACTAAGATCACTGGGCTAGCCCAGGGGCTGCTGGAGGGCTCAATCACCCCTAGTGCCAACATCTTGGAAACTTCTTCCTTGATGCTGGCCCTGACCTTGTCAGCTACCCTGTAAAATTTCTGTTTCACAGGCAAACTATCTCCAGTGTCCACATCATGGACGCATCAATTGGTGACACCTGGGGTCAGGGAGAACAGGGAGGCAAACTGACCCAAAACTTGGCGACAGTTCCTCTGCTGTTCTAGGGTCAGGGTGGGCGCGAGGACCACACCATCCTCTGACCCGTGCACTCCTTGGCTGCCAGGAGGTCAGGAATAGGGTCACTTTCCTCCTCCATTCCAGCATCTGTAGCCAGGAGCCTCTCAAAGTAGGGTTTGAGGCAGTTCACATGCAAGACTCTCAGGGGCTGCCTGGGAGTCTTCAAGTTAACCAGGTAGGTTACTTCGCTCTCGCGCTCCTCCACCTCATATGGCCCAGTCCACTTGTCTTGGAGTGCACAAGGCTCCACTGGTGCCATCACCCACACTTTCTGCTCAGGTTGAAATTCGACCAGTGTGGTATTCTGGTCGTACCATCTTTTCATTTCTTCTTGGCTAGCTTCAAGATTGTCCTGTGAGAGCTTCCTGAAGCACTGTGTCTGGTTGCGGAAGGCCAGCACGTAGCTGAACACATCCTGGGGTGTCTTCCCACGGGATTTCTCCCACCCCTCCTTCACCAGTGTGAGAGGTCCTCTAACAGGGTGGCCATACAGGAGTTCAAAGGGACTGAACCCTAAGGACTTCTGAGGTTCCTCCCTGTAGGCAAACAACAGGCATGGTAAAAAGACGTCCCACTTCCGTCTCATGGATTCCGCTAGGCCCATAATCGTACCTTTCAGGGTGCGGTTGAACCTTTCAACCAACCCATTTCCTTGAGGGTGGTAAGGAGTGATGAACTTATAAGTTACCCCACACTCCTCCCACAGAGACTTCATGTACCTAGAGATGAAGTTGGTACCCCAGTTGGAGACCACCTCTCTGGGAAACCCCACACGGGAAAAGATCCCCATCAATGCACTGCCCACCATGAGTGCTGTGATTGTCCTAAGAGGGACTGCTTCTGGGTACTGGGTGGCATGGTCCACCAAGACCAGGATGAACCTGTTGCCTAAGGCTGTCTTGGGGTCCAGTGGCCCCACAATGTCGATGCCCACCCACTCGAAAGGGGTGCTCACCACAGGAAAGGTTTGGAGGGGTGCCTTGCACTTCCTTTCGCTCTTGCCACTGGAATGATATGTTTGGCAAGATCTACAAAAGGTACTGATGTGCTACTTCATCTGGGGCCAGTAGAAATGGGTGACAAGCCTTTGAAAGGTCTTGTCTTGCCCCAGATGTCCTGCGAGAGGCACTTCATGAGCCAGACCCATTAGGAAGTTCCTGAAGCGCTCGGGTACCACCAGCACAAGGGTTGCACGGGCTCAGCGAACTTAGGCTCACTATAAAGTAAATCATCTTCCCAGTAAATGAGATGATCCTTGGATGCTCCACCTGCTGCCTGGTCTACAGCCTGTTGCTGCACACCAATGAGGGAAAGGCACTACTTCTGCACCTTGAAGAATTCCTCCCTGGAGGGCCCACCTTCTTGCTGCCAATGGGTCAGCTCAGGCAGTTCCCCCAGTTCCGCCACCTGTTCACCGGTAGGCTCCAGGTCACGTGGGAACAGCTAGGGTGGGTTTCCCGCACCCCCTTCCTCTTCCTCTCCTGGCAGGTCTCTGTGCCACTGTTCAGGCTCCAGTTCTGCTGAATCACCCTTACTGGCTACCATAGCCCGCGTGGTCATGCAGATCCACGCAGGCAAACCCAACATCTCTAGATGAGCTTGGTGCTCCACATCCTTCCATGGAGAACTCTCCAGGTCGTTACCTCACTAGACAGTCTACATGCAAGGCTTCACTGACAACAACTTCCAAGAGACCAGATACCCCCCTCACTCAAAGGGAACACGCGCCACTTTGCAGAGGCGCACTGAGCTGTCAGCTGCAACTACAGGGTGGAGTACATTGGGAATGACTTGCTCTTCAGACACCCACTGACACTCATGGATGTCACGCTTGCTCCTGTGTCTCTCAGAGCCTCTATCTCCCTCCCATTGATGATCACCTTCTGCCCGTATTTCTTAGTGTTAGGGGGCAGGAAGGTTTCCTGGACCATCTCTTGGTCTCCTAAAGAGACATGGGTCATAACTGCTAGTCCCTCCTCCCCACTAGAAATCAAATCCCCTCCCAAAGCTACACTTGCTAACCCTGGGGCTGGAGCACCAGTGGGTGCTGGGGATTTCTTAGGGTACCTATCGATAGCATGTCCCACCTCATTGCAGTGATAGCAGGTAGGGGGACCTCTGTTATCCTTTCTGACCCTAGGAGGCCATGACTGTTTGGGAGATTGGGACTACTTTCGATTGGAAACTATTTTGGGGCCCTTGAGAGAACTCCTTTTGGTTACCCTTGTCCCCCCCTCTCCCCTCTGATGGGGACCCTGCCCACCTTTAGCCGTGGTACCCACAATTCCTCTGTAGACCCTGGTACTGGTCCTGCGCTCTGCCTCCTTAGCAAGCCCAATGGCATCTGTCAGCCTGCTGTCTAAAAGATGCTGGCACAGCTCTGGATCACAAAGACAACTCAAGTGCTTCCAACTAATTAAATGCAACAACCCCTTATAATCAGTAGCTTTGCTGCCCTTCATCCAAACTTCCAGTGCACGTGAGTACAAATTCATGCACTCCATCCTAGTCTCAGACTCTCTCTTCTTAGTGTTCCTAAACTGCAGTCTGTACTGCTCTGGAGTAAGTCTATATCTGAGACATAAGGCCTCCTTCATATTCGGGTGGGTCATGATAACAGCTAACCCTAAGGGCTCTAGAGCACTCCTCCCAGAAACCTCAAATAGTTTCCACAGGACCGCCCCCAATGCTGTTCAGGCATACCATTCATTCTCAATGCAATTTTATAAGAAGTAAACTAGGCATAAATATCCTCACTCCTATTGTAGTTCTGTACTAAATCCTTGGGAATATATACTTTACCCCCTGACACTGACTGTGCGCTGCCACCTGCTTGGCCTTGATATCCAGTTCCCTCATGCTCAACTCATGAGCTAAAAGTAATTTCTTCTCCTCCAAGGCACGGGCCTTTTTGCTCTCCTCCACCGCCTTTTCTCACTCTTTCTCCATTTCCAATTGCTTCATCTTTAACCTCATGACTTCCAAGTCATAGTCTCTTACTCTCTGATTCTCATCTAACTCTTCTGGAGTAAAACCCCGGCTGGAGTGGTGACTTCCAGCCCTAGAGTTTGGTCTGCCCACTGGGGTTGAAACCCCCCCTTCCACTTGCATCATTTCCCTCTTGGGCCTCTCACCAGGCCTTCAAGACGCTCTGCAGCTCTTCCTTCCTGAAGCTGCTCTTTATGGGGCACTCAAACTTGTTGCAGAATTTTCTAAGCTGTGTAACTTTGTAGGAATACAAATCTTCAATGAAAAGCTCAAATTCTGCCTCCATATTGGGTGCCTTTCCACTCACAACATGATGCTTTGAAGAGTTACTCAAAAATAGAATCAACTAAAAAAAACGTACTATTTGGTGGCGTAGTGGTCTGCACTCACTAGTGATGTACACCAATCACTGTGGGTCTAGTACAAATACAAGTTCAAATCCCACCGCTGACCAACAATGTTAGAACTGGGGGTCTCTAGTTGGTAGAGGTAGGTACCACTGTCCAAATAGGGACCCTTGCTTCTAGTCAGGGTAAGGAGGAAACACTCTTAGATAACCACTGCTCACCCCCTGGGTAGCTTGGCACGAGCAGCCCAGGCTTATCGAAGGCAATGTTTAAAGTATTTGTACCAACACTAACAGTAACACAGTGAAAACACCACAAACTGACTCCACAACAGTTTAGAAAAATAAAGGTATTAAATCTAAACTACACAAGACTTTTCAAGATAGTTAGAGATATATCAGCTCCAACATGTTTGAGCAATAAAGTGGTGGCCTCCCAGGAATTATGCGATAATATTGCTTTGCATTTCCTGGACAAAGTGGGGAAGATTGTCAGCACATTTGCGGAGAATAACATCGACACCCAGACTCCTGAACTACAGGAGATGGAGTGGGCCCTGGGTCAGTCATATACCCTCAACAGTTTTCAGTCCCTTACTGACCCTACCTTTAACATCATGGCGCAAAGCATATCCTCAGGGTCCCCACTTCACCCTCTGCCACAGAAAGTGTGGAAAACCTATGGCCAAACGACCTTCTCTTGGCTTAGACAGATATGCAATCAGTCCCTGGAAGAAGGCACCGTCCCGGGGGATGGAAGCAGGCGGTGGTGACACCCCTGATTAAGAAGTCCACCTTGGACCCGACAAGTCCTGTTAATTTTCATCCAATCTCCCTGCTCCCATTTCCTATTAAAATCCTGGAAAAGGTTGTAAGCAGATCTTTATCCGACTTCCTGGAGGAACATCATTTGTTGGATAAAGATCAGTTCGGGTTTCGGCCAGGGCACGGGACGGGGTCTGCTCTGTCAACTATGATGGACAATTTACGAATGCGGGCCGACAACGGGAATGGCGCAGTGTTGGTGCTTCTCGATATGTTGGCCGCGTTCCACACAATGAGTCACCCAATCCTTTTAGAGAGACTGGAGGGAATAGGGGTGAGGGGACGGGCCTTGCAATGGTTACGGTCCTATCTGACAGGAAGAGAACAGACAGTCACCTTGGCACCATTTACATCCTGCAAATCATCGGTTACCCAAGGGGCCCCCCAGGGCTCCGCTATCAGCCCTATTCTTTTTCATGTATATTTGTAGCCGCTTTTTCCTATCATTAAATCGTTTGGGGTTGACTTGGTCAACTATGCGGACGATACGCAGCTGGCATTCTCTTTGGAAGGAAAACAGGCAGTCTCCTTGGACCATTTCCAAGAGTGCATGCGTCAGACCGCAGACTGGCTGCGGAGGAACTCTTTGCAGTTCAATGGTGGAAAGACCGAGGTGCTATATTGCTCTCCGGTGAGGCTGCCCACGTATACTCCGTTGGAGTTTAGGCTTACCTCGGAGGAGGAGCCATTGATTCCGGACAGCACGGTACAAAATCTGGGGGTCTTAATAGATAAGAACCTCCAGATGGAGTCACAGGCAACTAAGACAGCTAGTGTCTGCTTTGGTCTGTTACGCTTGCTACGCCGGATACTTCCAATCCTACCTAAAGATTTGCGCTCCTTGGTAGTAAGCAGCACAGTGATGAGCAGACTGGACTACTGTAACTCTTTGTATTTAGGGGCCCCTCAGTATATTTTCCAGGGGTTGCAAAGAGTCCAGTCTGCAGCAGCAAAACTGGTGCTGAATCTGCCTCGTAATTAGTCTTCTACCTCTGCACTAAGAGAGCTTCATTGGTTACCAATCAAGGAAAGGGTTCTCTTTAAATCACTCTGCCAGGTATTCAGAGCATCACATGAGATGGGCCCAATCCCATTACAGGAAAGATTTTCCTGGTACCTTCCTCAGAGACAGCTCCGGTCCTCTGGTGCCAGTTTACTGGCAACCACAAGATTTAAACGCTCCCGGATGGGGGGGGGGTGTTAGTGTGGTAGGGGCACAGCTGTGGAATGAGCTGCCACAAAGGATCAGACAGATTGATTCTTTAAGTGAATTCAGAAAGAGCCTGAATACTTGGCTATTTCCGAAATTCTGATCCATATGTTCTATCTCTCTGCTTGCCATCATTTTGATCAAGTGCTCTGATATCTGAAGCGCCAGGATACCCGTAGGGTGGCAGTAGCACTATACAAGCACAGATACAATACAAGTCCAAAACGACAAAAATCCAACATACACAGTTCAAGAATATGGTTTCAAATGAGTTCTTAAGCTTGTGTTAGAATTGTTCACAGTTGCGTCACGTTTTAGCCAACAGTACCTTTAAATCCGACACAGTTCCAAGTGAAAAGCGATAGCAAGCAAGCGATGCGTCCCTCCTGAGACCTTGGGGAGGCGATGCGACAACCCCACTCGATGTAGCGGGCGTGTTGCGGTGACTCCGGTCTGTATGGGGAGGGATGCGATACCTTGCGTGGATTCCGGTGCACAGGTTTTCGTGAAAGCGGCTCGCAAAAGGGACGATGCGACGATCTTTGGGGCGGCGATGATCTCCGGTGCGACGACGATGCGCGGCTCAGCGGCGATCTTCTACTCTCGCGGCCCCTCGATGCGATGGTTCTGCGACGATTCTCGCAGCGACATGATGCAGTCCGCAAGCAAGCGGTGCGGCGATCTCACCCAGTGACGACAGGCTCTGCGACGATGCTCGCAGCGATGATACTCTTCCCGCACCGGTCTGGTGCGTCCCGCAAACGAAGGATGCGATGGATCTGGCAACAGCAACAGGCGCTGCGATGATCTCGGCCTTCTTAGCGGCGGGAATTTCCTGGCACTGACGGGGATGTGCTCCGCAAGCGAGCGATTAGATAAACTTTGCAGAAAGTTCTTTAAAGCTTGGTTTACAGCTTCACAACACAGGTACAGCTTCCAGAGGCACTACACATGGGCCAAGCACTCCAAGAAGGACAGAACTCTCTCAGCAGAGTTCAGGGAAGCTGGGGCGAAGTTCTTTTGTTCCTGGGACTTCTTAACAGGGAGCCAGCTCTTCTTCAGGCCCTTGGAGATTCCTTCAAGCAAGGGGACACAGCATGAAGCAAAGAGCTTCCCCTCTCCTTGGCAGCAAAGCAACAGCAGGTCAGTCCAGCAGAGCAACAGCAGTAGGACAGTCTTCCTTCTCATGTTTCAGCTTTCTCCTTGGCAGAGGTTCCTTCTTGATTCTAGGATGATCTACTTTTCTGTAGTCTGGGGTCCTATACTTATACCCCTAAAAAGTCTTTGTTCCCTTGTGCAGGAGGGCTCTGAGCCTGGTCTGAACCAGTTCTGGGTGTTCCTTGAGCACTTTGTTTTCCTGGCTTCTCCTTTCCTTTCAGAGAGAGGGGCAGGGTAGTCAGCCGCCCAGCATGAGGTGGAGCCAGCACTGAGGAAGGCAGGCACAGCCCTATTCAGGCCCAGGTGCTATCCCCTCCCACCACTCAAGATGCAGATGCAGTCATTCAGCCTAGGGCTGACTCAGCCAGCCTCCTGGGAGCTCCCCAGCCCCTGTCACTCTCAAACCAGACAGTCAATTCACAAACATGCCAAGGCACACAGGAAGGTCAGACAAGAGAACAGCAACTTTCTAAAAGTGCTGTTCTCAAACACAGGATTTAAAAACAACCTTTCCTAAAAGATGTGGTATTAAATTCTGAGTTAAGGGATACCAGACTTTTATGTCCTACCTTGCTCCTATGAGAAGATATGTTGGTAGCCACAGTAGCCAGCATTCCCCATGATAGCCTATGGGCAAGGTAGCCTTACAATAGTGAAAAACGAAAATGGCCATAATTCACTACCAGAGCATGTCACCTGCACTAGTACATGCTCTACCTTACACTGCACCCTGCCCAAGGGGGTACCTTGGGCCTTCCATAGGGGTGACCAATGTGTAGAGAAAGGGAAGGGTTACGCCCGGTCAGTGGGGACACTGACCAGGAGGATATGGCAGTTCACAGACTGCACACAGGCACTGCGGTGGCAGGCCTGGGACACCATTTTAGGGCTACTCATGTGGGTGGCACAATCTGTGCTGCAGGCCCACTGTAGCATTTGTATCACCAGCCCTGGCACACTTAGTGCACTTTACTAGGGACGTCTTGGTGAGACAAATATGCCAATCATGGATAACCAATTACAATCATAATTTATACAGGGAGCACTTGCACTTTGACACTGATCAGCAGTGGGAAAGTGCCCAGAGCGTCTATACCAGCAAAAAAGTAATCCAGCACAGCATCAAAAATCAAGGAGGTAGAGGCAAAAAGACAGGGGAAACCATGCCAAAGATGCCAGGTCTAACAGTACCATTTTCATTCGCAATAAGTTACAGGTATATTTTTTTTTGTTACTTAATGTATGTGAAAAGAGTTCATGGACCATGAGGAACATGTGTGAGTTTGAGTAATATAGTGAAACTGCTAAGGATCGTTTATGTCTGCATGCATACAAATGAAGGTGACCTGTTTACATCTACACTCACTGCAGACTCCGCTGTGTGCCCACTCTTGTACATTGTATTTCCACAGTTACGCCGCCTGACTGCATGGTAGCCCATACCACGATATCAAGGACACAACTCTTCAGTAGTAAGTCGATATTAGACCTGGCCATCTCTGCCTCCCAAACGAAAGGAGGCACCCAGAAAGAGACCCTCTTGCGTCTTTCTTATTTCTGGTGGCAGTGGGCCTACACCCATTTATTTAGGAGTTTATTTATGAGCCATTGTGTCACTTGTGTGCTGCGAGTGCACCACTTTTTGTGACACACCAGCGGTGTAAAAAAATTGCCTTGTTGCACCATATTTACAAAGTGACACATCTAGGTAGATGCGTCGCTTTGTAAACTCCCACGCCACATTATACCTGTTCCAGGTATAATGTATGCAGGGGTGGATGTTCCGACACAAGAAAGGATCATAGAAGCGACGCAGCAAAATCTATAAGATTTCACTGAGCCACTTCTAGAACAAAAATGTGTCAATATCTTAAGCCTGCCTCATGACAGGCGTAAGACTGACGCAGGCACATTTCACATGGGACTTGCGCTTGTGTAATAACCCATTGCCAGAGTTGTGCCACTTTTGTGACACACTCCAGCAATGCATCATTTTTGCACCTACAGATACGTCAGAAATACTGACGTATCTGTAACTCCTTGCGACATGATGGGTCATACTGTAAATATGACGCATCATTTGTGTCGCAAGGAGGCACAATGAAAAGTGATGCATTGCTGTTTTCTCGCAGCGATGCGTCACTTTTCATAAATGAGGCCCTTACTCTTTAGAAGAGGCTGCTGTGGTGACGTTCATATCTTTTATATCTTCTAATGGTTTTACCAGCATTTATGTCTTCTCTTTTGTCACGGTGAAGTTGCAGGCCCAACGTCTTGCAACAAACAACAGCTAGGGCTGGCAAAAGCTGGGATGATACCTAGTTGGCAGCTCTCACTTATTGCCCAAGATCTGACAGCTCTATTTTTAGATGCATGAAGGACGCTACATACAGGGGAATTTCTAATGTGGCTGGACTAAAAAAAAAATGTGATTCTCTTTTAGGGCCAACACAAAGTGAAATGGAAAAGACCTCGACAATAACACACTTGTGACTTCCCCAAACTCAGGCCCTTGACTGAAAATGTGGAGCTGGACCAAAAACAAGAGCAGTAGGGTCAATTAAGTGAACTTTGAACCAGAATTGCATAGACCAGAAGTAATTACTTTGATCAGAGACAATTGAAATACTCAAATAACAAGCCTTACTTCAAAGCAGTTTAGCTGTGCCAACAACCTGCTATAAGTGAAATTAAAGAATTAAAAGGTATGCAGATTGGTTAAAACAAATCATAAAGTAACATGCCTTATTTTCAACTACAAGGCCTCTTGAATTCGAGTAAATTGGAACGAGGTTCTAGGCATAGCTGTCATTAACGCAGTTGGTGCAATTGACTAGGGCTCCAAATTATGAGACGGCATGCGTACTTAAATTATGCTTCTCATCTACAGCTTAGCCAGGGGATTAGGGTGGGTGTTCCCTACTTGCATCAGGGACCACGACCCATCTGCCAAGCCAATGTGGGTTTTAGATGCCTGGCGTTGTTGCTCTATACTCAAGGCCTTGTTTATGAAAACTCTTGTATCGCTGCGTGAAAACAGTGATGCAACAGTTTTCACTGCACCCTCCTTGCGACATTATGGATATGTCAGTATTACTGACGGATCAGTCGGTGCAAAACTGACGCATTGCTGGAGTTGTGTCAGAAGCGTGACTCCAGCAATGCAGGGGGAGGGCCATGATTATAGCACTGCTCCACCCTTATATCTGTTGTGAGGCAGGAGTAAGGATTTGACACAATGGAGTCCTAGAAGTGGCATACTGAAATCTTATAGATTTCAATGGCCCACTTCTATGAGGCTTTGATACTGGGGAACGCCCACCCTGCATACATTATACCTGACACAAGTATAATGTAGCGCTGGGATTTACAAAGTGATGCATTTACCTCGATGCATCAGTTTGTAATCAGGGTGTAACCTGTCGCATTTTTTACGCAGCCGGTGCATCACAAAAAGTGACGCACCAGCAGCGTAAAAGTTTCACAAGGGCTCATAAATGATCTTCACAATCTGCTGTAAGTCTAGGATGTTTCTCATATACATTCTCATTAATTATTTTTACCTTCACTCCAGTCTCTGGGCTTGCGGGGGTCGTATCATAAACAGGTACCCTGGAAAGATCAAAATCCAGCTACTGCTCTCCGTTGCCGAGTTGTGCTGTCTGCAGCTCATGCAATGGCAGGACAGAGTCTTAACCTCTTCTGTGCGTGGGACATGCCCCGGCCATCTGACTTCATGGTGGGCATGTGTGGAGGACGGACGTGGGCCGTCCGAATCGGGCACGCATGGAATTCCTCAGCACCGAGGGAGAATTCCGGCCTCATCGAAGTGGTTAAAAAGAGATGCTGTGCCTGGGTTTATGACAGGGCCCGGGAGCTCTAATTGAAAAACTTTAATCACACAGGCCTCCTAGAAACTCATGCCCCTGTCTGCCAGTAGCAAGGTCCGGGGTGGGGGAGCAGGGCCGGTGCTAGCACTGGTCACTCACGGTGCCACAATCTGTTATAGCACCCCCTTTCCCCCAATCCCCATGACCTCTTCCTCAGATTTCCTCACTACCACCCGGTGAAAGGACCCCTCATCTCTTCATAGCCTCTCTCCCTCGCATACATTTAATTTGTTTAGAGCGCTGGTAAAAGCTAGCTTTACTAATCTTCTCAGCTATCCACTTTAAATTCAGATCTGTTCTTTGCAGGAGGCATATTAACCCTCTGCGCTACTTTATGGCGAGTTAAATCTGCCACTAGACATAACTCCGTTCTCTCTCTCTCTAGCAGGAACATTAATCACAAGAGTTATCTTGAAATTTGTATTGCTGCCTGCAATCTGGGCTCACAAGGAACTCTGCATCAGCTGCTTTTAAATCATAAGTTCACAGCGCCCCCACCAGAGGTCTGCACCCTCACTTCCATGTCAGCGCCCAGTGCGGCCGCACCAGTCGCATTGCCCTGTGGGGGAGGCTGGGATTTCTGAAGTGGAAATCACAGATTCTGGCCAGTAATCCTTCCCCAAACCTCGCTATTACGAGTTTTCTGTCTGGAAAGGAGAATTTGTAGGAAGAGCCCCACAGTCGGTAACACTTGTCAGCATTATCGTTTCTTCAATGTACATGGCACAAGTCTGCAAGTGTTTGCTGGATAAGTTGCTCCTCAGTCGGCATTACCCGCAGAGCATACAAATAGTACATCTGCACGTATTACGGGGTGATTATTGGTGATTTAGGGCATTACACAAACGCTAATCCGTCTTCTTACGAGACAATTTCTGTGAGAAGTGTGACACAAGAAGATGAGCCTGCGGTCTATTTAAAACTGTGCAATCTCTTTCCCATTGGCTCAAAGCGATGGCCAGATTCGACCTTATGTTACTCAAAGGCATTACGGCTAAATCCTAATTGACTGAAAATGAAGATTAAAGGTTTGCACGTGTGACGTAAGCGGCATGTGCATTTCTCCAGGATGATATAATGATTCATAAAGAGCTTCTGCGATTGGACAAGCGTTCTCTTGAGATGTACTGTCCCTGTGTTTACGCAGCACAGCTTTTGCCTTACCCAAAAGCAACCCTTCACCAATCAAGCATTGGCAAAGCCAAAAGGTCTCACCTATTTAAGAGCTATTGACTTTGCCATTGTGTTTTAGCCATGTTGTACACCAGCATGTTGGCTGTTTAGCACGAATACAAATTAGTGGTGTAAAGGAGAGAGAGTGGCATGGAGTGGAGTGTCATAAAGTGTAGTGTTGTGGAGTGGCATGGAGTGTTGTGAAAGTATTAGAGTGATATAAAGTGGAAGGGAATACAGTGGAGTAGAGTGTTGTAGAATTGGGTGGCTTAGAATGTTGTAGAGTGGAGTGGCAGAGTGTGTCTTAGGCTGGAGTGGCATAGAGCAATGTGGAGTAGAGTAGAGTGGAGTAAAGTAGCGTGAAGTGGTATAGAAGGAGTTGCATAATGTGGAGTAGAGTGGAATAGAGTAGAGTGGCATAGAGCGGAGTAGTGTAGTTGAGTGGAATGGCACAGAGTGGAGTAAAGTGTTGTCGAGTAGCGTAGAGTGGAGTGCCATAGAGTAGTGTATAATTGAGTGGCATAGAGTGGAGTAGAGGAGTGGATTTGAATGGAGTAGTGTGGCTATAGACTAGAGTGGATTAAAGTGACATAGAGGGAGTTGTGTGGAGCATCGCAGAGTGAAGTAGAGTGTCGTAAAGTGACATAGTTTGGAGTAGAGTTTTATAGAGTGGAGTGGTTGAGAATGGAGAAGAGTATTGCAGAGTGAAGCAGAGTTTCATGGAGTAAAGGGTCATAGAGTGGAGCATTGTGGAGTGGAGTGTTGTAGAGTGGAGTGTCGTAAAATGAAGTAGAGTGACCTGGAGTGAAGTAGCATGGAGTACAGTGGTGCAGATTCGATTGGCGTAGAGTGTAGTGGCATAAAGGCCATTGGTTTTGAATAAGGGGGTGTAGAGTGTATTGGTGTAGAGTGCAGTGATGTGGAGTGCAGTAGTTTAGAGTAGAATGGTGCAGTGTGTGGTGGCGTGGAGTGGAGTGGAGTGGCGCAGAGTGGAGTGGTGCAGAGTGAAGTAGAGTGGCATAGAGTGCAGTGGCATAAAGTGTAGTGGCTAGGAGTACATTGATTGAGAGTAGAGTGAAGTTGTGTAGAGTGGAGTTGAGCAAGGTAGAGTAGAGTGGTGCAAAGTAGAGTATAGGGATGAAGAGTAGAGTGGGAAGAATGCAGTGGTGTAGAGTAGAGTGACGAAGAGTGCAGGGGCATAGAGTGCAGTGATGCAGAGTAGATGTGAGTGGCATAGAGGGGAATGGCGTAGAGTTCATTGGTGTAGAGTGCAGTAGAGTGGCATAGAGTTAAGTGGTGCAGAGTAGAGTGCAGTGGCATAAAGTTCAGTTGCATAGAGTGAAAGAGTGAAGTGATGTAGAGTAGAGTGGCGTAGAGGTCAGGATCGGAGAGTGCAGTGTTTCAGCGTAAAGTGTCGTACAGTGCAGTGGTCTAAAGTAAAGTGGTGTAAAGTGCATTGACGTAGAGTGCAGTGGTGTAGAGTAGAGTGGTGCAGAGTAGAATTTATTGGAGTAGGGAGCAGTGGCATAGAGTACAGTGGTGCATAATAGAAAGTGTGGTGTAGAGTACAGTGACGTAATGTGCAATGCTGTTAATTGGAGTGGCGTAGAATGCATGGGTTTTGAATAAAGTGGCATAGAGTGCAGTGGAGTAGAATGGTGTAGAATAGAGTGTAGTTGAGTAGAGTAGCGCAGAGTGAAGTAGAGGGGAGAGGTTCAGGGTTGATTGTATTGGTGTAGAATGAAGTGACATAGAGTGGAGTGGCACGGTGCAGAATGGAGTAGAGTGACATTTAGTGCAGTGGAGTCGAGTGAAGTAGCATGCAGTAGAGAGTTTCAGAGTAGAGTGAACTGGCATGGTGCACAGTAGAGTGGGGTGGCATAGGGTAAAGTGCAGTCACATAGAGTAGAGTGGCATAAAGTAGAGTGGTGTAGACTGCAGTGTTATAGTGTGGAGTAGTGCAGAGTAGATTAGTGTGGCTTAGAGTGGCATTGGTGTAGAGTGCAGTTGAGTGGTGTAGAGCATTGTGGTTCAGAGTGTAAGTGCAGTGGCGTAATGTGCAGTGGCATAGAGTACAGAGTAGAGTGGCATAGAGGTCAGTGGCAGAGAGTGCAGTGTTCCAGTTCGGGCTGGACTGTTCCCATGAGGCACAGGGTCAAGGCTGATTTGCATATGGCCATGTCTGAACTGGGGTGGGGTGGAGTGCAAAAACACGATGGATTTAGAGTACAGTGTAGCAGAGTGTAGTGATATATATATATATATATATATATATATATATATATATATATATATATATATATATATATAGTGTAGAGTACAGTGGCGAAGCGTGCATTGGTTTAAGTAAAGTTGACATAGAGTACAGTGGTGTAGAGTGCAGAGGTTAGAGGACAGTGGCGTGCAGTGGAGTGATGCAGAGGGGAGTGGAGTGACAGAGTGCAATGGCATAGAGTGCAGTGACATAAAGTAGATTTTTTCGGAGTAGAGTGATGTGGCATAGAGTGGAGCGGTGCACGATACAGTGGAGTGGTGCAGGGTAGAGTGCCATAGAGTGCAGTGGTGCAGAGAATATTAGAGTGACGTAGAGTGTATTGGCGTAGAGTGAAATGGTACAGAGTAGAGTGAGTGGCATAGAGTGCAGTGTTGCATAGTAGAGAGGCATACAGGCACATTCTATGAATTTGCGATTCCTTTTTTGCGATATTTAAGGAATCGCAAATAAGGAATCGCAAAATGCGATGCATTATAAAAATAGCGAAAAATTAAACTATTGCTAAAAATCGCAGAATTATTTGCGATTGTTGACTTTTGCGATTTCGCAATTTTGTGATTTCACAATTAGCAAAATCGCAATTTCCAGAGTCGCACATTGATGCATCTTGATGACATCAGAACCAGGAAGTGAGCACTCCAAGACTCATTTTCAGTGCAGAGATTCAGGGAGAGGAGTGAGTTGGCTCTGAGAGTAGAACAGGAGTGGGAGAGAGAGATTGCAAACACCTGGCAACCAACTAAAAATGGAAGCTGCACAGACATGCAGAGGACAGCCAAATAGGCAGGGAAAGAAAAGTAACATTTTCAGAGAAAGAAATTGAAACACTCATTGAGGGAGTAGTCCACAGCCATGATAAGCTGTTTGGCAAAGCTTCATTGAAAGTACCAGAGCAGGAGAAACTGAAAATATGGATCCGGATCCTGAACAGAGTAAATGAATTGGGGTGACACCCGCACCAATGAAGAGCTAAAAAAGCGATTGTACGATCTGCGCAGTCGGGCTCAGGTGCGCATTGCAGACCAGCTGAAGGAGGCAAATAACATAGGAGGGGGAACACCAACAGACACTGGAAACACTCCCCTGGAGGACTTGGTGGAATCCACAATCCAGCCTGAAGCTGTTGTTGGTGTGACTCAGATTGACACCCCAGGAACTGCACACACATCTGAAGGTAAGTGGAATGTATGTTGCCATTGTCCCAATTACTTAAGTCACAACCTGAGCTCTGTACAGCATAAGTGCACACTGTAAAGCATTAACTGCATTTGTTATAAAAAAGGGAAGTGCCTTATGGGAGATGTAGTCAGGGCAAGCAGTGACAATGACTACCACACACATATGCAAAAAAACTAATACAAATAGTGTATCTGATGTTTAAATTAATGACAAATGTATTAATTGTCAACTGTGACATGACCTCACAAGCATGAATTAATGCTGTTTTGCACTGTTTAACCTTACAGATGCAGAACATGTTGAGGCTGGGGATAGTGAGGTCCAGGAACTGCAGCACTCCAGTGAATCTGAAGACGAGGACACACCAGCTCTGCCAACTAAACAGTCACGTGTACCACATTTCCATAGGGCACCTGTCCCGTACTCTCTCCTTCTGACCCGATTGGCTTAGATTGGTGTGTTGGGTTCAGCACTGGAATGGGTGAAATCTTTTTTGTCCGATAGGTCCCAGCAGGTTTGGATCCCACCTTTTTCTTCCTCGGCCAAGCCGCTTACTACCGGGGTACCCCAGGGGTCTACATTGAGCCCCTTGCTGCTTTTTAATGTCTATCTTACCCCGCTTATAGTGATGGCTGAACAAATGGGGGCAAAAACTATAGCGTACGCAGATGATACGCAACTTTTATTTACATGGCCTGATACAGCACTAGACACTGAGGTTATTAGTTCCTGTCTTTCTTCGGTGTTCAATTGGTTAGCAGCGGCACAGCTGAAATGCAACGAAGACAAAACAGAAATTTTGTTGTATGGCCAATTTCCGCCTAATTTTAGAGAACTCTTGTGGCCTCCGGATTTTCCCCAGCCAAGCTCAGTCTCCATCCCTGCAAAGAATTTGGGAGTATGGTTTGGGGAGGATCTGAGGTTTCAGGCACACATAAAGAAGCTTACAGGGGTGTGCTTCGGATCTATCAAGGCTATGAGAAAGTTCTTTCCATATCTCCCATCTTCGGCAAGAGAATCGGTCGCGAGGGCTTTAATACTATCACGGCTCGACTATGCCAACTCTCTTCTTAGTGGAACCCCAGCCTTCCTAGTCGCCAGATTACAGATCATCCAAAATGCGACGGCGAGACTTCTTTTCAATGTGTCCAGTAGAGAGAGTGTACCAATCCATTTGAAAGAACTACACTGGCTACCAGTAACACAAAGGATCACTTTTAAAATCCTGACACTAGCAATTAAAGCAGTCAATGACCTTGGGCCTTCGTATCTGAAGAAAAGATTTAGCCGCTACACCCCCACTCGATCTCTACGCTCAGCTGATTGTAATTTGCTGAGCGTACCCCGCTATCGGCGAGTGCGCCATGGAGGCCAGTTAATTGCTGTCCTTGCGGCTTCGGCCTGGAACACTCTGCCTCTGTTTTTAAGATGAATTCAGAATTTTGTACCTTTTAAGAAGGCACTGAAAACTCATCTTTTTAGATTTGCTTATTAGACTATTTTAAATTTCTTCTGTTTTCCTTTGGCCACCTGCTTGTTTTCTTCTTTCGCGCCAGGATACTCTGGTAGTAACAGAGCGCGTTATAAAACAGCTAAAATAAAATAAATAAATAAATAAAAATAAGTTGCCACTGCAGTGAGACACAACACACGCAGCAGCACACCCTCCACTCCCAATGTGAGGCATGAAGATGCTGCCACTGACAGGCGTCTAGGTGTTTGTGGGAGAAAGCGCTAGGCTCCCATGTACAATGATTTTCAAAGGTGGTGACGTAACCATTGTTACAATGTGACCTTATTACTGACTTTCAAGTATTCGTTCCTTTGTATCTATACATGTTTATTACCAAGACTCTTGTGCCACTAGTCACATTGAGAGTGTGCTTGAACACCCTGGTCATTATTTCCTTACATAAAACATAAAACTTATTTGCTTTGCAAAATACTGTTTTTGTGTCATCATTACTCACCTTAGAAGTAATTTTGTGTGATCTCCAATCTTCTCCTGCACCCTTCTGCAGCGCCTGATCCTTGAAGGGCACGGTGGTGTTGCACTTGCTGGTTCCCATCCTCTGAGTCGCTGTCAAACAGCTCCATTTCCAAACCTCCCTTTGTCGCAATGTTGTGCAGCATGGCTCATGCTGCCACTATCTTGCAGCATTGTTCAGGGTTGTATTTCAGTGCTCCACCGGTCTTATGAAGGCATCTGAATCGGCTCTTCAGCAGCCCAAATGTGCGCTCTATGACGTTCCTGGTTGATATATGTGCTGCATTGTACCTTTGTTGGGCGGCAGTTGTAGGATTGAGGTACGGTGACATAAGGTAATTCCACAAGGCGTATGCGCTGTCACCTACATGTGAGGAAGCAAAGGGTGTTGGTGGTTGTTTGGCATTGACATACATACAATGAATGTGTTGGTCTATTGCACATATTTACCTAGCAGATGTCCCTCTCCAAATTCTCCCCTTGCAAGATGGGTGTGAATGCCACTTAGCCTGAATATATATGAATCATGTGTACTGCCGGGAAATTGCGCCACAATGTCCGTTATGATGTTTTTGGCATTACACACAACCTGAATATTGAGGGAATGATAACATTTCCTATTCCTAGACAAATATTCCTGTGCTGCAGGGGGACATATTGCCACATGGGTGCAATCAATACAACCCAAAACTTGTGGGAAGCCTGCAACCTGGTAAAACTCCTACTTAGTCTTGGCAATGTCATGGGCTGTTGTAGGGAAATTGATATGTGAGCCTATCCGGACCATCATGACATCAAGGAATGCTTTAACACCATGGCTGCTGTGCATTTTCCCCTCCTGTGCTGACCTTCATTGAATACTATGGTTTCATGACGAGCTCAGCTCGTCATCAGCACAGCTCAATTGTGCCTCATGACGAGCTGAGCTCGTCATGAGCATCGAAGGGGTTAAATATTCTTGACATTGTGCTTTGCGACACACCTCCTGCTACTGCGATTACACCCTGAAAACTGCCTGACGCCAGTAGATGTAGGCAAGATAAAACCTGGTCATGCGTTGGGATGGCATTGGTCCTACGAGTCTGTCGTTGCAGGATGGGGTCCAATTCATTGATGAGATCATGGATCATTTGAGCATTAAGCCTATACTTATCGTATATCTCATCCTCATGCTGTCCTAGCAAAGTTATGCGTACTCTGAAAATGCGCTCATTGATTCGCCTCCGTCTCTGTTGCGCAGCCTGCAGCCTCATCCTCCTCGCCATCAGAAACAGTCCTGCCATTGTGAGTCCTGGTAGGTCATTGTGGGTGTGTTTAAATCCGTTTCAGTTGATTTGCAGCTGTGTGAAAGTTGCACTCATGATTACCACCTGGTTGTGTTCCTTCTTATTTTGCGATTGCAATTTAGCGATTGTCAAAGAAATCTCTACTTGCGATTTTTTATGCATTTCATTTGCGATTCTTTATTTGCGATTCTCTATTTGAGAGTCACAAATAAAGAATCGCAAATGTTTTCTCAGAATAATTATGAGATTCTTTAATTTTGCGAAAAAATACAGTTTTTCGCAAAAATAACGGTGTTGCATTGCTACACTGTAATTTGCGATCGCAAATGCCATTTTTGTTGCGATTTGCAAACTTTGCGATTCCTTAAATGCTTGATGCATGTGCCTGATAGTGCAGGGTGGTTTAGAGTGCAGTGGTGAAAAGTAGAGTGGAGTGTCTTAGGCTGGAGTGGTGTAATGTGCAGTGGCGAAAAGCGCAGTGGTGCAGACTAGAGCAGAGTGGCGTAAAGTGCATTGGCACAGAGGAGAGTCGTGCAGAGTAGAGTAGAGAGGCGTAGAGTGAAGTTACGTATAGTGCAGTGGCATAGAGTGGAGTGGTGCGAAGTGAAGTGACGGAGTGTTGCGTGGCATAGAGTGGAGTGGCATTGTGTGGAGGGTTGCAGAGTAGAGTGCATGGCAGAGAGTGCTACAGAGTAAAGGGGAGTGGCGTAAAGTAGAGTATGCATGGTGTTGTAGCGCACTGCCATTACAGACAACATATCTTCAATTTAAATTACCATTACAGTTGCACAGACATACTGACAAAAGTAGACAGCTCACAAATGATAATGTGTGGCAATGTCATCACCTAGTGTATTAAATTATTTTCAAATATTTGTTTCCCCCACACTTCAGAATTACCAAAAAATTAGCTTCCTTTGTTCTTTCCTAATTTGGATGTATTCTGAAATATCTGCACAGTTAAATTACAGACTTTTAAATTTAATGTTGTTGTGTTATAGGGACAATGACATCCTAAAGCCTTCCTCCAGCACACCCCCAATACCCAGCATGATTGTCACATAAATGTTCTCACTTTGAAGTCAAAGAAAGAAAAGTAAAGACCAAGCTCCATTAGAAGACAGAGCCTGACATTGACCTCTGGCTTTGTATGCACAGCAAATGTGACAAAATAATAACAAGATATAAGAAGGCTGGTTTATAGGTTATACTCCACAGCAAGGATCAACTCAAACTTGACAGCCTAAAACAAATAAAGCCAGCAAATGTGAGTTGCAAATCACAAAGCCAATGGTAAGCAATGGGCAGAATGCATTCCCAAGGAAGCCTCATAAATGTCCCCAAGATGACTTTAGCAAACAAGACTCCTGCGCTGTCTGGTAGGCTTCGACCTCAAAATGAACTGGTAACTATGTGCATGCGATATTTATATGCAAAGCAGAAAATATAGGAAATAATTTTAACTACAACGGAGTAACCACAAATCTAAGGCCAATTGTCCAATTACTAATATCAAATAAACTAGACTCCTACTGCAATGCTTTACTTAAACATAAACATCTAAAAACTACATAATAAATTTACTAACAGTGAAGCAATAAATGTAAACATTTTTTAGACACAGTGCTTCTCCCCTAAACAGAATGCCCCTTCCCAAACTGCAGCCATCTCTTCTGCAAACTTTGTCCAAGAATAAGCGCACAGACCCCTTCTGTACTGTTGAAGCACAGTAAATGTCAGGAAGATGCAGTCTCTCTTCACTGGCTCAGAACCGGGTGGATCCTGGTGTTTGCCAGTCTGCAGTGTTTAAAGTGAATTCACCCAACCCGATATTTCTCTGAGCTAGTGCGATATTTTAGACAGCACAGCTCGAAACTGAAGGAGGCAAACCCTGCTCTTCGTATTTGAGATATATTGTCAAAATCAAGTCCTAGCTCGGAGAAATTTCGGGTAAAATTAATTAACTGCATGCATTGCAAGCGCATAAAAAGGCACTCGGGGGCTTATATACAACTTATAAGTCCCTAGAGCCGCCGGTGCGTCACTTTATCCCTTTTAAAAAGTGACGCACCAGCAGCGCAAGTGGCCTGTTAATAACCCCCTCTGATTTCCGCCGTGTTAGCGCATTGCCTCACAATTTGCCGCTGCTGTCTATTTTCCTGCTGAATTCTACGCTCTGATGGAAAACGCTTTACGGGCCCGGTAAATAAGCGCTGCAGGGCTATCACATTTTTTTTAAAAACGCGACTGAGTGCGCTACAGGTTACATATTCTACAACACTGCTTTGTCCCTCTTGGTCTGTTTTGCCTTTCAACCCCTCAAACAGAGGTGCGCCAACCCACTGTCTGCGTCAGCATTATCACGATTCTCATGCCTGCACAATTATGTAAGGATTGCCTAGTGTTAACCCCTGGTCCACAGAACAACTGCTCGCCTATACGTACTTAAGTGTGCCACAAAGAAACGCCCCACTACACTGGAATTATTTAGTATTAGGTAGTTCAAAAGCAACATAGACAAACATACAATTTACACTCACCACCCATCTGCAATACACACATATGTACCACACACAAATCCACACACACACATAGCTATAAACACGTACGTACACACACACACACACACATCACATACACACACACACTACAATCAAACACGTACACACGCGCACACACGCACGGAAGTCATTCTGCAAATCTAAACGTGTTGCATGGGTTGTAGAATTTGAGTGCTTTTAAATGCTTGTCTTCAATTCTTTCTTTCATCTTCTGGACTCGATGGCACAACAGCGCCGAGCAGCGACTGAATGACCGCCACACCTTGGATGCCCTTGTGCCCGTGCACTTCAGACTAATAAGATTACAGGTTTAAGGCAGATAAAAGACTCCGACCTCCTGTGTGTACGCAGACTTAGCACAGGACTCGACAGGCGCTGACCGAGGGGCAGACAGAGCCCAGCTGTATGAGGCTGAAACATTCTTGATTCTGTACCTTCTTCGACTTCAAAGATGGCGACCAGCAGCAGACTGCTGCTTGTAGCCCTTGTCTCGTTCTGCCCTCTGTATCCTGCTGCTGACCAGGTCTTCCAAACCACAATAGTGATGAATCTAGCCAAGGTCCTGCTGGACAATTACTGCTTCCCGGAAAATCTGCTCGGGATGCCAGAAGCCATAGAACAAGCATTACAGAGTGGAGAGGCGCTAAACGTGTCTGACCCCAACACGCTGGCCCACATGATCACCACAGGAGTACAGGGCTCGCTGCACGACCCCCGGCTGGTGGTCACCTTTGAGCCACTGCACCCTGCACCTGAGAAAGAAGCGGTAATGGAACTACCGTTGGAGCACTTGCAGGCGCTGATCCAGCATTCTGTCAAATATGAGGTGCTGGAAGGCAATGTGGGCTACCTCAGAGTGGACAACATCATTGGCCAGGATGTGGTGATGAAAATTGGATCTCTGCTGGTCAATAATGTCTGGAAGAAGCTCATGCCAACCTCGTCTCTCATCCTTGATCTCCGATACAACACTCAGGGGGAGGTCTCTGGGATTCCTTTCATGATATCCTACTTGGTGGACGCTGAGCCCCAGCTACATGTTGACACTATTTATCACCGTCCTTCAAATACCACCCGAGAGATCTGGACTCTTCCAGCCTTGATGGGGGAGAGGTACAGCAAGGAAAAACATGTGGTTGTCCTGACCAGCAAATACACCATGGGCATTGCAGAGGATGTGGCGTATATACTCAAACACCTTAATAGGGCCATCACTGTGGGAGAGAGGTCTGCTGGTGGCTCCCTACAAATTGAGAAGATGAGGATTGGACGATCAGATTTTTATATCACAGTGCCCATATCGAGGTCTATCAGTCCAATCACTGGCCAGAGCTGGGAGGTCAGTGGGGTCGTACCATGTGTCGCGGTGAATGCAGAAGATGCTTTGGATAGGGCACGAGAAATTCTCTCGGTAAGATCTGCAATCCCTGTACTTGCAAGGAACCTTATTGAGATCCTCAGAACCCATTACTCCTTTGTGGAACGAGTTCCTGCTCTAGTCCAGCACATACTTACTATGGACTTCTCGACTGTTACATCTGAAGAAAATCTTGCGGCCAAACTTAACTATGAGCTACAGTCAGCTTCTGAGGATCCCCGCTTAGTTATCAGGCCCCAACCTGAGGGCCATGTCCCGGCTTTGGACTTTCCTGTTGCAGGCAACCTTCCAGAGAACGAGGAAATCCTTAAAGACCTGGTGGATAATGTCTTCAAAGTAAATATACTTCCAGGCAACATTGGTTACCTAAAATTTGACGAGTTTGCGGACATATCAGTGCTAGCTAGATTAGGTCCTTATATAGTCAGCAAAGTTTGGGACCAAATTGCAGATACTGAAAATCTCATCATTGACCTGCGATACAATTCTGGTGGACCTATCACTGCAGTCTCCTTGTTGCTTTCCTATTTCCAGGAGAGCAATTCACAGCATCGTCTCTTTACCCTCTACAATAGACTGACCAATACCACTACAGAATATTATGTTGCACCCAATTTGCGGGGAAAATCTTATGGTGCTAAGAAAGGTGTTTATGTCCTCACTAGCCACAGGACCGCCACAGCAGCAGAAGAGTTTGCATACCTTATGCAGTCTTTAAGTAGAGCTACTATCATCGGTGAAATAACTGCTGGGACTTTATTGCACTCCAAGTCATTCCTTTTGGAGGGCACGCAACTGTCTCTCACTGTTCCTTTTGTCAACCTAGTCGATAACAATGGAGAGTGTTGGCTGGGCGGGGGTGTTGTCCCTGATGCCATCGTTTTGGCTGACGATGCTCTAGACAAAGCTAAAGAAATTATTGCTTTTCAACCAGAGGTATCTGCATTAGTCAAAGGGACAGGAGAACTGCTGGAAGTGCACTATGCTATCCCAGAAGTTGCAAGTAAAGTAAGTGCACTGTTGCGAAGTAAGGGGTCCGAAGGGTCATATCGTTCAGTGGTGGACTATGAGTCTCTGGTATCGCAACTAACTCTGGACCTTCAGGAGACATCAGGAGATCACCGCCTTCACGTCTTTTACAGTGATAATGTGCCTGAGGCCCCAGAGGATCAAACCGCCCACATCCCTTCTCCTGAAGAGCTGAACCTCATCGTTCAGGCCTTGTTCAAGGTTGATGTTTTACCTGGGAATGTAGGTTATCTCCGGTTCGACATGATGGCTGATGCGGAGATCGTAAAGGCCATTGGTCCTCAGCTGGTGAACCTGGTGTGGAATAAACTGGTGGACACTGACTTGTTAATTATCGACATGAGGTACAACACTGGAGGTTACTCCACTGCAGTACCAATATTTTGCTCCTACTTCTTTGACCCAGAACCTCTTCAGCATCTTTACACTATCTTTGATCGCAGCACCTCCGCAGATACAGAGATATGGACCCTGCCCAAAGTTGCTGGGGAAAGATACGGCTCCAAGAAAGATATCTACATTCTCACTAGCCACCTGTCTGGTTCAGCAGCTGAAGCCTTTACCAGGGCAATGAAGGATCTCAACAGGGCCACTGTGATCGGGGAACCTACCATAGGTGGTTCACTTTCTGTGGGAACATACCGTGTGGGGGAGACCCATTTATTTGTTTCCATCCCCAATCAGGTGGTCATTAGCCCTATTACTGGAAAGGTATGGAGTGTGTCTGGGGTGGAGCCCCATGTCACGGTGCAGGCAACCGAGGCCATGAATGTTGCCCAGGAAATCATCAGCCTGCGGTCCAAAGTCCCAGCCATTATGCAGACCACTGGGAAACTTGTGGCAGATAACTACGCCTTCGCTGGCACTGGGGCAGAGGTGGCTGCCAAACTTCTGAACCTCCTTGAGACCCCAGAGTACAAGATGGTCAAATCAGAAGTAGAACTGGTGGAAAGACTATCCACAGATCTTCACACCTTATCTAACGATGTCCATCTGTCAGCTCTATACATCCCAGAAAATGCCAAGGACCAGATCCCAGGAGTGGTGCCCATGCAGGTAAAACCAATCTCTTCCTATTATTTTTAAGCAGTCATAACCCTATTACAATCCATCATTGGTGGAGATATATTTTCTATTGAGGGTCTCCACCGTGAATAAAGCCATTTAAAGTTATATTTTCTGACCTGGTGTATTTTTAATCTTTTAATTTTATATTCCCACAAATATAAAACAGTAGCAAAATAATTGTTAAATTGTTGTGATATGCAACTGCCACCCTTGAAAAGAGATCGACCAGTACATCTTTAAATCCACCAATACACAGTAAAATGATTAGTACAATTTGAGTTAAGCAAATGGCCACAAAAAGCCAAATAACCACAAAGCAAAGTATTTGTATCGGTTTTTCTTAAATATGTTTAAAATATGTTGGCATAGGCTAGCCATTGAAGGCCCAATTAAAAAACGAGGTTTCAATATTTCAAGGAGGTTGCTAAATACACCATCCAGAGGCTCTTGTAGGGACTTTTTTTTATAATGAGAGAGTTTTGACATAGTTATAGAATAAATGAAATTGAAAAAAAACGTTTCTAATAGCCAAAAACGTAAAATAAATGGAGCAGCTTGCATCTTCCACTTCTGTGAAACCGTCAACATATATTGAATGCGTTATGTAAGTTATAAAGACTTCCGTAGCACATCTAACATTAAAATTGTGGGAAAATATGTACGTTAGGAGAGACCCAAGCAGACGGTTTTATTTGAAAGTAGCTTGACAAGAAAAAAGTTTGAAGGTCAATTCTCTACAACCTCAAAGGTGGGCTATTCAGAAATGCAGGGTGAAATCAAACAAAGCAGAACAACATAAGAATGAAATAAAAAGATTGGCCCGGAAGCTTTGATATTTCCAGATATCCTGCTCCAGCATAAAAAGATGGCTGTTAGAGGAAGAGGTAGGTTAATGAAAACGATAATAATAATGCAAAGTTGTATGGTACTGTCCGCTGCGTCTGCTTCCTAGGGGAGACAGCAGGCAACCCCATTCAACTTTGTATTTTTTACACATATTGCCATTGTTTTGAAGAAGACTGATCCTGTGAAATGTACCCATGATATAGTTTCTGGTTACCTAATTAAACCACTCAACACTGTAAAGATATCAACAAAGACAGAAATGAAAAAAAAAGTGTTTCTTAAACATCAATATGCAAGGATCTTGCCCAGGTGGAGACATCTGCGCATTTTCGGACCACACAGCTGCCACTTTAAGAAAGCAAACTTGTAGTGTTTATTCCTGAGACAAATATTTTAGAGGCAGACTCAGGTCACATAAGTTTAAGTATGTGCAGCTGTTAATATAGGCGTTTTGTCTCTCCTGAGATGTTCTGTGAGATACCATAGATATCTAGAAAGAGTCTTGAGTTGTCTGTGATGTAACTTGGAACCCAAACGTGAAAACCTTTGTTGTTTGGGGATCCCTCCCTGTAACTACCGTGGATAACAGATGGACAACAGTCATGAGGAAGCAGAACATTGCCTTTCATACCTTTGAATACATCATTCAGGTCCCAATAAAATATACCCAGCATCCTACTATCCTCTTCCACTACATTCCTCAAACCAAAGTCACATATAGGTGAAACTCTACCACCATCACCTACCCCCCACTGGCCTACACACACTTCCTCACCAAACTTTTTACATTAACCCGTTCAGTGCTGCGAACGTCCAACGGTCGTCGCATGCACTACCTCGCTAGTGCTGCGCACGACCGTTGGACGTCCGAATCCCATTAGCGCAATCGAACGTCCGCAATGGGGCAGAATGTTTGCGGCGCGCTTAACGGGTTAATGCCTGGCATACTTTCACAGAATCCCACCACAGCAAAATGAATAATCCCACCACAGCAAAATTAATATACATCTGGCATCGTAACACCTCCCCCAAAACTACACCCTCCGCCAACCCAACCAGATATTTAGAAAAACACCTGCCTTCCAATGAACCTCACACATGCACCACCCTATGGGCCTTCAGTCTCTCTCCAAGTATGAGTGTTGTAATCTTACTCTCAATGAAAGGTTGACAATGGCAATGCGAGTACTTCTGCGCGAATGGACCCGGGGGAGGGTCAGTCGAGCCCCACAGCTGTCATGAGACAATGTTTAGTGGCTCTTGGTCTGCAAACACCCAAGACAGTCAGGAGAACGTGGAGCACGGCAGCCTCTCTATCACCTTTCCACCATCTCCTCAGGTCCTTGGAGTCCCCATGGTGAAGGTAAAAATGCATTCACTCAAACACCACAGCTAAAACAGGTTATTACTGGGCGTGTTTTGAATTTTAATTAAGCAAGCGGAATTGGAGAATTTTGGCAACTAGGAATTACTCTTGTATGGCAGAGTTCCTGCTAAAATCTGCCAATCGCTGCATCTTCGAGCAACGCAATGACAACAGGAACTATGCGAAGCTTTAGAATGAGAGCTAAGGGGTATGATCAAGATTTAGCATCCCCTGTGTGACTTCAGGTCGCTAGGAGGACTTCTAGCTAGATTTTATGATTGCAGACCGTCGCGAGTGGTCATGGTCAGAAGGCTGTTTGCCCAGTAAATTTTCTACTCGAGCTGCAGCAAATTCAACTCCAAAATAACGTGGTGCCATTCACACCAAATTTTCAGTGTGGAAAGAGCTACTGGGACTAAAATCAGACCATGGGAAACGCAATGTGCATTTTTGCGCCACTATTGGAGCTCCACGGAATCTCGTCGAGTTTTTAATGTAACATCGCGTGATACCATGAAATGAAATTCTGCAAGTTCCTCCCAGGTCTACTTTCATCCATGAAAAGTAGGAACAGTGAATAATGAAACATATGTTATGCTCCTGTTACATCATAGCGGTATATAACCAGAATACCTTTAAGATACCTTATAATGCTCTTGAAAATGCATGTACCTTCCAAAATTTTATTTATTCCTAAAGCTGTAGATGTTGTAAATACATTCATCTTTTAGCTGAAACTGTTGAAGTGTAACTCCTCAGTTTAACACAGCAATTTACAAATTGATAGTATTCATGGTTACTGCAGACACTCACATCAACGTCTGCCACGCACACTTTGCTTCCATGCTCTACAAAAGGAGTACTATTTATGCAACCTCCAGATCACTTTGATCAATGTAAGGAAAGATTTTCTAAGCATGCCGTGTCTGTCATTAGAAAGTCTAACCTCCACTTGTAGGATCTGTAGATTCCAGCCATCTGATACATTTAGATTGAGTGATCAATCATCTAGCCAACAGTATTATAACACAACTCATCCTTTTTTCCTGGATGGAGATCCCCTCTGTATCAGAATTATGGTCCATTCCTTTGAAAATGTGTCTACAAAGTGTGTTGCTTTCCTTCATACAGACTGAACCAAAGTGCAAGTTCATACTGGATTGTGTAGATTTCATTTCTTATGCTGATTGACTGATATAGTGCTACATAATAAAAAATAATGTAACATTTGTGTAGGTTTCTATAGTCACCCATGCTTCTCAGACAAGGAGCTTGCGTAGATTTCCTTGATTTTCCTTATTGATTCATTAAAAATGTTGCACCCTATTCACAATGAATTAGCTGTGAGTAGGTGTGCCTTGGTTGTCTAGTAATCCTGACTTACTTCACTACTCCAGAAAAGAGTCCAGGGTACTTGAAAGGAAATAACTGCAGCAGCCCTGTCAATTGTGCCCCTTGTTATTGAGTTATCAGTTTTCGCATTCAAGCAAATAGGGAAGTGGGAAGTTTAGGTAAATCAATCTTTATTACCCTCTATTTCGTTAATCCAAGAATAAGTCTATACTGAGCACATATGGTTTCAGAAACCATTTACTACCATAATTCCCATAAAGATGTGGTGTAGTAGCCTTCTGTGGCCTTTTGTAATCTATGTAATGATATATAGTAACATATAAATGCTTTACTTAACATCGGCCTCATTTAGAGTTTGAACAAATATGGTAGGGTACCCTGTCCACCAAACGTATGGTATGCCCACTGTATTTAGAGCTAAGTGGACTGTTATGTTTCTGCCAGTAGTCCCCACATTGCCTCCACCTGTGACCACTGATGGCCCAACAGACTCAAAGTCTAAAGGGGTCATTAGGATGTAGGGCAGATCGCCACTGCTTGTATGGCGGTGCGATCCACCCTACAGCCTTCCCCGCCGCCACCCATTTATCCCAGAAGGAGAATGGACACTTGTAGCTTCATAACAATTGGTTGTAGTTGAACACCCTCATAAACGCTACGATGTTGAATGCGGTATATATTGGTTATCCGCCCCACTTTCAGCGTTATGGCATATTCATCGGGTGTCCAATTTTCGTGATATATGCCAGCCTCGACCAGAGGCAACCTTTTGTCTGGGTAGCAGTGTCGAGGGAATGTGAGACACCCCCAGAGGTAAAGGTGAAAAGAGGAAAAAGAAAAAAAAATCTTATTTTAAAAAACAATGCTTCTCCAGAAGGAAAAATTTTAATATAAAAAGGAGAGGTAGTGTTATTAAAAGTGAAGTGGATATAATAGTCAATCAAGTTACTGGATCAACTTATTGATCCAGTAACTTGTCGCAGTGCATTGTCAGCATTGTGGCGGGCTGTGCTGTGAGCACCGCCGGCCACAATGCTGGGAATGGAGAATGGCATCCTAATCGTTGGGCGGGACTGTCGCACCACAGGCGGTCCGTTCCAGCACCGCTAGGGTGGCGGTGGGACAAAAGTCCGCCCGCCATCCTAATGGCCCCCTAAGTGCCTAAGACCATCAACCTATTTGACTCGATAGGTATTCAGACAATATATAGAGATTTTAATATTGACCTACAGAAATATGCAGTTTGAAATATCTTCATACAGATATATCGCCAGCAAGAATATAGTTGAAAAGAATATTGATTTTACAGTAAGTAATATCCATGTGGTTAATATCGGTGTTGATTTTTAATTAATTATATGTATTTTACTATATATTTTAATTGTATATGTTATCAATTATTTGTTTAAATATTGGTAATATTGTTTTATATAGTTTACAAATTTTTTGTAGTTTTTAAAATTTAATTGAATAGCTTTAAAAAAATCATTTTTAGTACCATATCGGGTTTTGGGGTTTATAGTTGTACAGGGGGAGCATTAAATTAATTATAATTAATTATTTAATTGATAATTATTTCTGTTATTTGTATTTTTTACATTGCATTTTATGTGTGGGTTGTGGGTTTTGTAGGGGTATAGGGTGGGAAGTAAATTAGTTATTATTAATTAATAATGAATTTTTAGTGAATAATTATGTAATTTTTAATTATATATGTTAATTGAACAATTAACTTTTTTTAAAGTTACGTTTCAGGTGCATGGTGTGGGGTTGTAGTAGTATAGGGTGGGAAATAAACTATAACAAATTAATAATTCATTTTGAATTAATAGTATTACTTAATTGATAATTATTTCTATTCATTTTATAATATATTACATATTTTTATTTGGTGTGTGTTGTTTTTGTGTGGGTAAAGGGAATGCAGGAAATTAAGTACAATAATCGATAATTAATGGTAATTTATAATTAATTAATTGATAAATTAAATATGTAAATTGTGTAATTAAGATATTGTTTAGGTTATATATTAGGGGGTCGATTCCGATTCGGGAAAAAACGCTCCGAATAGCCGTTCCAGTACGAATCGTACCCTGCAACGTCCCCCGTACGTACGACGAAGTACGATTCGTACCAGGAGCTGGACTCCGTGCGAATCGTACAGAGACCGTACGAATCAAATCCTCGTACGAATCTCCCTCGGAACCCGCTGTACGCAACATCTGTACGGTTCGCGGCTGCTTTTTCCGACCCGGCAAGTACAATCCGTGTTGGGTATGCACTGTACAACCCTTTTTCTACGGGAGCTATAAACAGCCGTAAAAGCAGAGTTCGCCCCGAAACATGTATGGAACGCCCCCCAGGGTACGATGCGTACACCCCATGATCGCAGGGGTACGGTGCGTACCCCTGCAATCACGGCGTGTACACACTGTATCCCGTGATCTTGGGGTGCACGCACCATACCCCAAGTTCTTTGGGTGTCCGTTGCGTACATTCTGCGATCGTGGGGTACTGTGCATACACCCCAAGATCGCAGGGGTACACACGTACCCCTGCGATTATGGGGTGTACGCACCGTACGGTGTGTAAGTGATTGTGTGCTTTTCCGTACAAATCGCCCTTACCTGACTTGGACCGTACGAATCGCGTCCTCATACCCCGGTCCGGATCATACTCGTCGGGTCGTACGGCATGTGTACGAGTGGTACATTTCACTGTTTCAGCCTTGCAATACATACGTATCGCGACGATTCGGACGGATTGACGGAATACGGATCGTACTACGCGACTCGGACGGACGGGTACGAATCGTAAGGCGATGGATCCGGATGAAAATCGTACGGACGTTTTTTTTTCCAGGATCGGAATCGGCCCCTAGGTGTGAATTGTTGCATTTGTAAGGGTAAAGTGTGGGACATTAATAAAGTATGATTCATTTAATATTAACTAAATATTTTCATTAATTGTTTAATTGATAATTATTATGTAAATTATGTAGCAAATATTTCTAAAACTCATATATTAGGTGCAGGTTGTTTTTATTTATTGATATAGGGTTGTAAGGTAATGAAAGATAAATATTTTAATATTAGTTAAATATTATTCATATTTTAATTGATAAATAATTATGTAAAATGTGTAAATATAATAATTTTAAAAATATATTTAAGATGTATGTTTTTTAGGTTAAAGAGGTATACGGAAGAACATTATTTGGGATTTTAATTCTAATAATGTTTGCATTAATTTATGATATGTATTAAACAGTTTAATAAATATGTAATTTGTATATTTTCTTATAAACATATATAGACTGTTTATATTTTAAAAAAAAATGAATGTATGATAGTTTTGCAAACATTGTATTTTCATGACATGAATTAGTCCGTTTCTAAAGTTGCAATCCAACATTTTCCCTACTGTTGCACTGACTGGAGTTGGAATAGTCAATTTTACCCCTCTGCAATCAAACAGTTTCCCTACTGTTCTACTGAATGGAGTGGGAATATTAATTTGCCCCCTTCGCGATCCAACATTTTCTCTACTGTTGCACTAATTGGAGTGGGAATAGAAAATGTGTACCCTTCCATAATCCAACACTTTCCCTACTGTTGCACTGCCTGGAGTGGCAATAGTAAATGTTACCCCTCCGCAACCCAACACTTTCCCTACTGTTGCAGTGACTGGAGTGGGAATAGTAAATTTTACTCCTCCGCCATCCAACACTTTCCCTGCTGTTGCAGAAATTGGAGTTGGAATATAATAGTTATTATTTATCAAATTTGATTGTTTAGTTTATATTGTTTACATTTATATTGTTATGTTTTTGTGTATTTAAAATGATAATATTCATTAATATTGTAATATGTAAAATATATTTAGTGAGTTGTAATTTTTTATGCTGTTTACTTTTTTATTTGCAATGAAATTGGTTTTTTTTTATAAAACAGTGTAATGTTATTGGGTGTGTGTATATATATATATATATATATATATATATATATATATATATATATACACACATATATATATACACACATATGTGTATATATATGTATATATATATATATATATATATATATATATATATATGTATATATATATATATATATATATATATATATATGTATATATATATATATTTGATAAAAAGATTACAATATAGATTGACACTATTAGTTTAAAATTAAATATGTGTAATTAAACATATATATATATATTTATATATCTGTTATTAATTTTGAAAATAAGTATAGTAGTTACATTTAGTTTATAATTATTTAAATAGATTAAACTAATATTATATTACTGTTAGTTTTTAATATATTACATTTTTAATATATATATAAACAATAGTTTTGAGAATGATATTAATGACAACAATATTTTTCCTATATTTTTTTCATTTTCATTATAAGTATGAGATGATGAATTTTTGTCTTCGATATTTTTGGTTAAATATTTCTGTAGGACGATATTTCCAGTGACAATATTTTGTCAGTGAACTGACTCAATAATCCGATACACTTTTTTCTCTTTGGGACCGTCAGACTAAGCTTGGTAAGTCCAAACAGAAAAATAATAAACTGATCCCCACTCACTAAGTAAAAATCCCAGGTTGTCAGGACCATTTTTTTTTTTTACAAAACGAACTTCCGCATTTGGGAGTATGCTTTTGTTATATCTAAGGTTCTACCTTACACCTTCCCTGTTTCTCTGCCTCTGCTGTTCAGCCAGTGTGAGTGAATGTTAGTGTGAATATGATGTCATTGGAATGTTTGGTATGCTGTGAGTGGGACTGTCAGTTGGATCCTGGGCTGAGCAGCAGAGAGGCTGCTCCTGGTGGGGCTTTATACTGCATATCTACTGGAAAACCTATCTAAAAATCTAAGAAGAGTACACTTATAATTTGTAACCTAACCAAGTCTTCTGGACCTCCTTACTTACGACACTACAGTTCTGCAAAACATAAAAGTTTGCTGGGCGGCCATATGATTCTAGGAGGCTGCTCAACAAACTGCCAATGCCTTCAGAGGAGCCGTCATGGCGAAGGCTCCTCTTAAGGTATAGAGAACTCTGTCAGGTACGTGGAGATCTATAAATATGGCAGGAGGTAGTCCACTATTGGAACAGAGGATATAACCGCCACTCCCCTGGTGGACCGTGGACCACCTGCCAAAGTGAAAATGTATTATATGTGGTCGTGACCAATTACTTGTTCTCAAGGCTTCAAACTGTTTAAAATACAGCTGCCATTTTTGTTTGCAAAAGAAGAAAATGGGAGCTCAGCATCTGCCGTCCTCGGCAAACTTCATTGGTTACCAGTTCGTAAATGAGCTATTTTCAAGTTACTGTGCAACTAGTCTACTGTCAAATAAAGGCAACTTTTACAAACCCACTCGGGATCTCAGGTCAGCCAGCAAGACATTGTTAATCTGTAAAAAAATTAGGAAATCCCGGATGGGCGGACACTCCTGTACCCTGTGACCTGACCCCCAAGGTGCTTGCCACCGGGTGCAGGGATCAACAGAGGGGCAACATAGGTACCCTCAGGCCATCATGAAAGACAGTTTCTGACAGCTTTTTCGTGTCAAAAACAACGGCACGAAAAGGCAGTGAGAAACAGCCATCGTACTCCCTCGGTGGTAAAGAGGCAACTGTGGGAGTACTAAAGGATTTCCGGACAGCGGACGGGTTCTACCCAGCCCGTCGTAAGCCATCTGGAAATCCGAGTCGGATTCCTTTCCAACCTCGCCCATTGGAATGGCTCGGTCAGAAAGGAATCCGGCGGGCATGTTCTGATTCAGGCGGAAGGGCTCCGACCAATGTTCTGAGCCCTTCCGTCTGAAATCGGAATTGGGCCCTCTGTGTCGGATTTTCTGACTTTTAGAAAGAATTGAAGACATGGCTGTATCCACTTTAGTACTATTAACCAGGAACCAGTAATTGACTCAGACTAGTGCAGAGATAAACCTCTTGGGAATATTTGTGTGCTTTACAAATAACAAATACAAAGTCTAAATGATGGGCAAAGCTCTTAAATACACTTTTGTCACTTTGTATTTAGTTACCATGTTAAAGGCCAGTAGTGGAAATACATAAATAGAAAACCTAGTCACATGAGACATCATCTAAAATAAACGTTAAGTTAGAAGTATTAGTATCTTGACATGTCATATTACGTTTTCATTTGGATCAGGCACTAGGGTTAAACCAGAATGATCCCCCAGGACACCAATGTTTGAAAAAAAATGTTGTAAAAAGGGTCTTGGAACTTCAAATCCGGGAATGGCTTAAAGTTAAAATTGTTTACAATTTCGAAAAGTCGTTTGTGAGTCACAAAAAAGAACATAATAGAAAGACTGTTAAATTCTGCCGCCATATGAATGGACAGTAATCTCCCTTTTGGGATTTTCTGGCACTTTATTGCTTTAGGGCAGGCGATGCAAGGGATTAGCACATGCATGTTAAAGCTTTTACGAGTCTGATACTAGTAAATTAAATCGTCTTTCTCATCATGTAAGCATACAGAGTGAAATTGTTCTCTTCTTTTTTCACCAGGCAAAAGTGAGTCAGAACCTCTTTCATTTAAGAGTCTAAAACAATTGAATATTTTTCTAATACCTCATGCTTCAAACAAGCTCCTCCATCCCATTGCTATAGATGGTGCTGGGTCATAAGGCACTCCATTAATTTCCACATAGAATACTCTTGATTAGAGAAATATATACTATATACATCAATAGCTAATTATGAGACGACCAGATAGTTTAAAGAGTCTTCTTTAAGATATTACGTAGTTGCATTTCTTCTCTACTCTAAAGTAAGTATTTCAGATGCTCTAACGATTGCAGAAATCCCATTGCAAGTATTATCACATGCTTACTATCTGATAGTAATAGCATTGATTAAAAGCTTCCTATAACACTGATCCATCCACTGCTTTGCCCAATAAAATTTTTACAATTGTCGTTTCCACATTCTTCTGAATGACTGGTGAAAGTAGTGAAAGTAGCTGAAAACCAGTCTATGGCCTTATTCCAACTACGGCAGATCTTGGGACCGCCGTAGTTGTGGTGGCAGTCTGACCACCGCCACACTGTGGAACAGACTGCAGTATTTTAACCCCTCCCCTGCTGGTGACGGAACCACTCCGTCATCAGCCGCAGTCGCGCTGTGCTTATGACGGAGCGGTTCCGTCACGGCCCGTTCGGCACGCCTGCGCGGTGCGGATTCCGCGCCTGCACTGAGCGTTCCATTGAGCGGGCGGGGCCGTGACGGAACCGCTCTGTCATGAGCACAGCGCAACCGCGGCTGGTGTTTGATGTTTGATGTTTGGGGGTATTTATATAGCGCACTGTCACTCCAGGGAGCATCCTGGCGCTGCGACCTCATTGCTAGTAGATTAGCAGATGTTTTAGCTGAATTATAGATGTTATATATAATTTAGACAAGAGATTTGCAAGTTGATTCGGCTAATCCATAGATCCATGTTTTTAGGGATTTTTTGAAGATCTGTTCTGATGTGATTAAGCGAAGATGAGCAGGGGGTGTGTTCCAGGATTTGGCTCCTAGAACTGCCAGTGATTTTCCACCCTTGGTGGCAAGTCTGAACTTGGGGAGAGTCATCAAATTAGCCGTGGCTGACCTGAGTTCTCTAGTGGGGTGGTATCTGTGAAATTTGTTGGACAGATATTTTGGACCGCGCTTGTGGAAACATCTAAATGTAATCACGAGGATTTTGAATAATATACGTTTCTGAATGGGAAGCCAGTGCAGCGGCTGATGCTAATGATTTTCTGGGCCACCTCAGGACCAGCCGAGCCGCCGAGTTCTGAACCATCTGTAATTTATGCAGGGTAAATTTTGCCACTCCTGCATACAGACTATTACAGTAGTCAATTCTTGATGTAACTAAAGCAATTGCTACTGTGCAGCGGGCAGACAAAGGCAGATAGTCAAAGAACTTGCGTAGGCCTTTTATGATATTGAAACAGACGGCAGCTACTTCTTTAGATTGTTGCTTAAAAGAAAGCATATCGTCGAATTTTATGCCCAAGTTTCGAGTTGCACTGATGGTATTTGGGGGGGGCTTCCGCATCAGATGGCCAGCAAGTGTGTGGAGAGAAGGATTGTTTTTCCCAAATGGTAAGATCTCTGTTTTAGCAGAGTTGCATTTAAGGTGGTTATCATGCATCCAATTGAAGGTCGCAGTCAGACACTCTTTCAGAACCTGTTCAGCCTTGTCTGTATCATCATCCAGAACCAGGACCATTTTAGTGTTGTCTGCGTATGCAATCGTGCTCACATCATAGGAAGCAATGAGATTGATCAGGGGTGCCATATAAAGATTGAATAGAGTAGGGCTCAAACTTGAGCCCTGAGGCACTCCTGAGCCAATCTCCTTCTCCTCCGAGTGAAACTGTCCTAACCTAGTTATCTGTTTTCTATGCAACAGAAAGTTTTTGAACCAATTCAACACGGTGCCCCCTATGCCAGCCTCAACCAGGCGATGTAATAGAATGGCATGGGACACCGTGTCGAATGCTGCAGATAGATCAAGGAGGATTAGAACTACCTTCCTCCCTTGATCTAGTGCAGCTCTTATGGTTTCTGTGGTTGATAATAGTGCTGATTCTGTAGAGTGGTTTGCTCTGAAACCTGCCTGATTTGGATGTAAGATGCTGTTTACCTCCAGGAATGTTGAAAGCTGTTTATTAACCAGGGTTTCAGCACATTTACATAGAGCGGGGAGTTGAGAAATGGGTCGCAAATTAGTTAGAACAGAGGGATCATGCAGGGTCTTTTTTTGCAGTGGTTTTACTATCGCAGTCTTCCAGGTAATGGTGACTTCTCCAGATTGGAGTGATGCGTTGACAATGTCATTAATCATGGGGTTCACCTCATCTTTAATTGCATGGACCAGTGAGGGGGGACAAGGGTCGAGTGGCGAACCAGATTTAATTTTTGACATGGTTTGTAAAGTGTCTGCCAGATCGATCATAGCGAAGGTGTTCCATCTGGTTGTCCCGGGATTGTTACCTTGTACAATGTTTTCATCGTTTAAGGGGATAGCTGGAAATTTTTTCGTAAGATTAACAATTTTTTGTTCAAAGTAATCTGCAATCTCGTTGCAAAAAGTCAGTGAAGGTGGTATTTCCTGAGATAGGAATTTAGGGTTTCGAAAACTTTTAACAATACGGAAAATGTCCTTTTTGGTTATTCTGTGAGGCTTCTATCCTATTTGTAAAATAATTTATTTTGGTGCATTTAATTAGTGCATGATAATTCCGTCTTGCTGTTTTAAAGTTATCCTGGTCGTCATTGTTATAGTGTTTACGCCATTTACGTTCAAGTCTACAAACTGTTCATAATGTATCTTTTAATTCATTAGTAAACCAAGGGGCTGAAATTTTCCCTTGTTTGAGTTTAGATTTTCTGGCTCCTCCAGAAGTCAATTTCTCCCCTATAGATCTCATCCATCTCTCATAGCTAAGGCGCCCATGCTGGTGACGGAGCGGTTCCGTCACCAGCATGGGCGCGCCGCGCGGCCCCCCGCCCCCTTAGCACTGCGGCGGAATAGCCGCTGCGGTGAAGGGGTTGAGTGTGGCTGTCGGACTGCCACTGAAATGCGGCTACTGCTGCAGATCAAGGATCCTGCGATGGTCTGGCAGTGGTTTGATACCAAAATATGCTAGCAGTGCCGCAGCGGCACTGAAGAGCATATTTTGAGTTGCCTCACCACCACTCTTCTCATGCCATTCGCACCGCCATGAAATGGGTGGCGGTGAAGCAACAAAGGGGGCCCTACAGGGCCGCATTGTGCCTCTGTGCACGGTGGTGCATGCAGGGGGGCACATGCTCGGCCGCTCTTATTGATAAGATTGCAAGTAGTTTTAACCCCTTAAGCCATCACCGACCTCAACAGACATTAATCTGTTTGGGCTCATTCATTTCCTTAACCACAAACTCTCAAGAGCTCTGGATTTAGCGCCCCCAAACGCAATTTAAAACTTATAAATGTCATGAAAAGTCAGAACACAAGTAGTTCATCTGAGACTGAGGCAAATGTAAATACTGGATCGGAAACTGAGACAAATGTGAACAAAAGGTGCAAGAAACATCTGACAAAAAGGTGAGTGATATGAGGAACCATTACAGGGCAATATTAAAGGCAGAGAATGAGCAACCGAAGCCCACAGAGCCAGGGTCGGACAAGCCATAGTGGGCACCGGGTGTTACCCCGGTGTACCGGAAGGGTGGGGCCAGTTTTGGACTGATGGGGGCAATTTTTGTTACTGGCAGTCGGTTTTGGACTGGTGGGGTCCGTTTTTGTTACTGGGGGCTGGTTTTGCAGCAGTGCTGCAAACCCATCCCCTTGTAACAAAAGCACAGCAGTAGTGTTCCCGCCAGCCCGCCCCCCCACCCCACAAACCCTCAGGCCGGTCGGATGTAATTGCAAGGGCTGGTTTGCGATCCCAGTTCGGCCCTGCACGGGGCAACCTAGAAGAATGTAACAAACATATCACAATAGGTCTGGATCATATATACCATTGGATAAAGGAGAGCTGTTTGCCCTTAGAAGGAGATCTATCAGAAAATAACCTGCCATTTATCTGGCCAAAAGAACTAGTAGTAATGTTATCCCCTACTCCAACAATGAAGCAAGAAACTGTCTATTGATCACTAAATAACGCAAATGGTAGAAATAAACTTTCTCAGCTTCAGTTGTCACATCATATAGAACTGACCAGGGCTTTGGTACTATTTAGATTATATTACTGTAATACTGTCTCACTGAAGTTACTAAAAAGAGATTGCAAAATATAGAGACTGTAAAAATCAAGTAGCCGGATAGCTACAACTTAAAGAAATCGGATCACATCTCTCTGGTTCTCAGAAACTTGGTTCACTGTTAGTGACTCAAAGAATACAATTCAAACTTCCTTGACCCAGGTTTAAAGCACAAGGGGGCACTAGGCCGAAGTACAAGCAGGTGTTACTTCTGTCTTACAGGCTCAACTTCAACCTGAGATCAGGCAAAACAAACCAAATCCACAAGCCAATTTCAAACACAAGGAAGATGAGAGGAGGTTGATCTGGCTGGTATATTCTCAAGTTTGAAACTTCTTGTGCCCAGACTTCAGAAACCTTGCTAGTGTGACTGCATTCAAGAAAAATTGACGGCCTCATTTATGAAAAGTGTTGCATTGCTGCGTGAAAACAGCGATGCAACTCTTTCCAGTGTGCACTCCTTGCGACACCATGGATGCGCCGTATTTACTGTACAGCGCTCCATGTCGCAAGGATTTACAGATACGTCTGTATTTCTGATGTATCTCTAGGCGCAGTAATAGCGCATTGCTAAAGTGTGTTGCAAAGGTGGCGCTACTCCAGCAATCGGTCATTACACATGGGCAAGTCCCCTGTTAAAGGCACCTGTGTCAGTCTTTTACCTGCTGTGAGACAGGCGAAAGATTTTGATGCAGTGGTGTCCTAGAATTTATGTAGAATTGACTGCGCCACTTCTATGAACTATTTTTACGAGGGAACACCAACCCTGCATACATTATACCTGATGCAGGTATAATGTAGTGCAGGGCTTTACAAAGTGATTCATCTGCTTAGACATGTCACTTTGTAAATATGGCGCATCATGGCACATTGTTTACGCCGCCGCAGCGCCACAAAAAGTGATGCAATGGCTGCGCAAAAGGCTCATAAATAAGCCCCTGAATCAGGTGTGTGCATGCAGGTTTTTCCATATTTCTGCAGCTGCCAGGATATGCCGCACTCTTTGAGAGGCTCGGCTCGGATCAGAATAGTGTATAACCAGAATCAGCAAAGTCCATCCCTGAGTACATCAAAGGAATCTTCAAGAACTGCCTCACAACCTGCAACAGTGCCGCAAAGATCCTCCCTCCTCACACCAGTGCTTTAACAACTAATGCAAAATAATAAATCAAGGGTATTGGGATACACACACTAGGCCCAAAAGCTCAATCAGCACCACTATGTGCTGAAGTTTTACATAAGAGTTAAACGATAACTGTGCCTCCAAGAGTGTAAAGGATAGACAGATAAGCCAACTCCAAAAGGACACAACTCTAAGTCCTGGGGTGAAGAGAAACCTCATTTATATTCTTCTAGTTCTGTCTGAGGTCATATAGCTGTCCATAGCATTCTGGCTGAAGTCACCGATGGTCCAAGCATACCGTGCTGTTTGTACGGAAAGTTACTTTGCGGCACTCGGATTTTTGTTGTCTAGTTGGATGTTTGTTTATGATGTAGTATGGTCACATGGGTTGCCTGCAAAGTAGCATTGCTCCATGTCTCTCTCTCCTTGTGAGAAGTCAAAGGGTTTCCACAGAGTTTAACACCTCGGCTACTCAGGATATTCCTCTGCTGTGCTGGGCCATAATGATAAAGGGTGTGGTCATGACGAGCTCAGCTCGTCATGAGCACCGACGGGGTTAAGGTTTCCTTCAGTATTTTAGGCAATGCAGCATCATCATGGGTCTGTGAGACAAAGCATGAGTTTGGTGCAGTCGGGCTACCCTCTTCAAGCCCAGATTTTCTATTCAAACTGAAAGATTTCTACAATGTAAATGTTTCCTCCTCATGGGAGCAAGAACATCTTCAGTCTTTATGACTTTATTCCAGGCTGTCTAGGAAGACAGGGACAGGTCTGGAAGGGCAGAACCAGTCATTGTAGTTTACTGATTCAAGAAAGAGCCATTTGGCCAAGATTTCCTGGTTGTTAAGCAAGCACAGGAGAGGGTCGCTTTCAGTGCAGCAGAGGGAAATTTGGTTTAGCAGGATGTCCTTCAGGAGAACCACTCTGTGCAGGCCCACACGCGCTGCCATTTATGAACCCATTCTTCCTGTACATGCTGATTCCACACAGCTGAAACACACACACCTCCCCACATGTCTCCTTTAGAAAGCAGTGAAATATGGGAGACTGGCAAAGTTTTGAAAAGGGAGAAAGCTATTCTATCCAGGAGCACTGGCAAATGTGCGCGTATCCCTGCATGCAATTAGCTAATATCAACTGCTGGCATCACCACAGTCAGGATGAGGGGCAGGAACCCCACTTCAAATGAGGGGCACATTTACAAGCCCCTATCACCACCACAACATCACTTTCAGTGATGTTGTGATGGCAATAGGGGCTTCTCGTTATTTACAAGGCAGCATTAAGCCACTTAATGTGGCTTAACACTGCCTTGCAAATAAGGCACCCTTTCACGCTGTACTCAGCGTGAAAGGGGTGGGCAATGGGTGTTGCGGTGTGCGTTCCACCGCAACACCCATTGATTTTTTCACTGCCCCCTATTTACAAGGGTGGCGTAAATAGGAGGCAGTGCCAAAATTAAGACGAGGGAAAACCTGGTCTTACCCTGGCTCAACGAAAGAAATCCTTTATTTCTCTTCATGTTTGCTGTTTCCATGTGGGCCGCCTTGTGCAGCACTCATAGAAACAGTAAATTGTAATTGATTGTGTACGTGCAGGAAGGTGGCCCTTCCTGCACATAATTTTTTTTTTTAAATGACGTTTTGCAACTTCTATGTGAGCTCCATTAAGCAGCCCACATAGAAGTTTCAAAACGCCATGAATGATTGTTTATGTGCCGGAAGGGAAAACTTTCTGCTCATAAACAATAGTTTCCCCCAATGAAGACACCCTTGCACTATGGTGCAAGGGTGCCTGCGTTCGCGCCAGGCAGATGAACTGAGCGCCAGCGCTAGGGGAAACGCAGGGGTGCGCCGCATTTTGTGAATACGGCGCATCCCTGCATTTTCAGAATGGAGAAGCTTGGCGCTAGCAATGTTTGCTTAACACCACGCTTATCAATTCTGATGTAAATCTGCCCCTGAGTGCGGATGCAATTAGTGAGCACACACCAGCCAGTAGGGCCCAGGCTCCACTGTCCAACACCCACACAGAATCATGGGGCACCTGTTTATCAAACAATCTGTGATGGTTTACGTATATGCCTAGTTGTAAAAATTTACAAAACTTGGATGTTACACAACAATAATTTGTCATGTATCTGCAGAACCCCTGCAGCTTAATAATTGTGTAGGTACTTTGAGTTGTCAGAATTAAATCCAACTCTGTTATTTACATCTAAGGCAACACCTTAAAGGATCACAGAGGCACCAGCTTTTGGCTCCGTGGCAGGGGATTACTGCTTCTTAATATGATCATCGGATGTAGTTTGCTCGTCAAATCCCTAAATAATCTGACAGCTGCGGAGTCTCATCCTTAGCCCTCAACAGTGACATTATTATGTTACAATCATCTTCCTGTAGATTGTCCATGATTGTCTAAAGCTTCAAATGTGGGACTGGCAAACCAGGCGGTCAAGGTTTTTATATCATTGGATATTTTTCCACATATTTACAGTGTATATAAAATGCTTCCCCATCCATGTACTCAAGGATGGACACTTCAGCAGAGACACCAATGTGACATTTTAATTTTCCATAGGGACCTGTAGTGATATTGGTGTTTGGTACAGGTGCCCAATGTGAAAGTTTTACCATAAAGGATGAATTAATAATTTAGAAAATTGGTGTCAAGTGAGCCAAATGGAGTGTTTAGTGCAGTGATACTCAAAGTACGTTTAAAGCCTCCTTGCAGCCCTCTTGACCCTTAGATGTGGCCCCCTGCTGTTTACTTGCTGAGCACTAATATTCAGATTTTTTTTTTAATAAACAGGAAGCATTTATTTGCAGGTTATATGAAGTCATGAAGCAACTAGGGTGGTGTCCTGAACCACTTAACTTTACAGAATCCCTGACCTACCCAGATCCCTACAGCCACCCTGCTGGCACCAGTGCGGCCCTCAGTCACACCACCTACCATACTTTGTGGCCCCTGGGCAAATGTTTGTGAGTACCCATGGTTTAGAGAGTATCTTTATTTTTTTCATGAACTTAAGAATCATCAATATTGTTTGTGCTGTGACATTGTGGGCAGACGATTATGGCATTCTCGGTAGCCACCGACAACCTACTTATTTATCAGAAATAATTTGATATATTCAAACAAGACTAGAGAGGTCTTTTACAAAATGCCACACCATGTCGATTTTTAGAAACCTGTAAACATTTGCTAATGCAGCGACCTGCAATTGAGCTTTTATTGTGATCATACATTCATTCTGTGCTCAGTTTACTTTCTGCACTGATTTGATGTAGAGGGAACTTTAGTATCCAATCAACTCGGCTTGGGAGAAAGGAAACTACAGGGCCCTAGGTGGGGAGGTCTGGTATTTAATTAAGCTAAAGTACTGGCTCAGGTCTCCAGATCCCAATATACAATGCAATGTAGTCCAGTTCTTCTAATCCACACTCACATGAAGGCAATGCAAGCTCCCATGTATTCACCTAATCACCCACTAAGCAACGGAACAACACACAAACATCTATTAACTTCTCTTTCCTGGGACAACAGACTTTGGGGGCATATTCACTAAATAAAGTCGGAGCATGATGTTACGAAAAATTTGGCAATACCGCACTTTGAAATTTTTTAAATGCAGGAATGCACTATATATACAAAAATAGGATGCACCCCTGGGTTTTTCCTAGTGCTGGCAATAAAAAAGCTGCCTAGCGCCAGCGCAGGCCCCCTTGCGACATGTTGCAAGGGAGCCTGCGCTGCAGGGTGAATATTTCTGGGCAGGAAGGTACACCTGCCTGCACATAAACAAACAATAATGTCGATTTGCTCTTTTTATATGTGCTGCAAGATGCAGTACAAATAGAAAGAGCAAACAACAACGAGAAAATAATAATTTCTCCTCGTATCGCCATTCTAAGACCAGGTATTATCTGGCCTTAGCTTTTGGCACTGCCCCAGCCTTGTAAATCAAAGCAATGGGTGTTGCAGTGGAACATCCACAGCAACACCCATTGCATGCCCCTTTGCCGCCGCAGACTGCAGCGGAAAAGGGGCATATTTACAAGGTGGCTTTAAGCCACGTTACATGGTTTAGCCCCACTGTGTAAATATGTGAAATGGTGCTACTCTACTTGAGAGTCGGAAAAAGTGATCCTCAGGTGGTGAAAGGGGCTTGTAAATATGCCCATTGGTGTTCCCTACAGAAACCTGGCTAGCAGATGATTGCACAAAAACTGGGTGTCACATCTCTTTGTTTTGATAAACTTCAATAGCAGAAAAAATAACATCTTCCTGTGAATCACTGACCACACATAACTTCCTTCTCTCCTTTCCACTACTTTCCTGACCACCCACATACAATCTTAGACTTGCTGACATATTTGCATATTCAGCGGCTGCTCCATTCTTGGGCAATCAATCATCATATTATTGTGACTTTATACATCATTTGATATTGCTACAAACCAGCAGTTCACTCACTGACCACCAACCTGGAATCAAGAAGACAACTGACATAAAGTTCAACCACTCAGAATAAAACTAGGTGCAATCATTAGTTCTAACCGCATATTCTCCCCTTACTGGTTTCATGTGGTGATGATATTACCATTCCTTTTACAGTAAGTGGACCCAAGTAACCAGCTAACCCACCAGCTCATCATCACTTTCTGCCAGATAAAATAAAACTACAGGTTAACGCATATTTGATCCGAAAATACAAAAAACAATCAGTGTTGAAGGTTTACATCATTTCATATGCTGCACTGCAAAATTGTAAAAGTGAGTGATGGCAACAACGCACCCACCAGAATTTGACAGCTTGGTACCAGTACTTAATTTGCAAAAAACAAAGTGCCGGGGCCTTTGTCAAGAGGCCACTGGAGCTTTCACTACTCATTTCCCCTATACGTGTCATCAGTTACAGATTCAACACAACTACTAATCAACACACCCTACAAGTATGACATTTTAGACTAATACAGACCTCAAAGCTACAATAATGGCTTGGGCTGCAGATATTATACATTTATTAATGTTCATTGAAACAATAAACAAGTGTTGTTTTGTTAATCGATAATGTAGATAAAACAGTGTTGTGCCAGTGTTGACAATTGAGTTCCGGTGCTGAGCACTGGAAACCACTGGCTCAAATTAAGTTAAGCACTGCTGGGTACCTTACTATAATCTGTTCTTCTCCCACAAGTGTAAACACATCACTTGCCAAACTCAAGAGCAATCCATCATCTAGAGTGCTCATTGTGCTCCAAAAGCCCCATATAGGACAGAATGACCTTACAGTAAGTACTAGGACACTACAAAGCTGACCCATGCTGGTATTGTACTATAATGTATTGTAACATTTATATAGCGCGTAATACACTCGTGTGGGGCGTTGAATCCCTTGCCTACATGGGTAGCATGCTACACTATTTATGGTGCTGAAAGTGCATTGCCTTTTTTTGGTGTCATGTGGAAAGTGTTTCCATGTTGTGCGTAATGGCCACCAAGATACAGTTTTTTTGTTATGGGACGCAGCGCTTAGTTTGATGGATGAAGAAATGTGAGAGACTGGTGGAGGCATTTGTGATTTTTAGTAAGTTGGCAGTTTTGAGCAGCTCTGCAATACCTTTTATGGTTTTCTTTTATGTTCATAATGGGAAGCACCCTTTACCACACAGTCTAAACCACGCAGTGCCTTTAATACATGGGCACTAAAACGAACTATTCGCTACCACGTATTTCTTTAGCACACAGGTTATTACAACGACTTGCTTTACGGAACCCGTTGTTGGACTGGTGTTGGATTTTAAGTCCAACATCGTCCCTACTGCTACACAGACTGGAAAAAAGAGTTATTTACTATATGCAATAAATTCCATAACCGAAAACCATACACATTTCAGTAGCTTGACACCCATCAGGCAGTACAGTTCAGTGCTAAATCTGAGACATGCACATGCATTGAGTGCGGATATTTCAATTTCACTTGTGCAGTTTTGCAAAATCTGACAAATTTTATACTGTGATGTATGCAAAGGTGATCAATTTTCTAAATCTTCAGCTGTAGGAAAAAGTCTTCAAAAAGTGTCTGAAGATGAATGTTCATGCAGAAACATTTTTGAGACAATTCTCCTACTAAAATTGGATCTATCCCATCAAAAAAAACATTGTAAACTTTATAAAGCTTCCAAAGTTTGGAAACAGACTTCTCAAAGTCAGCAGAAGTAAGGGGCATATTACCATGCAATAGCGATAATTATCGCTATTGCGTGGTTAGAGACAAAAATTTACAGCTAAGCTGCAGCGATTTTTATCGCAAATAAACCTTGGTATTACCAAGGTTTATCGCAAATGCGATAAAAATCGGCCGCAATGCATGAATATCGCTAAAAAGTCAGCGATATTCATGCATTACCAAGCTAATGCTCTTAGCCATGTTATCCACCTCCCATTGGATAACATGGCTAAGAACTGCTCAGGGCAGGTGTTAGCTTTTGGAGATATTCGCGCTTAGCGTGAATATCTCCAAAAGTTGGTAATAGGAGATAGTGATGTTAGCAACTTTTTCCAGTCGCTAACATCTTGGCATGCCCACTTTGCATGTCATTAGTGATAAATATCACTGACATGCAAAGTGGGGCCCAAGATGGTCGCTATCTCCTACTAGTTGTCGCTAACTGGTGTTAGCGACAGCTAGGTAATAGGGAGATAATTTTATCTCCGTTTTCTTGGCTTTTAAAGCCAAAAAAGCAGAGATAAACCCCCCTGATAATATGCCCCTAAATCTTTGCAGTTTTGTACACTCCCATACATAGCCCTGATTTATTCTTCCCCTAGCCTGAAACTTGAGCAGTCAGCAAAAAAGATTCTACTACTAAACATCACACACATAAAGGGAGGAACTCAACTCTGAACAATTTAACCTCATATCTCACAATGAGTTCAGAACGTTGCAAAAGAGCACAGCAGGGTGACTGGATATTCTTTTGTTTTTGTTTTTCGAAATTTCCAGTAGCATTTCTTCAACACTTCCCTAACTTTTTAAAATTCACAAAGCTCTCAAAATGTACAAACACTTGACGAAGAGGGCAGAAGCTATGTGGAGCAACTTCAGACACAACAAATTAAGATATTACTTGCAAGTAAAAGATATGGTGCCTCAGCCATAGTGCAACTCTAGATTGAGAAACTTAAATTTAAATAAAAAAAATAACTTTATTGCTCTTATACGCAAGAAGAGTTGATCAAACCCTGATTCCATCTGTCTAATTAGTATTTTAGATAAGCAAAGGAAGTATTACCATTCAACTCCTCTTTATAAAGATGGAAAGCTCGATAAATTGCTCCTCTGTAGCAATCAAGCGACATTCAAAGATTGCCCATAAAATTGTCTAGTTCACAACATTAGAAAGATGTTTTCCTAGGAGCAGAAAATATTGTTGTATGCCTCCTCAATAGACTTGACCCTCAAATTATTTGCACAATCAGTGAGTTGAATTGGACTGGATACTGGATGTATAGAAAGATGTGGGGATTTACCGTTTCACTTTTGTAGAACTTTGCAAACTACAAAACCTTTGCAAACACTTAAAGCTTTTTAAACAAATTGAGAGAAAAAGGCATAGAAATTGGATTTCCCTAAAAAAATTGTATATCATCCTTTTGCAGATTTGACGTTCAGCTCAATAAGAGGAGTGGCATTTTTGCTTACTCTACTTCAAAAAATAAAAATCACAAAGCCACTTTATTAACCTCTTCCGTGCGCGGACGGCCCCCGGCCGTCTGACCTCATGGTGGGCGTGTGCGGAGGACGGCCGGGGGCCGTCTGAACCGCGCGCGCGTGGAATTCTTCAGCACCGCAGGGGATATCCAGCCTCAACGAAGCAGTTAAGGAATGGTTTTTTTTTTAGGAATAGCTTTGCCCTGGATAGATTCATGCAATAGGTACAAGACTGCACAGCTTCAAAAGAAACAAGCATTTGCAATGCAATAGGTCATGCATTTGCAAGAGTTTGGGCTTTTGGTATTGTAAATGACAATGTCTTTTATTTATTTGATTTGAAAACCTGCACGCGGTGTGTAAACACACACTTTGGGGGAGATTTACAAGCCCCTTGCGCCACTTTTGAGTCACTTTTAACATGGGAAAAGTGACGCAAAAGTGGTGCAAGGGGCTTGTAATCTGCCCCTTTGTACTTTTAGTCCTTGATTACAAGAGGGTTGATGTAATCTAATAGCCATCCAAATGTTTCACATTGAGCTTAATGAATAGAAGTTCATAATACGTTTAGGGTGAAAGCTTTAAAACAGTGTGATGTTATAAGAGACATTTATTTATGGCCAGCCATCTTCTCAGGCAGCAGCATGGCATTGTTTGTTTAAGAAGAGGGGGCTGCATGATGCTCCTGTCACTTCATGAGACTGGCTCAGGGAGTTTTCAAATGCAGCATGAGCAGGAAGAGGTCAGCATACTCCCAAACTCAAATCAAAGGAAACGAGATTCTCCAATGCAGGCAGGAAGATACAGGTAGCCATGACCGACATGTTGGAGACTCCTGAAATGCAGCTTCTTAAAGAGCACCTTTCTAACAACAGGTAGTACTTTCACAATACTCCTTCCAGGGGCACTGTTTTCTTACAAAAATTATCTAGTGGAATTATTGTAAGAACTGTTTCCTGATACCAAGTAGAAACAGTAGGCTTCCAAAGTGTTGCATCATTATATAGTGGATTTACTTTGTTTGAAAAAATATGAATGAAATTTCTACATTAAAAAAAAAATCAATACAGGATAGCAAAATATGGACCTATGAACAAATTGAAGAAAAACAGCAAATTGAAAGGCCGCACGTTTTTTCCACAGAGAACTTTTATATCATAAAGGCTGTGTTCTATGAAAACAAGAGGATTGAAAAGGGGTAAATTGAGGGGCAAAACTGTGTTAATATATGAGGGTATTGCATAAAAACGTAAAAAAATCATTGATTCTGAAAGACCATGGGCCACTGTTGCATCCTTGGGACTTGTCAGTTCCTCTTTTGACATGTTCAGCATTCACTGTATTTAAAAGCTGAGTGATGCTAAGGAATGACTTTTTCACTTCAGCATTTCAGTTTAGGACGCGGGTGGAGAGGGCTGCCCCGGGGTTGGAGGCATGAGGACGAGTCAGTTCTCTCATTTGTCTATGGGAGTGTAATGTCGTCCTGACAATAATAGGCGGCCACTACTGTTACTTTCAAGGAGCTTTATTTACCACGTCTATTCACTTACTCGTCCCTACTCTAACTGCCCAGTTCCTGTCCCCTTGGTCCTCCCTTTGCTACTCCTCCCACGGCTCCACCCCCTGAACACTAAACTGCTGCGCACCATATTACATCTCCCACTTTCTTAACAAAATGAAATGAACTTCAAACAAGTTTATAGTTCCTCAATCAGTCGCACAGGTCTGCGGACAGTTCGCTTGGGTCGCAGAGATGTATCTCCCAATCCAGTATCCGATTCAGTCCATCCCTCAGGCATAAGCAACGTGGAATCGGTTGGAGGGCACTTCTTCATTTGACCTTTCTGTTGTCTTGACAAGAGCATCCTTGACTGCGGGAGTGCACTTTTGAAAATGTGAGACATTGCGTGTGATTCTCTTGTTCTCAGACTCTGCAGTTATCATGGTTCCTTTCTGTTGTGTCACTACCAAGGGTTCAACCCGAAACCGACAATCCGTTTTTCTTTGTTGTTCCTGTTTGACCAGCACCCAGTCTCCTTGATGGATGGATGGAGATTTGGCTCTCTGCCCGGCGTCTGCGTATGACTTCATCCTGTCCTTGCTTTCGCGATCCGTGACTGCCAAGTCCTCGTATTCACTGTTAGTTGGTGCAGTCTGTAAATTGCCTTCCCAGGTAGGTATTCGGGTCCGGATAGGGCGTCCTAGCATGAGGGTGGCAGGACATCTGCCTGTAGTAGCATGAGGAGTTGTGCGATAGGCCCGCAGAACCTCGTTCAGAGCCACTTGAGGATCCCTTTTGTCTAGCGCTGCCTGCTGGAATGTCTTTTTTAGAGTGGCCATGAAGCGTTCCACCATCCCGGTGGCTTGGGGCCACAATGGGGTGATTTTATGGTGCTTGAAATTGAGATGTTTAGCAAAGTCCCTGAACTCGTGACCATTGAACGGTGGTCCGTAGTCTGTCTTGACTTCTTTGGAATCCCCCAGGCGGCAAAGACTTCATCCAGAAACGCGATAGTGCTCGTGGCGTTGGTGGACGAAACAAACTGTGCTATAGGGAATCTTGAGTATTCATCCATGAGGACCAGGGCATACTTTCCAGATTGAAGGGGTCCATAGAAATCTAAAGCGAGCTCTTGCCAGACACCACTCGGTAATGTTGACATCTGAAGAGGAGCGGGGGGCTCACCTTGATTCGCGAGTTGGCACTGAGGACAGTCCTTGAGAGTGAGTTCCACCATTAGATCAAGTAGAGGATACCATACTCTTTCTCGAAGTGCTCTTTTAGTTGCCACCACTCCACGGTGGCCTTCATGAGCTAAGTTGATCACACCTTGGCGAAGTTGCATGGGAATGACTATTCTTTGGTCTTGCAGTATGAGTCCCTCTTCAGTGGTCATCACTCACGTGTTTAAAGGCCTGTAATTCTTGCCGGTCATTCGGGTTCCCACTGTCATCATCATTGCAATGCGCCATGTGTTTGTCTGCAGTTGTCGCTTTACCTGTTGCAGAACAGCATCCTGAGCAGTGGCCTCGCAAATGGCTTCCAGTGGGACCGCCGGTGGCCTGGCTTGATCAACCACAAAGTGAATGTACTCCACCGCTAGGGACGGTCCTGAGGTGTGCGAAGTCCGGGGGTGTCTCAACATGTAGTCGGCGGGATTAGCGGACTTCTCGGGCTTGTGGATAATGGTGTATGTATATTCTTGCAACTGTAATCCCCAGCGTTCAATTCGAGGTAGCATCTTGGCTCTTGGATTGCCAAATATGGTGACTAGCGCTTGATGGTCAGTTACGAACGTGAAGTATTTGCCGTATATAAAAATGTGGAAGTGTTCACAGGCCCACACTACGGCCAGGCTTTCCTTCTCTGGCTGGGAATAAGCCTTTTCAGTGTTTGTCAAACTTCGGCTGGCATATGCGACAATGTGTCTTTGATCGGTGTCCTGGTCAAACTGTGCAAGGATGGCCCCCTACCCAATCGGGCTGGCATCTACCGTGATCTCAGTTTTTCTCTTGGGGCTGAAATAGGCCAGGTTGTTAGCCGACTCGACAGCTCTTTTGATCTCTTGGAAGGCTTGCTCACATTGAGGTGTCCACTTAAAGGGCTGCCCTTGTTTAGTGAGAGTTTGCAAGGGATAACTAAAGGTGGCGTAGTCTTTTACGTATCGAGCACAATAGCTTGCCATTTTTAGAAATGATCGGATGTCACTCACATCTTGCGGATTTTTTGTGTTGTTTAGAGCTGACACCTTCTCAGGGTCAGGCTTCATCCCATCTCCAGAAAACATGTGTCCAAAGAATTTTAGGGTAGACTTATGAAATTCGCATTTGTCTTTGTTAAGTGTGAGGTTCGCCTCGAGGAGGGCATGGCAGACCCTATCCAACGCCGTGCTATGTTCCTGGACATTGGCACCGTACACCAAGATGTTGTCACTGTAGTTCAGTGCATTTGGGATGTGATCTATTGTCTTGCGAATGGCTTCCTGAAAGATCTCTGCAGCAGAGGAGACCCCGAAAGAGGGATTTCACCTCCACTGTCAGGCCAGGCAACACAGTCACCTTATACAGGGAGGGCAAAGGGCTGCTCAGGAAGAAAAATGCCACATTCCTGGCATTTTTGCATGGAGGGCTTAGGCTACACAGGAAAAACTCGTCCAGGGCAAAAGGCAATAGGCTCAGCTCTCATGCAGCAGGTGCTTTCAGGGCAGTGTGGAAACAAGGACAGTAGGGCACATCTGAATGGTCCTTGGGGTTCCATGGAGTTTTGACTTGAAGGGAAAATGTTTAAATTGCACTTTAAACTAGAAACAAAAGACTCTAGAGAGGGTGTGGGGACCTTCAGGACAGCAGCAGACGCGAGGAAGTGAAGGAGGCAGGAAAGTTGGTAGGGCGGGGCCCGGCAGCACAGAGAGAAACTGAGCAGACCTGTCGGACTGAGGGAGATATAAAAACACAAGTCGGGCAAGGGCGTTGTGAATGTGACAGACATAGCATCATTTTCAGTCCTGCTTACAGAAACAGTACAGTAAAGAATTGGTTCCAGTAGAAAAATTCTTGAGAACAGCCAAAATTAGAACTCAATAGGCATAAATACACTAATATACTATGGATATATAGAACAATGTTATTTAATCAAATTGAACATCTTCAAATGCTTGTAAATCAGCAAATGACTCAGCACAAATTACTCAAAAAGCTGTACCAAACAAGTGCCCCACGTTAGGGGGAGAAAAAGGAAAAGGAAAAGGTATTGTGCATCATGTGAGGGTTGAAAAAGTGTAAAGGGAAAGTAGTGACATTCTATTCATCACATCATTATTTACAGTGAGCCACGGCTTTTTTAAGCCACACAGTTAAATTATAAACAATACATAGCCATGATTTGGAGTCATATATCACAATGAAAAAGCACTGTTGATCCAACTGGCATGTGACAATGACACAGACGACGTTTCGACCCCCAAAGTAGGATTATTCCCAAATGTCGGTACCAAAGAATTCAAAACACCAGTAAAAGCAAAATGGCCAAGAATCAGCAGAAATGAAAAGTACACGTTGTCTCACACACTGAAGGCGTTCACATTCCAAACAAATAATTCAGTTAGGCAACACATGTAGGATGGTGCTGAAGAAAGTTATTTTAATTTCAAAAGCCATATATTTTGTACCAATCCGAATGTGCATGAGGTGTGTACACCAAGGAAGCACCTGATTGGTGCATACTTTTCATTCATACAGTGTGAATGAAGATCCCCATGCCAGGTTTACAAGTTTTGAAGACTTTCATGGTACTGCTCAGTTCACATCACAGTCATCTGTACCACTGTTGGCCACCGGGCTCGGTTGTACAAACAGATACAAGCCCAATAAGGAGCACAAGCCATGCAACAAATGTGTTCTTCTTTATTGAGTAAAGTGTGCCCTCCTCAGCAGTCATCTCACATTGTACCTTCACTAAATGCTATGCCTTGGAGAGTCCTGGCCTGACAGAAGGGGACAACACTCTGCACACCGTGGTGTGTGAGACACCGGATGGAGCATGAAGTCACACCAGAAGCTGTACCCACAAGCACTGAAACAGTTATGTTATGTTAGTACCATTTATATAGCACCAAATTACCATCAGTCTCTTAGCGCTTGTCTAAGGGTTAGCAGCCTGGCACCAGCTATTACAAGTCCAAAACAATTGGATCAAACTTTATCCTGTCCAAAAACCTGATTTAACAACAATAATCATTCTGTCATGCCTAATGATGATGAAGTGGCAGGAACGCATAGGTGCTTCTTCAAGGCAGTGAGAAATGGGAGACTCCTTGGATCTAGTTGGGACCCTAAGGAAAGATGCAGACAGCAGAAAGGGTAGTCAGTCAGTCAGTCAGTCAAATACACTTTATTCGATTTGTTAAAATCATAAAAGGCATAAGATTTACATACAAGCATAAAACAATCAATTCATAAATTTACAAAATCAGTGCAAGGCCCTTGTAAACAAATACACTGCAATTAATCAGGATAAAATCAGCACAGAGAATACAGTAGTTAAAATAATACATTAGGTGGCACATTTTTTGTCTTGATTCTAAATGCCGCCACGAGAAAACTGGCCACGCAATAAATGATGCGGGTGTTACTCAACAACTGGAGGTAGGTTAATGCGGGCCTGACTTGAATAAAGTCGACCTCTCTCAGAATTGGTAACAAATATTTTTTCCTTATGCCCGAATAAAACCCACAAAACATAATAAAATGCATGGTATCTTGTTGAGAAAATGTATCACAGTTACAAGGTGGGCCCCCTTCAGGTTTAGCCCATGATTGGTAACTACCCATAGAAAAATGGATCAGATTGAATCTAAATTTAGTTGGCAAGGATCTATGTAAGGGTTTGGTTACGATTTTAAGGTAAGGCTCAAGTGAAGGGGAAGTTATTAACATGAAATGTAATCTAACTGATGGTTTCGCAAGTTCCTGCTCCTCACGAGCCAATCTTGCCCTAACTAGAAAATGATTCTTGATCCAGTTAAAATCCTCCCTCCTGATGCTAGATGGTGACAGAAAGAGTTCTGGGCGTCCTAACTGTGTGAAAGTATATCTCAAATATTCCAACCAGGGTATTTTCTTTGCGTAATCCAGTGTCATGGCATCAGTCAGGATAGCGTGGTTCAGAGTTAGTTCTGAATTGAGCCATGTTTTTGCCCAGAATGTTATTGAGGCCAGTTTCAGTCTATCTGTTTTGTAGTCCAGGCCCACCTCGGAGTGGATCGAAAAAGTGGGGGAGGACTTAGGAACGGACAAAAAGTATCTCAAGAACCTGTTTTCCACCCTTTGAATCTTGTCTTGGGATACATAACCCCATGAACCAGCAAGGGTAGTCCCCACAGGGCAAGTGGTAACAGGTAGACCTCCTAGGGCAGCATCCATGGAGTACCGGCTGCTATAATCGCTTCAGGCTTGCCCCAACATTTGAGAAGAAACACAGTAATGGGCGTAGGTGGAGGGGTGTAAAGGGGTAAAATATGCGCAGCATAGAGTGATATGGCCCACCAGGCAAAGGGCCATGTACCTGGGAGCAGAAACAGTGATTGTTAGACCAGAACACACGGGCACAGCAGGGCATCTGGAGTGATTGCAATGGCTCCTGGAGCATGTCTGTCGTAAGAGTAGGGGTAATCGAAATTTATCCCCAAGACACACTGTGCCTGGAAGAACACAGGAGTTGAGAGTTCAGTAGGAGAGGTGAATGGCATGGCCAGTGGGACCAGCAGGATTTGGAGCAAGAAGAGACGGCAAGAAAAACGGAGGGTACCCGGAGTAGTGCTTCCAGGTAAGAGCGGTGGGGTGGGCTGGGAGGGGTTTGACAGACGACCACGAGGGGAAACTAAATAAATAATTAATGATCCCTCTTTGTCGCCTGTCGAAATCACCACCACCCAGGACCACTACTCTTACCTGCATGGCCGCGGTTGACCGGGAGAGGAGTGCAGACCGAAGGGGAGGGTTGGCTAAGGTCTCCAACCCCCATAGATGAAACCATCCGGCAGAATGAGGATTGTTGGAAAGAGAATGAGAATGCTAGGAAGGTATGGGTAGCACCTGCCATGAGAATCACAACAGCACAAGACAGGCGTGGCAATGAGATGGGAGCAAGAGAGTTTTTTACTCCTCTGAGAGCGACGGGGTCCCAGGGCAAATTACCTACATAATTAGTGACATTTGCAAAGGTGCTCAAGAGGGTGAGGAGCTTTGATCAGGGAAGTTCTACCAGAGAGTTCAGACTGCATGACTGAGGTGGAGACCACTGAGAAAGGAGAGTGAGTTTCCACCAGTGTAGATAGGCTAGAGGAAGATGGGTGTGGAATGGGTCTAGGGACTGAGGGAGAGTTCCATGAAGGCATAAAGCTAGAGTGGAGCAAGGTAAGGAATGGGGAAAGGGTTACCAGTGGCGAGCGGAGAGTTCTGGAAGGGACTGGGGTGGGCTTTCCACAGAACGACAGAGTAATAGGATCTATGATTACGGGATGTATGACGTTACCACGCATACCATTACCACGCATACCATTACAACGCGGTATTTACAACGCATACCGTTACAATGCATAGCGCTTTGAGGTGCTGGATAGTGGTAAGTATAATTTTATATTCCAACTCCAGTCCCCGTGGATACTAGTGAAGGTGTTGGATATAAAATTAAACTTATTCCCTATCCTAGAGCGCCCCCCAGCGCAATGCGTTGTAATGGTATGCGTGGTAATGCCTGCGTTGTAAGTGTAGTGCGTGGTAAAAAATGCGTGGTAACAGTTGTACACCATGATTATGACTTCCAGGCAAAACCTGGGAAGCTGCTGATCTGGGACAACATATAGCTGCCAGTGGGCCACAGAGACAAGGGGTATAGCAGGTATTAAATGGGTAAGGTGGTCACACAAGGTATACAAGTTGAAGATCGTATTATTACATCACTTCAGAGGGTCTCACAAAATCAGTCAATAGGACATAATGCAATAACAAAGCAGATATTCTGAAAAAAGAGAAAAGACACAATGTAAACTGGAAACCAATAGCTTTGTCATAAAGGAAAAAATCATCAAGTGTAAGTAGTAAATAATCAAGCAATAAAGTGCTCAGTGCCAGAGGTTAGCAAACGTGGCACGTGATATGTAAAAATTGCCCAAATGTGATTAACAGGTTGCAGAGTAACATTGCTACTTTTTCCATTAATGTGTCTCTGTATGTACTGTAGCACACAGGCTATCAGTCAAGTTGTAAATGTGGCATGCAACAACAGCTTTTTACCAAGTTTTAAGTAGATAGTCATCATCAGGATATTAAAAATGGATCTGAGCACAATTCTTTGTGGTTGATGGGCTGACTTGATTAAGAAAAAAATATTCAGTTGAAAGACAGATCAAATCAAACAATGATTTGGACCAGGTAGTTAAAGATGGAAGAAATCTACTACAAGTGATTGAATCCTCCCATCACTAAAATAGATGCAAATGAATCAACCATCAGAGAATACCTCGAGATGGGCAGTGGTGTGCTTTCCATGAAAGTGCCTCAGTTGTAAAACAGGTGGTTTTCCATTTTAATATGACCCTTTAGTGCCCTGTCTTGTTCACATTGCTTGAGATTCTGTGGGTTGGCACCAGAAGCAGAGGAATGGACAACACAGGTTCCTGGAGAGACAAGTGGATGTATGACTGTGAGAGCGAGCAAGATAGCTGGAGCATCCTTAGTGGGATCAACCAGGGAGACATGTCCACAGGTGTTGGGCAAATTCTTGAGAGACAGGGTCAAAAGATGGCAAGGAGTTTGAGTGGGTTTAAAGCAAGCAGAAGCTGTGTTGTTAATTTTATGGCAGGCTTGGTAGAGAATTGTGCAGCCCCAGTCATCATTGCAGGAAAAATGGCAGTGATTGCTTTCTACAGAAAGTATTTCTGAGGCCAAAAACCAAGTGAAGGGGAGTTCAGGGAAAAGAAACTGAAAGAATGGGCCAGGGAAAGGGCGAGAGTCAAACAATAGAGGAGCTATTATTGTACCTTTTATGGGAATGGTCGTGACACACGTGAGATCTTGAGTGAATCAACTTGGAGGTGGCTGAAAACCTTTGATTAGATTTTATTTCTTTCTAGGACACAGAACAAACAGGAATGGGAAGGAGATAGTGTGGATCTACCGTCATTGTGAAACTGGAATGTGCAAACACAGGTTGGCAGCATTCGAGAAAACAGCCAGGACTAGATTATTTTTATCAGGGAGTCACTGCACAATGGTCAGGTCAAGGGGGAATGAGATAGGAGCAGATGCTTCCTGTGGGAGCTTGGAGATAGATGAACTAGGCTGGACATCATTATCATAAGTTTGGGAGACAGTGATCTAGAGTGGCAGATGGGCATTGAGTTAATAAAAACTGACGAAGAGGGATGTTGGGGCAGAGAAGAGGGTGATTGGCAGGAATTGTGAGGACCCAACTGTTGTCAATGAGAATCTTCAAAGGGGGAAGGAAACTCATTGCCTTCAACCATTCCAGAAAAGGGTGACCAACAAACATAACGTTTTACGAAACACACAGTACTATATTAATTCATCATGTCGATGTAAGGTACAGGCTCCAGAGGTTGTTTCAGTTTGACGGGGTCCATTTGTCTTTCTTAAGGAACAGGATGCACATCATGAATGTGATGTAGGCAGAGGAAGAATGGTTCATGAGGCAGCAAGTAATGGGGGGGACACAAAAACACCTCAGTTGAGAGCTTTTCCGGTGGAGGAAAGGGTCTGAAAAATTAAAATGGACATATCAGGGATTGGGTAAGGCCCCAAAAGGATGGGCTTGATGTCAAGAGGGCAGCCCTGCACCTGGAGTGTACATGCTAGCTGAGATATTTGATGTTCAAATGAAGAATGGTGGAGAAGAGAAAAATCTTTGAATGATAGGTCTGGAAACGTTAAAGTTAAAGGAACAGACCATTGAATTGGGGTAAATGGACAAAGCTATAGAGGTTGAGATGATTAATGTTAGCATAACAAAATTGCATTTTATAAGATACAGCTTTAGTCAAGAATTCTTTACTGTGAGCTCATCCCAACTTCCACCCCAAAGTATCTTCAGAGTTCACACAGTACAATACGTGGTCAGAGAAAATGCTTTATCCTGGCTCAAACACGGTGCTCTCAAGGAACAGATATTAAAAGCCCACAACGACCTTCCAGCTGGTACTGGATGAAGCTCTGCTAACAAAGATTTTACATCATTATTCTGTAAATATAATCTCCACAGTTTAGCAGTTGCCCAGAGCCTCATAAAGCCACATTGGGTATCATTAAGAACAGCAGTACATAATAAAACCTGTAATGCAAAATACATTCAAATATCTAACACACAGTGCGTACCGTGCTTTATTACAAGTATGATAATTTATTTGATACCTTCTGATCGAGCTTGCGCTATATAAAAACTGCATTTAAAAAAAATCTATCGTTTGAGTGGCTTCAGTTATTTCATATCCCCAGCTCAGTAGTTCTCATAGTAATATAGAAATCCAATCTCTTTGTCACCCTATCAAACTCTCTCCCTACAGTACAGTGTTAGGGGACAAATATGCCCAGCATTATAGGTTACAGTTTGAAATTGGAACAAATGAATATAACAAATAATACTTGAAGTAGATATGTAATAATGTATAGAAATGACCACATCCATCAGGTATATACATAAGGTAGCACTGTAAACTTGTCAACAAACTCACAGGCATACAATAAATACACGTTTTCTTGCTTTCAGTTTTGAGAGGAGACTTCCACAACAATTGTCAATCTAAGATATGTGTTAGGGAGATGACTTGTGTACAGTCCTCCTCTTTTCTCACTGCCATGGCAGGACAAGGTCACAATGAAAGGACAAGCATCATGTACGACCTGTCCCAAATGAATGTCTTATTCATGTCCTATGTCTTTTCAGATCCCGTCCCCAGAAATGTTTGAGGAAATGATAAAGTATTCGTTCCACACAGACGTCTTCGACAACAACGTTGGCTATCTGCGCTTCGACATGTTCGGAGAAATGGAGCTCATTCTTCAGGTGTCAGACCTCCTGGTCAAGCATGTGTGGGAGAAAATTGTGCACACAGATTCTTTAATTATTGACTTGAGGTAAGTGACCACAGTGAATACAAGCGTGTATGTTTGTTTAGGGTCCGCGTCATATGTTTTTCGCCACAGATGAGCTTCTCGAGACACATCACCATTCTGACCTGAACATGAAACGCGCAATGAGGGGGAGCAGCTCACACTGGTTCCATTATTTAAAACGAAAATTAAGAAGTTATGTCTTCTCAACTTAGACTCTTGCTCTACTTGCCTCAAAAGATTCTTTGAAGAGCTTCAACAGTTCTCTTTGCTTCCCCCATTGACCCTTGTATTCCTCTTGGTTTTGCTTGATGAATTGGTGCTGCCCTACAGAACCATTCTCTTACCCACCACAGTGCAATTGACTTAAAGTACATCCAATATTTCACTCCAGTGACAATCTGTATGAGTACTACAAGGTCTTAAAAAATCACTGATGCGCGGCTACATTCCAAATATTGATTTTACTTTCTGTACGTTTCTATCAGCAGGGGTCATCAGAGCATATTCTAGTAATAATCCACAGTGCATGCCACATGCCTCCTTCATGCCTAATAATGACACTTATGCCCTTAAAAGTAGTCTCCAACTTTACCTTGTTTAGTTGGTGCTTGTGTTCTGTGTTTTCTCAGTCTGTAGAAAGATTACTTCTTTCCAAGATGGCAGCTATATAAAGATGAAGGATGAAGCAGAAATAAGGGAAGCGGAATAATAACTTCGAGGGAAATCTGATACACTGGTCTGTGGTATTGAAATGTGTCCCTTCAGGTTGGTTTATATTCTTTCCCTGCAAAAGCCAGGCTAAAATGGTTTTAATGTTGGCATTTACCAAGAAATACGTCAATGTATGAATGAATTAATACATCTGTTAGTTTTGGATCACTTAGTGTAGCAGGCAAGCTCTTGCTCTTAGGGCTTGGTTAGAGAAGGAGCACTTAATGTACTTCATACCAATTTAGTTCAAAGAATTCAGAGTCCCTCCTCTTAAATGGATCAAACAAAGACAATTGTGTTATGAACTTTTGGAATGCTGTGAACTGTAGGATCTAAACTGAAATGAAATGCATTCAGCATTCCCTCTCTAATTTAGGGGCTTATTATGATGTTGTGACGTCGGCCACCGCCGCGCTGGCGGTGGCGACCGTCACAACATCGTAACAAGTGAACCACCCGCCATATTACTATGGCGGGGGTTTCGCAGCGGATAAAAAGGGGCCCATTAGGATGTAGGGCGGATCGCCACCGCCCACATGGTGGTGGCGATCCGCCCTACATCGTAACCCGCCACCCATTTCCCCCCACCACATTAGTAAGGCGGGTGACTGTGGTAGACGGGAAGACCGTCCAACGCTTTTCTGCTCGGTCGACAAGTCGACCAGGTGGAAAAGGGTTTCATATGGTGGCGGTGTCTGCTAGACACCGCCATCCATATCAGGATGCAAGCAGGAGGGAGCCTTGCCGCCATGGAAAGGCATGTGTTTTTTGAGTTTGGGGTCCTGTTGTGGGCCCCCAGGATGTTGGGTGGTTTGGGGGGGCAGATGGGGGATACCTATGGTACCCCCCTTCCCTTCATGTGCATGCACAACATGGCTGGCACGGCGCGATCCCTGCCACGTTGTGCATGCACATGCACAACATGCATTTTTGGCATTGCAGCAGGTGGTGCTGAAAGCACCACCCACCGCAATGTTAAAAATGCAGGATGCGCCCGCCATTGTGGCGGGCGCATCCTAATGTCACTCACGGGACCCCCGCACATATGGCGGGCGGTCCCTTTTACTGTGAGGATGGCGGTCTGACAAAGTCCACCCGCCATCCTAATGATGCCCAAAGTGTGTTTCACGCTTTTCCGCCGGTCGGCAATCATTCTGATTGCCGGCCAGGCAGAATTGGCCCCTAATATGGTGGCGGTGCCTAGCTGGCACCGCCACCCATATTAGGATGTATTGCTGTTCAGGCCTTTCTATGGCGGCGATGACGCCATGGAAAGGCTGGCAGAAATTGGTTTGAGGGCCCTTTGCGTGCCCCCTTGGGGTTGGTGAGGGGCTGCACTTGGGGGGTACCTATGGTACCCCCCTACATTGCCATGTACAAGGTGTCAGGCACCGGGCAGTGCCGTTGTGCATGGGAATGCACGTCATGTCTTTTGGACATTGCGGCTGGTGCTGCTGTGAGCAGCAACCGCCGCAATGTTGACTTGCGGATGCGACCGCCAGCGTGGCCGTCGCATCTTAATCAGGGCTGCTGGAATGCCGCATGTCTGGCAGCCGGTCCCGTTTCCACTGGAATGACGGGTGGACTAAAGTCCGCCCACCATCCTAATCAGCCTCTAAGTTCTTTGTTGTATGCATGGTGGTTCCCGAGCAGTGGGACTGCAAGAGGTCGAACACTACTACTGCATACTGTAGATACGGGCACTAGTGTGGTCGTTCTAAGGCCAACACTACCCAGTTTCCTAGTGTGTGATCTTGCTGTAGGAGACCTTTTGTAATCACAAACGAAGGACCATTACCAATATTCAGGCAAAAAGAACAACTGAGAATAACAAATTATAATAACAAATGACAACTGCAGCAATAACACATTTCTACTCTATATCAGAACACCACAGCAGAGAAGAAGTTGGAAAAGAAACTGCAAATTAAAGGAATTGCTTGAATTTACTAGACCAGTGCCCTCACTTTAAGACAGACCTTGCTACATTTTCCCAAATCTGCGTGAAATTGACAGCTTGTTTAGGTCTGGCTAATGGGAGGCATAACACTAATCAAAGAAAGAGAGTTCCTCTGCAATTCACTCTTCTCTTGCAAATATATTGGATGACATAGTTTGAACGTTGGATGGTTCGAATATGCCATCTAGACATTTTATTGATGCTGATGGAATTGTCATTCTGTCGCATGTAACGTGTCAAAAGGAAGGGCAGATAGCTCGTATGTGAGCTGCACTGCTAGCCGATTCCTCAGACTAGGATTCAGCCTGGTATACTGATGACATTTAGTCTGCCTGCCCTTCTGTTGTTGCTGACCATCCTGCACGAATGTTTGCAGCAATTGAAGAATGTCAGAGATATGGAAACAGAGCACGAGGGAGACCTCTGTGTCCTAATCAGTATTCGCAGAGGAGAGTGGCAGAAGAACGCACGATGCACAAGTACAGATTAGCTGACTGGGGACTTTTCCTGGTGATCACACTCTCCCTATATCTCTGACTATTGTTTGTACTACCCTTGCCCCACCTTAGTCATTCAAGGTCCAACACCTCTCTGCCATGGTATTTAAACAAAATATCGAATTGAAAATATCGACTGACATAAATATAGTGTTCAAAATATCGTTGATTGGATACTGTGGTCTGCAATACTGAGGTCAAGAATTTCGAAATAAGGGGGCATATTATCAAGGGGGTTTATCTCCGCTTTTTTGGCTTTAAAAGCCAAGAAAGCGGAGATAAAATTATCTCCCTATTACCTAGCTGTGGCTAACACCAGTTAGCGACAGCTAGTAGGAGATAGCTACCATCTTGGGCCCCACTTTGCATGTCAGTGATATTTATCACTAATGACATGCAAAGTGGGCGTGCCAAGATGTTAGAGACTGAAAAGAGTCGCTAACATCGCTATCTCCTATTAACTAAACGCTAAGCGTGAATATCTCCAAAAGCTAACACCTGCCCTAAGCAGTTCTTAGCCATGTTATCCAATGGGAGGTAGATAACATGGCTAAGAGCATTAGCTCGGTAATGCATGAATATCGCTGAATTTTCAGCGATATTCATGCATTGCGGCGAAGAATATCGACAGTGATTCATCAGCACTCCCAGCGATCATAACCACTTTTGGTATAATAATGCTGATATATTGGTCTCCGGGTGCCCAACTGAGCAACGATTGCGCCAAGCCCAGCAGCAATAGTTTCATGTTATACAGTTTTATTTGTTTAGTTTTATTGTTTTTAGTGTAATAATTTATATATTTTTGCCTTTAGAGTTGTTTAATAATTTTAATATAATTGTTTTGGTTTATTAATTTGTTTGGGAGCGGGTTGTTGGGTTTATAGGGGATAAGGGTGAGGAGTGTTTTAAAATATTTCAAAATAGATAAAATATTTAAAATGTAATATTTTTTGTTTACAAACTTTTAGGAGTGGGATGTTGAGTTTATAGGACATAAGGGTGGGGAGTGTATTAAAATATTTATAGTTTAAAAAATATATTTTACATTTAATTTTAATAAAATATTTCTTTCGAATTTTTAGGGGCAGGATGTTGGGTTTATGGGGGATATGGGTAAAAACTGTTTTAAAATATTCAAAATATTTTAAATTTAGTTTTAAGGAAATAACATTTACAAATTTATAGGAGTGGGATGTTGAGTTTATAGGGGATAAGGGTGGGGAGTGTTTTGAAATATTAAAAAATAAATTAAATATTTTAGATTTAAATTAAAATATATTTTTTAATAAATTGTTATTAGCAGGATGTTGAGTTTATAGGGGATAAGGGTGGGGAGTGTTTTAAAATATTTAAGAAATATTTTTAATTTAATATAAAACATTAAAAAATTAGGAGAGGGATGTTGTGTGTAGCTGGGATAAAGGTGGGGAGTGTTTTAAAATATTTTTTTTAATAATAAATATTTAAAAAAATGTTTATAAAACCTTTTTTTTTTCAAATGTTTAGGAGTGGGATGTTCGTTTTTTGCGGGATAAGGGTGGGGAGTGTTTTAAAATATTTTTTAAATATTTTAAATATTTTAAAATGAATATTTTTTTCAAAAATATTTTAGAAGTGGGATATTGGGTGTATAGGGGATAAGGGTGGGGAGTGTTTTAAAATATTGCAAAAAAAAATTAAAATAGAAAAAAAGATGTAAAAGATTTTGAGTGGGAAATAGTAAATTATTATGTTTAGTGTCCAGCACCTTCCATGACTTAGAGTAGGTTGGACTGGGAATACTAAATTATGTACTTTTAGTGTTCAGCACATTCTTTAAATGAAGTTAGGTTGGAGTGGGAATAGTAAATTAGATATGTTTAGTGACCAGCACTTTTTTTAAATTAAAGGGTCTATTAGGATGATGGTCAAAAAATCACTCCGACTGCCATGGTAGCGTGAAAATTCCGCCCCCTAGGACCGCGGCATAGCCACCGGTCCAATCAGTATGCTCTGCAGTTGATCACGGCATCTAACATTGCGGCGGTTCGTGCTGCCAGCAGCACCCCTGCGATATCCAAAAAAGCATGTCCTTGCACTGCGTGGCAGGCACTGCACAGTGCCTGCCACCTGGTAGAGGGGCATGTAGGGTGGTACCATGGGTACCACCTAGTGCACCCACACCCCCCCAACACATTGAGGGCCTGCAATTGGCCCCCGGAGACATTCTCCACATGCCTTTCCATGGCGGTCCCACCCCCACGGAAAGGCTGGCTACCGCAGGCATCAGAATCAAGCCGGCGGAGCCTGGCCCTACACCAGCAGGTCCGAAGGTGTGGGTGGATTACCAAGGGTGGGTGGCCACCAGGTGTTGTTCAAAGCCGTGGGGGATGATCCGAGGACAAGGACCTCGGTCTTGCCCGAGTTGAGCTTTAGGCAGCTGCTGCTCATTGAGGCTGCGACATCCTTCATTCCTTCCTGTAAACGGAGTCTGCTTGCTTCAGGGTTCTTCGTGAGGGAGAGGATGAGCTGAGTGTCATCTGCGTAGGATACTATGCTGAGTCTGTGGCATCTGAAAATGGCAGCTACGGGGGCCATGTAGATATTGAAGAGTGTGGGGCTGTGAGATGATCCCTGGAGTACTACACAGTTGATCTCTGTGGGTTCGGGGAGGAAGAGAGGGAGTCTGATCCTTTGTGTTCTACTTGCGAGAAAGGAGATGATCCAGTCGAGGGCGGTTCCCCTTATGCCGGCATTGTGCAGTTTGGCTGCGAGACTAATACCTGGAAATATTATATTAAATACATTTTAAAATAATTTACACACAAATAACTATTTTTTAATTAGAAAATATTCATAAACAAAAACATTAATTATTACTTAAATGTAATATTTTTTTATTTTCTTCCCTATAACACGCACAATTCACAACACACATCTAAATTAAAAAAAAACCACCTCCATAATAAACATAATTACCTATCAATTAAAGAAATATTATTAATTAAAAAACAAATTAAAACAGAAAATTATGAATTTACTCACCAAACATTTCCCCTATAAAACCAAAACTCACACACAAAAAAATAGACAATTACCCTATTTAATTATCAATTGATCAATTAATATTAATGAACAACTAATTATTGATTAATTAAACATAAATTACTTTCCACCCTCTACCCCAATAAATCCCACAACCCACACCTAAAAATCATTTCACAATTTCCATAATTAATTTTAAATTAATAAGTTAATATCAATTAACATCTACTTAACGATTAATTAAAAATAAATTACTTCCCACCCTTTACCATATAAAGCCCACAACACACATCTAAAATTAATTAGACAATTGCCATATTTAAATTTAAATTGATTAATTAGCATTAATTAACAAATAATTGTTAATTAATTAACAAATAATTACTTCCCACCCTTTACCCCTATAAACCCCACAACCCACTCCTAAAAAAAATGACACAACTTAATTAATTACCAGTTAATTAATTAATCATATTTAACAACCAATTAATAATTACTTAATAATAAATCAAGGTGGTGGTAAGCCACGTAAATATGGGAAATGGCGCTACGCCACTGGAGCGTCAAAAAAAGGTGACGCTTCAGTGGCCATAGGACTTGTACATATGACCCTGAGTTCGATTCCTCCTGAATGTGGAGGCTCTGGTCGAGAGTCATGAGATATCCAGATCTGAAGACTGTTAACTAGAAACTTGAAACCTAAAGATAAAAGCATCACCTAAAGTGACATAACTATGAGTGCTGAGGAATAACATGTTACTGCTGTTATGAGCTTGTCTCCGTTTGAAAGCTGTCGCAGCTGGGTTGATCAACTTCATATTGCAATGTTTATTATCGTTTAGCTACTGCAGAATCTAGAGAGCCGATTTTTTTTTAGGAAGCTATCTTCCGAGGACTTTTCGTTCTATGAGCAGTGGAGCATTCAGGATCAGGAGAGGACTAGGACAGAAAATTGGTTTGGAGGCCAAAATAAAAGTGCAGTCCATTAGCGAATCAAACGGTTATTAAAATGTTCCACATTTTGAAATTGGGGCAGGTTTGACCTTTTGAGGACACGCGGTGTAGGTGTTTTGCATGGCACTAGAAACTGCATGCAGTTGTGCTTGCTGCAGGGAACACTCTGGTACTGTCAGGGAAATAAAAAGTAACAAGCATTTACAATGCAATGGTTTCGCCTTTGGAAAAGTTAGAGCTATTGGTATTGTAAATGACAAAATTTGTATTTATGTGTTGGTTTTGAAAACAGATAAATAAATGGCATTGTCATTTACATTGCCATTAACTTAATCTCTCGCAAATGTGAGACCTATTGCATTTGCACCCACACATACACACAGAGCCCCACACACACACAAAGGCACACACACACACACAGAGCCAGCCGCACACACAGAGCCAGCCGCACACACACACACACACACAGCCAGCCGCCCACACACACACACACAGAGCCAGCCGCACACACACACACATAGAGCCAGCCGCACACACACACACACAGAGCCAGCCGCACACACACACACACAGAGCCAGCCGCACACACACACACACACGGAGCCAGCCGCACACACACACACAGAGCCAGCCGCACACACACACACACACACAGAGCCAGCCGCACACACACACAGAGCCAGCCGCACACACACACACAGAGCCAGCCGCACACACACACACAGAGCCAGCCAAGGCTGCAAATAAGAAAAAAAGTAACTGGGTATACGGTGGTTAGCTAGCCATGTTTAATGCTAGTTTAAAGCTAGCTTACCATGGTTGGTTTGTAGCATGGCCACCTGTTTGAATGATAGATTTACCATTTGCATTATGCTTCTATTCCTATGTTTATATTTTTCCAACTTTTCTCTTTTGAAAGTTTGGCCTAAGCCATTCTTAAGCTTTTCACTGTGACAGTGTGCCCTAGCTGATGTATCCGTTCTGGGTCAAGCAGATTCCCTTCTCTCAGTTTTAGGAACTAGACATGCCCAAACCATCACTGAAGTTCAGCTTTCTTGAGTGATCCCGCTAGAGAGGAGAGCTGACAGCCTATGTGCACAATCCTATGGCATCTTCCCATTGTAGGTTAAGCAGGACCCATAGGTCTAGAAATGCTGCACTATTAACCCTTATCCTTGCACCCTCAAATACCCTTTGAATCGCCTCTCATCACCTTAAATCAAACTACATCTATATGTTTTTTCCTGGCAGAGACACAGAACTCCGCACAGGAGGGTCTCTGTCAAAAATTTTAAGTCCTTCCCTTTTGGTAAACTATGAATCATGTACTGGTGAGGGGGGTTAGAGGAGGCTCATGCCCTTGTCTCTCTTTCTTCGTGATACCTATGCGCCCTTAGTTCCAGACATAAGTAGTGACTACTAGACTACCTGCATTGCACCTTTTATGATTCTGGATATTTCCAGTCTGTTTCTCAAATTAACTTACCTTGTCACCAGAAGACTGTATGTTTGGTTAGTAATTATGGTAGGTAGGTATATGCAAATGTTACTATCCCTCACAAAATGTTCAACTTAACACCATGCTTAAGTGCAGATTGCAAATACAAGTGTGCGGTAACAAGTTTGGAGCATCACACATGACTTCAAATAGAAAGCACTAAAAATTTTTTTTAAAAAAACACTACCAGCCACACACACACACACAACAAAAAATAGTAGTAGTGTCTTACTCTACCACCAAGAAACACTTTGGGCCCCTCAATGGTAAGAAAACTCTATAGAAGTGCTGCAAGGCAACATCACTATTTAACCGGACATTTTTCAATATAATCTATTTCTAAACAATTCATCATCCTAACTTTACCAGCCATTATCCAACATGATTCACCTTCACATTTTACATCACACAATCAAGTGGCACGACCACAGCGCACTTCGACTCCAGTCACAGAGAGAGCAGTAAAGTGTGCCCAGGACAACAGCAGCCATGGTAAACAGCGGTTCAACAAGGCAGTTAATTCCACAGATGACCGGTCTCACAGACATAAGCTTGCAATGTACAGACATAAGCTTGCAATGTCAAAGAAAACAATGAGGATTGAGGCCAAAACTTTTCCAAGGCGTGTCTTTCACATTTGGCTACACAACAGCAGGAGGGGGGGCGGGAAAGGCACGAACAGCGGGAGGGGGGGCGGGAAAGGCACGGACGCTGCTGAAGCACTGCAATTCCTTGGATTTTGTGTTCTGGAGCATGTTTAAATGTTACAAGGGTTTTGAACAATACTATATTAATCTCAGGGTACTGAAGCATTGGACCTTTTCAACCGTATCTATGAAGTCGGAAAAGTGTCTGATAAGGGTTGTGGTAAATTAAATATTACCCTGTCATAATTTCTATACTTAAACAAGGGTCATGCATGTAATGAGAGGCAGAGTCCGTGGTGTCCGATTCAAAAGGGCTTTATTTCAGTAACTCGAGTTAAGGGAGAATCGGGTTCCATCACCACTAAGGTTCAGGAGAGATCGTCATCTGAACTTTATTCACAGAGTACATTATTTATACGTAAAACATACATTAACTTGCATAGAGAAGGCGGAGCGCTCCAGGCGGAGCAAGTGAAAGAGAGATAAGAGCACATGGGCGTGTAAAAAGGCGTACACGTGGGCGTTCACTTGAGGAGTCATAGGGGTGTCATAGGTGGGTGGATACATAGAGGGGGGCTGCATGGTCAGCTGGAACCTTTACCCTACATGTGTGCGCAACTTGGTCGAGACGTGCAATTGACGTGTAACTGAGGGAAACTGGGGGGAGCTGACTTTCGTTCTAGTAGAGAAGCCTTGAGTGTCAGGACGACCTGCACGTCTGGTATTATCTGATATCTTGAGTTTGGAGGATGTATGGTCTGAAGTAAAGGTCGCTCGAGTAAAGGTTGCTCATTACTAAGAGCCAGTATGTGCATATATTTCTTCGTGCATTGCGTGGGGACCATGGGCTTTCTATGGATGCGAGCTCTGTAAATCACTTAAACGGAGACAGAAAGGCTGGGCTCTATCTCTGTGGACGGGTTATGTTTACCTTCTTCACTAAGCAGGAATGTGTTTCTGTGGAGCTGAGCAGATAACTGTAAACAAAATACTGTCTTGGCAGGCCGGACTGGGCCCCTCTCGGCTGAGCAGAAAGTATGCGAGAGGTCAGGGATACATAGCTAAACTGCAGCTTTCAGAGTGTCTGGGAGGCATGGAGCCTGAATTCGAGTCCTGGCTCAGCTGAGCCACAAAACGTGTTCATCTCGACATTTAAACGTGCACCACACAAATACATTGGCAACATAGGCAACATAGGCCTCAGGGCAGAATTAACGTTTCTTTCATGGAAGGCTTGGTAACTGACACTCTAACATGGGACGGGAATGCAGAGGCATTATTATTACAGGCATAAGAGGGAAAGTGCATGGGTGACATGAACATACACTAAACGTGGGGTACATGCAGGGGACACATTGGCCACATAAAATTTTCTTTTTTCTCATTCCCTCCTTGTCCCCTACTGTGCCCTTCAGGACACATCTATATTCATGAGACCGTATATCTGATCATACAGCATCATTTGTTTGTCTTTTTTCTTTTGTATACGTGGATGTGGAATACAGGCAGTGGCACACAAGCCGCAAATCGCCGGGCCACATTGCAGACAGAGACAGCAACTGAATATCATAAGCAGTATCATTCCTAGGAACGACAACACTTTCCATCCCCATGCTGATATTACACTCCAGAGCCAACCGGACCAAGTCCATGTGCCTGGGTTTTGATGTATCTCGTGAGCTATCTTGTGAGCCTTGTTATTGCGGCATACACAGATGGCGCGTTATTAGGAATAAACACGCAACAACTGGAGCCGATCACTCTACAAGCCCCGCCCCTATTTGCCAGGATGACGTCAAGAACAAGTCGATTCTGAAGAACAACAAGTCGCATGGCAGACTGCTCCTCGGTCAAGTTCGCCAGGGCAGATGCAGTCTCATTCACTACTGCTTCTAGAGTTCTCGTTAACCTGCGTATTAGTTTACTGTTTTGGACGGGACCTATGAAGAAAAAGAATCCTTTATTGAAATCTGTATATTTCTCCCAAGCTGTCTCGGTCTGATCAACCACTGGGGAATCGATCTCCCTCGTGTGTCTAACATGCACTAGTCGTAAATCTCGATGATAATGGGATGGGGCTAGGAAGACGGGTGGCAACAGGAACGCTATATAACATGTTCCACCCCAGTCTAAGGGCAGACGTACATAGGCTGTCTGACCGCAAATGAAATAGGAATGGCGGGAAACTTTGAAAGTAGACTTTCCTTTATCATTGAACTCGACTACAGTATTACAATCACTGTGTCCCAAATGCACCGATCCTTTCTTTCTAACGCACAATTCACCTTTTACTGGTAGGACTGATATGAACGGTGGACCTGTATTTTTCTCGGATCGGACATTCAGAATCATAAAGTTAAGGGAAGCATTTCCTTGTTTGTACACTTCATTCTCTAGATCGGTTCATTTCCTTTGGGGAAAACCATCTTCATCTGGAAAACATGCCTCATTCATTACTTTATTCAAATCTCCCCATATCCAGACACCCTGAGAGACTGCAGACTTTCTGTCTAGTGATGACATTAAAGCAAACCATGCTCCGCACGAACCATTGTGCGAGAACGGAAAAGGAAAAAGGGGCAGAACTCCCTTCGTTTTCTTATAAGGTGGGAGTCGGTCACATATCCAGCAATTTGTTGCATTGCTGGTCTGATGAGAATGGTGCAACATTCGAATAAAAGTATTGTTGCGCATGGCTAGTCGATATGACAGTTCATGGGGTGGCAGATCACTAAATGTGTGCTCTACAGTGTTATTAAAGGAAGAGTGTATACGTGAAGAGATAGGAGGAAAGAAAACATGTAGTGTCAAGCTGATACATATTATAGTGATGCACAGAAGAGACATAAAAATCAGAGTTACTATACATCTACTGCGTAATATCTTGCAGTATTTTTCTTTCATTTCTCTCTTTCTACTATTCTGGTCTACGATCTTATACATGTCAGGAACCTGTCTAACCGATTCACCACCTAGTGGACTTAAACAATTAAACGCTGTCTGACTTACTAGATCGTAACTTAGACCTATATTCCTGTTGCGGAGTCTTTTCTAGAAAAGGGGGCTTAGAGTCAGTATTATCGGGACAGTCTTTAGGCTTGATCAAAGTTCCGGAATCTCCAAAGAATTTCTTACAATGCTGGGCGTGGAGCCAGCCTTTGCGTCCCTCGACATTGACGGCAGTCCTTGTGGTAAGCAGAACTCACTTCGGTGTTTTCCAGCGCGGCTCAAGGGGGCTTGATCGATCAAAGTTCCGAATGTAGACCAGATCACCCGGGACGATGGTATGCTCTTTGACTTGGGTGTTGTCGGGGAAGGCAGCGGCAACCTGTGAACGACAAGAGAGTAGTGCAGACATCAAGGAAGCCAGGTAATCTGTCAGCATGTTACTGTCAACATCAGTAATTTTCCTAGGCATGGGCGTACCCCACATATTCGGTGGTCTACCAAAAACCACTTCATAAGGAGATGAGCCTGTTCTGGAATGAGCTACCATACGCATGTAAAAAAGGGCAACCGGCAAGGCTACCATCCAATCCACGCCTTTTTCAGCACAGACTTTCGCTAATTTTGTCTTAAGTGTCTGATTATGGCGCTCGACGAGTCCAGCTGCTTCTGGATGTCGTACACAATGAAATTTCCATTGATATCCTAACAGAAGGGACACTTGTTTAATTAATTCAGAGGAAAATGGCTGACCGTTGTCTGAATACACTTCACGGGGCAATCCGTATCTGGGGAAAAACTCACGTACCAATTGCCTGGCGGTGGTCACAGCAGTATAATCTGGGACTGGGTACGCTTCTGTCCATCTAGATAGTGCACATACAACTACTAGGACATACTTGTGACCTCTACATCTGTCCATCTGGATATAATCCATCTGGAAGACTTCAAAAGGATGGTCAGGAGGATGAAATCCACCTTGTTCCACTGGAATGCCTTTTCCTGGATTGAACTGGCAACAAATCATACAGGTACGTACTTTCTGTTTCGCTGCTGCACGCAGGTGCTTGTTAAACCAAATATTCTGTAAGCTGTCTAGCATTGCCTTTTCTCCTAAGTGTGCTGGACTATGTGCTGTGTTTATGATAACTTGTACCATAGAATCTGGGAGAAACCATGTAGCTTTGCCTTTAGTCATCCAACCTTGATCAGTCTGGACCCCTCCTTGTTCAGTCCATTTCTTTATTTCGTCTGGAGTGGCATGTGTCTGTATGTCGAGTACATCTTGTGAAGGATCCCTGACTGTCATGCTGTTTGTCAGTGATGGTACCTCTGTCTTTGTCGTGTCTGTTGGCGTCTGGGCTGTAAGTTTAGCTGTTCGGTCTGCCAGGTCGTTACCCTGGGAAATGGTGTCTGTAACTTTTGTGTGTGCTTTGCATTTCAGGATGGCTATGGCTGTAGGCAAATGTATTGCTTCCAACAGAGCCTGAATAAGGGGACCATGCTGAATTTTAGTCCCGTGGGAGGTCAGGAAACCTCTCTCCCTCCATAACACTCCGAAGTCATGAACAACACCGAATGCATACTGTGAATCCGTATAAATGTTCACTCTCAAGTTCTTGGCTCTTATGCAGGCTTGTGTCAGAGCGATGAGCTCTGCTGCTTGTGCTGACAGTGTGTCTATTCTTTGTGTCTCTATGACTTCAGTATCAGTGGTCACGGCATATGCGGCCACTAACTCTCCTGTGCTTGTTCTCATGCATGAACCATCTACATAAAGTGTCAGGTCAGGGTCTGGCAGTGAAATATCTGTCAGGTCTTGTCTTGGTTTCATCACTGTATTAATGATTTCCACACAGTCATGTGGTGCAGTGTCTACTGTACTTGAGGGCAAGAGTGTAGCAGGGTTGAGAATATTGCATCGTCTGATCTCTATGTGTGGCTGAAATAACGTCAGTTCATATCCTGTTAGTCTCGCTACAGTCAGGTGCTGCGTCTGTGTCCTGTTCAAGAGAACTTACACTGCATGTGGAACCTGTACTGTCAGGGGGTGCCCTAACACTATGGAGTCACTCTGTCTTATAGCTAGAGCTGTTGCTGCAACTGATTTCAGGCACGCAGGCAGAGCCTGGGCCACTGGATCCAATGTACTAGAAAAATAAGCACAAGGCTTGTGTTTTCCTGCTTGATCTTGTGTGAGGACAGGTAATGCTATTCCATCTCGTTCCGTGATGAAAAGCCTAAAAGGTTTGCTGTAACAAGGAGTCGCTAAAACTGGTGCTTGACATAAGGCTTTTTTCAATTCTTCAAATGCAAGAGTGTGTTCTTGTGTCCAAGGGAGGACAGTCGAAGACGCTGCCTCCTGTGTTGTCAACTGTATGAGTGGTTTGGCTAGATAGGCATACTGGGGAATCCATTGTCTGCAGTAAGAAGTGAGGCCAATGAAAGCCCGTACTTCCTTTTGTGTCTTGGGCTGTGAAAGGTTAGCAATTAACTGAATACGTTCTTGTGTCAGCTGTCTACCCCTCTTGGACAGCAAGTGTCCAAGGTACACCACTTGCTGTGCACAGAATTGCAACTTCGAAGGGGACACTTTGTGCCCCTTGTCTGCCAAGAAGTGTAAAACTGTCAGTGATGCATTTTCGCAGTCTGGTTCTGATCGTGCTGTGATTAGGATATCGTCTACATACTGGAGCAGTGCAGTGCTGGCAGGCATGTGAATACTGTCCAGTTGTCTCTTTAATGCTTGGCTGTAAATGCTAGGACTCTCTGTAAAACCATGAGGAGCTCTCGTAAATTTAAAGCTGCGTCCATTTAAACTGAATCCGAAGAGATATTGGCTCTCTGGATGAATTGGGACACTGAAAAAGGCATTCTTCAGGTCAATTACAGTAACGAACGTTGCCTCAGAATCAATTGCAGTCAGTAATGAAGAAATATCTGGGACCACTGGGTATTGAGGAACTATACATTTGTTCAGTTCTCGAAGGTCAACCACTAGTCTGTAGACTGGTGGTGCATTAGGGTCTGTTCTTTTAAGAATAGGGATGACAGGTGAATTACATACATTCGAATCAGTCTCTACTACCACCCCTTGTGCAATGAGCTCGTCAACAATTTTCAGTAATGCCACTACGGCATCAGGTGGTAACTTGTATTGTCGGATACGTGGCAGTACTACTCCTGATTTGAGAGTGACACAGTGCGGTGTAATGTGCATGTAACCTACGTCAGCCGGACTTGTGCCCATAAGTGCTGTGGTACATTCTGGAGTCTGTGGTCAAAACCTTTCAACACATAATGTCCCTTAAAATCATGCAAGAACAGTCGTACTCCTTCCGGAGAACAACATATAACTGCTCCTAGTTCTTTCAATGTCTTTATACCAAGCAAGTTTTCTGGACATGACTTAGTAAGTAGTAAGTCTGTGGTACGTGACAATGGACCGACCCCTAGGGAAACTGGTTTCGATACTTCGTTAACAATAGGCTTTCCTGAACATCCCAGGGAAACATTCTGTGAGCCTGAGAGGGGTGCCCTAGGAACCTCGTCATGGCTGATGGTAGTTCTGCTCGCCCCTGTGTCAATCAGAAATTTTCTGTCCTTTCCCAATACACGACTATGTACATAGGGACCCTCTTGATCTACAGGAACCTCAATAAGGGGCAAGCCAACTTCCCTCTCTAGGCTGTTTCATGAGAACTGTTGGTATTTTGGATAGTCCGACTGTGTGTACTGGTACATTTGTTGGGTGGCATGTTGTGTGGCAGCTGGTGGTGGGGGTGGAAAATTCGCTACTGTCTGTTGCGTGTTCTGTGGGGTGCTATTCTGTCTAGGAGGATGCGGTCGTTCTTTTGTCTTGCCTGTAGCTATATTGTGTTTAAGGACAGCACATTCATTTACATAGTGACCTGGTTGCTTGTAATAATTACAGTTCCCTTTAACAGGTGTCGTGCCCTTTTTATTCGCATTAGCTAGTACCGATTGTGCAACCAGCACTTTCATTTTCGTATCTTTCATGCGTCTCTTTTCATGATCCTGTTCCTCTCTAATTCTGTTCTGATGATATTGTAACATTTGCAACATTTGGGAAGGGCTATTTGCTTGCCAGGTACTCTCAACCTTCAGTACTCTATTCTTGATCGGGGGTAAGGAATTCTCTACTAATTTGCTCACGAAAAGATGTGGATATGATTCGCTACTTGGCTTAAGACCACTATTAATAGAAAAACATTTCTCGAATCTGGAATAAAAATCACTTGTGTCCTCGTCTTGTTTCTGTTTACAGGCTGAAATAGCATCCCAATCTTCCTTTTTAGTAATCAATAATCTCGGCAAAACCTGTATTAGGAGTTCAGGTAGTGCTTTAGTTTTGTCCCCAAGACCAACACCAGGGTGCCGGCCTTTATCCTCTGCTTCCAATTCTGTCCAACTTAACTTTTTCTCTCCCACCTCCCAGTCTTTTTCCTTAAGCTTTTCGTAAATACCAGCAGGCAACAGTACTTTCAATAATTTTATAATGTCAGCGTACGTGTAATCCCCTATGCGGAGAATGTCTTTTAATTCACGGTGAAACCCCCCCCGGGTCTTTATCATGGCAGGGCAACATCTTTTTCATTTCCAGTATTTCTAATTTCGTTAAGGGTGTGTAAACATATACCCGTTGAAGCTCACCCGCTGTATTTTTGAAGGGATGTACCTCTCGTAGGGGGTTCTGTCTGTCTATGTGTAAGTTCTTTCTGTCGTGGTGTGGGGCAGGAATCATGCATGTGGTCAGAGAAATCAAGTACTTATGTCGTTGGTCCAGAATGACATTAATTAATTCAGTACCTAGGTCTGTCCACCTTTCTAGAAGTATATCGTCCAGTAATTTATACAAGGGGCCGGGATCAGAATATTGACTCTCGTACAACGTTATTAAATGTTTAACCATGTAAATACCAGCCAAACGCTGTTCGTTTGGTGGAAGGCTTAAAAAGGTCTGGGCCACTACATCACCGCTATATATGTTAGGATTAGACGCCCATTGGACGGCTGACCGGACTAGTTCCTGTTCGTGTGGGGTGTGGGGTATCTCGCTCTCTACCCGTCGCTCTCTACCCGTCTACCCGTCTGCGGTAGTCGAGACACTTGGGCCTGTCAAACTGTCGCGCTTTGCCTACGTAATTTATTTTATCCTTTTCTTTCGTTTCTAGCTCAACATCTTCCGTTGATGACTCATACTGCCCGTCAGACTCTTCCTTGTGTATTTCTATAATCGCCTTTCGTATTTTCTTGTACATACATTCTGTCTGTCCCCGTCTATCATGTTTACCGGCAGCTATGTTGTCACTCCAATCCGTCAAAACTTTCTTTACCTCTCTGTCTGGTTGGTCTTGTTCCCTGATCAAAGAGTTAATCAGAAAACGTAAAATCATGTTCTTCACATCCACCTTTCTTTGTTCCATGGCATCTTCTATACTCTCGGGTCCCTTACCAGTTCTAATGAAATCGTATACTTTATCTAGGTGGTCCTTCATGCCTGGTAATGTGATCAAATAGTCGACGGCATGTCTTAATCTTAGCGAATACACGAGCATTGCACCCTCTCCTGGTACTGGATCATATATACAACGTGGAACTGTTACAGTATACTTATATGGTGTTGATGTCATTTGTGGCGTTCGTGGTAGCCCTACCAGTGTTCGTGTCGTTGGCGGTGTTCGTGGAGTTGGCGGTGGCACCCCTCCCACTGCCCCTTGCCCTACGTTTTCTTTCACGACCTGCGAAAGAGAAGCCTGCGGAAGCTGAAGCTGTAGAAGCTGATCCTGTGATGGGGGCGGAGGGAATTCTGCATTTACATAGTCCGGTGCGGGCTCTTCTAGATAGGAGGAAATAAAAGCCTCAGAGGCTGTCGGCTTCTGTCTACGTACTCTAAAGGGTACTGGTGGTGGCGTATGCGACCTACGGGATTTTTCTGAAGGGGTCACTTTAGCTAGTTCTTCTGAGAGAACGGGATAAATACCTGCAACGAGGGCATTTCTTTCTCTATCGGCCTGTTCTGCTTTGACCCGTTCCCCTTCCTCCCGCAGTTCTTTTTCTTTGGCTTTTTCCGCTGCTTGTTTACTTCTCTCTGCTTGTTGGAATTCTTTCTCTGTTCTCCTATGGGCTTCTTTACGCCATAACTCAATGGCATCTTTCTGGGACGGTATTACTTTCCTTTTCCATAGCGCTTCCTCCACTTTCATAATGCATTCAGAATCCCATGTTCCTGAAGCAGGCCATCTGTACTTCTCCTCTAAATCCTTCGTGTAATCCACCCACAAGTCTAAAAACAATATGGCATCTAGCCCGTGTTTATGATACATAAAATGGCAGGTGTGTCTCTAGGCGGGACGGGAACTGACTCTTCGAGTATCCCTTTCCTGGTCCCTATCTGACGTAATTTCGAAAACAGTGGCATGTTGAAACGGACTTAACGAAAACACAATGTACACAAAAATAGACTGACTGAAACAATCATTCACACTACAACACCAGAACATTAAAAACAGATACAGTTTGACTGATACATGGGGAAAACATGAACTTGAAAACCGTTAACTTTATGCACTGCAATACAGTACAACCATACCGGTCTCACAAGGAGACACGTCTTTACCGTGCCCACCGAAATGGACCCGTCTTTACCGTGCCTGTGTGTCCAGACACGTCTTTACCGTGCTCACGTTTACCGTGAACCCGTCTTTACCGTGTCCGTGTGAACGGACACGTCTTTACCGAGCTCAAATAAATGAACCCGTCTTGAACTTTATGCGTTCCCAATAACGGTACTCACCGGGAAGCAGAACTTGAAGGCCTCGGAAACTCGATACTGCGTGACTGCAGTACTGCTGCTGCTGCTGCTGCTGCTGCTGCTGCTGCTGCGCCTCGGAACCGGTGGGCCTCGGGATACCTCGGACCTTGCTCTCTCACGGCTTGGGCTCTGGTTGGGATGATCCGCAATGCTCACCGCCTCGTGTGGATGCCTGGTCGCAGTCCGTCTCCTCCGTGGGCCTGAGGGAGTAAGCAGGAAGACCCGCTGTCATGTACACTTTGAAGTCCGTCACGGCTGTAGAAGGGGGCAAGGGCTGGACCTACATCACCGGCGCGTGGGGAAGGGGACTAGTCCCTATTCGGGCGCCAGATTATGTGGTAAATTAAATATTACCCTGTCATAATTTCTATACTTAAACAAGGGTTATGCATATAATGAGAGGCAGAGTCCGTGGTGTCCGATTCAAAAGGGCTTTATTTCAGTAACTCGAGTTAAGGGAGAATCGGGTTCCATCACCACTAAGGTTCAGGAGGGATCGTCATGTGAACTTTATTCACAGAGTACATTATTTATACGTAAAACATACATTAACTTGCATAGAGAAGGCGGAGCGCTCCAGGCGGAGCAAGTGAAAGAGAGATAAGAGCACATGGGCGTGTAAAAAGGCGTACACGTGGGCGTTCACTTGAGGAGTCATAGGGGTGTCATAGGTGGGTGGATACATAGAGGGGGGCTGCATGGTCAGCTGGAACCTTTACCCTACATGTGTGCGCAACTTGGTCGTGACGTGCAATTGACGTGTAACTGGGGGAAACTGGGGGGAGCTGACTTTCGTTCTAGTAGAGAAGCCTTGAGTGTCAGGACGACCTGCACGTCTGGTATTATCTGATATCTTGAGTTTGGAGGATGTATGGTCTGAAGTAAAGGTCGCTCGAGTAAAGGTTGCTCATTACTAAGAGCCAGTATGTGCATATATTTCTTCGTGCATTGCGTGGGGGCCATGGGCTTTCTATGGATGCGAGCTCTGTAAATCACTTAAACGGAGACAGAAAGGCTGGGCTCTATCTCTGTGGACGGGTTATGTTTACCTTCTTCACTAAGCAGGAATGTGTTTCTGTGGAGCTGAGTAGATAACTGTAAACAAAATACTGTCTTGGCAGGCCGGACTGGGCCCCTCTCGGCTGAGCAGAAAGTATGGGAGAGGTCAGGGATACATAGCTAAACTGCAGCTTTCAGAGTGTCTGGGAGGCATGGAGCCTGAATTCGAGTCATGGCTCAGCTGAGCCACAAAACTGGTTCATCTCAACATTTAAACGTGCACCATACAAATACATTGGCAACATAGGCAACATAGGCCTCAGGGCAGAAATAACGTTTCTTTCATGGAAGGCTTGGTAACTGACACTCTAACATGGGACGGGAATGCAGAGGCATTATTATTACAGGCATACGAGGGAAAGTGCATGGGTGACATGAACATACACTAAACGTGGGGTACATGCAGGGGACACATTGGCCACGTAAAATTTTCTATTTCCTCAGGGTAAGTCACGGAGTATCTCAGCAGCCATGGTAAACAGCGGTTCAACAAGACAGTTAATTCCACAGATGACCGGTCTCACAGACATAAGCTTGCAATGTCAAAGTAAACAATGAGGATTGAGGCCAAAACTTTTCCAAGGCGTGTCTTTCACATTTGGCTCCACAACAGCGGGAGGGGGGGGGGGCGGGAAATGCACGAACACCGGAAGGGGGAACAGCTAAAGGCACGAACAGCGGGAGGGGGGGCGAGAAAGGCACGGACGCTGCTGAAGCACTGCAATTTCTTGGATTTTGTGTTCTGGAGCCTGTTTAAATGTTACAAGGGTTTTGAACAAGACTATATTAATCTCAGGGTACTGAAGCATTGGACCTTTTCAACCGTATCTATGAAGTCGGAAAAGTGTCTGATGAGGGTAAGTCACGGAGTATCTCAGCAGCCATGGTAAACAGCGGTTCAACAAGGCAGTTAATTCTACAGATGACCGGTCTCACAGACATAAGCTTGCAATGTACAAACATAAGCTTGCAATGTCAAAGTAAAAAATGAGGATTGAGGCCAAAACTTTTCCAAGGCGTGTCTTTCACATTTGGCTCCACAACAGCGGGAGGGGGGGCGGGAAAGACACGGACAGTGGGAGGGGGGCGGGAAAGGCACGGACAGCGGGAGGGGGGGGCGGGAAAAGCACAGACAGCGGGAGGGGGGTTGGGAAAAGCACGGACAGCGGGAGGGGGTGCGAGAACAGCCAGCACTCACCTGGACCTGGACTTCCTCCGGCGGCGGTCGGCCGCGGAATGACCAAAAGGAACCTCGACGAACAAAAAAATAAACCCCGCCCACCGCCGCACTGACGTGATAAAAGGGGTTGGATGAGAAAAAATCTCAGGAAAGCCCACGAGTCGCCTCGCAGAATGACAGACGCCTCTCTCTTCCAATGGCTAGCCTCCATTTATGGAGCTAGCCAATGGAACAGAGAGGCGGGACTTTTGTCCATACTGGTAAACAAAAGTTTTCGCCTGCGCGAAACGCTGCTTGCGCAGCTGTTCGCCAGGCGAAACCTAAAAACGGGTTCACCAAACCATAAACAGGCCCGCATTGTCTTGTCAGACCAGTCTTTCTGCTGCTCTTTAACATAAAATAACATCTCAGGTTGGCATTCTCATCTTTATTGCAGCCATGATAATTCTATTTTACATAACTGTGTTGTACATTCATACCCTCTACCTTGAATGAGGCCATGACTGCTCGGCCAAGCCACCCCAAATGAGTCAACGAGGCTTGGGCGGACTACTTTCCCTAGTAGACTCAGTACCTATGTCCTGGATAGTAGAGAAGACCTACCTGTAATTTCACTTTTTAGATTTCTAGTTTGTATGCATTCGAAAAAGGTCTGACAAAAAAATGACAAGTCACCGAGCATTTGGTACTGTTCACATTCCTCTTGGGTTTGAAAGGTCATACTGGAACCCGACTGGTGGCAATGAATGGAACTATTCATTGTCACTGGGCGTACATACTGCAACACACCCTTGCACACTTTTAGGCATAGCTGTCTATGTGGGGCGTTCTACTAAGAGTTTGGTGGGTCCCTAGGTATCAGTGGCCAGACAGTGCAGTGGTCCTGGGCCCCAGAGGTGTAAAGGATCCAGAACCCAAGATGTTTCATCATTGCAGATCAGCCTGCAGGCTACTTTTATCATCCTGAAGGTTCTCACATGGTGAAATGATTATGAGCTTAGGATACTGCCAGGGAGAAGAACAGGCAGAGTGATGGCAGCACAGCAGCAATGAGTGCATGCGACTCAGCCTGTGAAGCCTGAACTCCCTATGCCTAAGCTCCTTTAGCTTCCCCTTATGCTGAAGGAGGTAGCTTGGGGTAGTTTCTTGGCTGAAGCAGATGACCTATAGAGCAGGAGCAATGAAGCCCTGCTCAGCCTCGTGCCAATCCTCCTCACTGGATTGCCCGTCAGTTGCCTCATCCATTGTTTGACTCATCCCAACTCTCCCATGCCACCTGCGATGCTGGTACTCCAATCTGCCACTTGGCCTTTTCGCTTTCACCCTTCCTGTCTGTTCCTAGGCAGGCAGTCTCTGGGCTCAGCTGGCAAAACTGCTGAGTAAGCCCACAGAGAGGCCACAGAGTGCAGCATCCTCAGTTCGACCATTTCGGAAAGCCTCCTCCCGACAGTCGGATTCTCCTCAACCCCTTTCAGAGCCCTTCCAACTGACTCAGTCAGTTTACAACATGCCCTATCGGTTACGATGTTCGCGGTCGGAAGGTAAACCGCACAGTCATTCTGAATCTGTTCCGACCAGCTCTCGGAGGATTCGTGTCAGTCGGAACTGCATCGTACACCCCAATGGACAACGTTTCCGACCTCAGGATTGCAATGTCGATTCGCAACAGTCTTTCTGCGTCGGCCTGTCTGACACGAAAGTGCTGTGTAAAGTGATTTTGGTGGCCCCTGACAGGTCCTCCTTCATACTGGGGCCTCCGGTTGAGGGTCGAGGGGGTACTTAAGGGACCCCCTGTAAAACCCTGCACTGTGTGGAAGGCACCATGGGGTGCCTGCGACATGGTGCAGGTTTTTGCACTCACACCTCATTTCCCCATAGGAGCCTGTGTTACAGCCGGTTGTCGGGTGGAACACAAGCCCCCATTGGAAACAATGGTAATCTGACCAAACAGAATTCAGTCACATCGTAGGTGGGTGGCCGGAATTGGTGTCGGAGTCGGGTGAAAAGTTTCTGGCCGACATCGTAATCGCCCCCAAAGGTGCGTGTGTTTGTGCCCTCGCACATGCATACTCTTTGGTCAAGACATACCAAAAGAAGCAATATTGTATTGCATGTGTGTATGTTTGATCTTGGCTGTGTCCATACTTTAAAAATAAGCCTGACAGATATGGACCTCTCCTCACTGGCGCCCCAGAGTTTACCCAACCCCTATGAAACCTTTCATGTTACCTGATTGGATGCTCACATAATGGCATCAATCAACCATTCATAACATTTTGTCACCTTCCCTGACATACGTGGCATGCAGTGATTATGTCTAATATAAAGCTGGGTGACCCAGGTCAGTGATGAAGATGGAAAGCGTGTGTTTAAAGATCTAAATGATTATATTTACACAAAATGACAAACTAAAGCAGTTGCTTGTGGATATGATCGATGTTTACTACTACTACAAACAAAATGGTGTTTGGTGGAAAATACATTGTACTTTCAGTATATGATCACCTGGAGTGAGATAACAAAAGGAGTGCACCTCCAATCCATGTAAAGCTGATGTTTGGGTAATGATCAAGGTGTTAGTAATACACATGTAATAACCATATCTATCTATCTATTTATTTATCTATCTATCTTCCTATCTATCTATCTATCTATCTATCTATCTATCTATCTATCTATCTATCTATCTATCTATCTATCTATCTATCTATCTATCTATCTATCTATCTATCTATCTATCTATCTATCTATCTATCTATCTATCTATCTATCTATCTATCTATCTGGTTGATATATATAATATCATGAATCTCAAAGCCTTAATGATGTGACAGGCAATGTTCAAAATGTATATTGTTTGGCACACTGGTTGGGGTGGGGGGGGAGGGGTGGGTTGGGGACGGGAGGGGAGTTTCGGGTTTTGTTATTTCCATTCTGCCCTATTGCACTGTTCATCATTTGCCTTCTTGGTATCACAACCCTGATCTGGCATATGTACCTCACCTTCTACTCAATTTCCAGAGAAGACATGTTTGTCTGTCTCGTTCGCTTTATATGCCTAATGCCTTTCCATTGTATCGTGATGCCTATTTCTGCTCTTAAAATCAATCAAATACATTTGAAATTAAAATGTATATTGTATTACCCAACTATGGGGAAGGGCCACAAGACCGTAGATAATGAAGGTAACATCATGCAGAACGATGATGACAGAGGACACACCCTGTATGGCATTGTGGTCATTTTTGCGACTCATGTAGGGAGGCTTTTTATAATGTATATCGATGTATTGTGTGACATTATCACTCTATGTAAGTGTAGTTTGAAGCCCAAAACTTTTAAACTGGAGTATCCTAAGTGCTCTGTCTACTGTGTCGGTGTGCAACCCTGTCTTAAATATGTCAACAGCATGCCAACTGCTAGGATTGGTGTGGCCTGATACAGACATTCAGGTTCCCTGATTGGACCCATCACCAATACATTTAGATGAAGATCAATATTCAGGACTGAAACATTATCAGTAGGAAAAACAGACACGAGGTGTAGTTTTGAAAGTTTTTATAAGGAAATAATAGACAAATTACAAAAGATATGCCATCAATAGGTTCAGTGGTAAAGCATATAATTCATAACTAAATTTTTTTATAAAAAGTTCTATATGAAATCCGGCATAGATTCAACTTCTCTCAGGCAGGAATGAGGGGGTTCCGCAGTACAGGGAAAGACGTCCTTTTATAGGACTTTAGACAATGGCTTTCATAACTTTTTGCACAAATGCATGGTTCTCAGGATATGCACCAAAGAGGATCAAAATAGAAGAAACATTTGACTACAGAAAACATCCAAAAATTCTCTCATAGTACTAATACATTGGATTAAGTCACTCTCATAGTTTATTCAAGCATGCTCATTGATACATTGTACCACTATAGTCTGGCATAGTTGGGATGTTCTTGGTTAGGTACAGCATTGGGAGAAGTCCTTGGTTAGGTACAGCGTTGGGAGAAGTCCTTGGTTAGGTACAGCGTTGTCCATTTATTAGTGTAAAGCTTGTATTTCTTTTTTTAGAGCAAGAAACAACAGTAGTAGTCATCATGTGTTGTATTCTGGCATCAGTTCAAGATGGAGGACAGTGTAAACACAGTTTATGTTAGCGTAAGCTCAGTTTCTATTGTATTTAGCATGAATAAAAGGAACACCTCTCTCTCAACTGTCTGTACCTATAAAGTGTCTGTAATCTGAACTGCAGCCATCTGGACCTGTAAGACATATGTGTGACATAAGAGATGACATATGGTATACATCTGCCAACCTGTCACTTAAAATTAGATTCCCAGCAATTGAAATGCCTGATACTCTGTTTTAAAGGAAGCTGCGAACAGAGACGTGATTAAAATGTGTTTTACACGCTTAGAAAGTGGAAAATGCATGCCACATTGCCAAGTCACAATACATACTCACAATATTCGAATTATGAGTAAAACGTGTCTTTCCATTAATATCGCATCAAAAGGGTGCTGTAAAACACATAATTTATTCCAATTATTTTCAACATTGCCTCGGAAAGAGAATTAGCCATGCGAAACGTCAACCTCTATTTCAGAGAATACATCATTAGAATATTTCAAAGGTTCCACCTCAGAACTACCTGTAAAATCTCAGGGGCCTCATTTATGAGAAAGTACGCATCGCTGCGTGAAAGCAGCGATGTGTCACTTCTCAGTGCGCACTCCTTGCGACATTCCTGATGCGTCATATTTACAGTATGACGCATCATGTTGCAAGGAGTTACAGATACGTCAGTATTTCTGATGGATCTGTAAGCGCAAAAGTGACACATTGCTGGAGTGTGTCACAAAAGTCACGCAACTCCAGCAATGCATCCGTTCACATGGGGCAAGCCCTATGTGAACGGGCCTGCGTCAGTCTTACGCCTGCTGTGAGGCAGGCGCAAGATTTTGACGCAACAGCGTCCTAAAAGTGACGCAGTGAAATCTCATAGATTTCACTGCGTCACTTCTACGACCCTTCCTTGCGTCAATACACCCCCTTGCATACATTATACCTGGCGCAGGTATAATGTGGCGCAGAGGTTTACAAAGTGACGCATCTACCTAGATGGGTCACTTTGTAAATATGGTGCAACAAGGCGCATTTTTTTACGCCACAGGTGCGTCACAAAAAGTGATGGACAGGCGGCGTAAAAGTGACTCACAGCCTCATAAATGAGGACCCTGGCTTTCTATACAAGTTAAGACAGAACATGAGCAGTTAAACTAACCTCGTGGTGTAATGTTTTCATTATTTTGCAAGGAGGATTTCAGCAAAATTCACTAATGGTTGTGGTGTCAGACATAATTACTTCCCTCACTTCGTGCAATTTGGTAGAAGGATCTTTGTCTTCCTGTCTGAAGGTTCACCGGCTACTCCTAAAGAGGGACAATTGCTGAACTGCTTCTTGTTTGTCGCAGTCGTCCTCTGACAGTGTGTCTGTGGGACTGAACAGGAAGAGTCGGCATCCAACCCAACAACAGGAACCGAACTATCATCAGGACTATTTGAATGATGCGATTGTGCAGCCACCCAACTATAGACTTGCTGCATTTACCACACAATCCACCATCTGCTGCATAATCTGCAGATTTTAATTTAAAAAAATTGTTTCTAGCTCAAAGGGTTCAAAAGATACTAAAAACACAGCAACACATATTGCCGTGCAGTGGAGGCCCATTGCAAAGGTTGACGGGTCACCTTTCTGCTCCTTAAATTTGGGTGTTAACTTGTACTAATGATTTGCAACCAATGCCACAACCTTGTTAACAAGTGTAAAAATGACAAAGTAATAAAGTAATACTATCACAAAATGTGTTGCCTTACTGTAAATAATGTGCATTTTCTTGCCTCATTATTTACTCAACACATCTGCATAATTTGGCCCTCCCCTGCCACATAATTCCAGTGGCTCTGATTATAGTGTGTGTTCTTATTGGAGCTGCATGTTCAAGGAACGTCTAAATGCAACAAATGATGGATGGAATGCTGAATGATTCAAACATTCTCCCCAAGTCACGAGATCTGGGTTAAATACATTGTTCTTTTGCCCACTACGCCCAGTTTGGACCCAGCCATGTGCATATCAGTCTTGACCCTGTGCCTCATGGGAACAGTCCAGACCAGACCAAACTGTCAAGCCAGGTCCACCATGGACCAGAAACAAGCATCCTGGGACCAGTGTTCGGGGTATGTCACCCTTCATCAGCCAGGCTAGCTTGAATCCAGTGACCAAGGGACCCACATCTGGGCATACCCACCCCACTTTGAGCGAAAAGTGTAATTGCAACAAATGATGGACGGAATTCTGAATGATTCAAACATTCTCCCACAGTCAAGAGATCAGGGTTAAATCAATTGTTCTTTTGCCCACTACGTAACCCTAGTTTTGGTCTTAAGATGCTTGTTTCCACTCCAAGGAAGACCTGGCCTAGCAGTTCAGGCTGGACTGTACCCATTGGGCGTAGGATGAAGCCTGATTTGCATATGGCTGGGTTTAAACTGGAATCATATCATAAAGAGGAAGACCTTGAGACACTTTGCAGGGCTGAGGAGGTCATGCCCACAGGACTTTGAAATCCTAAGCCCAGCAAAGTTCAGCACAGGCAGTCCGGCGCCTGTGCATTTAGTGTATGTATTGCTCCTGGCTGCCTGACCGGAACATAAGGAGTGTCTGTCAGGCTGATCTTTTCTCAGCTTGACAGACCCTCTATATATCTGCAAAAAGAGTTGGGGGGCAGTGCTTTCAGGACATTCCACGCATGGTACTTGGTCTGTGATATAAAATTCAACCTCCAAAGACGACATAACACTCTGTAGTAGTTTGTTAGGATGTATGACGTTTTCTCGCATACATTTACATCGCGGTACATTACATCGCATTTTTTACAACGCATGTCGTCACAATAACTTGCGTTGGAGGGCGCTGGACTTAGGAGTCGTATAATTTACTAGTCCAACTCCAGTTAACGTACAGTAGGGAATGTGTTGGATAGTAAATTATACTATTTCTTGTCCTAGACCGCCATCTAGCGCAAGTCGTTGTAACGACTTGCGTTATGAAAACCGCAGTGTAATAGCATCGCGATGTAATCCCTGCGTTGTAAACGATGTTTCCCGTTTGTTAAGGCAGTTAATCTTAGCTCATGTCAGAAGGTGTGATAATTAAGGCAGACACAGTATAATACAAACATTGCATGTTCAAAAAGGAATGTTGCGCAATGGTTGTCACTTAATGTGAAATAACACTTTATTAAACTCTTCGTGATCTATGCACAGAAGCTGAGGCCACAGAACATCGCACCTAACACTTTAGTAGGTAAAAGTTTCAATAGATTGGGGTAGTGCAGGAATCAGGAAGACCAGTTTTCTTAGTCTCCCACAAAGATGAAACTCCATAAACAATTGCAAGAATAGATGACTCAGCACTACTATTTTTTTACAGTTTGCATCTCAATCCAATAAAATATAATACAGTTATTTAACAAAATGCACAGACTTCAATGTATTCATTCTTAAAATGAGATTTCTTTATTCATAATACTTGTTTAAAAAAAAATACATATATACTTTTTCATTTGAATGTAGCTAATGTGTTTCGTCCTAGACTGACTTCTTCAGGGCTACAAGACAAATTTAAAATACAATTTTAAAATTAAAAGAAAATCAATATACGTTATACAAAAAAGAGAAAAGTTGGAAAAACAATTAGATGCTAGAAAGAAACAAAAGACCAATACTTCATATGTTGCTTACATGATGAATCATCCTTTAGTATTCTACATGTGTAATAAAAAAATTATTCCATGACTATACAGTGAGGTGGTCACAAGACAGGAATATCAATATTGGAAACATTTCACTGCACATAACGAAATTCCACTGCATCTTTTCCTACATTACAGAAGCTTCTTTATGCACATTGTGAGGCCGTTATTCGTGGGCATTATTTTGTCTCCCTCGATGTTGTACCTTTATTTTTTCTTTGGCATTTGTGTGCCAGGCTGTCCCTTAGCTTTTCTAGCAGGTACTATGATAGTGAACATTGTTATACTGAGCATTGGATTGTATCTTCATAAAGTGTTTCCTCTAAGAAAGGAAATGACAATGCGTTGTTGTGGTATAATGTATGAGATAGATTCTTCAGTAGTACGAATTTCCCTCCGCCCCTGCAACAAATTTGGAACATGTATCCCACCTTTAAAATGGAAAAACTCAGTGAAAAAATAGGTGTTTGGAAATCATTTTAGTAACTAAAAGGGGAAAGAAAGCAATGAACCTCATTTGAGAAATTGACAACAGATGGCCATTCCACTTTGGGGCATATTCTCTAGGACTTATCGACGATTTATCGGCACTTTAGTGCCGCAAAAGTGGCAATAGATTTTTCGCCCTATTCTCAGGCTGCTGCAAACTGCTGATATTGCCAGTTTTCCAGTGATAGCTGCTGAAAAAAAACATTCCTGCATATGAGAGCGACAACTAACGCTAATGATATGCAGAGTAGGCGTTCCTGGGCAAAAACATACGAAAACACCACTTCGCGATATTCTCAACAACCAGCCAGATCTGCGATGCGATCCAAAAACAGGCGATAAGGCGCGTTAGCAGCAGGGATTTAACACCTGCCTTTTACTGGTGTTAAGCAGGACGACAACCTGCAGTATGAAAGGTAGCCCAGCCCAGAGCCACATCTGAAGACTAACACATGTCATGAAGCTGCTGATCATGCTGCTCGGAGACCCAGGAGAGGCACAACACCTGCCGCCACCATCCCCAGGCCCCCCCTGGTAAAGTACACAATCAAGTGTTGCGCAAGGTATGCACCTGTTACAACGCATTCGTTACTCCGCACTACCATTACAACGTGACTTTTACAACGCATACCATTACAACGCATTGCGCTGGGGGGCGCTATAGGATAGGGAATAAGTATAATTTACTATCCAACACCTTCCCTAGGGTCCACGGGGACTGGAGTTAGAATAGTAAATTATACTTACCACTATCCAGCACCCCAAAGCGCTATGCGTTGTAATGGTATGCGTTGTAATGGTCGCGTTGTAATGGTAGGTAGTTGTAACGGTATGCCTTGTAACATGGTACATCCGTTGCGCAATTATCACAAGCAGTGCCAGTATGTCATGGCTCTTATATTGTTAGCATTAAGTAATGCATTTTCATGCCACCATGGTGCAAGGGTGCTTGCGTCAGCTCATGGCAGCAGTTTGTGCGCTAGCGCAGGGGGAAGCAGAGATATGCAACAAATTGTTGTAACTGTTGTAAATATGTTGCATCGCTGTGCTTTCTAAACTAACGCAGCGCAGCAAAATGGCTTGCTGCACTGTGTTAGTTTATTGTAAATCTGCCCCACAGACTCATTTGCTTTTGACATTTGGATGGTGCAGATTACGAGTCCTTATGTATATAGAAATTGAAAGATCATGATACTCTTTGTGGCAGAGGTTACATATGAATAAAGAAGTCTCATTTTCTGAACAAATGCACTGGACTCTGTGAGTTAATTTAAATAGTTGGATTAAATTGTATTGGATTGATATGAATATTATTATATCTTTATTAAACACTGTTACATTGCAGTAAAGTAAATAGTATTGAATGGCGGTAGTTACTTCTCAAGCTTTAACAATTAAAATCAATCAATCAATCAATCAATCAATCATATCATTTGTAAAGCGCACTACTCACCCATGAGGGTCTCAAGGCGCTGGGTTCGTGAATGTTGCTACTGCTTCAAAAGCTATTACTTGAGGAGTTTTCTGAAGGTCAGCAGGTCTTGAATCTGCTGTAGGTGGATGGGGAGGGTGTTCCAGGTCTTGGTGGCGAGGTGAGAGAATGATCTGCCGCCAGAGGTCGCTCTTCGGTAGCGGGGGACTGTGGCGAGGGCAAGGTCGGCGGAGCGGAGCTTGCGGGCGGGTGAGGGTGTAGAAGCTGAGTCGTCTGTTCAGGTACGTTGGTCCGGTGTTGGGGAGTGCCTTGTGCACAAGGGTGAGGAGCTTGAAGGTTATCCTCTTTTTTTTTATGTCCTCATTTGCCACCTAGGTTCTAAATAAGCAATCTGTAGGTTTACAAGCATAGTGCTACCTCAGTTGTTTCAACTGGTGGGAACAGTAATGGAGCGTGGGCCTCGTCCCTCAGCAACTAAACTTCAACCACAACGATCGCTGGAATAAAACCATACGGAGGTCACTGGAGTACAGCCAAGATGCTGGTGAGAGCATATAGACGCGGCTATGCCCAATAATGGGATCAATGGCTTAATCATTGGGCCTGGGGAAAAAAAAATAAGAAAAAAAAAACCCAGATACTCAATGGTCCCATTTCCGCAAATGCCAGAAAGATGTTTTTTCTGGGTTCCCTGCTCTGGCCAAGTCCAACTTAGAAACCTGCAAGGCTGAAGCATACCAATCATTAATAGTGGGAGGAAGAGAGTCTTTCCATTTCCTGCATATCTCCCTCCTGGCGAGCAGAATCAAATAAAAAATTAACTTCCTCTCAGAAGAAGGAACCCCTTCAAAAAGACCAAAAATTACTGAGGCAAGATTCAAGACAATATTGGAGCCGAGAGATACTGAAAGAGCCTTACTTATGTCATCCCAAAAACGGGATAAGTGAGGGCACTCGTAAAATATATGAATGTCAGAAGCGGCCAACAAGCCACATCTCGCGTAGGCCACCGCATTTCCCTGTGTGAATTTAGAAAGCCTAAGTGGTGAATAATATGCTTGGTGGATGGTAAAGGTTTCACGATGTCCCACATCATTCTACATGATGCACTCCAAAGATCTTGCAAATTAGGGTTGGAGACAAACGAGGACCAAAGCGTATCCGGCAATAAGAATTCTCCATCCATTTCTTCCAAGATTAAATTATACCAGACTGAGATCTCCTTTTTGGCAGGAGGTTTGTCAACTAGTAGGGTTATAAGGTAACTATGCACACTCAAGGGAAATGTACCTCATCACGGAAGTTGAACAGAGTATGCACGAGACCAGCTGGAAATTTGCAAATATTTAAGCCTGGAAAAATTTGGACCAATTTTATTACTTAAACTGTCCCAAGGAAGCAAGTACCCTTCAACTAATAGATCGCCCCAAACCTCCAACCCCGCCTCTCATATTGGTACAGCAAGTACGTCCCCCAACCAGGCAGGGCTGTCTGGAAAGTCCCACAGAGGTGTCCTACTTCCATAGTACCCTATTTTAATAGCCTTGAATATCTGGGCCCAGGTTCTTACCATACCTCGTAAGATTTTCAGCTTAACTTTTTTTTTAACTTGGGGTCCTCAAATTTAAAGAAAAAGCCTGACTGGCCCACACCTTCTGCCTTCGGCAACATTCAATAAATAGACCCCACTCCATGGTTAACTGGGTTTTTTAATAACGTCCTGGCATGAGATATCTGAAAAGCCCAGGCATAAGCCTGAAGGTCCAGGGCAGCGAGTCCCCCTTTCTCCCTACGCCTCCTGATTTTTTTCCAGGTAATTCTTGGAAGGTGTTTATTCCAAATGAAGGTCTTAATATCGGACTGTAGTTTTGTAATAAGGCACGGGTCAAAATATGAAGGAATAGTATTAAATAAAAAATAAATCTTTGGCAAAATGGACATTTTGACAAGGTTAACCCTTCCCAATAGAGAAAGCGGGAGGTGAGCCCATGTTTGAAGCAGCTTACGACATTCTTTTGCCACTTTTGAGAAATTGTTGGTTGCGATCTGATCAATATCTCTTACAATATCCAAGCCCAGATACCTCAACCCTTTCCCCGGCCGAATGCTGGCGCTAAAAGAACTCTGGTCAATATTCCAAGTCAACATCTCGGTCTTTAGTGTGTTGACTTCGTAACCGGACACCTCCCCTAATTCCGAGGCCAACTTAAATATTTCAGGAAGGGCCGTGCATGCGTCAGAAGTAAAAAGGAGAATATCGTCGGCATAGAGTGCCACTTTTCTCTCCCAACCCCTGTATGCGAACGCCTTGATGTTAAGATTGTCCCTCAAACTCTGGGCAAATGGTTCAGCATATAGATCGAACAGAAGTGGAGAGGGCGGGCAGCCCTGCCGCGTTCCCCTCGAGATGTCAAAAGGATCTGATAATACACCGTTAACCAGAACACAGGCACTAGGGTGCTGGTAAAGAAGACTAATTGCCTGACGAAATTTCCCACCCACGTTGAATTTTGCCAAGGCCTCCGACAGATACGTCCAATTGACCCTGTCGAAGGCCTTGGTGGCATCCAACGTAAGGACCGCCAGGGGAAGAGAATGTAGAACAGCTAAATCTATAGCTCCTATTAAATCAAAAGTTAATTCATACAAATGCCTGCCCTTAACGAACCCTTTCTGGTCCCTGTGTAAAATAGTGGGAGCAACTAGGGCCAGTCTCTTTGCTAGAATTGAGGAAAATATCTTGTAGTCCCTGTTTAGGATCGAAATAGGTCTGTACGAACCACAAGCAGTTGACGGCTTCCCTGGTTTTAAAATTACGGTTATGGAAGCATTATCCCATGACACTGGAGGACGTACCCCATTCAGTAGAATCTCATTAAACAAAATTACCAGAAAAGGGACAAATTCCTGCTCCAGAGCTCTATAAACTTCAGCAGGAAGGCCATCTGGCCCTGACGCTTTCCCCTTGGCATTTTGAATAGCTTCCCTCACCTCTTCTTCCGAAATTCTGCTTTCCAGCATAGCACTCTGATCATCAGAAAGACTTGGGAGGGTAATTTTACTAAGCCAGTCTTTAATAGTATCAGGTTCAAGCCTCTTGTCCTCAAGATAGATAGATTGATAGAAATCTCTAAAGGCTGACCTAATATCAACTTCTAGGGACAAAGGGACCTTGTTGACCTTAATCAGGTCAATGTTGTTACGGACCTGATCCGTTTTTGCTTTCCATGCCAGTAACTTCCCAGCTCCCTCTCCATACTGGAAGTGGGCAATTTTACTGGCATCCCACCTTTCCTGTATTCGTTGGTTGAGAATCGAAGCTAATTGGCCCTTTAAAGAGAGTAATCTATCTCGCAGAGGTGTTAAAACGCCATCCGCAGAAGCAGAGTTAGCGTCAATGTCAAGCTGAGTCTTAGCTATACTTGCCTCCACTGAAACCACGGCCTCTCTATACTCCCTCCTTCTATAGGCCACTTTACCTGTAATTAGACCTCTCAAGAATGCCTTAAGAGAGTCCCTCACTATTCCGATGCCAGCTGAGCCTAAATTTACCTCTAGAAAAAAAGCCACCTCAGTTTTTAGAAAGCTGACGTCGTCAGGATGGGAAAGCAAAGTGCGATCGAACGACCAAGACCTAACAGGAGTAGAGAAAGGGGTCGTGAGTTCGAACACTACTGCTGAATGATCCGATAAATGCAGCGGGAGATATTTAATGTCCTTAACAGCGTCAACTAACCTCTGGTGGATTAATATAAAATCAATCCTGGACTGATGATGGTACTTGTAGTTCCTGGAAGAGATACCCTGCTGTTGCTCTGCCCTTAATCTCCAGATATCCACATATCCGTACTGCTTCATTGCACCCAGCAAATAGGATCTTGATTTCGACGGTACCCGGGATCTATTATTGTGTGATTTATCTAGGACTGGGTCTAGGACAATATTAAAATCACTGGCAAGTATCACCAGTTCGGGGAACGACAAAAGCTGTGAAAAAATGACTTCCAAGGATGATGGGTCGTCTTGATTGGGACCATAGTACCCTACAATCGTTATTTGGGCACCCAAAATAGACAGAGAGGCAATAACCCATCTACCAGCAGGGTCCACCTTTGAATCCAAGACCCTAGCCCGAAGTTGTTTCTTGAAGATGAGTGGTGGTCAAAGACTGTGATGTTGAAATTGCGAAGTCAATCCATTTATTCCCCTTCACTAAAGTGTCGATCTCAGCTTGGATCAAGTGTGTCTCTTGGAATAAGATGACCTGTGCGTCTGAGTCCCGAAGATACTGCAACAAGGTTCTGGCCCTAGATTTAGTACGAAGGCCATTGATGTTCCAAGACAATATCTTTAGTCTAGCCATGATCATTATCCTAAGCTCCACGCAACCTTAATTTAATGCAAAGGCCAGCATTAAGCTGCCCCCCCCCCCTATGAAAAATGGCATCACAATATGCAAGCACAATTGGTGAACATAAAAAGAAGAGACAAAAGATTGGCAAATGAGGAATTTTATGTAAATTCCCCCCCCTAAACATGTGACCCCACCCCCTTCCCCTCCCACACCCATGGAGAACCCGTGGTGTATCTAACCGGATCAAGTCCAGTAGATGGCACCCCTACCTCAAGCCCCCTCTACCCCCCCCCTGAACCCTGAACCCAAAAAAAAGGAAAAAGTAGGAAATTCCCTACTATAATTCAAACCAGCCAAAAAAAAAATGTGCGCTCTATAAGAAATTTTATATTCTTCTTTTCTTAGTTTCTCTTTGTTTTTCTTTAAATTTTATGTTTAGAATTTTTTTTTGTTAAATTCATATGCTCGTTTACTTTCCCATTACCAAAAGTAAAAGATAGCTGTCTGCATCAATGATAGCATAGACGTTTCCTAATTAACCCACATCACCAATGAAACCAAACCCTATTTACCCGAAGACCTCCTGCCCAGATCTAATAGGAGCTCATCTGCTGCTTGGACAGATCTGATATTCATCATCTTATTGTTGTGCATGATCTTTAGTAAAGCTGGGAACACAAGTTGGGCAGTTATCCTTTTGTTGACCGGGAGCCAGTGAAGGTCTCTCAGGTGGGGTGTGATGTGGCTGCGGTGAGGGATGTCGAGGATCAGGCATGCAGAGGCGTTCAGGATGCGTTGGAGCCGTCTTAAGAGTTTGGCCGAGACTCCTGCATAGAGGGTGTTTCCGTAGTCCAACCTGCTGCTGACGAGGGTCTGGGTGACCGTTCTTCTAGTTTCAGTGGTGATCCACTTGTAGATCCTGCAAAACATGCAGAAGGGTGTTGAAGCAGGAGGAGGAGACAGTGTTGACCTGTTTAGTCATGGAGAGGGTGGAGTCCAGGATGACCCCTAGGTTGCGTGCGTGGTCGGTGGGTTTCGGGGCAGTTCCCAGTGCAGTCGGCCACCAGGAGTAGTCCCAGGCCGTAGGGGTGGATCCGAGGATGAGGACCTCTGTCTTGTCCTTGTTCAACTTCAGTCGGCTGTTCCTCATCCATTCAGCGATGGCCTTCATTCCTTCGTGAAGGTTGGTTTTAGCAGTGTGGGGGTCCTTGGTGAGGGAGAGGATCAGCTGGGTGTCATCGGTGTAGGAGATGATGTTGAGGTCGTGCCAATGGGCGACATGGGTGAGCAGTGCCATGTAGATGTTAAACAGAGTTGGGCTGAGCCCTAGGGTACGCCGCAGATAATCTCGGTGGCTTCGGAGCGGAAGGGGGGAAGGCAGACGCTCTGTGTTCTGCCGGAGAGGAAGGAGGTGGTCCAGTCCTGGGCCTTCTCTTGGATCCCGGCATTGTGGAGGTGTGTTCGTAATGTGTGGTGGCAGACCGTGTCGAAGGCGGCTGATAGGTCCAGGAGGATGAGGGCCGCCGTTTCTCCGTTGTCCAGCAGGGAATTGATGTCATCAGTGGCGGCGATGAGGGCAGTCTTGGTGCTGTGGTTGCTGCGGAACCCGGACTGGGATGGGTCCAGGATGTTGTTCTCATCGAGGTAGCGGGTCAGTTGTTCATTGACGGTCTTCTCGATGACCTTTGCCAGGAACAGGAACAGGGAGATTGGCCGAAAGTTCTTGAGGTCCTTGGGGTCCGTCTTGGGTTTCTTGAGTAAGGCGTTGCTCTTGGCCTGCTTCAGGCTCTCCGGGAAGATTGCTGTCTCGAAGGAGGAGTTGATGACTTTCTGGAGATGGGGTGCGATGGCTGTTCTGGCTTTGTTGAAGATGTGGTGTGGGCATTGGTCAGATGGAGATCCAGAGTGGATGGTGTTCATGATCTTGATGGTGTCGTCGTCGTTGATGTTGGTCCAGGAGAGCAGGCGGTTGGTGCCGATGGTGGTCGTGAGGGCAAAGGTCTCAGTGGTTGTCGGGCGGTCATGGCATTGAAGCTGTCGTGGATGTCTGTGGGAGGTCTCAGTGATTGTCTGGCGGTTGTGGCATTGAAGCTGTCGTGGATGTCTGTGGGAGGTCTCAGTGATTGTCTGGTGGTCGTGGCATTGAAGCTGTCGTGGATGTCTGTGATCTTGCGTGGGAGAAGGTGGCCAGCGAGTCGCACAGGTCTTGCAAGGGTGGGACGTCGTTGGTGTTGGAGCTGGAGTTGGAGAGTTCCTTCATGATGTTGAAGAACTCTTAGCTGTTGTGCCTGTTGTTGTTCAGGCTTTCTTTAAAGGAAGCCCTTTTAGCGGATCTGCTGAGATGATGGTGTCTGCGGGTGGCATTCTTGTCGGCTGCGTGGCTGTCCGGTGTTCGTTCACATAGCCAGATCTTCTCCAGCTTTCGGCAGGTTTGCTTGGAGGCCCGGCTTCAGTGAACCAGCTGGCTTTTTTGTTGGTGTGACTGTTGGAGGTTTTTTTTATCGGGGCGAGGGTGGTGGCGCAGTCGTTGATCCACTGTCTGAGGTTGTGGGTGGCTGTGTTGTGGTCAGTGGGTTCGGCGGATGGGCTCTGGGTAAGGGTGGTGGTTAGCTGGTCTTCGGTGACTTTTTCTCCGGCAGCGGCGAGGTATCTGTTGGGTGTGGTGGTGGGTGGTGGATTTCTTGAAGGTGAAGTGGATGCAGCGATGGTCGGTCCAGTGGAGTTCGGTGGTGTGGTTGAAGCAGACGTGGGGGCTTGAGGAGAAGATGGGGTCAAGCATGTGACCGCTAGAGTGGGTGGGTGTTGTGACGAGTTGTCTGAGTCCGAGGTTGGCTAGGTTGTTGACCAGGGTGGTGGAGTTGGTGTCGTTGTTGTTCTCAGGGTGGAAGTTCAGGTCCCCAAGGAGGATGTAATCCGTGGAGGCGAGGGCGTGTGTGCTGACGAAGTCGGCGATGGAGTCGCTGAACTGTGGTCAGGGTCTGTAGATGAGGGTTCCTCTGAGGGTGGTGTTGGGGTTGGTGTGGATCTGGAAGTGCAGGTGTTCCGCGGTGCTGAGGGTGTCGTCGGTGTTGGTCGAGACTCTGAGAGTGTTCCTGTGTGCGATGGCGATTCCTCCTCCTGCTCTTGCTCCTCCTGCTCCGTTGGTGCGGTCCCTGCAAGAATTAATTAAGGGACATGTCTTTGGATGCAGGGACTATTTCTACAACTCATAGTGCAATTCTGGGAGTGGATTTAAGGAAATCAAAGCTTTCTCCTTGTGAGGGTTGGAGCCTTACTAAACCCTAAAGTCCTAATAGCTTTGTGCCTTGGTTGAAACCCACTCTGGACCATGAACTTTTGTCCTTAGTGAGTCCAGCTGAGTGATGAAGTAAAGGGGGTGTTAGAAGGTAGACCATCCCTCAAATTGTCAATAAGAACCCAGATGGGTCAAAGAGTCAGAAATGGGAAATGCAGTCCATTTCCTAAGCTCTGCAGAATCATTGACAGTCCAGTTGCTGAATCTCTGCAATGGCCGCAAATGTCATTAGGTATTCGAATTGAGACTTAGCGGCATGATTTCAACACTTGGTCTACAGGCTGGTGAGGAGGCGTGCTCACAACATGCTGTTTGGAGGCTGGTGGTACAGATGATGCTCCCAGGGGGGCTTACTGTTGTTGTTGGTGAAAGGGAGCTTGATGGTGAACCACAGTCTCTGAACAGAAACAGACTATTGAAATGAGTAGTCAATGTCCCCTTTGTAACTATAAGCCTCCTGAAGGACTTCGGATCTGAATGGATGGCAAATGTGCCTCGGATTATTAGTACTGGAGTGGGGTATCCTTTGTTGTTGCTGCTCATGACTGCTTCCGGTCCAGCAACCAGATTCTAATGGACGTCCTGGATGTCCTACCTCCTTCTCTTTGAGTTGGAGCAGCATCTCCCCACTTCGCATTGCTGTTGTAGGGCACATTTGCCTTAATATTGAAGGGCTTCGTCAAGTCCAGCCTCCATCAGAGTGGACATCAAATTGACCCCTGTTAGAATACCATGGTGTGCAAATTTCGAGGAAGAAAGATTGAACCCAAAATATCGAAAGGTAAGTAAATATAGATTTTCTATACCTAACTCTGAATATGCCTACTCTGGCAATATATAAATATATCTGCAAGGCACATACGTTTGGAGTTAGGAGTCATATATCTATACATCCTCTGTATGCACTAAACTTTTGGTATTGTGGTCTTTGATATTTTGTCCAAGATATTCTTGTATCTCGATATTCTTAGACTCAATATTCAGTAGTACAGCAATTCAGCAATGAATGGGCTGGTTGTACTTCTTGATCTTATTCACTGTTTTGGATTAGATCTTGGAGGTGAGCTCTATGAATCCTGGTACTTCAGAACTGCAATATTCAAAGCCTCAAAAGAACACAATGAGACTCTGAAATGGGCGCATTTTGATGTGAGTGGTGAGGCTGCACTCAGTCCATAATCACTTAGCTTTTGGACTTGTGAGTTCCCACCTTTTCTTCACCTAAATAGTATCGAAAAAAACAACACACTCTGCCCAAGTAGACTTTAAAGGGCCATGCTTTCCTCTTAGTCTATTTCAACATTTATCAGCAGTATCATCATATCCAAACAATGTAATTTTCTCATGATCCCGTTGGATTGAAGTCCCTTGTAGGGCTGTCATGTCTATTGAATAACTAAGACCACAATTTTTTTTCCTAACAGTGGAGGGTGCTTCAACTTGCTCTTTAAAGCATTTTGCTGTATTAGACCCCTGCTGAAGACATTTTGGCAGTGACATTTACAATATGGCACTTTGTTTTAGTTCCTAGCTTGCTTGGTGGTTTGCTTTTGGTACCTGTATTAGCTGAGCCATTTCTTTGAAGGCTGAGCGCACTGTCAACTACATTACCATTGGTGGGTTTCTTGTTTTTCTTCCTTGATGATGTTTAGGGGTCCATGAACACAGTGACAGGGAACAGCTCAGAGTAGGTGAACTGCCATACCTTTCTGCAGCACCTCCATGTAAGTAAACATCGACAATGGAAGGAGCATGCCCCACTTTTGTGCGCAGGAGCTTCTAGATCATCTGTGATACCCTTGATAGTGTTTTTAAAGTGCTCAACCTGACTTTTATCCTAGAAGTTAGCGGCAATGGTGCTCCTGAAGGTTATGGGTTCCAGGTGCCTCTTGGCCCGTGCCCGTGGGTTGTAGGAGGGTATAGGGGTCTGACTTCTTGCATCACCACTTTCTCAAAAGGTACCCTAGCCACTGGCAGACGTACCAAGGGTACTATTACCTGATCTCCCACCATTCCAAACAACTGTCATTCAAAACATGTCTTGCAGAACCTCTCAACATTAATGCTCATGCTATCCGCAAAGCGATAAGCAGCTCAGGGAACAGGGAAAATGCAGACCGCCACCACACTCACCCAAATACAAAGTAGTACATCCAGCTCCCCTCTAGACACCTTCCCAATGCTGCAAGTAAACGGGCACTTTGAATTTCTCATAAACACCAGTAGGAGGATGCCGGGAAGCCACCTGATGCTATGAATATCATATGGCCACTTGGCACAGGTTGATGTGCCCTCTGGTCTTGACAAGAGTTTCTATCAGCAGAGGCATAGAGGCTATCGGACAGACGGATTACTACCATTGTGGGATGAATGATGCAGGCATGCGTTGAGGGACATTGCCCGTGATCCTATACGCAGACTACTATGTTTAATAATCACCATTACAAAATGAAATATATGTATTTGCAAAATAGCCTTGGGGTGACCCAAAATGTGAAGGACTGGCCAAATAAGCAGCAACTTAATGTGGTTTACCGAAAATCAACTCTGTGTATTTACTTATAGCAGCTAGTGCTTGGTTTCTGTTTGAAGGAGGGGTATGGAGTTTGATCTTCATGCCCATTCAAACCTTGACCTCTCTGGGTGATGAGTGTGGAATACATTCTCCAGGCCTTTTGAATTGTTATCTTCTCTGATATACAGCCAGTGGTGTTCTTTGTTATTGTCCATTCAGATATTGGCCATTTTGGAGGATGAGTGTCAAGTGTAGTCTCTACAACCATTCATTCTATTGACTCTTTTTAAGGGTGGCAATGGCATGTAAACTTGAGGCCATGCAGTTTTCAACCTCTTCCTTGAGATGTCACCTCTTTGGAAGAGGAAAAGAGAGTTATATAGAAATGATTACTTTTTCTGCTTAATCACAGTCTTCTTTTTGGAACAGCTCCATCCAGCCATGGCAGTGGATTTTATTGTTGGTTCTGATTTATTATTAGAAAATCTCCTGTGGTCCACAAAGTAATTCAACTTTCTAAATCTGACAGAAAACCTTAACCAAGCCAGTCATGTGGTCCGGTAGGTGAATCCACCTGCTACTGGAGAAATCTGTTTAATACTTGGGTAGCAGGTTGGACTTCAAATTGGCTGGCTAAGCCGTTCATCCATCTAGGGCCACAAAATAAGCATCATTGATCTGGGTGCACTAGAGGAGCAAGAGGAGTTTGTTCCAGTAACTTTCCAGCAACATTGTCTGTTTATCTGTGCTGCACCAGAAGTACATTTAATGGCTGCTGCTTTTAACCACAAGTTCCTTTATAACTCAAGTGAACTGAACTTATTTATTCAAACAAAGAAACATGGACGCCCTGGTTGGACTTGCAAGACCTTGGAACTGTGACCTGCATGTTAGAATCTGATCCTCAGGGCAGGTGGGTTAATTGGCTGAGATACCTTACTCTATCTGTTGAAGTGGCACTCACTTGCAGGCAGCAGGATCAAAGTGAGGCTGGCAGGAGGAAGGCAGAATATTCCTTCACTTTGACAAGTGCTGGCTCATTGCAATGAGAGGAAGCTCCGGTGGTCAAATCCAGTGGGCGTCCAAGACTAAGGGCCTCATTATGATTGCGGTGAATCCGCATACTCCGGGCCGGCGGAAGCCACCGCCGGCCCGGAGTATGCGGATTTACTGCGGCGGACACACAAATGACCCCCAGCCAGATTAGGATGGCTGGGGGGTCATTTTTACATCTGCCGCTTTTCCGCCGCGGTCGCCTTCCGACCACGGCGGAAAAGCTCTAACATGGCTGGCGGTGTCTATCAGACCCCGCCAGCCATATTAGGATTTGAATTTTGTAATGCCGTTCCACAGCGGCAATGCCGCCACGACAACGCATACAGACTTTTCTTTGGGGGCCCGTTGCGGGTCCCCCGGGTGAAGGTGGGGGGTGCACATGGGGGGTACCTATGGTACTCCCCTGCATTTGCATGCACAAAGCGGCAGGCACCGCGCGGTGCCTGCCGCTTTGTGCATGCAAATGCACTGATTGCATTTTTACATTGCGGCGGTTGCTGCTTCAAGCAGCAGCCGCCGCAATGTTAAACATACAGGATGTGACCGCCATCGTGGCGGTCACATCCTAATTTGTACGGAGGGACCGCCGCTGCCCCTGCGGACGGTCCCTCCTCCTCTGGGGTGGCAGACGGACGCAGGTCCGTCCGCCATCCTAATAGGGCCCTAAGTACTTTATTATGACTTTGGTGGTGGGGGAGAGGGTCGTCAAGTCAGCACTAGCTAGACCAACTGCCGGATTCCAACTGAAATGCAGGTCAGTTTGTCCGATGGCGATTGTTTAAAGGCTCGTAGGAGAGATGTATCAGGCACCGTAATGGGAACGCCATTGCAGGTTTCTGCAGGGCATGGACTGTTAAGTCCATGCCCTGCAGGCACTGGGGGTGCATGGAGACAGGGCGGCACATGGCATGCATCCCCTGATGCGAAAGGTAACAAGGAGCCCTGTAGGGCCCCCTTTGTTTCCTCACTGCCATGAAAACCATGGCAGAGAGGAAACTCCTAATATACTTGGCAAGAATGTTGCGGCTTTAAGACCACCGCAACACCACCAAGGATCTCTGATCCCTATTGGTTACGGTGGTGCCAATGTGGTCCGATGGCCCAAATTGTAATGGGGCGGTTTGACCGCCGGTGGGCCAGTGCCCGCACTATCACTGTGGCTACGGCGGTCTGATGGACCGGCGGTCTGATGGACCGCCGTAGTCATACTAAGGCCCTTAGCTTTTGTGCCAACTGCAGGCCTGCTCAGCGTCTCTGGGGGTGAAAATACCAGTCTTCTTTGCAGCCTCAGAAAAGAGCTAGCAGTTTAATCCCTCACTGCACTTTAAATATGATCTTTCATTAGGTGCCACGCTATGGAGGTAAAAGTAGAGAACAAAGTCCAATTAATTTGGAGAATGAATCCAAAACTAAGCATTTTGGTGCAGGCGTGAAAGCAAGAGGCAGAGCGTAGATTCGCAAGTATCGTATTTGTTTATAGCAAAGGTCTTGGGATGCGCCAGAACTAAAACAGACAGGCTAAGATTGGCCATATCAGTCATTTGCTTTTTCTTGGTGGTCCGAAAAAGTAAGGGTCGGTTTGTTGCTGGGTGTCGGCCGTCTGCGTTTCCTGCCTGCAGTGCTTTGGTGCTATTAAAACAAACAATGCAAAACAAATGGTTTTAAAGCGTGCCCAGTAGACCACGCTGGCTAAAAAAAACATTTCTTTTTGGGTTTAGTTGGGCCCTGTCTCCTGCAAGTTCGCTTTGAGCAGCACTAACCTCCATAGCTTCACGGGGTGGGGAGTAAGGGGTCTGCTGTTATTTGGCTCAGAGTACTGTACGTATACAATAATAAATCTTCATAATTCAAAATAGTGGGGCATATTACCAAGCAATAGCGATAATTATCACTATTGCTGGGTTAGCAAAAAAAAATTATCGCCGAGCTGCGGTGATTTTTATCGCAGATAAACCTTGGTATTACCTAGGTTTATCGCAAATGCGATAAAAATCGGCAATAATGCATGAAAATCGCTGAAAAATCCGCGATATTCAGGCAGTACCGAGCTAATGCTTTTAGCCATGTTATCCACCTCCCATTGGATAACATGGCTAAGAACTGCTCCTGGGCAGGTGTTAGCTTTTGGAGATATTCGCGCCTAGGCTGAAGGGGTGGAGCTGAGGATGAGGACCTCCGTCTTGTCCGAGTTCAGCTTCAGTCGGCTGCTCCTCGTCCATTCGGCGACAGCCTTTATTCCTTCTTGGAGGTTCGTCTTTGCGGTGTGAGGGTCTTTGGTGAGGGAGATGATCAGCTGGGTGTCGTCGACGTAGGAGATGATGTTGAGGTTGTGCTGTCTGGCGACGCGGGCGAGGGGTGCCATGTAGATGTTGAACAGCGTCGGGCTGAGAAAAGAGTCCTGGGATACGCCGCAGATGATTTCGGTGGCAGTGGAGCGGAAGGGGGCAGGCGGACGCTCTGAGTTCTACCGAAGAGGAAGGATGTGGTCCAGTCCAGGGCCTTCTCTTGGATCCCGGCATCGTGTAGGCGGGTTCGTAGTGTGCGGTGGCAGACCGTGTCGAAGGCGGCTGAGGTCCAGTAGGATGATGGCTGCTGTTTCTCCATTGTCAAGCAGGGCTCCGATGTCATCGGTGGCGTGATGAGGGCGGTTTCAGTACTGTGGTTGCTACGGAACCCGGACTGGGACGGGTCCAGGATGCTGTTCTCCTCAAGGAAGCTGGCCAGTTGTTTGTTGACGATTTTCTTGGTGACCTTCGCCGGGAACGGGAGCAGGGAGATGGGTCGGACGTTCTTGAGGTCCTTGGGGTCCACCTTGAGTTCCTTGAGTAAGGCATTGATCTCGGCGTGCTTCCAGCTTTCCGGGAAGGTTGCTGTCTCAAAGGAGATGTTTATTACTTTCCGGAGATGGGGTGCGATGGTTGTGCTGGCTTTGTTAAAGATGTGGTGAGGGCATGGGTCCAGCGTTAACCCGGAGTGGATGGTGTTCATGATATCGCTGGTATCCTCGTCGTTGATGCTGGTCTAGGAGAGCAGGCAGTTGGTGCAGGTGGTGGTCGTGAGGCCGTGGTTGTCAGGGCGGTCGTGGTGTTGAAGATGTCGTGGATGTCTGTGATCTTCCGGTGGAAGGAGGGGGCTAGCGAGTCGCACAGGTCTTGCGAAGGCGGGATGTCATTGGTGTTGGAGCTGGGGTTGGAGAGTTCCTTCACGATGTTGAAGAGCTCTTTGCTGTTGTGTGCATTGTTGGTCTTTGAATGAGGCCCTCTTGGCGGCTCTGACCAACTGATGGTGTCTGCGGGTGGCTTTCTTGTGGGCTGCGTAGCTTTCTGGTGTTCGTTCGCGGAGCCAGTTCTTCTCCAGTTTTCGGCATGTCCGTTAGGAGGCCTGGACAACTTTGGTGAACCAGGTGGCTTTCTTGCTAGTGTGGCTGTTGGAGGGTGTCTTGAGAGGGCGTGGGTGTTGGGCAGTCATCGATCCACTGTCTGAGATTGCGGGCAGCGGTGTTGGGGTTGGCGGGTGGGCTCTGGGTGAGGGTGTTGGTTAGCTGGTCTTCTGTGACCTTGCTCCAGCGGCGTCGAGGCATCTGTTGGGTGCGGTGGTGCATGGCGGGCTTCCTAAAGGTGAAGTGGATACAGTGGTGGTCGGTCCAGTGGGGTTTGGTGGTGTCGTTGAAGGAGACGTGGGGGCTTGCACTGAAGATGGGGTCGAGCGTGTGGCCTGCGGCATGGGTTGGTGTTGTCACGAGCTGTCTGAGTCCGAAGTTGGCGAGCTTGTCAATCAGGGTGGTGGAGTTGGTGTTGTTGTTGTTCTCGAGGTGGAAGTTTAGGTCCCTGAGGAGGATTTAGTCCGTGGAGGCGAGGGCGTGTGTGCTGATGAAGTTGGCAATGGTGTCGCTGAACTGTGGTCCGGGTCGGGGGGGTCTGTAGACGAGGGTTCCTCTGAGGGTGGTGTTGGGGTCGGTGTGGATCTGGAAGTGCATGCGTTCAGCGGTGCTGAGGGTGTCGTCTGTGTTGGTCGAGACTCTGATGGTGTTCCTGTGGACGATGGCGATACCTCCTCCTACACCTTTGGGACGGTCCCTGCGGTGGATCTTGTAGACTTCCGGGATGTTTATGGCGATGTCGGGGGCTGAGGCGGGGGTTCAGCCAGGTCTCCGTCAGGAAGGCAACGTCTGGGGAGGTTGATTCGATGACGTCCCAGAGTTCGACGGCGTGTCTGCGGGCGGAGCGGGTGTTGAGGGGGATGCATCTGAGGTAGTTGGGTTCTTTGTTGGCGGTTTAGTGGGCCAGATGCTGGTGAAGCTGCAGATCCGGCAGGTGAAGGGTCCTTTGGTGCGCTTTGGGGTGGCCTGGTGGCAGGTGTGTTTTAGTCCGGGTTCAGTGCGTGGAGGGTGCTGGCGTCGTAGCGGATTCGGGTGTTGTGGTGTTTGTAGGGGCCAGGGGGTCTGGCGCTGGGCACGGTCCAGGCGCGGACGGGCACAGAAGGGCTTGCCTTAGGCGTGTGTGGGAGGGAGGAGAAGTTAGGAGGCGGGAGGCAGGGGCAGCGAATGGCAGAGAGGGGGGCGGGCCGCAGGGGACTCAGGGGCGGGACAGTGGCAAAGACAATAGCAGCGAGGGGGACAGAGGAAATAACGGGCAAAGGATACAGAGAGGAAACAGTGGCAAGGACAATGGCAGCGAGTGGGACAGAGGCAATAACGGGCACAGGATACAGAAAGAAATAGTGGCAAAGACAATGGCAGCGAGGGGACAGAGGCAATAACAGGCACAGTATACAGAGAGAAAAACAGTTGCAAAGACAATGGCAGCGAGGGGGACAGAGGAAATAACAGACACAAGATACAAACCTATGGCCTATCACTGGCTACCAAGGATGAGGAGCAGGTGGTAACCTGCGGGTGGAGGAGGACCTCGACTTCCAGCAGCGGTGGCATCAGGGCACGCAGGCGGAGCTGTGTGGTGAGGGAGCGACCTACCAGCAGGTCAAGGGTCGCTCTCCTCACCGCGCAGCGGCCGCCATATATGGGGGGGGTGTGGGAGGGAGGAGCAGCTGGGAGGCGGGAGGCAGGGGCAGCGAATGGCAGGGAGGGGGCGGGGACGCAGCGGCGGGACAGTGACAAAGACAATGGCAGTGAGGAAGACAGAGGCAATGACGGGCACAGGATACAGAGAGAAAACAGTGGCAAAGACAATGGCAGCGAGGGGACAGAGGCAATAACGGGCACATGATACAGAAAGAAACAGTGGCAAAGACAATGGCAGTGAGGGGACAGAGGCAATAACGGGCACAAGATACAAACCTAGGGCCTACCACTGGCCACCAGGGATGAGGCGCAGGTGGTAGGTAGCCTGCGGGTGGAGGAGGGCCTCTACTTCCAGCAGCGGCAGCGTCAGGGCACACAGGCGGAGCTGTGTGGTGAGGGAGCGGCCTACTAGCAGGTCAAGGGTCATCAGCATAATTGAAGGTGCACACATTCCTTTCGCCCAGGGAATGAATAAGGGGAAACATATAAATGTTAAAAAGGTGTGGCGATAGGGGGGAGCCCTGTGGTATTCCGCATTTCAATTTAACTACTTATCATTTGCGCATCGCCAAGTGTCATGATTTGTTCTCATCATATTAAAATCGCTGTTGCCATCACTTTTCAGAATTACAAAAAAATTGTCCTTCACTTTTGCTTTCCTAACTGCTGATATATTTTGACTAATTTCGGCCATTCACTTATATGTATTTAATGTTGGTTGTGCTTTGGACAAAAATAGACATCCTACAGCCTTTCCTTTCACACTCTCCGTCCCAGTTTGTTCCTCTCACTTTGTAGTCAGAGAAAAAAAAGTAAACACCAATCTACGCGATAAAGAATAAATAACAAGTAAGAAGACATAAAATTACATTGGGCCACTTTGAACACACCACCAATGTGACAAGATAAGAACAGAGGGGCTTATTTACAAGCCCCTTGCGCTACTTTTGCGTCATTTTTAACATGGAAAAAGTGACTTACGGGTGGAGCAAGGGGCTTGTAAATAAGCCCCATAAATTTAAGGCATCTTTATAGCAAATTTACATTCTGAACTCCGCACCCCTGCTTCCAGCGCCTATGCGCTGGCCCTGAAAAGAGACCTGCTTACTCCTGTACAATTCCACACAAGAGGAAACAAAATTAGTTCCAAGCGGAATGTTCCAGCAGGGGAATCAGAAAAAGCTATCTATTTTAATTTAGTTTAAAGTGTAAGATACAGAGATGGAGAGAGAAGGAGCAATGGGTAAAAAGCGGAGACAGGAATATAATCAGCTAGAATGAAACAGGCAGAGGGAGAAGGAAAGATGCAAGCTGTAGAATGAGTATTTGGCAAACAACAATTGGTTATTCCACTTAGTTTCCACACGGTGGCGGCATAACATAATTTATAGCACCAAGGTTAAAGCTATATAGACCTTCACTAACACACCAGTTAAATAAATATCGCCGCAGATAGTCCAGTCAATCCATAGCGTTGTTTTAGCTTATTTGCATTTATATAAAATATTTTCAAAGTGAAATAAGGTGTTAGATTGTTGTTTAATATCGTTAAAAACAAAAGAAGTACAGTTGAAAATATAATAAACAAGTACAAAACTCGGTAACTGTCACTCAAGGTCAGCGATGTCATAAAGATTTGTGAGGCCTGGTATAGAAAATTTGGTGGAACAGTAGATATTATTTTTCCTTAACAGGATCAGTAAGTCGCCCATCTTTTACCTCCCCTGCAGTGCTCCTGGCGAGCACTGGCCCTGCTCTCTTCCTCCAGCACAGTCACCGCTCCTCAGCACTTCTCACCCCTGCATATTTGCACGTCCCAAATTCACATCAATCGTAGCTGCCAGCCCGTCCAAAGCATCTTTTGCAGAGGGGGGCAAATCATCAAATATAATAATAATAATAATCACAATCAATCTATTATCAGACAATAATGAGAGATTAGTTTGAGATTAAGAACGTTTAATTAAAAAAAATCTTTTAGTAGATCATCTTTATTGCAAAATACAAATTAAATTCACATTAATCTCAATTATATATATATTGCAGAAATATAAAAACCAATATTGGTTAATCAATTCGTTTAATACATGCATTAAAGCGCCTTCCATAAAGCAAAGAATCCCTATTTTAAGAATCAAGTGAAAATGGAGTTAGTCAAAACCCATAAAGTGTTCTAGTTCGAGAGAGTGGGGAAAGGGGAAAGCATGTAGATTTAGCATTAAAGTCAGCTCAAATAGATCAAAATATTAAAGCAGAACTACCCATTAAGATATGTTTGAAATTCTCTGTAGATTCTCAAAGCAATGTCATAAATTTGGGTAAAATGTCATGGTAAAATGGTGTGAAACGTGTGTAAAAGGTGTGGTAACATCCTCTAGAAGCATGCACTATTACAGACATCACACTCTGAAGCTTTGCCGTCAGCCAATCAGCATTCGATGCTTTCCTGGGATCAGGATCACTACTCGTCTTCTCACACAAATACAATAGTTCACAGACAGCAATGTTACATTTGCAACTAAATTATAACAATTATGTGATCAGGTGGATATTGCCTCATTCAGGACTAATTTCCCACTTAGACACTTCATCTTTAAACTTCTAATATCACGTCTCTAAACAAATAGTCTATGTAGATGTTGAAACAAGTGTATGAATGAAAAGAAAGCATTTAGCAGCAGCACCATTGATTGAAAAAAAAAGTTAAAAAGTCAAGTTCACATCTTGCATTTAAACACATTATTTTCATCAAAGCTTGCATGTTAATTCTGCACATTTAATTTAAACTGTGTTATTTTCTTGTGAATTTTAAAATCTCTTTCCCAAGCCCATGCAGGAGCCAAGCACTGAAAATATTTGCTATATAAATCACACAACAAACTTGATGCTAAATATGATAAAGTTTCTTCAAAATTCAAAAAAGCATATGGGGCATATTTACAAAGAAATGTCGAAGCGCGGAGCTGTACCAAATTTGGCAGCGCTGTGCTCTTAAATTTTGAAAACGCAGGGATGCACCAAATTAACAAGAAAACAGTGGATCCCTGGGTTTCCGCTAGCGCTAGTACAAAAAAAGCTGCTAGTGCCAGCGCAGGAAGGGACACCTCCCTGCACATAGACAATCAATAATGGCGATTTGCCCTTTCTATGTGTGTTGCACTGCCTTATCCTTGTTAATCTGGGGCAGAGTCAAAAAGCAGTAGGTGTTGCTGTGCAACACCCATTGCATGCCTCTTTGCCGCAGTTGACTGCGACAGAAAGGGGCATATTTACAAGGTTGTGTTAAACCACGCTAAGGGGCTTAGTGTCACCTTGAAAATATAGAAAATAGCAGTACACCACCGGAGTGTCAAGAAAAGTGATGGTCCGGTGGTGATAGGGGGGCTTGTAAATATGCTCCTATTTTTAGGGCTTGCAAAGCGAAAATCCCTTTTGTATGGGGTTTGAAAATGGACCTGCAAATTCCTCATGCTTGTGCGTGTGAGATTCTATTTGCGGCCTGCTATTGCCCTTTCACTGCTTGCTGTTCTGTAAAAAAAAGACAACAATATGCCAGAGACGAGCGCATAGCTCCGCCCCTGGCTTATGGGTGTCTATTACGCGCATTTCCTGACATATGCTTTAAATTATCGTGCCCAGACAGGGGCCGCAATAATTGAAAGCATATGTGTGCGCACGCACCACTTGTTTACAGTAGCGATCGCTTTCAGTGCCTGTTTTCCGGTGATGCTTGTTTCACTTTGTGTTCATCCTGCTTTCTTCTTCATCTCCCCCCCCCTCTCTCTCGAGTGTTTTTGCTCCACACTTTCATGCTTCTTTGGGGTACCCTCTCTTCTTTTCTGCTCAACCCTGTTCCTGTTTTTCCTCCTCGTTCCCGTCTGTCTTTCGTTGATCCCTCTCAGACTGTCTTTTTTCTACCCACCTCCCCTCCATCTCTTTCTGTCTGAAGCTCTCGAGCAGTCTGCGCCTCCATATGTTTATCTCCTTTTGTAAAGTGTTGTCTTCAGAGCCCTTCCTGCCTCCATACGTGCGGCTTGTGATGAACAGGCGGATGGACTGCTGATGCTTCTGTTCACGCCGCTAGGTCGGGGCAGAGTCAGAGACACCGCCCGTGTGTCGGTGACATTCGGCTGGACAGGCTCAGCCTCCGCTCCTAGGACTGACATAAACTGCTCCAGCAAACACACCGCGCCGAGACATCAGAAAAACAGGTCTTAGCGCTGAGTGCCGTTTTCAAATGTTACTCAGTTTATGCGCTACTGGTTTTTCACAAATGGCGAAACAAGTAATATTTATTTGCTATAGATGAACACGCAGGCCCCAGTGACCCTCTTGTAATGCAAGTGCTAATATAAATGCTGAGAAGGATAATACTATAGCAATAAGAAGTGCTGTTGTTAGTATAGCGCTGCTATTGTTATATTATTGTCGCTCCTCCTGTTATGTTATTACCTTTGTAATAGTACATACTCTTATTGAATTATTGTGCTTATTAGCATTGCTATTTTCCTAATAATAATAATAATAATTATTATTATTATACTAAGAATAATACCTGACGCATTGCAGAATACTAATTAATTGCCTGTGGTGGGCACATCCCTACAAATAAATATTTCCATTCTCAATTGGATACTGGCACTTAGTGGCGTGATTCGAATTCATCAAAAGTTGAAACAGATATTTGGCGCCTGTACATAAACCGGGCAGGTAGGCGCTGTCGGGTGAGTGGAGAGAGGAAAGGCCGTTGTCCTCAGGGCTGTGGTAAATAGTCACAGGTGTGCGTCCGTTGCCTCGGCCTTCAAGCAGCGAGCTGGTACTCGGACAGCCCCTTCCGCCTCTTTCGAAGCTTGGCAAGTGAGGCTTGCAATCAATAGTATCTTTTCTATCTGACAGACGCTTTCAGGTCCATCTGGGCGATTGCTACTCTAGAGAGATCGGGTTGGGCCAGGGAGTGCCTCAGGGCTCCTCCCTGAGCCCCACCTTGTTTAATCTCTATGTTGCCCCTTTGGCGGGAATAGTGGAGAAATACGGGCTGCGTGTTGTGTCCTATGCCGACGACACGCAGCTGGCCATCTCCCTCTCTCGTACCCCGGATCTTGCGGCGGACAACTTCAGGAACTGCATGAAAGATCTTGCAGCCTGGATGTCCGCCAACTGTTTAAAGTTAAACGGTAGCAAGACCGAGGTACTGATTGTGGGTGGGACTCCGGATGCCTGGTCGTCGGCATGGTGGCCTTCTTGCTTGGGCGAGGCGCCAGCTCCTTGCCAGGAGGCAAGGAACTTAGGGGTCTGGCTGGACTCTGGCCTGACCTTTGATACACATGTGGGCCGTGTGGCTGGGGTATGCGTCGGCGTCCTGAGGACCTTAAAAAAGGTGTTAGATCTTCTCCCCCTTGCGGCCCGCAGAACATTGGTGCATGCCCTGGTGACTTCCCGCCTCGATTATGGCAACCTATTATATCTGGGTGCCTCCAGCAGGGCCATCGGGCGACTTCAGGTGCTACAAAATGCGGCTGCCCGTTTGGTGTTGAGGCTCCCCAGGAGATCCCCCTCCAAACCCGCGCTCCACGCACTTCACTGGCTTCCAGTTGCCAGTCGGGTTGAATTTAAAACTCTCTCCACATGCCATCGTATTGTGAATGGCAAGGCTCCTGCGTTGCTCAGGAACTTGGTGACCGTGTATGAACCCACACGTAGCCTTCGATCCTCCTGCACAGGGCTCTTAACGATACCAAGAGTAAGGAAAGCCCGCATGGGGGGTAGATCTTTTAGGCATCTGGCGGCCAAACACTGGAATGCTCTTCCTTCAAGCCTGCGTTTGGAGCCATCAGAATTGATTTTCAGAAAAAAACTCAAGACCATTCTGTTTAGCAGGTAGTCGGCGGGGAGGGTGGGTGGAACCTCAGCTTCTCACTTATCACAGCGCGGGGACACGCCGGTGGGCGTACTTCCAAGCGCTTTATAAATGTCCAAAATGAAATGAAATGAAATAGTACCAGAAGGAATCACGTTCCACTAAAAGCACATAAAACAATACCAGAACGCTCCCATCCTGCGCAGAAATTGTTTTCCGCAAATTGGTGGCCCCGTCTGAGAGTGACTAATAAACCTAGAATTATGTAAAACTCCTACCTTGAAATGATGAATTCATACAAAAAGTTTGTATTTGAAGACTGCAATGCGGAGCAAACATGTCTCGTATTTATGTCTGTGTATCTTCGACGCTTGCGTGAGTGCTGTGCCTTGTGCTGTTTCAGCATTGTGTGTATGTGTATGCATGTATGTGAGGTACATTCTGGGGCCCTGTGTGTGCGTGGACTACTTGAGGGTACGTGTATATGATGTATGTTATGTGTTTGTGCTGCATATGTGATGCTCGTGTATCTGATGAGTGCTGTTTGGTCTGTGTCTGACTGGAAAGAGTGACGTGCTTGTGTTTGTGTGTGCGGGTGTGGTATATGTGATGCGTGTATGTGCTGCATGATGTGTTTTTATGTCTTATGTGCTTAGTGTAATAGTATGATTAGTGTCAGATTTGGGGTGAGGTATGTGAAACGTGCGCTTCTTGCTGAGTCTGACTGAGGGTTCGATTCCCGGCGCGGCAGGTTTCTGGACCAGGGTCAGCGGACTCGATAATTCTCTCGCTTCGGTGCCCACTCTGATCAGCGATCACACTCGGCAACTCTGGGCATTAGCTTGCCTCATCTTCACTAACGGCCCCACCAGACCGCCGGGGATGCCTGGTCTCACCCTGGAGATACCCATTAAGGGACCATCTCTCAGGGAAGCCAGGAAGGGTTTCGCAGCGGTCGAAGCGCCTTGGGACCCTCCGGGTAAGTAGTGCGCTATATAAATGCCTATACATACATACATACATACATCTATGCTACGTGGAGTGCTTGCAAATGTGTGTGTGTAGTATGTGCGTGGATTTAGAGTGACCTATGTGAAGCGTGCCTTTGTGGAGTGAACTTCATGTGGCCTGCTGTCCTTGTATGTGGTGTGTGTTAAAGTATATCACATTGACTCCGTGCATAGTTTGTGATATCTGCAGAGTGTGGAATGGTTTTCATGTGAGGTATGTGATGTCGTATTTGCTTTCTGTGCTGTGGGTGTAGTTCGTATGTGGGTAAGGTTGGTATGTACGTGCATGCCACGTTTGCTTTCTGTAGACTGCATTTTGTCTCGATGTAGGGTAGGCCGGTTTATGTGGGTCACTTTTGATTTGTGTGTATGTGGGCTTTGTGTCTTTGTGTAGGGAGCGGCGGGGTGTGCGCCTTTGTGTAATTGTGCATGGCACCTTTGCTTTCTTTAGGCTATGTTGTGTCTCCCTCGATGTAGGGTAGGCCTGTCTCAATGTATTTTTTCTTTGTGTGGTGTACCGTCAGTGGGGTTTGTCTCTCTGTGTGGGGTCTGTCAGGATACTCTCTCTACACCCTTCTCTCTCTACACCCCTCTCTCTACACTCCTCTCTCTACACCCCTCTCTACACCCCTCTCTCTACACCCCTCTTTCTCTACACCCCTCTCTCTACACCCCTCTCTCTCTACACCACTCTCTCTACACCCCTCTCTCTCTACACACATCTCTCTACACACCTCCCTCTATACACTCCTCTCTCTTCACACCCCCCTCTCTCTACACCCCTCTCTTTCTACACCCCTCTCTCTCTACACCCCTCTCTACACACCTCTCTCTCTCTACACCCCTCTCGCTCTACACCCCTCTCTCTCTAGTCCCCTCTTTCTACACCCCTCTCTCTCTACACCCCTCTCTCTACACCCCCCTCTCTCTACACCCCTCTCTCTACACCCCTCTCTCTACACCCCTCTCTCTCTACACCGCTCTCTCTACACCCTCTCTCTACACCCTTCTTTCTACACCACTCTCTCTCTACACCCCTCTCTCTACACCCCTCTCTCTCTACACACCTCTCACTCTACACCCCTCTCTCTCTACACCCCTCTCTCTACACCCCTCTCTCTCTACACCCCTCTCTCTACACCCTCTCTCTACACCCTTCTTTCTACACCACTCTCTCTACACCCCTCTCTCTACACCCCTCTCTCTCTACACCCTTCTCTCTCTCCACCCCTCTCTCTCTACAACCCTCTCTCCACACCCCTCTCTCTACACCCCTCTCTCTACATCCGTCTCTCTGCACCCCTCTCGCTCTACACCCCTCTCTCTCTACACCACTCTCTCTCTCTCTACACCCCTCTCTAGCTACACCCCTCTCTCTACACCCCTCTCTCTACACCCCACTCTCTCTACACCCCTCCCTCACTCCACCCCTCTCTCTCTACACCCCTCTCTCCACACCCCTCTCTCTACACCCCAATCTCTCTACACCCCCTCTCTCTACACCCCCTCGCACTCTATCCCACTATCTATACACCCCTCTCTCTACACCTCTCTCTCTACCCCCTTCTCTACACCCCTCTCTCTACACCCCTCTCTCTACACCACTCTCTCTACACCCCTCTCTCTCTGCACCCCACTCTCAACACACCCCTCTCTCTACACCCCTCTCTCTACACCCCTCTCTCTCTACACCCCTTTCTCTCTCCATCCCTCTCTCTACATCCCCTCTCTCTACACCCCTCTCTCTACATCCGTCTCTCTACACCCCTCTCGCTCTACACCCCTCTCTCTCTACACCCTTCTCTCTCTACACCCCTCTCTCGCTACACCCCTCTCTCTACACCCCTCTCTCTACACCCCACTCTCTCTACACCCCTCCCTCTCTACACCCCTCTCTCAATACACCCCTCTCTCCACACCCCTCTCTCTACATCCCTCTCTCTACACCCCTCCCTCTCTACACCCCCCTCTCTACACCCCTCTCTCCCCACCCCTCTCTCTACATCCCTCTCTCTCCACACCCCTCTCTGTCTGCACCCCCTCTCTCTACACCCCCTCGCTCTCTATCCCACTATCTATACACCCCTCTCTCTACACCCCTCTCTCTACCCCCTTCTCTACACCCCTCTCTCTACACCCCCTCGCTCTCTATCCCACTATCTATACACCCCTCTCTCTACACCCCTCTCTCTACCCCCTTCTCTACACCCCTCTCTCTACACCCCTCCCTCTACACCCCTCTCTCTACACCCCTCTCTCTCTACACCCCTCCCTCTCTACACCCCTCTCTCTACACCCCTCTCTATACACACCCTCTCTCTACACCCCTCTCTCTACACCCCTCTCTCTCTACACCCCTCTCTCTACACCCCTCTCTCTCTACACCCCTCTCTCTCTACACCCTCCTCGCTCTCCACCCCACTCTCTCTACACCTCTCTCTCTCTACACCCCTCTCTCTCTTTACACCCCCCTCTCTCTCTAGACCCCTCTCTGTACACCCCTCGCTGTACACCCCTCTCTCTACACCCCTCTCTCTTTCTACACCCCTCTCTCTCTACACCCCTCTCTCTACACCCCTCTCTCTACACCCCTCTCTACACCCTTCTCCCAACACCCCTCTCTCTACACCCCTCTCTACTCCCCTCTCTACACCACTCTCTCTCTCTACACCCCTCTCTCTCTAGCCCCCTCTCTCTACACCCCTTTCTCTTTACACCCCTCTCTCTCTACACCCCTCTCTCTCTACACCCCTCTCTCTCTACACCCTTCTCTCTCTACACCCCCTCTCTCTCTATACCCCTCTCTCTACACCCCTCTCTCTACACCCCTCTCTACACCCTTCTCCCAACACCCCTCTCTCTACACCCCTCTCTACTCCCCTCTCTCTACACCCCTCTCTCTCTCTACACCCTCTCTCTCTAGCCCCCTCTCTCTACACCCCTTTCTCTTTACACCCCTCTCTCTCTACACCCCTCTCTCTCTACACCCCTCTCTCTCTACACCCTTCTCTCTCTACACCCCCTCTCTCTCTATACCCCTCTCTCTACACCCCTCTCTCTACACCCCTCTCTCTCTCTCTACACCCCTCTCTCTACACCTCTCTCTACCCTACTCTCTCTACACCCCTCTCTCTCTAGCCCCCTCTCTCTACACCCCACTCTCTCTACACCCCTCTCTCTCTACACCCCTCTCTCTCTACACCCCTCTCTCCCTACACCCCTCTCTACACCCCCTCTCTACACGCATGTATTTTTCTGTGTGTGCGTCTCTTTCTCTGTGTGTGCGTCTCTATATGTGCATTTGTCTCTGTAAGTACGTGTCTTCTCTGTGTGTGCATCTTTGTTTCCATGTGTGTCTGTCTTTGTGTGCGTCTCTATACGTGTGTCAGTCTCTATGTGTGCGTGACTGTCTTATCGTCTCTGTGTGTATGTATCTATGTGCGTGTCTGTCTCTCTGTGTTGTGTGTGTTTGTGTGTGTTTGTCTCTATGTGTGTATCGGTGCATGTGTCTCTCTGTATGTTTGTCTCTGTGTACATGTCTACTGTTAGCCTCACTGGCAATGTAAACATGGCATGGGAACGCTATAATACACATACTTACTCCACAGATACATACAAAACTGCCATTCCCTAACACACACAGTACACAAGCCAGCAAACATATCCAGTTAAATATAAACAATGCCAAATTCTCTAACTCTAACTAATGCAAGACATGTTGCATTGCAAATGCTAGTTTTAATATGTGGAAGCTTTGACACTAATAGAGCACATTTTAGCACTGCACTGAAGTACTTATTAAAAGTGTTATTCTTGTACAACTGAAAGTCTGAACTCCCATATTTAAAAGTGCCTTTGTACGGGATGATGAAGAAAAAAAGAATAATTGATGATCCCTACATGACAAACACAGGCAAGCCTGTTTTATCCTAACCTGGTGTGAGCCAGCTCAGAGGGTGGGGGAGGGTTGGTTGGGACTGTTTCATTATTACTTTGACCTTTTATAGACATATTAGCCAGCACTAGCGATAGTACAAGGTCTGATATCAAAATGCCAATTCATGTAAGAGTGAGCATCTACCCACTAGCTGTAACTTGTTGATATTCATACACTTATGACTAATTGCCTTTACTAATCTATCTATGTACCTACTGTATTACTGCTTGCATGTGGTGCGTCAAAATATAAAATCAATTAAGAGTGTTTTTTTTTAAAAGGATGAAGAAACAAGCATTTGCAATGCAATAGGTCTCGCATTAGCAAAGTTTGAGCTATTGGTATTGTAAATGACATTTTTTATTTATGCGTTGGTTTTAAAAATACCGAAATTAATAGCTTTGTCATTTACAATGCCAATAGTTTTAACTTTCACAAATGTGACACCTATAGCTTTTGTAATGCAATGTGTTGTATTTTCACGAAAATCCAAGAACAGAATTGAAATATTAACATCTTTTTGTGACATTTATAAGACAGACGTCATCGTTGTTCGAGTACTTTACGCTGGTGTTTGGATTCCTGTAAATCCCCTGCGTTCCAGGGTGCTTAAGAATTTTGTGATCACAGTTGTACTGTATTCCGTGCTGGGGGGAGGGGAGGAGAGAGAGAGAGGGGGGGGGAGGAGAAAGAGAGAGAGAGAGAGAGAGAGAGAGAGAGAGAGAGAGAGAGAGAGGGGGGGGAGGAGAAAGAGAGAGAGAGAGAGAGAGAGAGAGAGAGAGAGAGAGAGGGGGGGGGGAGGAGAAAGAGAGAGAGAGAGAGAGAGAGAGAGAGAGAGAGAGAGAGAGAGAGAGAGGGGGGAGAGAGAGAGAGAGAGAGAGGGAGGGAGAGAGAGAGAGAGGGAGGGGAAGAGAGAGAGAGAGAGGGGAAGAGAGAGAATTGGAGTTATGCTAATGCAACCAACACTTACCCTTGTCAATAATCCATCTCTGTGCAGACTTCCAGATCCATCTACAATGTTCATAAGACCTCCAGCACGTCCTGGTAACTGGCGTGTCACACTGGATTGGTTCCTGGTGCAATAACTTGTGTTGAATTCTATTGTAGCTAATACCGGTCCAGCGTTCGTCACAGAATATGTTTTTGACATTTTTCAATAGTTTATGGTAGCAATAAATAATAACAAAGCCTCACTCATGAGTCGATTTCTTTCATTCACAGTACTTTGCCCAACCTGACTCCTCCTTATCAAGGGGAATATCACGTAATTTCGCAAACCTGTCATTCAAATGTAGGAGGCGCAGCTACTGCTAGGCAGTGCAGTTTGTGAGGCATAATACTTTTAACTCTGCTTCAAAGTCCGCCCAAGCAGGACAAAACTGCAACAACATTATTGCATTTTATTTATGTCCACTGAAACCCGCTGCCAGAACAGTTTTCCAGTCGAATAAAATCCGGCGCTTGTACTTTATGTAAATGAGGAGCTCATAGGCTAGATTCTGCCGAATTAAAGAAAATGCAAGTACATCTTAATAAATCTAGTTTATTGGCCTTTAGCGCATCTGTTTGTTTGTGCGGATGGGAGAAAGGAGAGGGCAGAGATTTAGAAAGAGGGAATGGAGAAGAGCTAGCAAGAAAAGAGAGGTTGTGAGTAATAGAAAGATCAAGAGAGAGAGTTAGATAAAATGGTGAAAAGGGGCAAGAGAGAGAGAAAGAAAGCGAGGGGACAGTGGAGGGGCTAAAGAGATAGAGAAACTATAGAGGGACAAAAAGAGAAACAAAAGTGGAGATAGAAAAGAAAAAGAGAGTGACAGTCAGAAAGAGAGAGAAACACAGAGAGAGAAAAGGAGAGCGATCGCAGACTTGAACTTAGTCTGCCACTGGGGCACACCCTTTCTTCACCAAGGCTTCGGCAATAACTGTTGGCATCTGCGTGGGGGTTCTGATACAAAGCACCAGGGATTCGCCTGACAAGTGTCTGACTCCGCCCCTGTCCTAATGGCCTTCCAGACACGGGCTATCGGAGCATTTCTTCCTTTGCACAAGAGCACACCGTTCGAACTGCTTTCCACTTGCACAGCTCCTCTGTAGAGTTCTAAGCAGTTGTTGGGGAGTGCCCCGTGAGCGAACAGCCTGTCCTTCGTGTTCACCTGGCTTGCCCAACGGAAATGTAACAAACATCACGACACAAGAGCATGCCTATGGCCAAGAGGAGGCGCTGTGATACTCCAAGCAGGCAGGGGCCGTGCACTGTGCGTAGCACCAACACGCACATTCTGCACGCCATCACTATTCATGCACGGCTAAATCACAACAAACTAAAGTGGGCTCAAGTGCTTGCTAATAATGCATTACCATTTCAGGTACCTGTGAAGACTGGAAGTCTGAGCTGCTGAGCAGAGCCTGCTGGAAATCCAACAATCTCTGACTTGGATTACCCTGGCAGGCGCACAGCCCGCTGAGCTATCTTACGATCACTGTCAGAGCACAGTGGAGGGACTGGGAAGTGGGGGATTATTTTCAAAGGCATGCGCTTTTGGCGACGTGTTCACCAAGGAAAAGTAGTAGCAAGTAGTAATACAAGTATCAGTTCTGTTCCTATTGTGAAGCATTCTGACGCCTTCGGGTAAAGTCCGCGCTATATAAAAACGCATTAAATAAATAACTAAATAAACAAGTCACCCGGACGAGGGGCTCCCCCGGGTCTCTGCAGCGCAGGGAAACAAGGAAGTGTCAGCACAGAAAAGCGGGCGAATAAAATAAAACACAACTTTTACACATATCGAAGTCCTATGTGCTGACGCGGTGCCCAGGGTGACGTGTCTACAGACAGGAAAGGGTTAAAAAGCAAACTCACCGCAGCAGCCCGGCTTCAACAGGAAGCCAGGCAACCTTTGTTGGGACGGGGGCGGGGCCGGACACGCGACCGGAGCTTCCCAAGAGGCAGGCTGCTGTGGCTGGCGCATGGCTTCGGTGCAGAGAGGAGAGCCCTGCGTGCAGCCGGCGTCCGCCCGGGAAGCCAAGGAGCGGAGTGCCGGTGTCCCTGTGCCCGTTGACGTCGGAAGAGTCCTGCGGAGTAGAAGTCCCGGTGAGTGGAGCTGCAGCGTGTGTATGTGTATGTGTGTGTGTGTGTGTGTGCGCGCGCGCGCGCCTGTGTCCGTGCGTGCATGCAGAGGGGTGGGGGCTGGATGTGTCCGGTGAGTGGGGCTCCGTGCTTGCGTGTCTGTGTGTATGTAGGGGGGTGGGTGGGGGGCGGCAGCGCGCGTGTGTGTGTGTGTGCGCGCGCGCGCGCCTGTGTGTATGCGTGCATGCAGAGGGGTGGGGGCTGGCTGTTTGTGAGCAGGGGCTGTGAGTTACAAGTTACTCTGCGCAAGCGCAGCTCAGACGCGCGCTCCCGCGGTCAAATCCGAGACTGCAAAAGCGCGCGTCTGAGTCGTGTCCAGTCTCCTGAATACGGGCGACATTAGGTCTGTAGCAGACACTCTCAATGCTCACGCATTGAGCGTACGTCTGCTCGACCTAAAAAGAGTTGTTGGTAAATAAATAATTTGCCTAATACAATTTAAGCGGGGAAGCAGTGACTCATCTAGGTTTTCTGTTTTCACTCAGTGGCTTAACAGCAGTCCCGGAGCCCCCGCTGTGCCGGGGGGGGGGGGGGGGGGAGGGGGGAACCTCTGAGCTCCAGGGGGGCCCCTCTGAGCACGTGCATAGGCATGCTGAGAGCACCTGACTGGGTCCGTAACGTGGGGCCCCCTCCATGCACTTTGCATGGGGGCCCCTCAGGTTTTATTACGCCACTGGTTTCACTTTGTACAAATCAGATAATAAATGGATATTTATTTGTCTTTGTCTATGCTAAGGCTTTGTTTTTACCTCAGTGCATATAGGAAAGTAATTACTGCTACTATGGTTACCCCCACTTTTTGCTTGATGTCATGCTGTTATTGACAAGTCTGACTAGGATCCTGCTAATCAGGATCCCAGTCTCCCTGATTTCTCCCTAAATTGTTGTGCTGAGTACATAGGTATATTCCAGTTGGGTTACTGCAGTACCCTTATCAGTCCCTGGAATATGGTGCTAAGGTACCCAGGGCATAGGTACCCCATAGGTCTCCCATGGGCTGAAGCCATTGCAGCCTGTGTACATTGGTGCTTGCACCACTTGCTTAAGATACAGGTTTCTATCTCTAAGGGTCATTGCACTTAAAACCTATGTCACCCCTATAGCAGACCTTCTCAATCCTGAAGGTAGGGTGCTTGGTTCTAAGTTAGAGGGTGCCACTTCATTAGCAGGACACCCCTGCAGCCTACGGAGTCCATTCTCCTGGGTTGTCAGTGAAGCAGCCATACATTATATAGAGGGGCACCGCGTATTTATGCAATGACCATCTCGAAAACCGCTGCAAAGAATCCTATCATGTTTGGTCTCAAAAATGTTGGAATCATACCCACACACCATCAACGGTGTGAGAGGTATGATTCCAAGCACTGGAAGAGCCCTCTGCTAGGCTCTCAGTGTTCTCGGTGCCAACCTTCTAGACCCGGACAGCACAAAATGGTTGCTGCAACCAAAGACACATTTCTGCCCTCCTGCTGCTGAGCCAAGCTCGAGCAGAGGAAAGTGGAACAATAGGCATCCTGTCACAGGGAGGTGTGACCACCTCCCAGGAAGGATTTAGTATAATGGGACCGGGTGGGTGCGATTGCCAGTGCCACAAAGTCTGCATGAGGGTCACATTTGGTGTCCCTGTGCATAGTCTAGTTCAAACCAGTCCTGGGAGCCGTTGGCTCTTGCTCTGGCGTGAAACTGGACATATGACATGGGAGTAACTTCCCCCCTGTCCAGACCCTCCCCTGGGTGGGTCCCCTGAATTTTCCCAACCCTTTCCCTAGGGTACTTAAGGGCTTACCTGGGTGTAGGTCCCTAGATTCATCGTGGGATGAGATTCAGATCAGACACCACTTCTACTTCTGCCATCTGGGCATTCTGGACTTCACTTGGGCCTGACTTTGTCTCCCTTCCGGTTTGCTGCATTGTCTGTCCCTGTGCATCATACAGAAACCTTCCAAGGCCTTTGTAGCATCAAAGACACTTGAAGAAATCTCCGTTGGAGTGAAAGAGTCACTCCCCTGCATTCGCAGGCACCACAACTAAGTCGACCGGTCTGCAGATCCTGAGCTCCTCTGGACTCTGTGTGCTCTGCAACACAGGTGGTGGTTTTCCACAGCTCCTGAGGCCTGCCCTGCTCTATAACCAAGTTTGAGGCTAGTATCCCTCGTGAGGGTTGCAATACCAAGACCCCTGTGCACCTGGTCCAACTTTCAGTTGCAAAGGCTTGTTGACTTCCTTCCAAGATGATCTTTGGGCTCCAAGTAGCTCCAACCTCAATCACCTCCTGTGACCAGAATCTTCAGCCAAACCACATTGTGTACATAGTGGCCTGCATCTTCTGGTGAGCTGCTTTATGTCCTCTCACGACTCCAGTGCTTAAGGCCTGTGGGTCCATTTGAGGGTCACTTTTGTTTCCTGTGGACTCCCCTCATTGCTCAGGGCTGCCCTGACTCCCCTGCTGGTGGTGAGTCTCCTGGACCTTGCAGGTCCCAACATAGCTCCTTCTTTGATTCCTGCATGGGTTGTTGGTGCCAAGGCTTGTTGGTGCTCCCACTGGACACTAACCCCTCAGCACTCGACATCCTTTGTGGGACAGGTTTGTGCATGGCTACTGGTCCTCCTCAGCGTCGCCTGGTCCTTACAGCTGCAGAGTCAAGGTCCTCGTCATCCATCCTGCAACACCCGACATCGGAAGGCATGCGTCTTCCAAGTCTCCTGATCACTCCTGAGTGACATGGACTCTGTCCCATCTGCTAGCAGGTACCTTTTATCAAGAATTCAACCTTGGAGTCCACCAGACACTTCCTCCTTCCTCCACAGTGGCACTTTCCTGAAGTCCTCCATTTGGTTTGATGGTTGTTTCCGACACCACTTCACGCTTATGCACCTGGCTTCCCTGGTGTAGGTAACGTGGATACTAGGGTACCCACGGATGGGGTGGCTCTCTAACCTTCTGTCTTCTATGGAGCTTCTTCAGGGTCCACTGGGAAGGGTCCTTAATCTCTAAAAATCCAACCGCGACTTGCACATAGAGTTGTACGAAGCACGCTGTTGTATTTCCACGCTGCACACGCTCACTGTGGGGTTCCTATGCACTTACCTTGGGTGGTTCTGTGGGTCACCAGCAATTCTATGTCCTCTTGATATCGTCTTGACCCAAGTCATGGTTCTCATACCACTTTCTTAGTATATGGTTTGGTCCTCCCCTGGGGTCCACTGTGCATTACGTGCTATTTACTGTCTTTCTTTGCTAAGATATTGTGTGCCTTGTGTGTATCACTGGGTAGGAGACATTTCTATGTTTTAGAAAGTATTATATAATAAATACATATTTTTATAAATACTTGGTGTTTTTCTTTTTCACTTAATCTATACTATAAAATTGCATTCTGGTAAAACAAGCTGCTTTACACTCCTGGATGAAGCCTGAAGGCTGTTCTCCACTGCTACCACTTAGAGAGCTTTCTAAGGTTGTCTTAGACACTTAAATTACCAGAAGGGTTGTCTGGATTGGTGCAAGGTGTCCATTTACATAAGTGTACATCATATATCAGGCCAGCTTCTCACAGTGCACTCTTAAAAATATAGTGCAAATTTGACCTGTAGGCTGTTGGAGTGTTTTACACAAGCACCAGTTGCATTACACAAGGTCACAATCATTGTTTAAGGCACGGGAGATTACATTATGTGCCCAGAATCTCAGGATGTTGAGCCAGCTAAGACTCAAACCCTGTTCACTAGTTCCACAGTTGGCAGCTCTCACAGTAAGGCCATACCCTGGGTAGAGTAAAGCAGGCAGAAGTCACACGAAAGCTTGGCTCGCTATGGGCTCAAAGTTCCAACAGGACTTCGAGTTGAACCAGGGCCAGGTTTCAGGCTGAAGTCTGGCTCGAGCTTTCAGTGGCACGCCCACCTTTTTTATTTTCTCTGTCTGTGTTACCTACACATCTTTCCTCCAGCTCTTCTCCACCTTCTCTGATCAGAAAACGAAAATAAAACATGCTTTCCTTGCACACAAGTGTTTAGGGAGCGTTTGTGCACAAAGTCATGGAAGAGTCATGTATTTCAAAATGTCTAAAGTGACACAATCAGTGTAGCCCCTTAGTGAAGCCAGCAGATTATCCTTCATTCTATAATCTTCCCAGTGAAAGTGAAAATACCTTTCACGGCTAGCCTTCTTATCTGTGAATGGGACCTTGCAAAGTGCGTGTCTTGGTAAAATAGCCCGGCTCCGCTCCACTTAGGATGGCTCTGCTAGAGGCTGAGGGCCCGATTCACAGAACTAACGTAAGACAAAATCCTAAACTTACTACCATTTTGGTATTCACAGAAGGCACTTGCTCATTTCGGTATTCACAGAAGCCATTTAGGAGTCCTAAAATTAGGACTCCTCACTTTAGGACTTCTAAACTGAGAAAAATCCTAACTTTAAGACTTTCGGTATTCACAGCAGGAATTTAGGAGTCCTAAAGTTAGGACTCCTAACTTCTGTGAATACCGAAATGAGTAAGTGCCTTCTGTAAATACCAAAATGGTAGTAAGTTTAGGATTTTGTCTTAAGTTAGTTTTGTGATACGGGTCCTGAGGGAGGAGGAGGAGAAGAGGGCTACTACAGATGCTACAGGGAGCAGCAGGAGGGTGTACAGACAATCTGCTGGAGAACATCAGTAACACAAAGGCCCCACGGAGGCTCTTGGTGATGTTCTCTGTTCCAAAATAGTCGCTGGAGCTGTGCAGAAAAGTCCAAGATAGGTATTATATGTTCTACTGTTTATTCAGTCTTCTCCACTTCTTCTGCTTGTGGGTGAGACGGTCTTCCACTACGTTCTTCTGATGTTAACGTAGATCGTAGTGTCTTCTTACTTTCTGCCAGGGCGGCTCCTCTGCAGTGGTGGCGGAGCGTTGCCCCAGTGGCTCAGAGCCAGCAGCTGAAAAATAAAACAATATTTTGTCATCATTTTATTTTTCAGCTGCTGGCTCAGCCAGCGTGAGTGTAGGGAGGGGCGGGCCCATGTGAGGGGGAGGACTGATTGGTGCACTTCTAAGAGCATAAATATGTTTGGCTGCCTAGCTTAGGCAGGTCAAACACACGTGTGCACTTAGGTTTCTCTAACCCGGCTGCATTGAAGAGCCGGGTTGGATACACAGCACAGACTCCCTGTGCCTGAGCCGAGCGTCAAACCAGCCCACTCAGGGCAATCCCCACACTGCTCTCATACCAGGAGAGAAGGGCAGGGTTGCACAAGGTGTCAGTGATGCTGTCCCAGTGTCTGCTGGGACCAGGAAGCACAGGAAGACCAAGGCACGAGGCAGCCACCAGCTTAAGTTAAGTCTACCTTTTTAATAAATTATTTTTACACCTCCCCTCTGCGCTACCCCTTCAGTGTTCCCCCTGTGTCCCCTCCAGCCACCACAACTTTTTATTTGCGGCAGCCACCACTACTCTCTGCTCCTCCTCACCTATTTTTGGTAAAGAATGGTCATCATCCAGAGAAGAGAAGCAGTCCAGTTGGTCACCATCTTCAAGGGTCCTGGTCTACTGTACAGATAGAAATGGTGGCCATGGTGATGCCATGAGAGCCAATGTGAGCATATCAAGAATGCATGTGAGACTGCTCGCTCGCTCTTCAGGGATCATCAATCAGGGACTGAAATGATGAAAGGGAGAGTTTATTTTGCAAATCCTCTAATAGGACTTTATGAAGCAATTTGGCTAGGTACATCCAGGGGGACATGCAGTGTCAGCAAACCATGGCCTACAGCTTAGAGACTCAGGAAACACAGACTGAAGAGCAACTAAAGGATGGCTAGGTGTACCAGGGGCCCCACCTCCCCCACCAGTTAATGTGTAAAAATATAAGAGTTGGGTCCCAATGTTGCTATTAGGAATCAGCCTCTAGAGCTGCAGAAGGCTAGGGTTTCCATACTCCAAGGCAGCCTCGACTTGAGTCTACCTCATGCCTCTTTCTTACATCACCTGCCACTTCCTGTCTCATTATCTTACTCTGGCAGGTTCTTTTTCACCACTGTATTCAACCTTGTCACTGTTTTCCTATCTTTCTCCTTTGTCTGATTTCTCCCTTTTATGCCTTTTGCACTTGCTCTGGGTCAAAATCCCGGTCCCCAAAGACGAATGCTGGTGCCCTCCACCTGCCGCCACCTGCACAGATTGGCGCTGCCTTTCACGCATGGTTCTTTTTAGAGCCAGGACTCTCCTTGATGCATGCACCAGGGGCTCCAGGGTCCATTTTAAGGACAGGTTCTTCTGTTTGTTGACTATAACATTCATTAGGTAGGAATAATATTGGCACTACCGATGCTGTTTGAGGATTACACTAATTTTATTTTGAAGTATTGTGATATCTTCTAGTCAGCTCGTGCATTACCAATGTGGGCATGACCTTTGGTTTTATGGGATACACACTTTGTTTGAACAGTCACCGTGTGTTTAGACCCATGGATCTGAATCATGTGCAGATTGGTGCGTATTCTGCTGCTGAGTGAGCTATTCTGTTCTGTTCCTGCCTGACTCTACTAAATGAAGGGGCAAATGTACAAGCCCCTGGAGCCACTGGAGGGTCAATGCTCCATTGGCGGTATGCCACGCACCATATTTACTAAGTTGCCTTAAGCCAATTTTTGTGGCTTAATGCCGCTTTGTAAATATGCTACCCTTTCATGTAGGGATCTGCGTGAAAGGGGCGTTGCTGTGGGCGTTGTTCTGCCACACCCATTTCTTTTTTACGCTGCTCCAGATTTACATGGTGGTGCAAATCTGAGGCAGTGGCAAAAACTAACGCCATGCAACAGCAGGCGTTAGAATGGCGCAGAAGGAGAAATGCTTTTAGTTCCCCTAGTTTTTGTTTGTTCTATATATGATGCATTCTGCAGCAGACATAGAAAGAGCAAAATGCCATTAATGATTCTTTATGTGCAGGAATGTATCCCTTCACCATTAATGATTGTTTATGTGCTGCAATGTATCCCTTCACCATTGATGATTGTTTATGTGCAGGAATGTATCCCTTCACCATTAATGATTGTTTATGTGCAGGAATGTATCCCTTCACCATTAATGATTGTTTATGTGCAGGAATGTGTCCCTTCACCATTAATGATTGTTTATGTGCAGGAATGTGTCCCTTCACCATTAATGATTGTTTATGTGCAGGAATGTGTCCCTTCACCATTAATGATTGTTTATGTGCAGGAATGTATCCCTTCACCATTAATGATTGTTTATGTGCAGGAAGGTGTCCCTTCACCATTAATGATTGTTTATGTGCAGGAAGGTGTCCCTTCCGGTAGATAAACAATCATTTAAGAATTGCGATTTACTACTTCTATGTGTGCTGCAGAATGCAGCACACAAAGAAATAACAAATCACCATTATGAATAGTTTATGTGAAGAAAGGTAATCTTTCTGTACATAAACAATAATTCCATGCAACGCAGGCACGCTTGCACTATGGCGCTAGGCAGCTAATTTTAGTGCTGGTGAAAACACAGCACTGTACCGTATAGTTGTAAATACAGTGCATACCTGCGTGTTGGAAATGTTGGAGTGCAGCAATGGCTAATTTGGCGCAGCTGCAAACTCCGACATTTCTTTGCACATATTCCCCGAAATATTCTAAAAACAAGCTAAAATGTTAAAGAAAGTTTGGAGATCAAAACAATGAAAATCAAAAGCTTGCAAATATCATATGCAGAGTGAAAACCGTACATTCAAATGAGGTGACTAAGGTTGGGGTCAGGCTTGGGTTCAGGGTTTGCATCGGCGTGTTAGAGGTAAATTTAGGTTTAGGGTCAGGATTAGGACAAAGATTAGGGGCAGGGCTCGGTTTGCTGAAGTTGATGGTTGGGGCCCAAGTCTAAGTTTGGGGTTGGGGTGTGGGCAACGCCCGAGTGTCCAGCTGGAGTATCCAACTTCTAAACAGTGAAACTTTCCCAGAGCCTCCCACTTGGAAGGGAAAGCCACATCTGGAGGATAGCCCCTTTCAAAGGCGGATTTTATTATTTAACAAGTGATTCTATGGTCCGCTCTTCACTTTTCATTTAACTTCCCTTCTTTAGTCACAGCCTTCCTTTTTCATATGACTCTATTTTACTTCCATATAAATTTTCTCTAAAGTGTATTTAAATGTCCTAACGGTTGTGCGCCTGCCTACAGACATCGTCATGTTATAAGTGTGCAGGACTCTGAACCATCCGCGGCCCTTGCAAGTAAGAGCGGTGGGGCCGAGTGTGGGGGGGGGGGGAGGGGTATTTCGACGGACGATGACGAGGGAAAATGTGTTGTTTATTTAATTTTCCCTGGTCATCGTCTGTCGAAATCAGACACACCCGGCCTCACCGCCCACTGCTCTTACTTGCACAGGCCGCGGATGCTCTCAACATGTGCTCTGAACCCCAGGGGGCCTTTCATCAAGCCTGGAGACCGGCATCAGCCCGATTGAATACATGATTGGTCCCCTTTCAAGGGAGGGTACTGATTTTCTAAGGTTAAGTTGATACTGGGATTTGAACTATAGCTTGAGATGTTTAGTTCCACATTGACAGAAGATTGTATATAAAAAAATAAAAAAATATTTAATGTCCCTTGCAAATAATATTTTCAACATCAGATGCAATAGCTGGCCAGTAATATTTGGCTAATAGGAGGGAAACAGTACTATATGGCCAGTAGGGATGAGAAGTAATATTTTTGCAAGTAGGAGACAGACAAGTAATATCTGACCAGTAGGAGGCAGACATGTGATATCTAGCCAGTAGGAGGCAGACATGTGATATCTAGCCAGTAGGAGGCAGACATGTAATATCTAGCCAGTAGGAGGCAGACATGTGATATCTAGCCAGTAGGAGGCAGACATGTAATATCTAGCCAGTAGGAGGCAGAAATGTAATATCTGACCAGTAGGAGGCAGACTGGGAATATTTGGCCAGAAGGGGGCAGGCAAGTGGTATTTGTCAGTAACATTGTGGCAGGTATTTCTCTGGTGTTCCCTGTGCGTTTGTCCACGTCTATTCCCCGCGTGCAGTGACTGCAGCTCTTTGTTCCAACAGGTTTAACATCGGAGGTCCCATGTCTTCCATCGCTGCTCTCTGTTCCTACTTCTTTGCGGATGGAAATCCAATTCTCCTGGACAAAGTCTACAGCAGACCCTCTGACACGGTCACCGAAGTGTGGACTCTGCCTCGGCTCACTGGTAAGACTACTTACTTCTCTAGGGCAAGGGGCGTAGCTTCGTGAGGGGGGAGGGGGGAGGTTGGGGTGTTACACCCTCCCTAATTAATGTATTTTGGGGTAAATAGTTGGTACAGGTGCTTTCAGTCGGGGATGGTGAGGTGTCTGTCTTATGTTTAGAAAGAGAATTTAAAAAAAGGTTGGTAACGTTAAAAACAAGTTTTTCTCTCACGAAGTACCCCTACCAAGTGGCATTACCCTTTTTATTCCTCCTTAAGCACCTCCTTTGCCCCTTGCTTGTCATATTATGTACTTTAACATTATGGGGTATATTTACTAAGATTTGGTGCAATGTTTACATCACAAAAGTGAAGCAAATCGCCACAAATTGACTTTTTCCTAATTTACTTTTCCACCCCAAACTTGTTTTGCGCTGAAAGTTCACTTAAAAAGTAATGTAGAAAAACGCATAGCGATGCTTTACATTACTTAGCACCAAGGGGGCATTCCATGGTTGGTGCATGGGCATTTCCATGCAACTGCTCATGGTTTTTGACGCAAAACCCTATTTACTATAAAATGTTGACAGTGTTTTACATAAAAAAATAACGCCCATCTCAAATAGTCACTATCGAGGAGAAATGTTTTTATTTCTCCTTCCTTTTCTGACTCTGCATGTTTGCTGCACTGTAAAGCACACATACAGAGTGGGAAACATTTTAAAGTGAGTCTAACCATATTTTGTACTGGAGGTGTACCCTTGCAGTACAAAACCTATGCTAGACTTACACAGCCACCCGTGCACTAAGGCGCAAAAGCTTATGTGTGTGGTGCACGGCTACCTGATTATGCGATGGTGCTAGGATGAGGGGAGGTACGTACCATATCTATAAATATGGCGCTCTCCTGCTCGCTCCTTTTCAGGCAGCGCAGCACAGCATTCTTGGCTGATGCACTGAGCTGCGTAAGAATTTGGTAAATAGACTCCTCTGTGCCAGCGTGATTGTTGGGAAACCTGAAGCTCACTGCCGCCCTCCCCAGCCCCCAATCTTACTGACCAGGGCTGTCTATCGGTTTGCAAGTTCCCCACCACATGTCCTTGATGAAAAATCTACTTCCAACCATCATAAAACTGTGTGTGTACTGTGTCCAACAATGGTGAACACAATCATCTTGAACATTTGAGTTTAGTATTTCATAAAGTCATAAGCAGTGAATAATCTTCGCCTGCAGAGGAAGATTTATTTATTTTGGTCTCCGACCACACAAGTTTTAAGTATCTTACTTGACTCACATAGAGCAGCATTGTGTGAAACATGAGAAACAAAAGCTATTTGTATAATGCCCTCCGATAGCAGGATTTAATATTTTGGAGTAAATCCAATCAGATATACAGATATATATGGGTATCTCATATAGAGCATACTCTCTCTCTGTCTCTCTCTCTGTCTCTCTCTGTCCCTCTCTCTCTCTCTCGCTATATATATATATATATATATATATATATATATATATATATATATATATATATATATATATATATATATATATATATATGTACTTATATGTGTGTGTGTGTGTGTGTGTGTGTGTGTTTTTAAGGATATATATACACACATGCAGCACTATACAAACATATGTATGTATATATGTATATAGCACTGAGAAAGTCTTCTATACAGATATTCCTATATTACTTCTGTGAGTTTAGGAGATGAGGGCATGTTGTCAACATTATGCTTCATAGAAAGTTGGACCTAGAAAGCATTGAATTGCTATCCGTAGATTGCCAGGACCTGATGATGTGCAGTTATCATAAGCTTTAACAATGTGTTTAGATATATTTTAATATTCAATGCTTGCCTCCTTAGGATATAATATAAAGATATTCTGGTGATGCTAGTATCTTATCTACGAGCATCAGCACCGGCTTTCTGCTGATGTCCTGTGTTTACACTTAGTACAGAAGAGTCAGTTGTGCTATAATATGTTATGGGTTTCAGCACAAGGGCCAACTTTGTATGTTATTCTCCCATTACAACCAGCAGTCTAGGGCTAAATAACTGCGGATATGCCGTGTTTAGACATAGCCTGGCAACAGAGCATCATATGTACTCATCGTCAAGGTTTAGATTCAAAGGCTTGATTGTATGAATAGTCTATGTTTGGATTAAACCCAGATCAGTTGAATGGGGGTGAGTGCTTGCAATGTTTAACACTCCATCCATCATCCCCTTTGGTTTTGCTTTGTTCTCCCTAAGTTGGCAGGGTATGCCCAGACGTGGATCCCTTGCTCACTTTGTCACTGAATTCAAGCTATCCTGGCTGATGACGGCTGATTAGCCAGGAACTGGTCCCAGGATGCTTGTTTCCGGTCCAGGGAAGACATGACTTTGGCAATTCGGGCTTGACTGTTCCCATGAGGCACAGGGTCAGACTGATTTGCATATAGCCATGTCTGAACTGGGGTGGTGGAGTGACCTAAATAAAGATGATGGATTAAACCCAGATCAGCTGACTGGGGTGGTATGGGCTGGTATAGTGTGCTTTAAGCACCATGGCCTGATATGCTGGTATAGTACACTTTAAACACCATGGCCTGTGTGCTAATATAGTACACTTTAAACACCATGGCCTATGTGCTAATATAGTACACTTTAAACACCATTGCCTGATATGTGCTGGTATAGTAAGCTTTAAACACAATGGCCTGATATGTGCTGGTCTAGTATGCTTTAAACACCATGGCCTGATATGTGCTGATATAGTATGCTTTAAACACAAGGGCCTGATATGGGCCGGTATGCTATGCTTAGAGTACCAGACCCTGTTATTATGTGCTGAACTGATGTGCTTAGATATTGGGCATCAAAAGTGAAAAGTGGTGGCATTTAGCCCTTTCAGTGTCAAGATTTGTGCACAAGTGTGAGCCGTAGCGCTTTTCAAAATATCACCATTAGGTTGTTCAAGCACATGTACCTCTTTGGTCACTTTGTGCGCACATACAAACTACATGTGTGTTTTGGTACATCCAGGGGTGAGTATTGGGTGCGAATCACGTATCAATATCTCACTGAAGATATCATTGGAAATGCCGTGAAATTGACATTATATTTAACCATGTCTTACCCCATTATCATTTTGTAATTCAAAATAGAGAACACATCAGTGGGCGACATGTAAGGTAAACAATTAAGCAAGCACGTGCCTCTAACTGTTCAGCAGAGCAATAAACATAAAAAATAGAACCTCCCCCTACCCCGCCCCCCCCTACTGGCTATCCGCGAGGTAATGTTCGCAGGCGATAAATCGGGTGCAGTTCATTTTGCTAGTGTAGTAGAAGGAGCTGCAAGTGGAATTCTGGTTTGGGATACTTTTGCTTTGGTCACAGCTACCACCGATGGACGTTATGGAAACATACCACAACAATATACTTTTAACATCTGCACATCCTAAGGTTTCTTTCACTGGGTGCCTGTCTGACCTCTCTCACCCTTCTTGGCTGGGCGGAGAGATCGCACTGAACATAACCATTGCCAGGTTTATTTTCCCTGCCAGCACTTGACCCCAACTTTATCTCCATTTTCTGGGCATGCAGCACCGGACAGGCATGGGTTTTCATTGCATTCAGGGTGTTTAATTATAAAAGGGGTGCTGAATAGTTTTAAACTTGTTTAAGGTCCCTGTGTCTTTTTTTGCCACAGGTATGATCCCTGGGTAGTACAAAAACATACCACAACCTTATTGTTTTAACATCAACACATTGTAAGGTTGTTATATCTTGGTGCAAGACTTCTCGCTCCCGGAATGGCTCGCTGTGAGATCGTACTGAGCACGATGTTTCTCAGATCTGTAGCATTTATTTTCTCAAACCATTGTAATTCATTCTAGCCTTCCTTGTGCAGAAACATTACCTAGCCAAGGCTTGACCGTAGTCTTTCTTCCTCTGCATCATATGGTAGTACCAGACATGTCATGGTTTTTTGTGGTCTATGGTACCCACAAGCAATGAACTGTGGGTACTGCATTTTGGAAATTTGCAAGACAGTTGCAAGTGAAATCATGGTTGGGAAGGCCTGGCTTTAGGTCACAGATATAACGCATGGGCTGTATGGATACATACTACGATCAAATATTTAACATCTACACACCCTAAGGTTCCTATCACTGGGTGCCAGAACTCTCTCACCTTGAGTGTCTGCTTGAGAGATAGTGCTGAACATGACATTTGTCCAATTTTTTGCATTTTTTCAAATGGTAATTCCGTCCAATCTCCCTCGCTCAGTATCATATCCCTGCCAAGACTTGAGATTCAACTATGTGCTGTTGGACCTCTTGGGCATGGTGGTATGAACCAAGCATGGGTTTTCTATGGGCACAGGGTGCCCACAGGTTATAAAATTGATGGTGTAAATGTTGGAAATTTGGAAAGCAGATGCCAGCAAAATGCTGGTTGAGGGTTTAGATATTTTGCTCAGATATCACCCCCAGACTCTAAAGCAGGGGTCTCCAAACCGGTCCTGGAGGGCTGGATCCATTCCAGATTTTTTGGATATCTCCATTGAGATACATGTAGTAGTTTTAAAAATCTGGCATGGATCCGGCCCTCCAGGACCGGGTTGGAGACCCCTGCAAAAGAAACATACCACATACCTTTATATGAGTAGGGCCCAATTTACTTCCATGGGAGTATTTATTTTTTCCAGGATGTTGTGTTGCTGTAGTTTTCTTTATGCAACATGTTAATCTTCTACTGTGTGTACGGTGAATCGAGTCACCTCTAGGAGTCTGAGAGTTCCGTTTCTGGGCCGCGATTGAGAGATCTTTAGTTGAAGCTGAGGGAATGGGAGATTCTCAATGTGCCTGTCAGTGGCTCATAGATGTGTTCAAAATACTTGCTGGTCCAATCTTGGGCACCTATGCAGAATGTACCGAGCAATGGTACCATGAGTGAAGAAGACACGAAGATCTTGAAATATTGACAGGACAAATGTAAAAGAAAATGCACTGCTTACAGGTGTAATGTGTGAATTGTCTGTGGGGGGTGAAATGGTAAAGTGAATGCAGTGAAATATGTGCATAATGAGAGAATAAAAAGAGACTGTGGAAGAGGCCAGACAAGAGCTCTGAAATGTGCAAATGAATGATTTCAGAAAGATGTAGGAGGAAAATGGTGTCTTACAAAGTGACCACAGAAGAACATGGTTTTAATGGGAGAAGAGGAATGAATGCAACATTTAAGACAACTACCCTTTCTACAGAATTCAGTAATATTTAATTTATAGCACCATATTTACACAATTTAAATATTTTTAATTCTAGTTATTCACAAAAAATATCATTATTGTTACCATTGTATCTGATACTCCTACCAAAGAATTGAAAATACAATATTTCAGAATTTTTTAGGCACATGGCCGTTATTGTGTGATATGGCTGGATGCAATAACAGAAGGCACACAGAGAGGAATTCCAATACTAATTAGACTAGGACTTTTTTTTTCTTGATTGAAGTCACCCGTAATTATATAAGCCACGTTTTTTGGAAAGAATCTGGCAACATTCCTTTCAGAGAGCCCACCACCATTTGTATTCCAATGAAAGCCCTTACCGCAACCACATATTTTTAATATCTACACTTCATACGTTTGTGATTGCTGGGTGGCTGAACTCCTCCACCCTGATTGGATGGCCAGGACAATACGCTGAATAACACACTAGTCAGGTTGTCAACATCTTCCCCCCAAAACGTGGAAGTTCCTTCAATTGTCCTCACACAGGAACATATACCTCCTAAGACTTGACCCAAATATGGATTTCCGTTTGTCTTTTGACATTGGAGGTATCAGTTATTGGTGTGTTTTCCATGGAATTGAGCAGGAATCCACATGCCAGTCATCAGGGAATGTTTTTGATGTGGGAAATTCCATGGGCATGTCTGGAGGATCTGTGCAGGAAACATCCTTTACAACGTAACTGGTACAACGCGGTACTGTTACGACGCAGCTTTAACAACGAAAGTCGTTACAACGACTTTCGCTGGAGGGCGCTCTAGGATAGGGGATAGTTTAAGTTACTGTCCAACACCTTCCCTACTATCCACGGGGACTGGTGTTGGAATAGTAAATTAAACTATTCTCTATCACCGCCCCCCCACAACGCAAGTCGTTGTAACGACTTGCGTTGTTAAAACTGCGTCGTAGAGGGACGCGTTGTAACGGTACGCGTTGTACCGTCATACATCCATCTGTGCATATGGTTGGCTGGAACCCAGAGTAATCTACCACCAGACACATTTCTGAACACCAGAGACAAAATTGAATCCATAGTAATGTAGGTTGTATGACTCCCAACATATGTTATCATCAGAAACCCAGCAAATGTCAAATGATGGGGAATGAAATCACAATTCCTTCACTTCTTTCTCAAAAATATATCAGAATCAAATGCTCAAATATAACACACTACAGCCAACAATTTATATGATCTCTTGCAGGTGAAAGGTACGGTGACAAGAAGGGGCTGGTCATCCTCACAAGTGCATCGACTGCAGGAGCAGCGGAAGAGTTTGTGTACATAATGAAAAGACTTGGGCGAGCCTTCGTCATAGGAGAAGTGACCAGCGGTGGCTGTCACCCCGCACAGACCTACCATGTAGATGACACCAATCTTTACTTAACTATTCCAACCTCTAGGTCGGTCATCAAAGAGGATGGGTCATCTTGGGAAGGTAAAGGGGTCACACCCAATATAAGTGTACCTGCTGATTCAGCCCTCATTAAAGCAAAGGGGTTTTTGAATGCAGTGATGCAAAAATCAAGAGAGATGTCTGCTGGAGCCTAAACTGCCCTGGAGAAAAAGGGATAAAAAAAATAAAAAATCCTCTTCCACATTTAGTACTTGCATCATTTTTTAGGACTATAGTCTGAAATGGCGCACTTAGAACATAGTAAAAACTTCAGTTTTTTACGATAAGAAGGAAAGATATTAGTATAAATCATGCAAAGGAAATGACTAATTCAGGTTTATTTAGATTTGTACGTTTTGGTATTTCATGTGGGTTTTTTTGGGTCAAGTTGTCATGTATTGGCAAGCAACCCAGCCTTTGTTAATAGAATGTTATACATCATGATATGGTACATTGAGATTATGAGCTAGGGCAAGTCATAGAAAATGAGCTTGAAATGACTATTACACCACCTTTCCCTGGGTATAAGGCATTAAATTGTTATGTGCTTAGACATGTAAATGGCATGCAGAAATAGTCCACACCGTTATTTGTTTTGATGTGTTAATAGAAGGATGGGCGAAACTGCTATTTTTCCCTGAAGAATGCAAATGTTTTGCTAAAATTATGCAAAATGACATGCATTATGCTAAATGTTCTTTGCCGGTATCACGCGTAACAACAGAATCAAATCTTGAATACAAAATGTGTCTCGACCATGGCAGACCTCAATTTACAAAGCCCTTTTTTTCTTGATCACGTGTCTCACAAAAGAGAATGTCAGCGACTACAAAGTAGATTAAGCTCTGGCAAAGCCAGTAAGTCTGATGTTGGCTGTCAGCCTTTTGGCATTGTCTATGTGTGTTTTGTTTTGTCATGGTTTTTGTAAAATATTATTGTTGTAGGAGCTAGTGGGACCTCACTAATATTAAAGAATACGTTGGCTAAAACCAATATATTTTTTGTTCTAAAAAAAGCTCAGATTGCCACAATATTCCTGATACTTTGTTTTTCGATGTGATCCTTGTGAAAGAGCAGAATGCTATCAGTCACAGTGAAGTTATCTACTGGGTGAACTGGGCTGAACCATTGCACAATGCTATTTGCTGTGGTAGGTGGAAGAGAAAGGTGAATGACACAAAAACAGACCAATGATTGAAAAGGCTCCTATAAGTAAGTATATTATATGTATACGTTTAGATCATTAAAATCAAAAGAACTTGGCTAACACTAAAATTACAAATGTTTTCCAGCACGTAATGCAAAATATTCACATTTTGCAAGATTTGCCATGCATAATAAAAAATGGCCTAGGCCTTTTATATTTTAAATAATGTTATGTGCTTTTGTATGAATTTGTCATGCGATGATGCGCCTCTTGTTTTTAACGGTTTTATGTCTTGTTATGTGATGTGGAGACTCAAAATGAGTCTGTTGTCTGTTTTGATTTGTGTATATTATGTGCTGTAAAGTTATTAGTTAGACTGTAACATGTCTTGGAATGTAACCTTACATTTTGAGTTCGGATGCAACCTTATTTAGATTGGGTAAGGAGATTGCAAGATAGGCTATGTGCTGTAAAATAATGCTTTTGGGGATGAAAACATTATTTTTAATGCTATAAATTGTGTTCTTTTATATAGCTCAGGTGTGAAGGTTTTGCTTGAGGTCCCTTCTATATCTATGATGGTTATTTTAATCTGATACACGTTTTTGTGGGGTTGGGCTATGATTAGGCAGCTGCATGTATTTGATTGGAAGATTAGGCTCTTGTGTATCTTTAATCCGCAATGAATTGCTATATTCCTTTCGGCAGATTTCCCTGTTTCTGAAGACAGCCTATCACTTATAATCCAAAAAGTATACCATACTAGACAAATGAGTAGGTCCACGTTTGCTTTCTTGACAAATGTTTTTTTTTAAATAAAATTAAGTCTTACATGTTTTTTTGGTTGTCATAACTTATTTTGTGAATGGTAGAAAAATTACAGAAGAGTTTTCTTACCGTCCACCTTTTTGAGATCAAATTCAGGGATGACAAACCTTTTGTGAAAAAAAAACCTGACAACTTTGAGGGCAGTCGCTACCGGTGCAGGTTAGAGCGGTGGGGCAGTGGGGTCGACTCAGCAATGAAGCGATCGCAAGGTAAGTGGTTTTCTTGATTTTTTTGTTTTTATGACTTCCCTCCCCATTCGTCACGCCCCCGCCCCGCCCCACCACTTTACTTTTACCTGCACCGGCTGCGACAATTTGAGGGTCTTTCTGGAAGTAATGTATAAATGGGATTTATTTAGTGCAAACATGGCATCCAGGCAGTTGTGTACCTTACAAAAAAAGGGGAGGTATTGCACTATGAGAGACTACTTGAGAATCACTTTCTAGAGAGTTTGGGAAGCAGAGAGGTATTCAGTGGGGAGATATTAGGGTGCAGTAAGGTGCTGCGCAAGAAGAACTGTCTACATATTCTTTCAAAATTGAAGGACAGAAGGGGTTTGCCAAATATGGATTGGGATATTGTTCCAGTTTCTGTAGATACAGTAGAAGACAGCAAGCTATCTGATTTTTCATTATTAGATCTCTTAACTTCAACTGTTGCGATGCTGCTGCTCTGGGAACTGTGGGGAGCTACCAGAGATTCTGGTCTTGAAGGCCAGATATTTAGGTATCTTCATGATGTGTGCTTTACAAGTAATGCAGCATAACTTCAAGATGATTGAGGCAGGCAGCAGATTCCACTGGAGTTCTCTGAGAGTTGGTGTGACCCAGCAGAAAACTTCAAGAGATCCATGTGAAAACTGGCTGCATCGCAATAAACTCAATTCAAAACTTTTCTCTTTACAGAGTCCAAAATCTACTGAAAAGTCTGTTTCATCTTGTTATGAAGGACATAAATCATAGATGTATTCATATAAGAACTTTTGTAAAGGTAAAGCACCATAAGAAGTCACCAGCAGCCACTCCAGAGAGCTAGGAAGCAGCAGGTAAAACATAGATTCCGTTCAATCGAGGTATCTTCAGGTGGGGTATGAATGATCATAGAGAGCATCACCCCTATTAGACAAGTATCAGACTACTACCTGCGGATGTTAAGGTGCAAAGGAGCCAACAAGTCCTTCTGTATATCACATATCCAGAATTATTGAATGAAATGTCATTGCTAATGTAAATCTGATATCACATAGTACTAGAGGCTCTGATATCTCATATCCTATCATATAATGAAGGTTGTTTTAGGTTATATAATGAAAATCTGTCACAGAGAGAAAACAGCATATTTTTACTGAATTGTTCACTCTCAATAAAGGCTCTGAACCCTTAATATGCCTTTGTAGGCGTGTTGTTAAATTACAAATGAAGAGAATAGCCCTGTCTTTTTTATCCCTGCAAATTTCATTTTAATCATGCTTTTAAAAGGATCACTCACAATTGTTTTTAATCAGTGCGTGAAAGATGCACCCTCCTTCCACAGACAATAGTGCCCCTCCATTAATAATTTGATTTTTGTTTTTTGTCTTTCTCGTGTAGTGGCTGTTATTCCTCCTTCTACTTAGGGCGCAATTACGAGTTTGGCGGTGCGGTGGACGGACTGCCCTGCAGCCGCACCGTTACACCTGCGTGCGAACCGTCCCCTGTATTATGATTTTTTTAGTCACTGGCTGGCCTTTCCTTTGGCGTTCCCACAGCTGTGCCTATAAAATAGGCAATGCAATGGGAACATCAAAGGAAGTTCCAGCACGGCATGGACTGTGAAGTCCATGCCGTGCTGGAACTGGGGATGCATGCAAACAGGGGGGCAAATATTGTGCCCACCTGTGGGCACCCACATGCAGTGAGGATGAAGGGGGCCACTGGTTTCATGGAGGAAAGACCTCAATGAAATCAGTGGCGGTGAGGAAAGTTGTAATAAGCTTGGTGGGACTGTGGCGGTCCTGCCGAGCATATTACTGCTTCAAGACTACTTTCCACCGCCAGGGAATGGCTGTTGCCTGGTGGAGGCGATGGTCCCAGGGCGGCACGACTGCTAAGGTCACAATGTAGCGATCGGAAGACTGCCACCGATGCTCTACCACAAGTCTGGCAGTCCCAGGACCTCCATACTCATAATTAGGTCTTTAATGTACATCGCAGTACTCTAAGCATCTCAATAGGGAAGGCAATCTGATGTTTTCTTTTAGCCCGGCACACTATGCCTCTCTTTTATTCATTTCTTGCAAGTAGAATCTTTGTACAGATTGTTTAGGCCCCATGGAAATAATGACTTATTGCATGGATTGTAGCAGATTCCTTTAAATATGTACTTATACAGTTGCAATTAAAAGGATTTGCTGCAAGTGACACCACAATAACATCGTATTTGAGCTTAGACTATCTATCATTTATATACAATGGAAAACTGGTTCTATCCATATGAGATGTCATTGATTCAATCCTGCAGATTTCATACTTGCTGTGCAACTGTGGGTAACTCCATCTAATTTGCAAGATCTTCTCAATGTTTAGATTTTGTGTTCTAGATATGTGTAATATTTACTGTGGGCTAAGGCCTGCTTAACAGCCTCTACGGCAATGTGCTCTGTAAAAACATTATCAACTTACCAGTTTGGTATGGTCTACTACTGTTAGACTATACTGAGGTTTTCAAGGGATAGGGCTATAAAGAGACCTGTCTAAATATTACTAACTCACTCATTATATGTAAAGCCTGTATGATTAGTAGAGGGCAGCCAGTCTTATTGTGGATTAGTCAGTTATGAACAATGAAGTACAGGATTTCTCATCTCCTTAGCTTCCCCTACTGTCAACCCATATGCTGAGTCAAAAATTGGACAGCTTTGTGCTATCTACTTTAGTCGTATGATGTTAAACGCTGGGCAGTGTCTTCGTTATTCAACGACAGGAACATAATGATATTTACACTTCAGGTGGAGCCTTGGCCACCTTCTTCACAACTTTGCAAAGAGAGCAAAGTTCTTATTCTTAAAACCTGTTCTAAATTCCTCTCAAGAGTGTTCCTGAAAGACATTAAGAAATCAGTCAGCTATTTAATAGATTTAGGATTTTTCTGTGGTGTGTGGCAGATTGTGTATTTCTACTAGATAGTGATTGGTGAGACATTAATGGCTAATTTCAGGCATTCAAGAGTATCATGTGTTTGTGCAGAGGAGACCTTGCAACTCGTGGAATTCATAATGATGACACGTATGGTCCCTCCTTTTTTGTATCGTCTGTCTTCTCTGTTGCATGTGCAATTTTGTGGCTGACGTTGATCTAGAGTAGTGGTTGATGTTTCATACAACCATGATTCTATGGTGAAGATTGCATCAAAATTATGGTGAGCGAAAACGTTGACTATTTCATAGTGAAGCATGCAAGTGATATACCTATTGGTTTACGCGTGGGTTTTTTAAAGTGCCTGATTATCAAATGGTGTCCTCGTGTTGAGCCTGATTATGCGAGGAATCAGAGAAGCCATTGAGGATTTTACTTTTTGGGAAATAATCTTCTTTTCAATTGTCTATGGAATGGGAGACATCTTAATTAAAGAGGAAGAGGGTTCCAAAGTTTAGCTGTAGAATCTGAAAATATCTGTCATCCTAATCTTGGACCATGGAATTTGGGTGTGGTCAAGAGTCTGGCTGTAGAAGATTTCAATGGCTAGGCTGGAATTTGAAACTGGATCTTCTTGTAAAGGTTTCTGGGTCTTCGGATGTGGATTTCTTTATATACCATGTGAAGAGATTTGGATACAATTCTGTTAGTGAGATGGAGCCAATGTAGGGTCTCCAAGGACCTAGTGGCTGAAAATCGGTTCTGAAGAGCAAATGCCAAGTTGCATGGCTGTGTTCTGTAGTCCCTGCAGGTGGAAAATAATATAGTCGGTGTGCCCAAAAATGTAGTTGGAGTTGCAGTAGTCCAACCTGCTGAGGATGGTGGACTGTACAATTACTGGACAAAACAACAGAGGAAAGGGAAGGGTTTTAAATAACACAAAAACAAAAACAAGCAGATTGAGGCCAATATATTGACCTAAATGTTAAAGAAAGGTCTTGATCAATGAAAAAAGCAAAATTGTGGGCAGAGGAAGCTGAAATCAGAGTAGGGCCCAAATGAGGCACTCCTAGATTTGTTCCAAGATGATGAGGACAACTATGATTTGGAATGAACACTACCTCAGTTTTATTTGTATTGAGTTTGAGGGAACTGTGGGACATCCACAATATAACCTGTGTTATACAATCCCTAAATTTGGGAGAGCCTTCCTTGGCACTATCATTAAGGGAGAGTAGTATCTCAGTGTCATCAGCTTAGCTCTATGAGTGTAGTCCAAAGGAGAGAGTAAGTTGTTTCAAGATGGGAACACAAACATTGAAAAAGGTAGATCTATCGGATGCGCACTGAAGCTCTCCCTGTGCTAGAGGTTTAAATTCTACTTAGAACAGTGAGGCAGAGACTCCTTGAGATCAGTCCTGAAAGTAAGATTTCATCCTTGCCAGAGCTCGACCTTGTATGCCTGTTTCGAAAACCCGGGACAGAAGCATGGAACATGACACTATGTCAAATGCAGAAGACAGGTCTAAAAGTACTAGCACAGAGGACGTGTCTTTATTTGACAGCAGTCGTAGATTGTCCTAGACCAAAACCATCGTGGTGTCCATTCTGTAGCCATGTGTTTTGTCTAAATGTTTGTGCAGCTCAAACAAATAACGAGATCTGTATATTGGCTTCCTTTTCCAGGTCATTAAAAGGATATGGATGGCATTACTGAAATGGGGCATAAATAGCTGAAGTTAGTTGATCATGTAATTAGTTTGAAAAGTTCAGAAATTACAAAAGCCGTTTCAAAGCATGAGGAACCACTTCCAGGTCTAGGGGTGTGTCACAGTGATCAAGGAAGGCTTCTGCAAGTGTTCTCTGGCTGGAGTGAAAGACAATGGGTAAAGAGGGGTCGAAGTGAGAGCCTGGCTTTATGGAGGATAGAAGATTGAGTAGATATTCTAGTAAGATTGGGTTAAAATGTATTCATTTAGGTGCAGAGGAAGGAGAAGAGGAACATGTGAGAGTGTGGAATTGGTAATTTGGGGCATTGCAAAAAAAAAAGCTTAGCAAATTGTGTTCCATTTTCTTGCGATGTAATTTGAATTATTTAAGAGTGTTGTTATACGAAGGGACAGAAGGCAAGGGGTGGTGTGGGTGTGAGGAATTATCTTGCACAGCGGATTCAAAGGCTGCTGTGGTCCAGTAAGTAAAATCACTAGCATAGGAATCCATTGAGGATAAGAAGTTATAAATGGTGGTGGGAGAGCGGAATGGCCTTGCTCCTAGCCTTGTGGGCAGAACATGTGCCAGGGTTTTGAGATTTAAGGGAGGAACTGTGTCACAGATATTTTGGCAAGGAGAAGCAATGAGATATTGTGAAAGGGGCAAGGAAGTGATCTGCCATGCTTTGGGGATGGAGGGTGACATGTTTTAAGTATTATAAAACAAAGATCAGATCCAGAATGTGTTTAAATTCATGTCTTTAAGTTAGGTTGTGCCTATGCAGGCATTTTCTGGTTGAATGGTTCTGAGATGGTAGACATAGTGTGGGTAACTGGGCCTGGTGAGTGTAGGCACATGTTGAAACATTTGTGAGATGTTTTCCTAGATAAATTATGGACTGATCTTCAATTTGAGGAATTTTGAGTGTGTGGACTGAGGTTGAGCTTATGTAGTTGAATATGCTGCTAAGTTGAGTTCAGGTCTAAGATTTGAGGTGAGTTGCTGCATGTTTCCCATCTTGATTGGGTAATGAAATCTGGGAAGATGCATGTCTAATTCTTCAAGTTCAGACAATTGCAGTATGGTGTGGAGTGAGAAATATTTGAATGAAGTATAATGGACTCTTCTGTGTTGAACTGCTAAAAATGAAATTGCATCTGAGCTGTTTCTTCGTTGGCAGTATTACCTCACTGTATTATATGTTTAGCTGGCTCACAGTTTGACTGTATTGTGCCTGTGAACAGCATTGCTTTTGAATTGCATCTCAGGTGACTTTCTGGAATGTTATCTGGTTTGTACATGAATCGTACAGCAATTTCATAAAAGGTTGCACCTTCTATGCTAAGATCAGCATCTAGTTTTTGTGGAAGTTCTGTGTACTAGTTGCATCTGGTTGTCTGTTACTTTTGACCTTCAAGAGTGAGCCACTTATTGGTCACCTGCTTGTGGTATCTTTCTGTGCATTCCCATGAGCTGTGTAGTGGAAGGCAATGGATTACCTCTTCATGGACAGATCCAACGAACATTCCTCTTGGTGCTGTGGTCAAGAATTGTCTGTTTGCTTCATGGGGCATATTAGTGTGGGAGCTTTGCAACTCCTCATATTGCCTCCGATTTGGGAGAGGTGTGGCAGCGGCAAGGGGGGGTTATTCCAGAGCATGGTTCAATTGCCGGCGGCATCTCAGCCCAGCATGATGTGACTCTGGGTAATAGCTTGCTTAATCTTCCTGATGGACTGCAGGGCCTTGAGACCCTTAGAGTGATTAGTTTGCGCTTTATGAATACCGGGTTATCATTATGATTTCCACCATATTTTACGGGCGAGAACATGCAGTAGCACATTTGGAATCATTAGGACGAGTGCCTCCAAATATGCTTGGTGTTTTGGGTGAGAAAGCAGGTGATGCACATGGGTTCAATTCTGTGGTGAGCTGCGTATGACTGGCAGGTGGAAAGTAGTTCAAATGTGCAAGTGGGTATGACATGATCAGCCGAAGGTGAAGTGAAAGCCATTTTGATATTGAGGTCAATTGTAGTATGCCTTATTTCTTTCTGACCAAGACAGTCCTCCGTCCAAGCATTGGCTGCTCTTCAGCATGGAGGTAGAGAGGTTTTCATCTTGTTGAGTCACAGAGCAATTTGCTCTGCACTTTCCTCTAGAATTTTTGTTCTCGGACATTGCAGAGTTTTTTTTTTGCAGAGGTGTTAGCTTGCTAGTTAATGTTGCTGTGGGTATGGCTGAGAAATTACTGTTGTTATCAATAGCAAGTCGGGTTTTATCTTGTGAACATTTATAGGTACATTTTCATGATGTCCAGCAGGACGCCCTGGATCCAAGTCTGCTCAAGGGAGGCTCTGTGTGGCTCGACCTTCGACTGAGAGCAGGAGATTTAATTTCTGTGTGGTCGTGTATCGTTGGTAGTGGGAATTAAGTTTTTTTTTAGGTCTCACCTGAGCCAGCGCATGCACTGCTCTGGCAAAACTTTTAGGAAGGGCTTCAGAAAGTGCTACCAGTGTGGCCTAGAGGGTGCGGTTACATGCACAATGACGAGCAGAGGCGCCATCTGGCTTTCCTCTCTCGTCATGGTGCGCGCACACCACTCGCCAGCATGTTGTTTTTTTAAATTTCCTTTTTGCGAGCGCGCGCACATAACTCCCGGTCGCGGCCTCAAGTCTTGCTCGTGATTACTTTCACTTTCGCGCGCACCATTTGCTTGTTATTGTTAATGCCGCGCCCTCGCCTTGTTAACAAGACGCTTTAACTCCAGCAGAGTTCCTTATATTTTGTCTACGTAGTGCAACTCGGAGCACGCTCACAGGAAACGTTTGGCAAATTTATTATTACCATTTTTAACCCAGCATTCATGCACCTATGTTACTTTATTTTGTTTTGTTTATTGTCAATATGACTGACTTATGAAGTTAGGCCACCTGTCTGACAGCGAGTTGGGTTTCTTTACACACAGTTAAATAAACAACTAACTTTAAATATTGCCACATTAATCCCAGATGCCGATCAGGCGTGGTTCATTAACTCTCTGGATGATGTGCCAGCTTGACTCCAGTGGTGTGGAGTGCCTGGGACCCACGTCTGGGCATCCCCAGCGCACTTGGGGAGGCAATTGCAAACAAAACAGGTGATGGACCGAATGTGGATCAATGTCACACATTCACCCCAGTCCAAAGATCTGGGCCCAAATCCATCGTTTTTTTGCACTCCACACCACCCTGGGTTAGACAATGGCGATATGCAAATCAGCTCTGACCCTGTGCCCCATGGGGATGCCCAGACGTGGGTCCCAGGCACTCCACACCACTGGAGTCAAGCTAGCCGGGCTGATGAGAGGTGTTACCTCGAAACCGGTCCGGTCCTTGGTTGCTTGATTCCGTTCTGGGAAGGACATGGCTTTTGTAGTTCGGACTGGACTGTTCCCATGAGGCTTAGGGTAAGAGCTGATTTGCATATCGCCATTGTCTAACCCAGGGTGGTGTGGAGTGCAAAATAACGATGGATTTAGGCCCAGATCCTTGGACTGGGGTGAGTGTGTGACATTGATCCACATTCTGTCCATCACTTGTTGTGTTTGCAATTTCCGCCATAAGTGCGCTGGGGATGCCCAGACGTGGGTCCCAGGCACTCCACACCACTGGAGTCAAGCTAGCCGGGCTGATGAGAGGTGTTACCTCGAAACCGGTCCGGTCCTCGGATGCTTGATTCCGTTCTGGGAAGGACATGGCTTTTGTAGTTCGGACTGGACTGTTCCCATGAGGCTCAGGGTCAGAGCTGATTTGCATATCGCCATTGTCTAACCCAGGGTGGTGTGGAGTGCAAAATAACAATGGATTTAGGCCCAGATCCTTGGACTGGGGTGAGTGTGTGACATTGATCCACATTCTGTCCATCACTTGTTGTGTTTGCAATTTCCGCCATAAGTGCGCTGGGGATGCCCAGACGTGGGTCCCAGGCACTCCACACCACTGGAGTCAAGCTAGCCGGGCTGATGAGAGGTGTTACCTCGAAACCGGTCCGGTCCTCGGATGCTTGATTCCGTTCTGGGAAGGACATGGCTTTTGTAGTTCGGACTGGACTGTTCCCATGAGGCTCAGGGTCAGAGCTGATTTGCATATCGCCATTGTCTAACCCAGGGTGGTGTGGAGTGCAAAATAACGATGGATTTAGGCCCAGATCCTTGGACTGGGGTGAGTGTGTGACATTGATCCACATTCTGTCCATCACTTGTTGTGTTTGCAATTTCCGCCATAAGTGCGCTGGGGATGCCCAGACGTGGGTCCCAGGCACTCCACACCACTGGAGTCAAGCTAGCCGGGCTGATGAGAGGTGTTACCTCAAAACCGGTCCGGTCCTCGGATGCTTGATTCCGTTCTGGGAAGGACATGGCTTTTGTAGTTCGGACTGGACTGTTCCCATGAGGCTCAGGGTCAGAGCTGATTTGCATATCGCCATTGTCTAACCCAGGGTGGTGTGGAGTGCAAAATAACGATGGATTTAGGCCCAGATCCTTGGACTGGGGTGAGTGTGTGACATTGATCCACATTCTGTCCATCACTTGTTGTGTTTGCAATTTCCGCCATAAGTGCGCTGGGGATGCCCAGACGTGGGTCCCAGGCACTCCACACCACTGAAGTCAAGCTAGCCGGGCTGATGAGAGGTGTTACCTCGAAACCGGTCCGGTCCTCGGATGCTTGATTCCGTTCTGGGAAGGACATGGCTTTTGTAGTTCGGACTGGACTGTTCCCATGAGGCTCAGGGTCAGAGCTGATTTGCATATCGCCATTGTCTAACCCAGGGTGGTGTGGAGTGCAAAATAACGATGGATTTAGGCCCAGATCCTTGGACTGGGGTGAGTGTGTGACAATGATCCACATTCTGTCCATCACTTGTTGTGTTTGTAATGTAGGAGTTGCAATGTGCTGGTGCATCTTGCATTCTGCTTTGTGGCAGAATTACTTCTTGCTATGCTCGCCATATGTGCCTTGCAGGTTTTGCAGCCATTACATTGTACATCTGTGTCATGCTACTTGTTCTGTCACATTTGCGATTAATTTCTGCATAAGTCACTTTGCACAGTTGCATCATGCTATTTTCGCTACAGCTGCAACCCACTTCGAATCTGCAGCGATCTACGGAGTAAATTTTCAAACATTTTGCGCTGGGTTAGTGCCACAAAAAGTAGCGCCATCCAGCACAAAGTGTTTTTTTTTTAATTTGCTTTCCAGCGCAAAACTTGTTTTGTGCTGGAAAGTACCATAAAAGTAGGGCAAAGCAGCGCAAAGCACTGCTTTGCAGTACTTAGCACCAAGGGGGCGTTACATGGGTGGTGCATGGGTGTTCCCATGCAACCACTTATGCCTTTTAACACAGAATTGTAGACACGGTTTAGCACCAAAGGGTGACAGCACTTCCTAGGAGGCGCTAACTAGGAAGGAATAGCTTCAATGTGTGGCGGCAGACTGTTCCATAGCGTATCTGTAGGATTGAGAAAAACAAGGACCCCCTGGACACTGGTGTCAGTGAACTCCTAGGGCAGGGATAATAATGTTTGAACAAAAACCCTAGGCAGTCAACAATATGGCAAACAAGCAATATAAAATGACAGCGGAAAAATCATACATAGAAAGTTAAATTAAAATTAATCATTGTAGAAACCAGTGATATTACTCTGTATAGGTGTACTTTGTATAATAATATAATAAATGTATGAAATATATGTCTTTTAATTTTTATGTTAATGCCATACTATGATGGTCATGCCACTTACATGTTTGATTTTTACTTGTTTCTATTAAAATCATGATTAATTTTAATTTAACTTTCTATGTATGATTTTTTCGCTGTCATTTTATATTGCGTGTTTGCCATATTGTTGACTGCCTAGGGTTTTTGTTCACACACCATAGCTTATGTGTGCCATGGATGATGCTCCTACCTCCTCAATTAACTTTTTTGAATTTAGGAACAGTTAGAGTATTAGAGTTTGCGGAGCAAAGATCTCTATTGGGGACATACCATTTAAAAACCTTCCTGAGAAACTCCGGTCCTGTGTTATATAGTCCTTATAAGGCTTAAGGCTTTAAATTTAGCCAGGCTGCGAATTGGGAGCCAGTGTAGTTTTCGAGGTCCCAGTGAGATGGAATGATATTTAGGAAGCTTAACCCCTTGCATGGGGGCCGTCCGACGTCACGGTGGGCGTGTGCGGAGGACGGCCGGGGGTCATCCGAATGCCGCCCACTAATTAAATTGCCCGCACAGCGCGAAAATGTGCGCAGCGTGCAAGGGGTTAAGAATCATTCTGGAAGCAGCATTTGCACCAGTCGCATCTGTTTCGTAGTATGTTCCTTCACAGTTATTCTGCACATTTAGCACCTGCATCATGGGGTGTTCTGCACATCTGTATCAAGCTTCAGTCTGTTGAAATTATAAAATACATCAGAACTATGCTGCCTGTTCTGCAGCAGTCACTCTGCACATCTGAGCAGAAGCACACAGCAGCAGACCAAGGTTTAGCACATCAACTTTTTCTGTTTCCACGTAATTAGTGGTGCAACCACTCTCACCATCCGCTGCCAAGGATGTTCGCCAGAGCAATTTTACAAAAGAGTAGAGAGGTGCACTCGATGAAGTCAGCAACACAAAAAGTTAATTGATTATGTGAGTCTTCTGTTCTTTCTTTAATGTATTCTTTATTTTCTTTTTTTCTGGCTGTGCCTGTGTAATTTTAAAAAAAAGAAAATAAAGAATACATTAAAATTACTCTGCACATCTGTATACCTCATCATCTCCTGCAAACGCACTCCACATCTGTACCGTGGTGCTCGCCTGAAAGGTATCACACTTCATGCGTGCCTCATTGGTGCCCATGTGCTCACACATTGTCTGCTTAGCAGAGTGGAATTTACATTGTAAATGTGGTGTGAAAGAAACAATACATTTTATTTAACGTTTAAACCGCCACAGAAAATCTGCTCAGTGCATGGTCATGACTGTCTAAACACTAAAATAACTTTGATAAATATAATTCTTAGAAAGATGTGAAATGTTATTAATTTCTGTACAGATATCTCTGAATGCAAGGGTCCACATGGAGAGTTACAGGCAGGAGTTCAAGCCACAGCTCTCAGCTATGAGCCTTTAGTGTCTGGAGGGGTGGTAATGCTCTGCAGCGTCACAACCATGCTAGTTATGGGAAGTCATATGTCGCGATAGATGGTGTCGCTCTTTGAAGTATTCGTGGCATATAGGACATGACAACTTCTCCTCCCGCCTTCTCTTGAACTGCGCCTCCAAGGCCGATTCTTTCTTGTGATGCGACCGCATGTGGAAAACCAGATCGGCAGTCATGCGAAAAGAGAGGTTGCATTTTGCGCACCAATTCTGTGCCGACACCCCCAAGGACGTGAAGGTCGGTGGAAGGAGAGTAAGAGAAGAAGAGGTCTGCAGTTGGATCCCGCTTGGCTTGGGTATTTCATCCGATGTGAACGGAAAAGCTGGATTTCTGCTGAGGCTGCCCTGCAGCATCACCTGAGAATTGCATAGATCATTGCCAAAAAGTGTTGACTTGCAGGGATTACTTGCAAAGTACCTGACGTCCGGCGCGCTGATGAAGCCCAACACATCCCCGAGGCTCTGCCTGGGATCACTCGCAGGATACAAGTTATCCGGAGCTACTCCTTCCAACTCACCCTTAGAGGGTTTACTGAAAGCACTTTTTTCATCTCCCCTAGCCCTCATGGGCCACACCAAAGAGAAGGCACTGCCCGACGAAGCCCCGGTCAGGCCCAACAAGCCTTGTTCTTGAACGGGCAGCATGGGCGCACTGTCTGATGCGGACTCCTTGCTGCTACCTAGTTTCAGTCTTTCCTTGGTTTTCTGAACCTCTGTGAAAGCACTGTCTTTCTCTTTCCAAGAGAAATGCTTCTTGTAGCTCAAGTTTTTTCTGGAACTGACCTTCAAGGTGGAGCCCCCAAGCATTGTCTCTGGCGCCATGTCCTCTCGGTTTGTAGAACATTGACCTTCGATTTGTTGGTTGGTCTTCTCGAGCAACACAGACTTCCTGCTTTTGTGGATCTCAGGATCCTGGAGTCTAGACCTCTCATCTGAACAATCCTCAGTTTCTTCTTTCTTGCTGGACATTTTCCTTTCAAGATCTCGTGCAAGGTTGTGGAAGTTGGTGGGCTCCTTCATTGTACTGATTTTCCCAGTTCTTCGGTCTGGAAATTTTTTATACAGCAGGTCGTTCTTTTCTTGCACACACAGGAAGCGAACATGGGAAAGGTAGGGATATTCCCTCTCAAATTCCTGGGCGCAGTCTGAGCATCTGTATCCTGGAAAAGCACAATAATAGGCATGTTAAGAAAGTTCCCAAATTTATCAGACACATACACAACAACATTTCTGTGAAAATTGATTATGCCATTTAGCAAGGTAGCAGTTAATTTTAGTTCAGTTTCAGGGACTTTAGATTAAATCAAGTAAATTACACAGTTGTTATTAGTTACTGCTCCAAATTGACATCCATCAACTGTCACTGACTTTAGTAGGAATCGATCACTTGAACTGTGACTTGCGTGTTTCGCTTGTGTCTCTTTGCATTTCACTGTGAAGTCATCTACTAAAGAGGTTGGAAAAATGTATGTGACTACACTGTATATTTATAGACTAGGGATCATGTGTAATTAAGTGCCAATGAGCCTAACACCTTCCTTGCTCCTCTCCAATGCTTCCATCAGTGCATGACTGACAACATGGCCCTAAAATGAAACCGGCTGTTGAGAAGGACGGCCAGAAGTGTTAGTTACCTACAGAATGAGGTAAAACGTATGTGTATAATGGAGGATTCATTCACCTTTTACTAGACAGCATGATCACCAACCTTGTGAGCATCCTGAATGCATGCACATGTGAACAAGCTTTGGCAAAGGCAATAGGTCTTGGCAATGCCTGAGCTATTGGCCTTGTCAATGTGAATGGTTTTTAGCCATATTGTCTAGCAGCACATCTGCTGTTGGGCATGGCTGAAAGTTACTGAAAGCCCAGCATCACAGGATTTTGAGCTGATGCGAGACTCTACGCCCCCCCCATATTGAGTTTATTGTCCCGCCCTTCCTACCACAAGAAAACTATATGACGTGGCCTGCGCTGGCCGAATCACAGCACTTCTTTCAGTGATATTCAGTCATGCTGAACAGCAGATGTGCTGCCAGACAACATGTCTAAAAGGTATGCATATTGACAAGGCCAAAAGCTCGGGCATTGCCGAGATCTATTTGCTTTGCCAATGCTTGTTCGTGTTGATGGGGTCTTGCTGAACAAATGAGGAAGTGAAAGTGAGATACAGTTAAGGATCTCTGAAGTGAAGTGAGGATGTGGTGTAACAGCCAGAGCTGCTGACAGGGGAACTGGAAAACCAGTTTCGAATCTCGGGGTCAGCTGAACAATTTGTGAGTTTGGCCAAATCACTTAGGCTTTCCCCTGCCTGCGCTATTGAATGTGTCATTGTGTAATGTAGCTGGTGAGCACTGAAATCGCTTTGATACCATCGGCTGGTGTTAGAACTATGGCAATATGGAGGACGGAACAGTGCTCCAATGCCAACAGATCGTGCCAAAAAATAAAAGCCGCGACCAGGGAGGTAGTGGGGAGATGGGTCCAGTGGCGAAGCAGCAGTCTGCCCTGGGTGGCATGAGTTTTGGGGGTGCTCTAATCTGTGGCCGTCGTGCATCGAGGGCACCAGCAGTGCCCCCCACCCCCTCTTAACTGCGGCTGGTCTAGCTACGCCAATGGACGGGCCAAGCAGGGAAGCTGAGGGAATGAGGAGATGGGCAGGCAATGAAGGGGGCGGGGGTAAAAAACCTTAATTGAAGCAGGATCAGTGACACAAATGAATGTGTCATTGTGTAATGTAACTGATGAGCACTTAAAGTGCTTCAATAGCATTGGCTTGTGTTCACGCTATGGCAAGACAGATGACGGAGTGAGCGCACCAATACCATTAGGTTGCACAAAAAAATAAACAAGTGCTGTTCGTGTATTAACAACTTTTTAAGAAATGTGTGTGTTTATGTACAGGCACATGCTTTTTAGTGGTATGTGTGTATGTATACAAGGGAGACGGCCTGAAAACACATATAATCCTATGGAGTGCTTGAAAAAATGAAACATTATCTCCACGAACAGGAAGCAGTCTAAGGAGACATGTACTTGGTCCATGTGCTATGGGAGGGCCAAGCGCAAGAAAGGGCATGATGCCTACATACCATGACGAATGGCATCACAAAAAATTAGAGTGACATTGAAGTTTATCAATGTTAGGAGATGAACAGCCTGTAAGCCTACAGATAGAACACAACACGTTTCTTCGAGTCAGTGCATGCGCTGTCTAGCCGAGACCTAAAAATTATTACTTTTGAGAAAAACCCATGGTCGGCAAGCTAAGAGGAATTACACCTACCATATTGATTAAACAATTTAATATTGATTACATTGCTATAGCACACACTGGAATAAGGTCTCTTGACACTGTAGTGCCAAGTTGCTGGAATGTGGAAGCAAAGGGACCACAGAATCTAGAGACAGTGTGAATTGCCCTGTACAGCACTACTTGAAAAGTAATGCATTTAATAACGCAAAAAAATTTCAAATGATTATCCTTGAACCAGATGCATCCATGATTTATACTAAACAACAAATGCCTACATTGATTTCTCCAACCGGTCCACAACTCCCCATGTTCCATTACCTTAGTCATTCTGACATTTTCCTATTTTGCTACTCCCAATTAGATGCACAGTAACTATTTCCTTACCCTTTGTGAATGTTAGGTCTTTCTTTTCTGGAAAACGCAGGAGACGGGAAATTGCGTCATCATACCAGACGAGAAGCTCTGCATTTTTGGGTATTTTTCGAGTAGATCGAAAGAACAATTGACTGTTCTTTAGATAAGCCTCCAAGTTCTGGTCTCTGGAATCATTGGCGGCCTGTACTAGCCTCATCCACGCTGGACCAGTCGGACCATTTGCTGCACCCAAGGCATCAACCTGCATAAAAGAAAGAAACAAAAAATTGTAGTATAATTCCATTCCATTTTAAAGGCATCATAGACTTACTGCAGTTATCAACAATTTCCTCCCTTCCCCTTCTAATGAGAGCAGATATAACGTGGTCTGATCCCCAAAGTTATGGCCATATATGTGAGGATACTTATCATTACTGGGTTCAATGCATTCGAGGTGGCATATAGTGGTGTGGCCTAGAGTGGCATAGAGTTTCATCAAGTAAAGTGGCTTAGAGTCGAGTGGCATAGAGTGGAGTGGCGTGGAATGGATTAGAGTGTCATACAGCGGAGTGGACTGTGGTAGAGTAGAGTGGCATAGAATAGAGTGGCATAGAGTGAAGTGGAAGGGAGTACAGTGGCATAGAGTAGAGGAGAATGTCGTGGAGTGGAGTAGAGTGGAAGGGTATACATTGAAATGGTGTAGATTGGCATAGAGTGGAGTGACATACAGTGGAGTGTCGTAGAGTGCCATAGACTAGAGCGGAGTAAAGTGTCATAGAATTGAGTGGTGTAGAGTGCTGTGGAGTGGAGTGACATAGAATGGGTATCATATTGTGTTGTAAAGTGCTGTAGAATATCGTAGAGTGTTGTAGAATGAAATAGAGTGGAGATGTGTAGAGTCAGATGGCGTAGAGTGGCGTCGTAATGTAGAGTGTTGTGGCATAGAGTGGAGTGTTGTATAGCGTCTCAGAGTATCATAGAGTGGAGTTGTGTAGAATGGAGTGGCATAGAGTGGAGTGTCGTAGAGTGGAGTATTGTAGAGTGGATTAGAGTGAAATGGCATGGAGGGGAGTTGTAGAGTGGAGTATCATAGAGTGGAGTAGAGTTGAGAAGAGTAGAGTAGAGTAGAGTGCCCTAGCGTGGAGTGGCATAAAGTGTAGTTTCATAGAGTGGATTGTCAGACTGTGGAACTTCGTGGAGTAGAGTGGAAAGGAGTACAGTGGAGTATAGCAGAGCAGAGTGAAGTGGAGTGTTGTAGAGTGTAGTACCGAAGAGTGTAGTTTTGTAGAGTGGAGTGTCGTGGAGTGTCATACAGTATTCTGGAGTAAAGTGGAGTATAATGGAGAAGAGTATCACAGAGTGAAGTGGCGTCGTGTGGAGTATCACGGAGTAGAGTGGTGTAGAGTAGAGCAGTGGCGTCACTAGGGGGGTGCGGGGGGTGCAGACCGCACCGGGTGTCACCCCATCTGGGGTGACACCAATCTGGTCAGTTACGCTGGGGCTTAGTGCGTGCAAGCCTCAAGCGCACGCCACCGAAAAAAATAAATTACTGCTACTGTACTACTGCAGTCAGTGCAGTGAGTTTGTTTACTCACTGCAGCAGCACCTCGCCACGCACGCACTAGATGCATGTGATGATGCTGGTCTCTGTGCGATGCGGATGCGCCGCGCGGCGCGGCCAGTTCCTGCACCCTTCAACGAGGGTCACATGCCAATGAATATTAGTGAGATAAGGGGGTGACTTGGGGGCCCCCTCTCCCCATTCTGCTGAGGGGCCCCATCATTTTGCCTTCTACCACCACCACTGCATGCATAAGAGAAGATGCCAGTGAAGGGGTTTCTCGCAAGAAGAATGAAAAAATAATTTGAAATAAAAAAAAATGTCTGCTTCTGCAAAGCCTGAGAAAAGTAACTCGCTATTTTGTTGGAGGTGTCGGTCAACGTTACGTCTGTGGAAAACATGACGGTGCTAGTATAAGGCTTTTGAGAAACTGTGTAGTATTTCATTCATCAACTTAGCAGACTTTTTTTTTTGTTTTGCCTCTCATGGGAACGGGAGCCTGTGCGAAATCTTTACTGCAGTATAAAGTTTGTGTCCCAATGTTTACCCTCTCTATATTTGGACTCAATTGTTCCATGGTGGCGGTATGCCCGTGTGCACAGATGGCGCATGCGTTTATTGGCAGATTTAATGTGCCATTCTTGTACAAATGTTTCCAGATTGATGTCTTCGTGATTTTCATTAGGGATCCTATGTGCCATTAAAACATTTGTAAATCAATTTGGTTGGATCAAAAATGAGAATCAGCCTGCTGCGTGCTTAAAATGGACCCTGCATGGGGTGGTGGTGACCTGTTGGTATGCTATCTAGCCAAAAATCATTATAACTGTTTTTTTCTTGGACAAAATGCAACACCCTGACTTAAAGAGAGTGGTATGGTCCTTACATTTCCAGCTTCTTTGTGCCTTTGGTTATCTACCACTTTGGATATGTCTCAGGACTGACGTGTGTGGCAGTGGGACCGTTTCATGCCACCTCATGGCGAAGCAAACTTACTACTGTTCCAGGACACACACGTCTGTTTGTGTTCTCTCAATGAAAAAAAATAGTTAGGAACCTTAACTAAGGTTCTTGCCCAATAGAGCAAAATCAGTGAAATATGCCATAACTCAAGTTGTTCACCAGGTTTTGTGCTTGTTAGTCACCTTTTCTTTATTGTCTTATTTTAAATGCTTGTTTTACTTTGGGTGGTGTGAATTATGGGATGCATTTCAAACCAAAACTGCAAGGTTTAGTGGTTTTGCGTCTTTGAGACCGAAGTATAAATCAGTTTATAACTGTTTTTTTCAGTGAATATCCTACTTTTTTAATGACATACTGAATTACGCACAGCCAGGACTAGACCCTGCATACAACCCTATGGATGTACATGCTTTTACCACGCATGCTGTAACAACGCAAGTTTTAAAACGCATTCCATTACAACGCATTACACTGGGGGGTGCTAGATAGTGAATAGTTCAATTTACTATTCCAAAACCAGTCCCCATGGACACTAGGGAAGGTGTTGGATAGCAAATTAAAACTATTCCCTATCCTAGAGCGCCCCCAGTGTAATGCGTTGTAATGGTTTTCGTTTTAAAGTCTGCGTTGTAATAGCACTGCGTGCTAAAAGTTGCGTTATAAAGGTTGTTCACCAACCCTATGCATGGAGGTAAACCTAGTTGTGCATTGATACTGGGCCCTGCCCCAACATGGCTCACGAGTACAGTGAACCCTCCTTGAGTATCGCAAACCCACAGCAAGTTTCCGTGACCCATACCGCACCATGTGAGGTTCTGTGGTCCTAACCTATGATGGCAAACCCCCAATGGTGAGTTATGGGTTGAAGTTCACCATGGGTTTGCGGTACTCTGGCGTAAAGCTTGCCTGGTTGATGGATCTTTTTCAGGATTCGCATTACATTGAAACCAGAAATAGTGTCTGCAGTAAATGGTACTCAGTCAAAGACTAAGGACAACAGACGCCAATTTAGATGTCAAGATTCCATGAATCCTGAAAGGATCCTCTGAAAGGGCAACTCATTTTATTAATTTATTTTTTATTTAAACCTGCCGATTTCCTTTGAGGGTCTCCCAATTAAGGTCTATAGGCCAGGTTGTACTCGCCTTACCCACTTAAGTGGCCTTGAAAACTTGAAATTGTTTCTCAGGACACCGGGGTTGTGCCCTGTTTCCTGAAATATCAGCTGCAACAGAAATGTATCTTGCAGCCATTAACTCATTGCACTCTTATCCACTGTTCCAGCCAGGTTGCAATGATTTTACACTGCTATCCTGATAGTGAGTTGGCCTCTTCAGATGGATTTGGCTTTGCTACACAAATTTAACACTTGCCTACTGACTTTAGTTAAATGGTTTGTTTGTTTCATCTGTTTTTTTGTTTATGTTGAGGATTCATTTATGATGTAGCAATGCACTACATGGATGAAATTCTCAATATAAAAATGCAGGAAATATAGGAACTAAATTTACAAATGTTACTAAGGATTCTGTATGGTCCCGATTTGCCATCTGTGTCCACTGGCAGACTCGGAGCGGAGAAGGTCATGCGGTAGGTCGTGAGGGGGTGACACCATGAGTTACCCGCACCGGGTGACACCAACCCTAGTGACGCCACTGGAGTAGAGTGGAGTGTCAGAGAGTGAAATAGAGTGTTGCTGAGTGGGATGGCCTAGAGTGGAGTGGCATAGAGTAGAGTGGAGTGTCATATAGTGTCAAAGAGAGGAGTAGAGTGTCCTAGAGTGAAGTAGAGTGTTGCAGAATCGAGTGGTGTATAGTGGAGTGGCGTAGACTAAAGAAGCATGGAGTGGTGTAGTGGAATAGAGTTGAGCAGAGTGTCATAGATTGAAGTGTAATGGAGAGGAGTGGGGAAGAGTGCAGTAGAGTGTCATAGAGTGGACAGGCATAGAGTGAAGTAAAGTTCAGTAGAGTGGAATGGCGTAGGGTGGAGTGGCATAGAGTGGAGTGAAGTGTTGTGGAGTGTCATAAAATGGAGTAGAGATGAGTAGAGTGAAATGGCATGGAGGGGAGTTGTAGAGTGGAGTATAATAGAGTGGAGAAGCGTTGAGAAGAGTAGAGTGGAGTAGAGTGCCCTAGCGTGGAGTGGCATAAAATGTAGTGTCATAGAGTGGATTGTCAAACTGTGGAACTTTGTGGAGTAGAGTGGAAAGGATTACAGTGGAGTATAGCAGCACAAAGTAGAGCAGAGTGAAGTGGAGTGTTGTAGAGTGTAGTCCCGAAGAGTGGAGTGTTGTAGAGTGGAGTGTCATGGAATGTCATACAGTATTCAGGAGTAAAGTGGAGTATACTGGAGAAGAGTATCACAGAGTGAAGTGGTGTAGAGTTGAGTGTCACAGAGTAGAGTGGTGTAGAGTAGAGTGGAGTGTCAGAAAGTAAAATAGAGTTTTGCTCAGTGAAATGGCCTAGAGTGGAGTGGCATAGAGTAGAGTGGAGTGTAATATAGTGTCATAGAGAGGAGTAGAGTGTCCTAGAGTGAGTAGAGTGTTGCAGAATTGAGTGGTGTATAGTGGAGTGGCGTAGACTAAAGTAGCATGGAGTGGTGTAGTGGAATAGAGTTGAGCAGAGTGTCATAGATTGAAGTGTAATGGAGAGGAGTGGGGTAGAGTGCAGTAGAGTGTCATAGAGTGGACTGGCATAGAGTGAAGTAAAGTTCAGTAGAGTGGAGTGGAGTGTTGTGGAGTGTCATAAAATGAAGTAGAGATGAGTAGAGTGGCATGGTGTACAGTGGAGCGACATAGAATTGAGTCATGTGCATGGAGTGGTGAGGAATGGACTACATTGTCGTAGACAGGACTAGAGTAGAGTGGCAAATAGAATCATGGAGTGGAATGGCAGAGAGTGGAGTAGAGTGTCATGAAGTGGCATGGAGCAAAGTGTCATGGAGCAGAATGACGTGGAGTAGAGTGTAGTGGTGTAGAGTTGAATGGATTGGCATAGAGAGGAGTAGCATGAGGTAGAGTATCATGAGATAGAGTGTTGTGAAGTAGAGTGGTGTGGAGGGGCATAGACTGGAGTGGCGTAGAGTGGAGTGGCTTAAAGTGGAGTGGTGTAGAGTGGAGTGACACAGAATGGAGTGGTATAGAGTGGAGTATCATGGAGTAGAGTGTCATGGAGAAGAGAGATGTGGAGTGGCATAGACTGGAGTGGCGTAGAGTAGAGTGGCTTAAAGTGGAATGGTGTAGAGTGGAGTGGCACAGAGTGGAGTGGTATAGAGTGGAGTATCATGGAGTAGTGTGTCATGGAGAAGAGTGATGTGGAGTAGAGTGGTGTAGAGTGGAGTGGCATAGAGTGGAGTGGCATGGTGTAGAGTGCCGTGGAGAAGAGTGGCATAGAGTGGAGTGGCATAGAGTCTAGTGGCATTAAAGTGGAGTGGTGTAGAGTGGCATGGAGTACCATGTCATAGAGTGTAGAGACATAGAGTGGCAGTGAGTAGAGTAGAGGTTAGTAAAGCAGAGTTGGGTAGTCGCGTAGAGTGGCATGGATTCAAGTCACACAGACTGGAGCGGCGCAGAGTGGAGTATGCTTGGTGTGGTTGGGTACTGCCGTTACAGACAACACATTTGCAATTGAAATTAACTTTATATTTGCACAGACAGACAGTTTGGTATCACCTAGTGTGGCATAGAGTGGAGTAGAGTTGAGTAGCATAAAGTGGCTTCGATTAAAGTAGTATAGATTTCCACAGAGTGGATTTGTGTAGAGTGGCATAAAGTGGCATAGAGGTGAGTGGTTTTGAGTGGAGTAGAGTGGAGCAGAGCAGAGGGCTATGGAGTGGTATACAATGGAGTGTCATAGAGTGGAGTGGTGTGGAGTAGAGTGTCATGGAGTAAAGTGACTGGAGGAGAGAGGTTTGGGGTAGATTGGCATAGAGTGGAAGGGCATAGAGAAGAGAGGCTTGCAGTAGAGTGGTGTGGAGTAGAGAGGTGTAGAGTGGAGTGGAGGATCATAAATTAGAGTAGCATTAAGTGGAGTGATGTAGAGAGGCGTGGAGTAGACTATCATAGAGTGGAGGGATGTAGAGTGGAAGAGAGTAGAGTAGAGTGGAGCAGAGTGGCATGGATTTGAGTGACGTAGAGGAGACAGGCGCAGAGTGTAGTATGCATGGTGTGGTAGCACACTGTCATTACAGACAGCACATTTTCAAATTGAAATTACCTTTATACTTGCACAGATATACAGTTTTACTGATAAACCTCTACAGTGCACAAACGATAACATGTGGAAATTGGCATCACCTAGTATATTGATTTGTTTTGTTCATATTAAATTATGTGTTTTTACCCCTCTTCAGAATTACAATACAAATTAGGATAATATGACAGAAGAATGAGAAGGGAGATATCAGGAAAACATGAAGAAATTGAATTCTCTGCACAGAGAACAGAAGGGACGATTAGCAATGCGAAGGAGAGGATAACAAAATTAAAGGATGGAAGTGATATAACCCTCAGGAATTAAATTTTGTAATACTTTAGAAGGCATCAGCCAGCAGGAATTCAGGGATTAAACAGGTGTAGAGTGGCCACTGAGCATTACCTCAGTTACAACTTTGGCAAAAAGCTAGAGTACAAAGAAAACATATAAGGAGAGAAGCAAAAAGGCAACAATGCCTGTGCAGTCTTTATGTATGCAGTTGTTGGGAAAAGCCCAAGGCCCTGGGCAGTACATAGCATTGATTTGGTTACCATTATTTACAAAAAACGTGGTCAAGGACACACTTGGGTTGCCCAGGTTCAACGAAGCTATACAGGTAAAAACAGAGACTCAGTGTTTCAAATACAATTCTACGAGGTAATTGAAATTACAGTTTCCCCCATAATGGGGCACTGAAAATTGACCAGAATAAAACAGTGGCCAGTGTGAGTGTGGAATGGAATGTTAGTGCATGGTGATGCATGGATTGTTGGATGTCAGAGAGAGTCAGTTGGAGTATGTAAAGATGGGAGATGTGGTCTACCTGTTGTGCAGCCAGTGTGAGTGTGGAGTGGAATGGTGGTGCATGGTATGTTGCATGTCAGAGAGAGTCAGTTGGCGTATGGGCGGAGCAGCAATGTAAATGTAAATGTGGCGTATTTGTATAGCGCGAACAGTGACCCGGAGGCATCCCGGCGCTTGTACTCCTACCACAAGGGAACCCCTCCTGGCTTTTCCTTGTGGGGTGGCCACTCCTGGGCATCCCATGGTGAAACCAGGCATCCCTTGTGCATCTGGGGCCTTTGTGGAGACTAAACAAGCTATTGCCCAGAGTTGCAGCGTGGGACCCAAGCTTAGAATCTGCACTGAGGCGAGAATATCCGGTCAGTGGAATTTAAGCCCGAAACCCGCCGAGGCGGGAATTGAACCCTGGTCCCTGGCCAGCGTTCTGTATCAAGGTCTTCCGCTCTAAGCATTGAGCCACACTCCTCCACACTCCAGACTGGCTGCTCCTGATGGGGCTCTTCACTATAGCTCTTGAATTGAACTACTTAATAAACCATTTTACTTAATCTACACCTTGACTACTGGACATCATCATATTACAACAACCACCAAGTGGCAGGATTACATAAGAGCTGGTGTTGACATTAAGGTGCTGGTGCTGAGCACCGGAAACCACCAGCTCAAATTAAGCACTGCATAGGTAGAGTTAAGAATAATAAACCTCTCTGCACATATATAAACTTTCCTTCGAGGTATTATGGTAAGTGATATTCTGGTCAAAACATTTTTGCATGTTGCTATTTTAAACTTGATGTTCTAGTAACATACCAAAGAGGACAAAGGAACAAAGAAAGGAAGTAAACATGACAACGTTAAATTACTCAACACTGGAGGAGAAGCTGCAAATGATACGAGACAGAAGCATAAGGTGCTTGCAAGCTAGATAAGCTAGCTACGTAGAACCACTGCCAAATCAGCGTACAAGGAGACAGGCATCTGCTATACCTGGGGACTAAAAGCCTCATTTAAATCACGGTTCAAGCGCCTCATTTAGAGGTGGGTGAAGAAGCCAGGTTTCCAGCAGCAGGGACACAGCTGTCTGTGCTGTCAGAAACCTTTCACCAATGAACCGTACAACACTGCTCACATGGTAAGAATACATCATAAGGTCTGCTCTGCTTGAGGGCCGCCTTCTGACGTACAATGTTCCTGCTGCAGACTGCCAGGGAAATCCTTGAGGTCCCAAAAAGGAGAAAGAGGAATTTTTAGCCCCAGTCACAGGTAGAAAATTCCCAGCACATTAGGTACATTGATTTTTTAAAAAATGTTTTTCAATTGAAAACTCATGCTTTCGGAGTTAGTTCTTGAAAAACAAAACTGTTTGCAAGCGAATGACAAAAACATGCTATCTGCTCTGCAGAACCACCGCACCAGTGGCTGCACTGAAGGGTTTAGAGAGCCAAGACAAGGTTAGTATTACAGATAGGGTGTCATGTTTGCGCCATGGCACACCACAAAGCAGGTGCGCCGGGTGCAAACATGGAGGTGCACCCTATCAGGAAGAATGTGCTGCGGTCGGGGTAGCCGCAAACTCGCCCGGCCCCCAGGGCAGCGCATTTAAGATAAATACAGAGCAGCCATGTAAAAGCTGCTCTGTGTTTCGCTGTGCAGGCAGCAGCCCGCCTGCACTTTTAAAAGGGATTAGAGATTCGCTTGCAGGGGTTGCAGTGAGTGAGTCCACCCTCCTGCAAAAGGATATCTGGTAGTCCATTCCATGGGACCCCCCTTTCGTCCCTTTAGAGGGTTGCATTCAGAAGGCGCACTGAAAGAGCACCTCCTTTTTGTGGTGCACTTTCATCGCGCCTTCTAAAGGCATGTTTGATTGCCTCTGTGCCCATGTCCGTAGTACAGTGTGGGTGCAGAGGCAAAGTGATACCCTCATTTGCCTTGGGCCATGCCCCCACGCAGACGAGGGAACACCCTGTAATGAAAGCACTATCTGTATTCCGAAAGGGGCCGCACAAGCATCTGCGCACCGTCTTTAATCCCAAAGTGCCCCAAGGGCGCAAACGCCCGCTGCGCTCCAGGGGCCTCATTTATGAAAAGTGACGCATCGCTGCGTGAAAACAGCGATGCGTCACTTTTCACTGCGCACTCCTTGCGACATTCCTGATGCGTCATATTTAATGTATGACGCATCATGTCGCAAGGAGTTACAGATACGTCAGTATTTCTGACGTATCTGTAAGCGCAAAAGTGACGCATTGCTGGAGTGTGTTACAAAAGTGACGCAACTCCAGCAATGCGTCCTTTCACATGGGCAAAGCCCCATGTGATAGGGCTTGCGTCAGTCTTACGCCTGCTGTGAGGCAGGCGCAAGATTTTGACGCAACAGCGTCCTAAAAGTGACGCAGTGAAATCTCATAGATTTCACTGCGTCACTATTACGAGGCTTTTTGCGGGGGAATAACCCCTCTGCATACATTATACCTGACGCAGGTATAATGTGGCGCCGGGGTTTAAAAAGTGACGCATCTACCTAGATGCGTCACTTTTTAAATATGGCGCAACAAGGCGCATTTGTTACACCGCTGGTGCGTCACAAAAAGTGACGCACCGGCGGCGCAAAACTGACGCAAGGCCTCATAAATAAGGGCCCTGGGGCGTTCATGTAATACAGCCCTAGGTAGGCAGGAATCTCTACTTATGGTTGGAGGTCCTTCAACATGGGAGCGACGGCCAAAACCTCCACTGACTTGGCGATCCAGCAGGCCGCAAGCCCTGGCCTAAATTTACCATGTAAGGTAGAATCTAACAAAGCAGCGAGGAGAGACATGAGGAAGAACACAAGAAACGCAGGATTTATTGATGGAAGCTGAAAAAGCAAGACCGGCCGACCTCTGGGGAGTCGAATCAACAAAACAGAGAACAAGCACAAGGCTGGAGCTCCCGTTCAGTACCACAGACACCAGCTGGTGGTGAAAGGCAGCCTCGCAGCTCACTCCCAAACAGGGATGGAACAGGCTCCAGCACAGAGCAGCTGGTCTCAGCCCAGCACAGCTGAGATTGCTGTTAAGCCCTTCTGCGGTCCACAACTGCAAGGAAAGCATATCCTCTAAATGACAGGATGCAACCGAGCAGCAAGGCCAAACCCTGGAAAGAATGGCGGGATGGATGCTGCGGTTCCAAACATGACGAAATACGAGGGAAAAATTACAAATAATAAATCAAAGAAACAGGACAAAGCATCTTTGACACCCTCTGCTCTCCCACTCCAGCAGCTAAAGAAGGGTCGGGGGTCCACTGAGCTTGATGGGCTGGCAGGCTGCTGCCCGAAAACAGTGATTGGTTCTTTATGAGGCTCGCCTGCCTGCAGCTCTGCAGAGAAACGCTCATTAATAAGAAGATAGGGGAAACCATGGAAGAGCTGATGAGTGCAGGCGAGAGCTGAGAGATGAGCAAAACATAGTGAAGGAGAGCAAGGAAGAGGGAATATTACAATGTTGGAAAATGTACAGACTGAGGGCTATATGTATCAAGGACAAATGGGTTCGCGAACCCATTTTCGCAAAATGGTATGTTTGAAAGAATTTGGGTGCAAAATAAGGAATCACAAAATTTGCCATTCCTTATTTTGCGATTGCATTTAAGGAATCGCAAAATTTGCGATTCCTTAAATGCAATGTATGAAGCAAAAAAAAAATCAAAAATGCCCTTAAGGAATCGCAAATTACCACCAACTTGTAGTTGGTGGTAATTTGCGATTTCTTTTACAAATGCACTTTATGCAATTTGTAAAGGTGCCATGTGACACTCATACATGCCCTTAGGGCATGTATGTGCGCCATATGCGCACACATGTATTTTTCAGGGGTGCAGCAGGGTGTTCTTGAGACACCCCTGCACCCTTGAAATTATTCTCAATTTGCGATTCGCAAATTGCGAATCGCAAATTGAGAATCATTTCACATTCATTCCTAAGGGCCTCCTGGCCCATAGAAATGAATGAGAAATTATTTCTTAATTGCGATTAGCAATTTGGTAATCGCAATTAAGGAATTTTAAGAAATCACTAAAAAAAAGTGATTTTCTACATACATACCATTTTGCGATTTCTAAATAGCGATTCCTTAAAAATCGCTATTTAGGAATCGCAAAAGGGAATGTTGATACATCTGGCCCTGAGTGAGAAGCAACTAGGAAGAGAAAAAGGGAGGAAAGAGGACAGTAAGAAAGAAAAAATAAAGAGGTGAGTTAAGAAAATGGGTAGATAAAGAAAAAGGAGAGAAGGAAGTTAGGAAGCAAGGGTGAAAGGAACGGAAGGTATAAGGAATGAATAGGAGGTGAAAGGAGGCAGGGAGTAGATGAAGGGTAAATTGAAGGCATGGGTCGTGAAAAAAGGATTTAAGGAAGGACAAAAGTATATTCAGATGAAAGAGCGAAAGGTACAATGAATGGATGGAATGTTGAACTGAGGGGTAAAAAGCTGAATGGGTTAAAATAATGCGTGGGTGAAAGAATGAATGGATGGAATAGTGAAATTGGGGATTAAGGGGAAGAGATAGGCAGATGGATGAGTGAAATGATTGATGGATCGTGGCTGAACCGTGGATAGAAAGAGTAATGGATGAAATTGTAAAAATATAGATGTATAGAACGACGAAGGGTAGGTGATAGAAAGATGAAAGGCAGGGTAAGTTTATGGATAGATGGAAGGAAGGGTAAAAAGCTGGATGGAGTGAGTGAGTGAGTGAGTGAGTGAGTGAGTGAGTGAGTGAGTGAGTGAGTGAGTGAGTGAGTGAGTGAACGAGTGGATGGCACAAGAGAATGGAAAGACTTGTAGATTGATGTGTGGATGAGTGAAAGAAAGGGTTAATTAAAGGGTAAGGAGTGGACCGAAGGCTGAAAGGCTGGATGGATAAACGAAAGAGACAAGAGAAAGGTTGAAAAATGGGTGGGTGTACAGGTGGTAGAATGAAAGGAAAGTTATATGGATGGGTAGCTGGATGAATAAGTGAATGGAATAGTGAAAGAAAGGGCAAATAGAATAATAAACTAATGGAAGTATGACATGCTAAAAGAATAGAACGATGAATGGAAGGAAGGGTAAAAACAGATAAACAAATGAAAGGAGGGTTAGAATGGTTTGAAGCTCAAGGGATGGAAAAATGAAATGGGGAAAGGATTCATGGATACAATGATGAAATGATGGCGATGTAAAACAATGGATGGGTAGAAGTGTGAAATGAGAAACCAATGAATGGATGGTCGGATGGAGGACTAAAAGGATGGACGTATAGATGGATGGAATAAAGGGAGGAATAGTGAAAGCAACTGCTCCAGCGAGAGTTGAAATTTTTAATTTTCTGGTTATTCCATTGAAACGGGAACTTCAAGGGTCTACAAAATGCTTAAACTGGTAGCAGGAGGGTGACATTCTAACAATTGCAGAACCGAACAACAGTACAAATATCAGAATAGCAACGGGAGGGTGACAATCAGGATAACAAAAACTAAGAATTAAATATCAAATGAAGAATCAGATGAAGGGCAGGATTTAAAAAACTAAAACCTGGATAATAAGAGTGAGGATAAAGCAATTAAATATGCGGATTTGAGGCTCTGAATAGCAGTAAGAAAAATAATGTATAGGTGAAAATCAGAACAACACAGTGGGGTTCTAGAGGTATCCAATATATTGCAACACAATTGAAGAATGGCATGTGCTGGTGAAGTATACACAACGGAAACTAATGAGTGAAGATCACAATAACACAACTGATACACAAGAGGGGGAAGACCGAGATAGCACAGCAGATGTATAAGATGATGGAAAAAAGAGTTCAGTCGTTGAAAGTATCAGTGTGAACTGCAGGGGTCGCTGTGTGTTTGGGATGTAAATGATGTAGAGTCCTGAGCAGGATTACATGAATTTGCAGAGATGCATGACAATTTTACACAAACACCCACAAAATTGCACAAACCGTGAGGTTCAAAGACAACATTTGACCTAGCAGCCCAATATCAGAAATGTTTTGTTGCACCTGTAAGCCAGGAGAAATGTTGGGGGAAATTTTGCTGCACTCGTGCAATGTTATATAGGTGGATATGTAAACAAGGAGATTTCATTGTAATTGGCTTTCAGTCAATCTGCATCCACAACAATAGCTGCTATTGGTAGCTTAGTGCATGTCAACTAACATTTCCCACATGGGACATACATTATACTGCACCATTCCAATCACACACTTCCGAAATGTAACCCAGAAATGAATGAAGATCATAGAGTGTCCCTGTTTCTTTTTGGTCGGAAGTGCTATACAAATGCTTCTCTACAATTTATTAGAATGTGTAATGAATGCATTTAGACTTAGTCTCAGAAGACATGGTGGGGAAGTTGAACATTTGGTAATTGGGATTACTCTTACATTTGGACAAAATGTCCAATTTTGTCGCAATTCATATAGCGTTCCAGTACCCTTTTCTTTTTCAGGATTACTCGCGAAGTTAATATTTAACATTTATGCATGTGGCATTCTACGGGTCAAAATGTATGCATACACAAAGGTAGCAAAAACGTGCATTAGCACTTGTAACTTTTTATGTTTCTGTTCAAGTCAAATGGTGGTCCATCTGAAGCCCATCGGCTATCAATAAAATTAGCCGATGGCTCCCCGTGTGAAAAATTAGGCCTAGGAGTAATATAATTATGTACGAGTAATCTGAGTAATATTGATATTTTTGCGTTACTCTTTGACTTAGAATTACCAATAATTAGTAATGGGTGTAGCATAATCACGCAGAATTACCTAAAAAATCCATACATTTATAAGATAAGAGTAATTTTATATTTAATGCTATTTTCTTAGCTTATTCATGCTCCCTTGCATTCAAAATGGACACAAAGATGCGTTTTGCACTAAGAAATATCTCGAAATGTAGCAAAACTCGAATAGTAGTGCGAGCAGCCGCTCACACTCGCTCAATGAACACTTGGGGTAGATTTATCCCCAACTTAGTCCTGATATTTAGCTCCATTTTTTTGTGCAAAATGCACACTAGCATCCAAAATGGATGCAAAGATTAATTTTACACAAAGAAAATAGAATTACCAGGATCACTCTGATTACTTTGGCATAATAAAAATTACTCCTAGGTGTATTGATAATAATGCAATTATGCCCACTTGCATAATTAAGAGTAATTTGGAGGAAAACATTCTACCACAAGAGCATTTTTAACAAGCGCAAGCTGCTCACGCTGCGGTGCACTATTTTCTTAGCACATAATGCATCCTTGTGTCCATTTCGGACGTGAATATGCATTTTGCACTAAAAAGCTAGAGCTAAATGCCAGGAGTAAGTTGGGGGAAAATACTACCACAAGTGCACATTTAGCGAGTACAAGCAGCTGCTTGCACTGTTATTTGTGTTCTGTTCCATTTGCCACTATTTCTTAGTACAAAATGTATCCTTGCATGCATTTTGGATGTGAGACATATTTCTGAGCTAAGAAAATAGCGCTAAATGCAGAATTCTCAAGTAATTCTGCATATTCTCACAGAATTAGGTAATTCTGTGTGATTATGCTATGAGGACCACATCAACAAGCACAGAGGTGGAATTGCCATTATTCACAAAGAGAACTTCCACTGCACTCTCTCCTTAAACGATGCCACTCCGATAACGGAATACCTTAGCTTCCAACTCCGAATCGACAACAAAACCACCATCAGAGGCACCTCACATGCAGCTCCCCAGGTCCCTGCCCCAGATTCTGCATTGACATCCCCAACTTCATCGCTCTGCTCACCTTAGAGTCTGAAAAGGATATCTTCCGCGGTGACCTCAACTTTAACTTCGACAACTCCAATGATGCCAACACAGCCATCCTCCTCGAATCCATGGAAAGCATTTGCCTCACCCAACTGGTCACTGATCCCACCCACATCGCAGGACACACATTCGACCTGATCTTCTCGGCCTGCGACAGAATCAAATACTGCCAGGGGACCAAGCCCACCTGAACGGACCATGCCATTGTCTATTTCCCCATCGCTGGACTTTCCAGCACCATCCCCAAACCACCCAACACCACACATCACAGCTGGAAAAAGATCTCAGAGAGCCAATGGACTGATGCCCTCAAAACCTCCCATCCACACACTGAAACCAACCTTGAACAGGCAGTCAGGAACTTCTCAACCTGGATCACAGACTGCGCTGACATAGTTGCCACCCACAAACCCACCAAGTCCAAAATATCATCAAAGCAAGCCAGCTGGTACACCAATCAGCTAAGAACTTCAAAACATACCTGCAAACAATGTTATAGGAGATGGTGTTAGAAAGGAACCCATGGAACAACCTACTTTCAAAACCGCCCTCAACATTTACCACTAACTCCTGAAAAGGACAGAAAGAAGTGCTCTTGCTGACCGCATCGAAGTAAGCACCAACAACAGCAAGGAACACTTCAACATTGTCACAGAGTTCTCCAGCCCATCAGCTACCAAAAACAATATTACCCCCTCACAGGAACTCTACGACTCCCTGGCAGATTTCTTCCACAACAAGATCTACATCATCTACTAGAAATGTGAACCACAACCCACGACTTCCCCAGCCAGTTCAACCCCATAATTGGAGAACAAATCCACATACTCGCCACCTGGAACCAGCTCATCATGCATGGCACCACGGCCATCATGAACTCCATCCACTCAGGAGCACCCAGGGACCCATGCCCCCACCACATCTTCAGCCTAGGAAGTAAGACAATCAGCAGTGAGCTCACCACCATCCTCAACGAATTGATCACCATGGCCACTTTCCTTGATGAATAGAAGCATGCAGAAGTCAAGCCCCTACTCAAGAAACCATCTGCCGAACCTAACAAACTCAAGAACTATAACTCTACTCTCTACCCCCCTTCCCCTCAAAGGCCCTTGAGAAGACCATCAACCACCAACTCACAGAACACCTGAAGAATCACCATCTTCTGGACACTTCCTAATCAGGATTTGGCACTAATCACACCACCAAAACTGCTTTACAGGCCGCCACGGACGAGATCAGACCACTCCTAGACCAAGGGAAAATGGGGCCCTGATTCTACTTGACCTTTCAGCAGCATTCAACACAGTATCACAAAAAATTCAGATCAAAAGACAACACAACATCGGAATCAGAGGAAACGCCCTCAAGTGGATCTCCTCCTTCCTCTCAGGAAGAACCCAGAGAATACACCATCCATCCTTCACCTTGGAACCTGATAACAATATCTGCGGTGTTCTTCAAGGCTCATACCTCAGCCCCACCTTGTTCAACATCTACATGACTCCCTTGGCCATCGTCGTAAGATCACACAAACTAAACATAATTTTCTTCGCCGACAACACCCAGCTCATTCTCTCACTATCCAAAGTCCACAACACCATGCTAACAACCTTCCACAATTGCATGATGAACATTGCTGACTGGATGAGAAACAACTGCCTTCAACTCAACACTAATCTTCAGAAACACCTCCCCATGGAGCAATGCATGGTGGCCTCCTGAACTAGGCCCCCACCAACACCGACCAGCCACGTCCACAAACTTGGCATCATCCTGGGCAATAAGCTAACCATGACATAATAGATTAACGCAATCTCTTCTTCCTGCTTCCTCACCTTTCACATTCTCCAAAAGATTTTGAAGTGGCTTCCCTTCGGCACTAGACGCACCATTACACAAGCCCTGATCACCAGCCAACTGGACTACAGCAACACACTATATGCAGGTATCAAGGTGCCACTCCTCAAGAGACTACAGTCAACGCAGAATTCGGCAGCCAGGCTCATACGTGATCTCTTCAAGTAAACCCACATCACACGCCAAACTCAAAAAGTTCCTTTGGCTTCCTGTGTAGGAGAAATGCCAATTCAAGATGCTGATTCACACCTTCAAAGCCCTCCGCAACCTAGGACCAAAGTACATTAACCACCGACTGAATTTCCACCTCCCATCCAGACATCTGCACTCTGCATCCCTATTCATCGCCCAAACTCCACCATATGTTGCAGCAACAGTGGAGGACACTCCTTCACCCACCTTGCTGCGAAAGCATGGAACAACCTCTCATTTCATCTAAACACCTTGGCGGGGCTGCCGGGTCCGGCGCTCAGACCTACAGACCTCATCCTCCTAGCTAGAATTTACAAGAGGACACATGACCTAGTTATTCGAATGAGCCTGGCAGTTATCCATGCCTGCAAACCCTCACGGGTGATTAGCTGCACTCTACAAATCCACCTGGATTGAAATAATGTGTTTTGTGCCCACCTCTAGTTAATATGTAAAAAAATATGATTTTTTTGTGTGTTCATCTAATTCTACACGTGGATCCATACAAGAATGTCTCTAAAGCCATCCCTGTAGCTACAATTGTGAATAAAGAAATTTCACTATATAATGGTTAAATCCCCACACTTGCAAATGCTGACATGCACGGATGTGTGCAGATTATGTGACTATTCTGAGGCCATATTACTTGCAATATAGTGCTGCACAAATCTCTGTTAACATAACAACATTATGATTCACCCACAGAAGCTGGTTGTGCTGAAAGTCAGACTAGGTGACTAGTGCTTAATTTATACAAGAATAAGTGCTTGGGCCCAAAGATTTTGCTCAGAAACTGTCAGCCGGCGCTTTCGAAGGTCGCAGTGCCAAATGCCAAATCTGAAT